>NC_056629.2:4527500-5727500 GCF_002870075.4 Lactuca sativa
TCAACCATAAGAACCAAAATTCTAATTTACTCTAGAAATAAATTTGGGATTACTTTATTAACAAGGTTGTCAACTATCTTTTTATGATACATATATGCATGCATGATGTATACATACATATATATTTCTAAAATTAAAAATGGCGAGTTTCCAATTAATGCCTTTTTCTCACACGTACACTTAGCCTCTTCTCTAATTATATCTCACATTCACTTCTATAAATAGCAACATCTCTCTTTATTCTTCACAAGTAAACCAACTACAGAGATACACTCTAAAGATAGAGAATGAAGCTAATCAAAGAGCTTGCGATGTTGGTGTTTGTAGGGTACCTCTTCCTATGGGTGATAACTCCAACCTATGTCTACAAGCAAAAGTGGCTCGTTAGGGTTCGAGCCCACACCACTTCGACTTACTTTGGAACTCAAGGTCTGGTTCCGTATATTTCTCTAACCACCATTTTCTCACTAGGGCCATAAATGAGTCGAGTTCGTTTTTTATTTGTTTTAGTTGGACAATTTTTTTTTCCAAAAGAGTTAACTCACACACTTACTACTCAACTTCTAAATTTATACATTTTGTTTCAAAAAGACGTGAATCATAAAAAATTGGCTAATGAACACCTTTTCGTCGGGCTCTTTGGTGTTTGATTAAAATAATGGAGTTAACTAATACAAATGAGCAATGATACATGATTTGTTTGTGTTTGTGAAAGTAGTTCACGTTATTTTTTACTGATTAATTATTGCTTTGCTTGAGCTTATATTATTATATATCAACATAATCCTTAACGTCTTAAGATGTACTCGATTCATGAAATTTTGCTATGATAAAATTATGATCCTTATGATATAATATAAATATTTATTGATCTAGAGAATTATTACATTATCACAAAGAAAAATAGTGAAGAACTATTGCATAAGTTTGAACGATAAACAGTTGTTTTATACGATAGATATAGTTGTATAACATTTTATTTAACTTAATTGTTCGACTGAATAACATTAAAAGACCAAACACATAAATTAATAACAAACCCTTTTCTATTTATTTTCTGTTTTTTTAATCTTTAAATTTGTATACTTTCAGGTCCAACGATGTTGCTCTATACATTCCCTGTTCTATTAATGGCTGTCGCTGGGAGTATATATCTCCATTTGAAGAAAAAGTCGAACCGAAACCGGGATCAAGGGTATGTTATTCATTTCAGTTATATACTTGCTTCTAAAAATGAAATATAATTTTATTATTCTCTAAATTTCAGACACAAAGAAGCTACCAGTGATAACTTGACCATATGGAGAAGGCCCATGATCGTTAAAACTCTAGGAATCGTCACAAAAATTGAGCTTGCTTTCTTCATTATGTTTATTGCTCTTCTTGTCTGGTCTTTCACGGAATACTTACATCTAAGTTTTGCAAAAATTACCCCTCAATCGGCAGCTCTCTATGGAGAGAAAGTGTACGTGAATCGATATATTACTTTTAGTTTTCCAACATATGGGTCAAGTTAGGGCTGTTTGGTTTACCTCATAATGGTTCCATTAAGAGATTATGTTCAAAGTGTTTGATTAAGCTTTTGTACAACATTTGAATGAATCAAAAGCCTTGAATTGCTTATGAACGATTATACAATCTTACATCTCTTAATCAATAAGAGGTTGGACCACTCACTTCAACATTCAACGTGATTTACCAAACAACCTATAGACTCGTGTCAGATTTAAATTTATGTCTTAATTTGATGGTTGTTTTGGATTATAGTTGGGAATCAAAATTGGCTTCGGTGGCCCTACAATTCGGGCTAATTGGAAACATATGTCTAGCATTTATGTTTTTCCCGGTGACTCGAGGCTCATCTTTACTGCCATTGTTTGGTCTTACTTCCGAGGCAAGTGTCAAGTATCACATATGGCTCGGGCATATCGTTATGACCCTCTTCACTTCTCATGGTGTTTGTTACATTATTTGTTGGATTGTAACAAAGCAAACATCAGAGGTATTATTTAAACACTTTAGATAATTGGTTACGATAATAACCTTAGATTAAAATATTGAAAATCAAAATATTTTCTTATAAAATAAATATGGTGGTCCAAATCTGAAAACTTTTTGACTAAAATGTTGGATTTAGATGTTGAAATGGGCGAAAACCGATATATCTGTTGTTGCGGGAGAGGTGTCTTTGGTGGCAGGATTGATCATGTGGGCAACAACATTCCCTCAAATTAGGCGAAAGATGTTTGAGGTTTTCTTCTACACTCACCATTTGTACATCATCTTCATTGTATTCTTCGTGTTCCATGTCGGCATAGGTTATGCCTCCATCATGCTTCCTGGATTCTACCTCTTCATGATGGATCGGTTCTTGAGATTCTTGCAATCAAGGGGGAGTGTTCGTTTGATTTCTACCCGTATTCTTCCATGTGAAACTCTTGAGCTCAACTTTTCCAAGAGCCAAGGTATCATTAAACCTGATAGAATGTAGAAAACTTTACTAGTCTTGATTTTTTTTTTTTTGTGATAATTGTTCTCATGATTTCACTTAATAGGTTTGCATTACACGCCAACGAGCATCATATTCATCAATGTTCCAAGCATTTCAAAGACTCAATGGCATCCATTCACAATTACTTCAAGTAGCAATTTAGAGCCTGAGAAGCTAAGTGTTATGATAAAAGGTGAAGGGAGTTGGTCTAAGAAGCTTTATCAAATCTTATCATCCCCAAACCCTGTTGATCGGCTTGATGTATGTGTTGAAGGACCTTATGGACCTATCTCAACTAATTTCCTAAGGTAAAATGTTTAGACATAATGGAAAAACCTATTTTCCACGACTTTTCTATTAAATCACTCTTTCCGTAAAAACTCAAAAACAAATCCTCGTACTTTTGTCAATTAAAGCCATATCTTCATTAAGTTCATTAAGTAAATAAAAACAATATCTTCTAAATCAAGTTATGGTTGCAGGCACGATATGATAATAATGGTGAGTGGAGGAAGTGGGATCACACCGTTTATCTCAATATTTAGGGAGCTTGTTTTCACCACCGAAACCTTGAAATGTAATGCTCCAAAGATACTCATGATTAGTGTCTTTAAAGACTCTTCTGATCTCACCATGCTAGAATTGCTCTTACCGACACATGGTACACCTACAGAATTTTCAAAATTAGAACTACAAATTGAGGCTTATGTGACAAGAGAGAAGCAACAACCGACTAATGATAAGAAACAAGTGCAAACCATTTGGCTCAAACCGAACCCTTCTGATGCACCCATAACCCCTATTTTAGGACAAAATGGTTGGTTATGGCTTGGTGCGATTATTTCTTGTTCTTTTATGATTTTTCTTCTATCTATGGGAGCCTTAACACGATTCTACATCTACCCTATCGATAAAAACACATACAAAGTGTACTCGTATGCATCGAGAGGGGCATTGAATATGTTGCTCATCTGTACGTCTATAGTGGTAACATGTAGTTTGGGTTTTTTGTGGAATAAGAAGAAAAATGCAACAGATTCAAAGAAAATTCAAAACATGGAGGGAGCAACACCCATTGGCACGCCTAATTCACTGTTTTATAATGCGGATAGAGAGCTCGAAAGCCTGCCCCAGCAGTCGCTCATTCAGTCTACAAATGTGCATTTCGGTGAAAGGCCAGATCTTAAGAGTAAGTTCATTTTACACATTTTACATAATGTAAAGTAGTATTATATACTAATGTTAGTTATCAAATATGTTTTTTCTTTTAAATTTTATATTCAAATATTTTGTGAATATTTTTAGGAATGTTGTTTGAGCAAAAGGAATCAAGTGTTGGAGTTCTTGTTTGTGGACCAAAGAAGATGAGACATGAGGTTGCAAACATATGCTCAGCAGGATTGGCTTCAAACTTGCATTTTGAGTCCATAAGTTTTAGTTGGTGATCAAATGTTTCATATATGCTCTTAAAAGAGAGTGAACTGAGTTCTTTTTTTTTTTCATGATTAATGACGACCTCCATCGGTATTTGGGTTTAATTTTATTTTTAAAGTGTGTTTCATAAAACGGGAATGTGTATTTTGTTTCTTGTAATTTGTAAAATTAAAATGCAAAAATAAATGTTTCTTGGTTTACAAGTCAATAACTGAATTATTAGCACGCTTTATGCATATAGTAGGCATGTGTCCGCGAGTTATACATAATTAAAATTGTATGATAAAAAAGTATTGACAAATCAAATATAAAACTTGTAACATTTTGATCTAAATCTTTCAAACTAATTATAAGAAAAAATGGACAAAATAACATAATCACATCTTTTAAGTCATGATAATTCTAGTTTCAAAGTCTTTTTAATCTTTTCATCATGTTAGTTTAACCAACATCAACGCTAGATCCAACATCAACGCTAGATCCAACCATATCTATGCACCATATATAGATTGCTCAATGTTAAAACATAAGAATATACATTTACTTGATTGGAATTAAAAGAAAAAAGAAGAAACTATAACATACTAATAAGAAAATAAATGTTTTTTGTATGAAGCATATTGTTATTGATAATTATTTTATAATAGTAATACACATACATATGTTGATAGTGAGTCATCGTTTGGTCTATCGACAAACTACAATATTATTAACTATCAGGCTAAACCCCTTGTCAATATGAGACAAACCTAATACCAAATATACACTGAAAACTTCAAATATATATAAAGATATTTATTATTGTAACAAAGACGATGAAATACAAGAAATTAAATTCTCAAGGAGCAACAGTAATACACATATTTTGCCCTGAATTTTTTTTACTTTTTTAAACTCATTTATTCTCTAAGATTGATGTTGAATTTTATATTTAACGTATATTTATGCGGCATAAAACTTTGAAATCGTCCTCAATAAATAGGAATGCAACTATGATACCAATTTCAACACCATTAGTTTTCAATTAATAAATGCTTTAATATTTGTCGCTACTTTTTCATAACAATAAAAATCACATAAGCAAGTTAAATGAATACACCCTTTTATAGAATTAGGACAAATTAAACATTGTATCATATGGTCATCAAAAAGGGTTCATAGATTCCTCTACCGGAATCCTTTTAAATAAAGTAAGAAATTTTAAACGCACTTCTTCGATTAAAGTTAAACCATCACAATTAAAAACACCAACTGAAAAGCTCCAAATTGCAATGTGGTCATTCTCTTGGGATACAATTAGATCAACCAAGCAAAAGTAGTTTTTCCATGTATGAATTCACATAGAACCCAAAAGGTGATAGAGAAATCTCATGAACATTTTATTGTTTTAAGTTGGACTCATAAACTACAAGTTTCTCTGGTACGTTATTATTATTATTATTATTATTATTATTATTATTATTATTATTATCATTATTATTATCATCATCATCATCATCATCATCATCATCATCATCATCGGATGTATGACTTATAGCTATAGGTATGCCACTCTTCCCGAAACTCACTATTGTGTGTCGTGTCTTTAAGGTAAATAGCTTTGTAAATGATCTTTGAACACCATGCTTCATCGTCCACACAATATAGATGTTTTCCCTACATTGAAGAATGACAAGAAAATCCCATAGATTAGTAATATACATGCATATGAGATTATGGGTAGCTAAACTATCTAGAAGGTCTATCGCTTCAAAATTCTAATTACTCGATCAAATTACATAATCGTACTAAAAGCTCTTAAAAGTTTGTTGGAAACACATCCTTAATTCTTTATGCATAAATCTTAGTCTTTCGTTAAGGGATTTTTACTTAAACATGGATTTCTGACATAATGTTTGGAAAATAACATTATTTAATATAACAAATTAGACACACGAATATAAAAATATGCATTTGATAAACGTAACAATGCCAATTACTTAAATATAAGTTGGTTGTGTTTTATTATAACTATAAATTAAAACAAAAAAAAGGTAAAATAAACGCATGTCAAACACTTTTAATGTGTTGAAAGACCATATTTGTTTCGACTCACAAACTTCTTACATTGACAAGTACTAGTGAAACTAAGTACTTCACTTAGATTTTAAGCTCAAACCTTTTGTGCAATTTACAATTCTAACCAAATATAATCGTACTAAAAACTCTTAAAATTTTGTTGGAAACACATCCTTAATTCTTTATGCATAAATCTTAGCCTTTCGTTAAGGGATTTTTACTTAAACAGGAATTTCTGCCATAATGTTTGGAAAATAACATTATTTAATATAACAAATTAGAAACACGAATATAAAAATATGCATTTGATAAACGTAACAATGCCAATTACTTACATATAAGTTGGTTGTGTTTTATTATAACTATAAATTAAAACAAAAAAAAGGTAAAATAAACGCATGCCAAACACTTTAAATGTGTTGAAAACCCATATTTGTTTCGACTCACAAACTTCTTACATTGACAAGTACTAGTGAAACTAAGTACTTCACTTAGATTTTAAGCCCAAACCTTTTGTGCAATTTACAATTCTAACCGAATATAATCGTACTAAAAGCTTTTAAAAGTTTGTTGGAAACACATCCTTAATTCTTTATGCATAAATCTTAGTCTTTCGTTAAGAGATTTTTACTTAAACAGGAATTTCTGACATAATGTTTGGAAAATAACATTATTTAATATAACAAATTAGACACACAAATATAAAAGTATGCATTTGATAAACATAACAATGTCAATTACTTAAATATAAGTTGGTTGTGTTTTATTATAACTATAAATTAAAACAAAAAAAGGTAAAATAAACGCATGCCAAACACTTTTAATGTGTTGAAAGCCCATATTTGTTTCGACTCACAAACTTCTTACATTGACAAGTATCAGTGAAACTAAGTACTTCACTTAGATTTTAAGCTCAAACCTTTTGTACGATTTACAATTCTAACCGAGAAAAAACGTAGCATAACAAAATGGTAACAAAATATACACCTGAACCACTATGATCCCATCGCGGAATGGATGCACTTAATGCTAAGGGGGTGGGCATACCCCACTTGAGGTGGTCCCATGCAATACCAACGAAAACTAAAATAGAAAAGACATTGGTATTTTACCTTTAGATCACACTATAGGCGACAAGACATCGCTATAGCCGCTTATACTAGAAAAAATTTAAAAAAAAAAACGTATTAACATTGATGATTGATGGCATATCTCATATCACCTTAAAAGAGTCTCTCGCCAAAACTACAAGCCACTCTTTAAATTTTGACAAGACACATACGAGACAAGAGGAACTTTGCATCCAAATGGCTTTGCAAGGTTCCCATTTGAAACTAAAAATAAAAAATATATTTTCTAATTGCACGAGATAATATGATAACAAGTATTGGGGGCAAAAAACTACAATTTCATCCCACTGACATGAGTCTTAGTTACGGTCGCACTCCAAAGCACACACCAAACAAAATACAATGTTGTCATGTTATGTATTGTCCTATGTAACAAGTTGGCCGTCAGGGTTAAATTCAAAAGTCATCAGATATGAAGTGGTAGTTAGAACTGATTTTCTAACATAAATGTTAAATTACCTAACTACCCTAAGTTAAATCAACTTAATTATTTGATTACAAGCCAAGCGCTTTATAAAACGAGGCCACTATTCAAGCATATAACAAGATAATGTCAAGGAATACTTTTTGCAGAAAATGAGGAAACAACAACATACTTTACTCTTTTTACCAATACAAACAATGTGACATCCCCCTTTTTCAGATCCCTTTAAAACATTTTCTTTACGCTTTAAAATAATGAGTTGTTTTTGTTGCGAAAAATCTCATAACAAATATTGTTTGAAAATATTACAACACCAAGGATGTCATAATTGAATATCCAACATATGTTACAACGTAAATATTAAAAGGTCCTAAATGCTATAACAAACTAATCTCTTATCCACTCGGCATCCTAACTTAGATTCCAACAACCTTAGTTCTGCTACCTGTCATGCATATAAATTGAGTGAGTCATGTTTGGAAAACCTGGTGAGATATTTTCAAGCCCACAATAATTTAATGATATTAAATTATATTAATAATCTTGCAAAACAAATGTTTCCAAACAATATATATACATCCAACGTAAATAACTATAAGACATTCTACCCAGACATACCCAGTCCACCCGATTTTCACAAATCCTAGTTCAACGATTACCTAGAAGAATCGCCTAACCTGATGATTCGTTTGAGTAAATGTTTGACTACACATCTAGGGGAGTCCTTGACCAGTGTAAGTCGTTTTAAAGGCAATCGATGTTGAGAGTATTTGATAAATATGGTATCCCATTTTATCTATGTCTGTGGTTTATAAATTCACATTATCAACTTAATTCACAAGACGGTCTAGAATAATCAAGTGTTGCTATCTCACTCTGGAAGATGCTCCGGACATTCCATTCGACTGTCTGATATGGACCTACCAATATTGACTATCCAAAAAGAGGAGGACACTACACTCCGCTTTAAATCTTACACATTACCTAACTATAAGACTATTCAGATTTCCAACTTACTTTACTCTAAAATATCATTTATAAGTATTAATTAAAATTAAACAAGACTATAATAAAAAAATTGACTTTAAGTAAAGTTTACTAATCACATGAATATATTATAACTTAGTAAATAAGATCAGCACCTTTGATCGATGAATAATTTTATTATAATTATGCACTTGAAAGTAACTATGCACGTACATGGTTAAATGTGAAAGAATCTTAGTTAAGTATACGCTCCAAATACGCTTCAACATTTTCTTTTAAATGAACCTAAATATAAATATTACTATGTTCAGTCATCATTTATATTATTCGTGGTTATAATTGTAATTTATTAGAGTTATCAATAATTCCAAAGAAAATACCGACTTATAGCTGATAAGAAACAACCAGGTAAAATCGTATCAGAGGTAGGGTCCGCTTGGCATATAAAGATATACTATTTGGAAAATCCACTTTAAACATCTCATTGTTCTTACCTTGTCATCATTTCTATAAGTAGATCGATTAGTATAACGACTGATATTACTGATAAATCTTATTTATAACTTCATAAAAATGATTATAAACATAAATATAAATTATACTTAAATAACGGTAAGCATAACACAACTTACATGTTGTTTAGCAGAAAACCAGACTCTGCGTGGGCAGAACTTCGCAACCGAAAATTCTATTTTGCGGGGCGTTCTAACGCTATAAAGCTTCACTACTAATGCCTAAGAAGTAATAGAACCGAACCTCAAGGATTTGGGAAAGGTTAGAAGCTTTTGTGAGTGAATTGGCAAGGAAAAGTGTAAGAAATCGTCTATATTTATAGCCAAAATAAAAGGGCGCGCCGATCCTGGGCGTGCCATGCCTATCCAACGTGTCAAAATCCTAGGAAAAGTCCTGGGGAGGAAGGAGTTTATCTAATGGTGACATTTGTCACACTCCTCGTAGTGCCACATGTCGCTCCCTTGTTGTTGAAAATGTCATTATTATCTAAAAGTCATAACTTTCGCATACAGACTCCGTTTTTGATGGTTTTATATCTACATGTATCTGTAGATGAGTACTGCAACTTTCATTTTTTTGGCTAATTTTCACTTTATTTTTCGTGTTATGGTTCGAGATGACTTACACTATAAATATGTAACGCTACATTTCTAGGTTTTCCCTTTAAGCCCTTGTTATATAAAAATCTTTGCAAAACCGGTCCCTAGCCGAGTACAATGGGTGTACTCTATGAGTATGTTGAGCATGCTGGCTCTCAAGTTGGTCGCGGAAGCGGCCACGTACGCTTGGCGTACGTGGGAGTACATGGGGTGTACGTTTGGCAGGGACAAACCCTAATTTTTAGGATTGGGTTAATGTCATAAAAACCATCAAGTTTTCAGGGTTCTGTCGGTTTTGCCCAAAGTTGAAATTTATGTCCGTTTTTACCCAAACATTTTTGAAAAAATGTTCGGTTTTACCCTTTTACCGGTGATAATAGGTTTTCAAGGTTACCATTATATTAAATTTGCAAAAAAAAACCCTTAAGTTTACCATTTTTTTTGCGTTTTTACCCTTTAGTTTATAATTTTTTTACACTTTTATCCTAAGTATATTTTTTTTTCATAATATACATATTCATATGATTTTTCTGCTTGAATACGTATAATATGAAAAAAAAAATACATATGGTAAAAGTGTAAAAAAATTATAAACTTAAGGGTAAAAACATAAAAAAAAACTGTAAACTTAAGGGTTTTTTTGCGAAGTTAATATAATGGTAACTTGTTATCACTGGTAAAAGGGTAAAACCGAACGTTTTTTGGAAAATGTTAGGGTAAAAACGGACATAAAATTCAACTTTGGACAAAACTGACAAAACCCTGAAAACTTGAGGGTTTTTATGACATTAGCCCTTTAGGATTTGTTCCCTATTTAAACACCTTAAGTTGCCTTAGGGATTTCTTATGACCAGCCTCTATCTCTTAAAACGCTAAGAACGAATCCCTAGTCATCATTTGTGTGTTTGTGAGCCTTTGTTGTGAAATTAAGGTGTTTTTGGATCCTTTAAAGGAAGTGAAGCTTGGTGGTGAAGCTTTGGTGGACTTGGGGTTTGATGATCCATAATCTTCATCAACTTTGCAAGCTATTTGAGGTATAAAGATCCTAACTTGATGATTCCTTATGATAAGATCTAGCTTAGGGTTTGTTTCATGTTTTATGGTCCTTTAAGCCATGCTTGTGAGTAGAGCTACTCTAAAAGCTAGGAATGGTAGATCTTGGCATTTTTGAGGTCCCTTCTTCATAAAAATGCAATCTTGATGAATCATCTTGGCCCATGCATGAGTTAGAGTTACTCTTATGGTTCTTTTAGAGTTTTGGGCCCCATTAAGTCATGAAAGAGTGTAAACTTGCCAACTTTGCATGTCAAGACACCATTTAGGACCAGATCTGAGAGTTTGGCTTAATGGCTTAACCGATTAAGTGTTTAATGGAATGGTTGGTTGTTTGTGGAGTATGTTGGGCATAGCCAGCTCGTACGTTGTGCGTACTGGCTTCGGAGGGAGTACGCTGGGTGTAAGTCTAAGTATGTCGGGCGTACTCAGCAGCTTAACTTTTGTTGACTTTTGCATTTTGGGCCATATTTTGACTTTTAGGGTTTGGGCCTTGTTGGGTCAATGGTCTTTTGACCTTTGGGATATTGTTTGGTATTGGTCTCTCCTAGATTGGGCCCATAATGGGCTTTGGATTCCATTTAGGATTTTGGGCTATATTAGGCTTTTGGAGCTTATGGCTTGGGCTTTGGTTATTGGGCCAAGTGAGGAAAGGGTAAAATGGTCTTTTACCCTAGGAGTTGGAAAATTAAATGAGATTCATAGTTTTGGTTTATGACCCAACTTATTGAGTGGGTTTATTTTATTGGTTAGCGCGGGGATTTTTCATATCAGTAGTCTGAGCTTTTATCTGATACATTCAACAACTTGAGGTGAGTTTCCTCACTATACTTTGTGGGTCGAAGACACCATTGCCGACCCATAGTTTATTATGGTTAGAATGCTAGTTGTCTGTGCGACTCTTGTATGCATTGTATGAGATATGTATATCGGGCGAGGCCTGATGAATGAGATGAGGTGGGGCCCATCTCATATTATTAATAGATTTGTTCCGAGTGGGGCTCGATAGTTGTTGGGCATGGACCATTATATGTTTGATATGTATGGTCTGAGGTATTTTGGGAGACTCACTAAGCTTCATGCTTACAGTTTTCAGTTTATGTTTTAGGTATTTCCGGATCGAAGGGGAAGAGCTCGGGATGATCGCATCGCACACACCACATTGTTCTGCTTTTTATTGAATCTGATGTAACTAGATGATTATTGTTATACTCTGATTTCATTATGGTTTTTATGAAACGTATTGGATGATGGTTTTATTATTATAAAAATGAAATTTTTCATCTTAAATTGTGGGACGTTACAAGTTGGTATCCGAGCCTTGGTTTGAGGGATTCAGGCATACTCTCGGGTGTGTTTGAACTCAAACTGAGGATTTGGTAGAATTTTTCAAAAGAAAATTTTTTATAAAAGAGTTTTCTAATAAAAGAAATGGGGTATGGTTCATGGAATCGATGGAGCTCAAGTAAGTTTTCCCAAAATACCCGTACATGTTTTATAATATGCTTTAATTTATGAATCTGTGAATCGCATGCTAGATTAGGGCTAAGGATCTGCCCAGGATTTGCATGATAGAATGCTATGAGAGATGCATTTGTACTATATGAGCTTGTAGACTTGCATGCTAGTACTGATCGGTCAGTGATATGATGACCTGTTTAGGTTATGCATGTTCCGATTACTCGATGCTTGAATGTTGCTTGCTTTGTGCTTTTAGGAGTTCCCATTATCTTCAACGAACTAGTAAGCGAATATGCTAAGTTACATATTTTTGAGACTAAATAATTTGAGAAGGTTAGGTTTTAACTCTATTGCACATCACTTGTTTGATTTCAACCGTTGTAGTGCGAGAACTTACATTCAAAGAATTATCTGGTGTAAGCGATATGTAATTGTATTCGTGAACTGGTTGGAGGGTGTTAGGGGAATTTCTCCTACAGCTGATGGCGGAGAGTAGTATGGGGTTTACCTGGGAAAACCTATGAATAGGCTCAGTGTTGGGAGACTTGTCTTGTTGAGGATTGTATGCATAGATAAGGAGTGATTTGGAGGATTCACAACAATCCTTGAGGAAAGTACGAATAGATGTGGAAGGTAGTACGGGCCCGTACTACTGGAAGCAAAGGATCGGTACTCGAGTCGAGGAAATCCACGATGATATCAGGAAGCTCATAGAGTATGGGATCCCTAAATGTGTGTGTGTGTGTTCTGATGGTTTGAATGGTCTATTTTTTGTATGGTGGTCACTTGAGCAGCATCTGGTAATGGTTTTGGTACTAGTGATGGTTCAGGTTTGGATTCTGGAGCTGGACAGTTGGATGATCAGATGCGGGAGTTCATTTCATAAGTGATCACCCACATTATTCTTGAGTAGACTCCTGTGAACTTCGGCAAGGTCAAGGAGGGTATCATGGAGATTCTGGATGAACACTTGTACGCTTTCCATTCTGAAATGGTGGCGATGATGGGAGCTCGTACTTTGACTTTCCGTGAGTTTTAGGCATGTGGAGCCCCAGATTTCTTCGGGAAGAAGGAACCGATTGCGAGTTGGCGTTGGTTGACGGATGTTAGGAACACCTTCCGATCTAGTCTTTATCCTAAGGAGGCGAAGGTCCGATTTGCATCCTGTCTTCTAAAAGACAATATGCAAGACTTGTGGGAGGATGTTACACCCCAAAACCGGAACGGCGGAAACATTCGGGGGTGGAGGACGTCATGTACAGTATCACAACAAAGCATAGTAGTAAACAAGCAACAACATCATCCATTGCATTAATAATATAATTTAATACAAGTGTGTTCTGTGAAGTTTATAAGACACCAAAAATGAATGATCAAAATAAATGATGGGTCTTGATTGTGCTCCGTCTTCTCAAAACCTGTCATCGGTACCTGTCTACTGATGGCCTGAGGATACAAGTTATTTGAAAGAGTTTATCAGCATTTAAGCTGGTTAATTCATAAGTACTTTAGTGTCATTTATTTGCATAAGTTTGATGTAAAGAGTTGTAAATGTTCAATGCAAATGTTTGTATATGTTTGAAAACCCTAGAAAATCCCATATTTCCTACTAGTATGAAATGTAGTGTTTTACCAAGACCCGACTGTTTTGTGTACTCGTTTCTCTTGTAATAATGAATGTTTTTCCCAAGTATGACTATTATTATCAAAATATAGTTTACCTCATAGTTTATGTGAGTGTATCACAAAGTAACGGGAGTAGGGAAAATACTGTTATTATAGTAATCATATCCATTTGTATTGGATAAACACGACGCTGTAATACGCCGAACAGTACAACCGAGGACATCCGTCGATGTGCAGATCCCACTGTAGCTACCAGCCGGGTGTAGGATGGTCAGTCCCGTATAGTATGTAGTAGTTATCCTTGTATAGTATATAGTATTTCTCTCCGTATAGTATGTTTGTATAGACTCATGAAGGAATTGACTCATGTATGTTCCCTTATACTAGGAATAGTAAATAGTATCTCCTAAACTATACCTATTATAGTTTACTAGTAATGTAGTTTGAAAATGTCTAAGTATGTTTATACACTCTTACTACACAAAATTTGTTGGAACTGAAGTAAGAAGCTTTCATATCAGTACATAAGTGTATAGATATGGTTTTAACAATACATAAGTCTAAAAGAGGTTTTGTAATACATTTAAAGGTTTTGAAAAATAAATAATAATGACTTGGTGTCAGCTTATAAGATTGGTTTAAAGTAGTTTGTTTGATAATGCAGTTTAAAGTAGATGAAATCCTTCGTTTGAAAACCAGGTTATAAATCACATGTGATTGATTCTATAACTACATGTTTTCTATTTGTATCCCCCCCCCCCCCTGAAAGCATTTAAAATCATTTAAAAGGATAGATTAAGGGGTATGAACTCACCTGAAGTGAGTGATGCGAGTGTAAGATCGGTAAAGGATGCTAAGTGTCAAGTGAAGACTTGAACACACACACGGATCCTATTTAGCATAGAATAACACATATATGCTTACAATTAGTGTTTATAACAACTAATTTCTGTAATGGGACAACCTTAGGGGCTAAGAAACACATGTACTGAAGTGTCAAACCATATAGGGTTGCATATAAGGGATGTAGGGCCTCTTATTGGAGTTTATGGCCCATATGGTAATAACCACATGAGTTTACGGCCAAGGGGTAATTTCACCATGAGTTTACGGCCGTAAACTCATGGTAATAAGTACCTAGTTGTGTTATAAGGTCTTATATGTCAATATGAAGTGCTCTATGATCAATTCTAAGCCTTAGGAAGTAATGGTGGCACCATTGCACCACTAACTAGTGTTTACGGCCTAAGGACCATATCTCCATGAGTTTACGGCCATAAACTCATGGTAGTATGTACCATTTCAATGTTTAAGGTCCTATTTCATGTTAGAAGTGTCCTAGACTTGATTCCAAGGCTTTGGAAGGGATTAGGGCTCATTTGGACCCTTAAATAGAGTTTACGGCCCAAGGAGGTTCCTTGGCCGTAAACTCCCTTTTGATCATGTTTTCTTGATATTTTCTAAGTGTAAACTAGTTGATTCAAGTATATAACAAGCTAAGACAATTGTACTTACAATATAGAAGCTTGAAAGGGGGTTTAAGGCTCAAGAACACTAGTGTGTGTTCTTGGTGAAATGAAGAACACTTGATGATCTATCAAATGAAGAGACTTCATGGTTGAAATCATACACAAACACTAGATATTGAAGTTTATCAACTAATCAAGGAAGGAAACACTTACCAAGTTAAAGATCTAGTGAAGAAATTCGGATGATACTTGAGAGAGAATGAGTTCTAGGCTTGAAAATGGTAAAAATGACTAAAATGACTAAGTGTCATATTTATACCTTAGAGTTTACGGCCGTAAACTCCATATTATGGTAGTAAACTCCAAACTCTTGGAGTTTTGAGACTTAAGTGTTGAACAATTAACTCTAGAGTATACTTCCTATACTTACCTCTGATGTATTTAAGATAAAAACACCCAAACTGACTCCAAAACTGCTAAGATTTAGCAAAAGACAGTTTGACTTTGATTGGATGTAGGGTTTGTTATAAGATAGAAATTTCGAGTTGTCACAGAGGAGGTTGGACATGCCTTGGCAGGTGAGGCGATTGATTCCATGACTTCGTAGGGTTTTGTGACGAGATTTCGGGCTGATTTCACACCTGTGATTGAGGTCCAGCAGTTGGCGAGGGAGTTACAAGACTTTCGCCAAACTACTGAGATGGTAGCGGAGATCACTGCTATATTCCGTGAGAAGGCGTTATTTGTTCCTTAATATGGGGTGGACGATGAGATAAAGAAGGCGAGGTACCATGAGATGCTAAGGAGCGATATCATCCAGTTTGTGAGCCGATCCAATTGCCATCCAGCTAGCCATGCCTTTGGAAAGAAGTCAATTTCGGAGATGATATGATAGCAACGGATAGAGTTAGAGAGAGAGAGAGGTGGACTTGGAAATGGAGAGGAAGAGGAAACCAGATTAGGTTCAGGGTTCAGAGGGTTCAGGCAAGAGGCTCAAGGTTTTTGACTCGAGATCGAGAGGTCAGCAAGGTCGGGGTCGTTGTGGAAAGTGCGACAAGGCACACAATGGGGGCATGTAGGGTGGGTGGTTCTGGCTGCTTTAAGTGTGGCAGGACATGTCATATCATTGGGGATTACACTGCCACCACCACCACGTAGGTATCTGATGTAATTTGATTTCATTGCAGTCAGAGGGTCCATAAGTAGGCCAATTGGCCGAGTTTAGTAACAGAGGGACCAACGGTAGCACCCACTCCAACAACCTTACGAATTACTGATGGCTACCAGGGCAAGGCGGGTGTGCCTATTGTGAGGAGCAAGGCTTTTAAGCTGACAGTCGAGGAGGCTCGTGCAGCACCAGATGTGGTGACGGGTATGTCTCTTCTCCTTATCTCTTTATTTATGTTGATTTCTATGCTTATATTCGTGTGTTTTGTTTTAGGATCGTTCCTTGTGAATGGTATCTCTGGCTTGGTATTGTTTGATTCGGGGGCTACCCGATCTTTTCTATCTCTTGCGCTCAGCAAGAGGTTTTCTGATGCTCCATGGGGGCTGAATTACCCATTAGAGGTTGAGATTGTTGATGATCGTCCTGGGCGAGTATCTAGGGTTCATCGGGGTTGTGTATTGGAGTTGTTCAGTGAGCAGTATCTGGTTGATTTGGTTCCTATTCCACTGCATGAGAGCAAGGTTACTATGGGGATGGATTAGTTGAGCCCCAATAGGGTAATGATTGACTACAAGCAACAGTTGGCGCGTAAGAGAGTTGGTAGTTCATGGAGAGTGTGTTCAACACTGGCCGATTTTGTGTTCAGTAGCTAGGGCCAGACGCTATCTTCAGCAGGGTTGTTCTAGATGTTGGATTAATGTCTAAGTCCATAACTATAATTGGTAAGACTTGACCCGACCCGGCATGGTCCATTTGGGTTGCATACCATCATGCACTTGGATAGACTATAATGAGAGAAATAAGACACTTATGGTTATTAATATATTATAAGTTCTAGTATATTAATAATAAGAATAATAAGATTATTTAATTAGTATTGATCAAGAATTAATCTAGGATTAATTAAGTGATCAAAAGAAGACTAATTAAATATATGGGTTGATTGTGTAAATCATCCATACTTGTATAGTGGGCTAATGCTCCATGGATAATCAAGTTGGGCTAAAACCCATAGGATGGTCCATGGATGCTCCATGGTGTATTTGTACCCATGGATCATGGAAATGAAAGGCCATGTCAATTAGGGTTTACATGGTGTAACCCTAACTATATAAGCATCTTATTCTTGACCAAAATAGGCCACTAGAGTGTGAAAAGAAAGGGCTAGCCGATTTCATGAGTTGTAGAATTCTCTCAAGCTATTCTAAGTGTTTTGGTGATTGTGATTCCACTTGAGGCTTCCACACTATTAGGGCTAAGCTCTTAAAGCTTGAAGACATCAAGCTACAACAAAAGGTATGTATTCTATCTTGTTACATTCATTGATTTGTATGCTAGATTAGGATAATACCTTGGAAGTTCTTATTTGCATGTTTAATAGAGAAAACATAGATCCAAGGTATTTAGGGTTGCATGTACACTTAGGAGTGTTAGAATGCTCAAAACCCAACAGTGGTATCAGAGCCTAGGCTTGTTTTCTTGTTATACCTGCAATAGAAGCTGAAAAAACGAATCTAGTGCTGTCTGATCATCAGACTCGGCGAGTCCATCAGAGGACTCGGCGAGTCCATGCCTAAAATGTGATCAATTCGATCCAACTCGCCGAGTTGGTTCATGCACTCGACGAGTTGGACCCCCAGACAGCATATTTTTGAGTTTTTTGGCTAGAAATGGACTAGGAACATTACCCTAAGTTGTTTTTGAACTTATAAACTTGTTTTTGATGTGGTAATGTTCATGCTAATCCATTTTCAAAGATAATTGTCAATAGATTCATGTTTTGTATTAGTTTAAGGTTTAGACTAATTACATGAAAAAGTTTGATTTGAATTATCTTGTTCTTATGAGTTGCTTAGATTAATAGAAAAGTTAATTGAAATAGTTGTTTTCAATCCATTTTAATCTAAGAGTTGAGTATAAAATGTGTTTGTGTAACTTGTCCTCAAGTTACATGAAAATTCACATTAAAGACTCATAAAACTCATAATAGTTGGCAATGGTTACAAAATGAAGAGTCTTGTGTCATTGAATAATTTTTTATGACTCCATAACTTGTCCTCAAGTTATGGAAGTTCAAGAGTCACTTCATTAAAGAAAAATATGTAACCATAATTAAATCCATAAGTTATAAAATAAAGAAAAAGTTAGTTCTTTTATTAGTTTAAAGTCTTCCATAACTTGTCCTCAAGTTATGGAACTTGAAGATTTTTTGGATTAAAACTACTTTAAACACATAAGTTATGGAATTAATTAGTTTTGAATAGTTTCAAAACTTGCCCTCAAGTTTTGGAATTTGAAAAAGTTTTCAAGTATGAATACTTTAATTCCAAGTTAGCCCTTAGAATTTTAAAAGTTAAAATTCAACCCTTATACTTTATAATATTATAAGTTAATAATATATATATGTATAAGAGTAAAGTCAGTCTTACCGCTAGTACGCCTCATTCACGAAGCCGGTCTATAAGGTGGGTATAAGGTTGTTTCCTATAAAATGGCAACTTAATGGGTGTCCACTCTCACCCACCGCTTGCTTGACTGGTGGAGGGTCGTTAGTCGAACGGGTTTGACAGGACTATAATTCTCCTTCATTAAAAGTATTAATGATAATACTAAGTAACTAAACTCTTAATAATACCCAATCTTAGTTACTTAGGAAAATGTGAATAAGGTGCTAATCCATGAAATTACACTTTACACTTTGTCTAAGTCATTAGTGGAGCGTGTGTGGTTAACCGGCACACTAACTTGGACTTAACAAGGTAGGTAAAGGGTGACTTAATATTTATCATAGTATCGATGGAGCGTGTGTGGTTTACCGGCACATCGATTGAGGGGTAATTTATTAAGGGTACCAAGTGATTTGCATGGTTACTTCACACCTTGTCTTGTGATCCTCGGCATCCCAGTCACAAAACCTGAAGGGCACACTCGAGATTGAAACATGCCTTTGAAAAGTTCAATGAATCTCAAAGATCTAGGAGTTTCAAAACCAATTAAAACCTAATAATACATTTCGTTTATCTTGGTGGAAATTGGTGAATCGTCATTCACCTACCTTCAAATATTTTATAGCTTGGATTATGGCATACCTCTTCTAAGTTATAAAATAGTTTGTTGGGTCCTAGCCTTAATATTTCATATTGGGTGTCTTATTAAGGACTTTAAATCAACTATCTTGAATATCTCCCAAAAGATGTCTGGTTTAGACACCTATGATCTTCCCAAATCTCTTGAAACAAGGTTTCCGAAATGAAGATGATGTTCCTTGGAAATCATACTTCTTTCACCTCCTCCAACTATTCTCCCTAACCCACAAGTTCTTGAAAAGTTTAAGGTCACTCAAGCCCTATTGGCAAGGCAAGGTCTAGGTGTGATCACATCTTGGAGATGTAGTCACATATTGACAAGCCGGGAGAGTTGGGTGTCAAAGTCTTGAGAAAGTTGGTGGTTCAATCACTTTCTAAGTCACATAGTGAGTTCCTTTGGGACACCTATGAAACAGACTATGACAAGACCCTTAATGATCTTATCTATTTGCTAAGATCAACTTCCTAAAACTTTATGGACATTGACAATGATGACATTGGATATCTAGTAAAGCTCTCTCTTCCCGATGGAAAGGGATCGGCCATAGTCAACTCGGTTGACCAAATGGTAAAGAGAAAAGCTAAGTCTGTGATAGTCTCGTGTACCATTATCAAAGGGTCCATATGTTTGTATTGCCAAAGAAAGGGGCATTGGTTGCGAAGCTGCCAAAATTTACCTAAGGATGTTAAAGTCAATAAGTTTGACTCTACTTCAGGTAAAGTCCACTATCTAACTCTGTTAAGTTTCTATTCTGAGATTCTTGATACATGATGTGACTAGGTCACATGGTGATGTTTTAAGAATCAAAGAAAAGTGAAGAAACTTAAAGAAAGAATATGCTGAATCTGATCGCATAGATGGATTTCTATCGCATAGTTTTAAGATCGGATTCTTGAGCTACTTCTTAGGAGTTATGAGATATTGCTTAGGAATGGATAACAACAAGTTTTCATATGAATTGTAAGGATAAGTTTTTCCGCAAAGTTTTAAAATAAAAGAAAAAGGTTTTGATTTTATTTATTATAAAATATCCTTACAATGGCATTTGAGGAAAAGTTGTTGCTTATATGATTCCATTAATAGCATGGGTGGAAATATGAAATTGATTCTTTCATTTGTGGTAATGTCTAAATTTACCAAATAAGGAAAGGTTCTCATCACCCAAGTTTCAGCTGGATAGAAACTTGGAATCATGCAAGTTGTATATCATGATGAATGAGAACTTTCAAGTTTTGGAAAATTAAGACTAGTTACTTGTTCACATGGATGTGTGAGTCAAGTAAAGGACTAAGGGATCGAGTACACATTCTTGTGCACTGGTCAAGTCCACCACAAAAAGATTGATAAAACTATTCGTCATAGTTTACTAAAGCTCAGTAAATATGATTATACTTACAAGCTTAAGTGTAACTCTGAGACATTGAAAAAGGTTCCAATGTATGGCAGAGCGAATAAGAAGAATCAAATTAGGCAGAAGGATAAAAGTTTCTCAAATCTGAAAAGATGGGAGAGTACTTTAGTATCAATTTTGTGATCATCTTAATGATTAAGAAACCATATCAAAATTAGTTCTCTAAGGAAATCTTAGTGCATTCTTATGACTAAGAAGAGGGATCTTGAATTGTTGAAATGGTTAAATCAAGAAGATGAGTCATACTTCGTTCCATTACAAGTCTTAGAGTCATACTCCAAGATTGTAACTTGAGTGACATGTCTTAAAGAAGGTTTAAAACACTTGTCAAATGTAAGAGTAAAAGTTTTCTACTCTTGTACATTTGAAATTGGTAAGTTGTGATGTTTTGGATAAAACAAAGACCAACTTAGGCCAATTGTGTGAAGTGTTTGTCTTGATTAGAATCCACACTGTCTCTTGGATGTTTGACAAGGGAGTCTTATATGTCAAAAGGACAGTGGGAGTCTTAAAGGTCTTGAAAGTCTCAAGAACTAATCAAGAAGAGAACCTGAAGTTCTTCACTAGCACACGACTTGAGGTTTATAATCTATCGTGTTGACATATTCTGTGCCCATTCCAGTTAAAGTTAGCTTTGCATATGAGTTCTTAGAGTTCTCAATTGGTTGCATAACAACTTGGAAGCAATGGTAGGCCCTTGAGCTGCCAGGTGGCAAGAAATTAAGATTGAGTTCAATCCATATGAGTTTGGGTTTGTCATTATCCTTGTCTTGTGACTAAGATTTTGACCATTCACATGGATAAGAACACATACACCAGTAAATCTAAGTGTCATAAGGTTTCTCTCCGATTCATGAAAATGATGGTGAGGAAACACTTTCACTAAGTAGATTTTATCTAGATAGCAATTGTGATATTCGCATTCTCAAAGTCGTTAGTGGAGCACGTGTGGTTAACCGGCACACTAATATGGACTTGTGAGAAGTGGCAAAAAGGTCTAACCATTATGATTACGGCGTACCTCTTCATAACTGTTTAGACACACAAGTGTGCTATCTAAGGGAAGGTGTATGATTTTTGATAAAGTTTTATCAAAACAATCTAGTATCAGAAATCTGAACTTTGGTAAGAAAGTCAATGAAGTATTGATTTCTAGAAGTCCAGCTGATTTCTGAGTACACGTCAAAGCTAGTGGGAGCATAAGTGTTATGCTAATAATCATCATGTTAGTGGGAGCATGATAATTATGATAAGTATTGCAAGTTAGCAATGTTAATTATAGAAAAACAAAAGTGTCAATTGGGAAAGAGTTGTTTTGCTATAATTAAGGGAGAGGAAATTATACTTCATCTCAAATCTACAAGCTTAGATCGTGAGGTTTTAATCATTTAGTCAAGGAAATATATATATATATATATATATATATATATATATATATATATATATATATATATATGAATTTCACGTTGGAATGGCTCAACACAAGGAAATTCTGTATATGGGTCCATTATTTGCGTTCTAAAATTCGATTATGATTACGGCATCCCTTTTCATAATCTGAATTATGAGAACTTGGCAAATTGAAATGGAAATATTATAGCAAAAGACTGGTTTAGTCTTTATGTGAGACATCATGAATCGTGTCCCATATGCTTCGGATATAGGATCGATTACATGTGCTATATTCATCCTTTCTAAAATTTTACAAATGCCTGGGGCATTAAGAAGGGAAAAGGTTTTGAACTGGATATGACTAAAAGGATTAAACAATTGTCGAGAACAATCTAAGGTTTACCAAAGATTGGTTGCTCAAGGACAGTTGGAAGTATAGTGATAATTCTGGAAGGACCATATTGACATAATCTATAAGGAGGCAACTCTTTTTCAGAAGTGATAGTCAAAATGGAATCTGGAAATGTTTCAAAGTTAGAATTTTCAATCTGTGTAAGATTAAGGAAACTTAATGCAAGAAGGATATTTCCAAGGAGTTGATCTCCTTTGGAATACTTTGTAATGATTGTTGCCAAGTCTTTTGGAGTTTGTGCATAATCGTTACAAGAGGATCAATGCATATGAGTTTAGAATCTAACAGATTTCAGTAAATGGCATGAATTTGGAATTCTTGCATTTGCAGTAAGAATTTGGGAGTGTGAAAAGAGAATCATTGAAGTTATGTTCAATTGATCTAGTTCACAAAGTAAAGATCATAGACAAACATAGTATGCATACTTGGTGTATGGCATGACTAGTGTTTAAGAAAACATAGTGTACATGCTTGGAGCATGGGACAACTATTGTTTTAAATTCAAGAATAAAGTTGATAGCTGAAACAGTATACAATGAATAATGTGTAATCATATGGTGATAAATAAAAGGTGTTTTATTTATGTTCAAAGGGTTGATACCATATTGGATTCAACTATTATTGTGTTTCATTTTGCATGTTTTGACTTCCCGAATAAACTGGGTTATTCTTCCGGAATGACTAAGTTATTCAAACCATCCACAGTCGGTCATATGTTGGAAGTAGATATGAATTAAGACTGTCATGGGTTGGCTTGTAGAGGTCTAAGGTGTTGGACAAAGGGCTACAACACTCATGAGTGCTCATAAGTTCTGAGTATTGGATTCAACCCGCGCTCATTGTAATCACTTCATGGATTTTATCACGAGTGATCATGAGACGATAATATCTTATATTCTTCAAACCTAGAGATATGAGTTGTTACTATGAGTTGATAGTACATTGATTGCACGAAAACGCATTAGGTAACTCGGTGTTATAAAACGTGCCTTTGTGTATGATTCAACAAGTAGTAGAACAAGCCATATGAGTCGAAGTTTATCCGTTCCTTTTACCTTCGGGATAAAAGCGATATCTGTGGGCCCCTCGATGATTTGATGATGACAAATGGAAGTGCTCGGCCGGGCCAGGACTGATTTGATTTGTTCAATTAGTCAGTCGTCATAAATCGCAAATCAGGAAACAACAAATGGACAGAGAGAATGATTATAATCCATGTCTCAGTCCATATGATATCTAGAATGGAGGAATATATGATCCCTTATCTAATGGACAAGTCACTGACAAAGGTCAGAGTTCATCTACAAGGTCAGAGTTCGACAGAAGCTTTTGAGAGCTACGATTGCCGGTTGGTTCCTGAAGTCATACGCAATAATAGTTTTAGACTTATCCAAGTGGGAGACTGTTGGATTAATGTCTAAGTCCATAACTATAATTGGTAAGACTTGACCCGACCCGGCATGGTCCATTTGGGTTGCATACCATCATGCACTTGGATAGACTATAATGAGAGAAATAAGACACTTATGGTTATTAATATATTATAAGTTCTAGTATATTAATAATAAGAATAATAAGATTATTTAATTAGTATTGATCAAGAATTAATCTAGGATTAATTAAGTGATCAAAAGAAGACTAATTAAATATATGGGTTAATTGTGTAAATCATCCATACTTGTATAGTGGGCTAATGCTCCATGGATAATCAAGTTGGGCTAAAACCCATAGGATGGTCCATGGATGCTCCATGGTGTATTTGTACCCATGGATCATGGAAATGAAAGGCCATGTCAATTAGGGTTTACATGGTGTAACCCTAACTATATAAGCATCTTATTCTTGACCAAAATAGGCCACTAGAGTGTGAAAATTAAGGGCTAGCCGATTTCATGAGTTGTAGAATTCTCTCAAGCTATTCTAAGTGTTTTGGTGATTGTGATTCCACTTGAGGCTTCCACACTATTGGGGCTAAGCTCTTAAAGCTTGAAGACATCAAGCTACAACAAAAGGTATGTATTCTATCTTGTTACATTCATTGATTTGTATGCTAGATTAGGATAATACCTTGGAAGTTCTTATTTGCATGTTTAATAGAGAAAACATAAATCCAAGGTATTTAGGGTTGCATGTACACTTAGGAGTGTTAGAATGCTCAAAACCCAACACTAGATACGTGATCTATGTTATGGATACTCTGGAGAAGGGTAAGGTGACTGTGAATTATGTGTCGGTCATTCAAGAATATCCAGATGTGTTCCCTGATTATTTTCCTGGAGTGCCTCCAGAGAGGCAAGTGGAGTTTTGGATTGACCTGGTTCCCAATGTGGTTCTGATAGCCAAAGCACCTTATCGGTTAGCACCTCCAGAAATGTGGGAGCTGTCTACACAATTGCATGAGCTGGTAGATAAAGGATTCATTCGGCCGAGTAGTTCGCCATGGGGAGCGTCGATCATGTTTGTGAAGAAAAAGGATGGGTCACATCGGTTGTGTATCGACTACCATGAGCTAAATAAGCTAACGTTGAAGAACCGTTACCCACTCATGAGGATTGACGATTTATTTGGCCAACATCAGGGTGCATCTTGGTTTTTTAAGATTGATCAGCATTAAGGTTATCATCAGATCAGGGTCAGAGAGGAGGATACGCATAAGACAACCTTCTAGACTCATTATGGCCATAAGGAATTCGTAGTGATGCCCTTCGGTCTCACCAATTCTCCAACCACATTCATGGACCTCATGAATCGCGTATGCAGACCAATGTTGGATTGATCTGTAATTGTGTTTATCGATGATATCCTAGTCTATTCTAAGACCCATAAGCTGCATGAGGAGCATTTGAGGGAGGTATTGGAGACCTTGAGGAGGGAGAGACTTTATGTGAAGTTCTCTAAGTGTGAGTTCTGGTTGCGCGAGGTGTAGTTTCTAGGGCACCTTGTCAACCAGAAAGGTATTCTGGTCGATCCGGCCAAGATCAAGGCGGTGATGGGATGGGAGGTTCGAAGGTTTCCATCTAGGATTTGAAGTTTCCTTGGTCTGGCATGTTACTATGAGAGATTCATTTAGGATTTCAACAAGATAGCAGTTCCTTTGACTCAGTTGATGAAGAAGACCGTCACGTTTCGTTTGGGGCCTGAGTAACGCCATCATTGATCAACCTCCTTGTGAGATGCTCTATGGGAGGAACTGCAGGACCCCGATATGTTGGGGTGAGGTTGGTCAGCGAGTCATGGGGAGTACTGAAGTGGTACTCAAGAACATTGAGTTGATTCAGCAGGTTCGGAGTAGACTTTAAACAACACAAAGTTGACAGAAGAGCTATGCCGACAGGCGCCGATCAGACCTAGAGTTCCAATTCGGAGATATGGTCCTCCTGAAGGTGTCACCTTTTTCATTGGATTTAGGAAGAGAGGCAAGTTAGGCCCCAGGTACATCGGTCCTTTCAGGCTTTTGGCTCGGGTGGGCCGAGTTACTTATTTCTTGGATCTTCTCGAGGATCTTATCCAGATCCGTAACACATTTCAGGTCTTTCAGTTGAGGAAATTTTTGGTTGATGATTCTGTAGTGGTTCCATTGGAGGATATTCAGGTGGATGACCACCTGAATTATATTGAGAGACCGGTGGCAATTTTTAACCAGAAGACGAAAACCTTGAGGAACAAGGCTTTTGAGTTGGTGAAAGTACAATGGCAGCACCGCAAGGGTTCAAAATGGACGTGGGTGCCTGAGCACAAGATGAGGGAGCATTATCCAAAGTTATTTTCGGTAGCGGACTTCGAGGATGAAGTTTGATTTAAGTGGGGGGGGGGGGGGATTGTAACGCTCCATTTCCAGGGTTTCCCTTTAAGCCCTTGTTATATAAATATCTTTGCAAAACTGGTCCTTAGCCGAGTACGTTGGGCGTACTGGCTCTCAAGTTCGTCTCGCAAGCGCTCACGTATGTTAGGCGTACACGGGGTGTATGTTTAGCAGGGACAAACCCTAACTTTTAAGGTTCGTGCCCATTTAAACACCTTAAGTTGCCTTTGGGGTTTCTTACTACCAACCTCCATCTCTTAAAACCCTAAGAACGAAACCCTAGTCCTCATTTGTGTGTTTATGAGCCTTCGTTGTGAAATTGAGGTGTTTTTGGATTCTTTTAAGGAAGTGAAGATTGGTGATGAAGCTTTGGTGGACTTGAAGCTTGAAGATCCAGAATCTTCATCAACTTTCCAAGCTATTTGAGGTATAAAGATCCTAACTTGATAATTCCTTATGATAAGATCTAGCTTAGGGCTTGTTTTATGTTTTTATGGTTCTTTAAGCCATGCTTAAGAGTATAAGCAACTCCAAAAGATAGGAATGGTAAATCTTGCACTTTGAGGTCCCTTCTTCATAAAAATGCAATTTGGATGAATCATCTTAGCCCATACATAAGTTAGAGTTACTCTTATAGTTCTTTTTGAGTTTTGGGTCCCATTAAGTCATAAAAGTGTGTAAAGTTGCCAACTTTACGTGTTAAGACACCATTTAGGACCAGATCTGAGAGTTTGGTTTAGTGGCTCAATCGATTTAGTGCTTAATGGAATGGTTGGTTGTATGTGGATAAATTTGGGCGTACCCAGCTCGTACGCTGCGCATACTGGCCCATTAGGGAGTACATTGGGTGTAAGTCTAAGTACACTGGGCGTACTCAGTAGCTTTACATTTGTTGACTTTCGTGTTTGGGCCATATTTGGACTTTTAGGGTTTGGGCCTTATTGGGCCAATAGTCTTTTGACATTTAAGGTTATTGTTTGGTATTGGGCCTTCTTGGATTGGGCATAATGGGCTTTGGGTACCATTTAGGATTTTGAGCTGTATTGGGCTTTTGGAGCTTATGGGTTGGGCTTTGGTTTTTGGGCCAAGTGAGGAAAGGGTAAAATGGACTTTTACCCTGGGAGTGGACAATTGAATGAGATTCATATTTTTGGTTTCTGACCCAACTTATTAATTGGATTTATTTGATTGGTTAGCATGGGGATTTTTTGGATCAGCAGTTTGAGCTTTTATCTGAGACATTCAGTAGCTTGAGGTGAGTTTCCTCATTGTGCTTAGTGGGTCAAAGGCACTAATGTCGAACCATAGTTTATTATGGTTAGGATGCTAGTTGTCTGTGTGACTCTTGCATGCGTTGTATGCGATATGTATACCTGGCGAGGCCCGATGCCAGGCTGGGCTTAAAGAGTGTATTGTATACTATTTGTCTTAGTGATTATTGTTGGATTAGTGTCTAAGCCCGTAACTATATTTGGTATGTACTTGACCCGGTTGTGCATGGTCCTTTTGGGTTGCCTTCACTAATGCAACTTGACAGGATGATTTATAAAGAGAGAGAGAGGTTATTATGGTTTATTAATATATTATATGAATAATATAATAAATGAGAAATCATATAGTTTAATTAATATTAGACAATAATTAATTAAGAATTAATTATGTGGCTAAAAGATATTAATTAAATAATCGGGACTTAACTGTCAAATATGTGATAGTTGGATATTGGGCTGAGAAGCCTTATGGACTAGGCATGGACGAAATTAAGGATGTGTCCATCCTAAATTTCGGTCATAAGGGCCCTATTCCAGAAGCTTCCTTGGATTGCTTAAGGCCTAAGCTGTCCGTTAGGGTTTTGACTGAAACCCTAACGATACAAGTATAAATAGAACCCCTAGGGCATCAATTTTCGGCCACTTGAATCCCTAGAAGAGTTCATAGTCGAAATTGTGCCTCTCCCCTCTCTCTAATATCATCCTCTTGCTTGTGTGGTTTTTGTAAGCCATTAGAGGAGTGACATTTGTGACTCTAAGCTCCTAGACAAGAAGATTCAAGCCATTATTGAAGAGGTAATAATCTAGATGTGTTTTCATATAATAATTTCGAAATATGTATGCTAGATTTAGGGTTCATAAGTCTTCGATGAATTGCATGTACAATATAGAAACCTATATCTAAGCTTTAGGGTTTGCATGAGCACATAGGATGTTGTTTTGGCTCAAACCCATCAGTGGTATCAATGCCTTGATTAGTTTCTATTGTATTTGATGCCTAGTATTTCATTCATGCTTTGAAAATTCGTTTTTTTTGGCGCACTCACTGAAGAACTCGTCGAGTCCCAATGTGAACTCAACGAGTCCACATTGGGAACTCGGCGAGTTTGGTTGGTAGACAGAGGATATCTCGGGATTTCATGCTGTTTTGCTGAAGGATAATTACCAAAACTGTTTTTGACCAATAAAATCCGATTTTTATTATTATTATTATGTGATTATCCTTACCAAAACAAAAGATAGTTACCAATTAATTGAATAATAAATTCCTTATGTGATAAAATTTGATTATTTGAATTATTTGATGAATTATCTTGTGAATAAAATAGAATAGATCAAATTTTGATAATCATTAAATTAAATGTTTAATTTTAACTTATTTGCTATTTTGATCCTATGCGTTTTGAAAAGTTCAAAACTTGTCCTCAAGTTTTGAAATTAAAATTTTTAATTTAAAGTTAATTTGAATTATTTAAATTTCAAACCCTAGAATTTTACAGGTTTAAAATTCAACCTTATACTTTATTTATTATAAGATTCATATATATATATATATATATATATATATATATATATATATATATATATATATATATATATATATATATATGTGTGTGTGTGTGTGTGTGTGCGTGTGTTTGTGTGTGTGTGTGTGTGTGTGTGTATATATATATATATATATATATAACTTAAATGTTAGTCTTACCGTTAGTAGGCCTTATTCACGAAGCCGATTTATAAGGAGGGTATAAGGTTATGGCCTATAAAATGGCCGTTTAATGGGTGTCCACTCTCACCCACCGTTTCCTTGATTGGTGGAGGGTCGTTAGCCGAACGGGTGGGATAGGGCAACCCCTTCCTCATTAAAAGTATAAGGAATTTATAAAGTAACTAAATGTTTTTAAAAAATTCCCGATCTTAGTTACTTTAGGAAAAAGTGAATTGATGCAATTCCAGGAAATTAAACTTTGTACCCTTGCTAAGACGTTAGTGGAGCGTGTGTGGTTAACTGGCACACTAATTGGGCTCTAAGCAAAGGTGGCAAAGGGTGACTCGATGTTTGTCATAGTTCGATGGAGCGTGTGTGGTTAACCGACACGTCGAATAGGCGACTATAACATTGAGGGCACCATGTACATTTGCATGGTTATTCACACCCACTTTGTGATCCCGTGCATGCCAGTGACAAACTTGAGGGGCATATCGGGATTTAAACATGCCATTGAAAAGTTCAATGAATCTCAAAAAGATCTAGGAATTTTCAATACATTTAAAACTTAGCTTCAATTTGTTTTTCATGGTGGAAAATTAGTGAATCACCATTCACTTACCTTCAAATTATTTGTATGTTAGATTACGGCATCCCTCTTCTAATTTGTAAATAATGTTGATGGATCCTATCCCTAATTACTCATTTGCGTGTTTAATTGGGGATTCCTTTCTAATCAAACTTGTCTTTTTTCTATTTCAGATGTCGAACGTCAATAACAACGCTTCCGGCTCAAATTCCTCCGGCTCGTTCTTACTCATGAACTTGTGTGTGAGAGTGATCTTTGACGGGTCCAATTTCAATGATTGGATCTGCAACATACGAATGGTCACTCATTGCGAGGACAAAGAGTATGTCCTCGATGAGAAGCTGAAGGAAATCAACATCAACATTGCCTCTGCTGAAGAGATCACAGCCTTTGAGGCTCATGAGCGTGATGTTATGAAAGTCCATTGCATCATGCTGGCACCTATGACTGTAGAACTCCAGAAGTCCTATGAGGACATGTATCCCTATGAGATGCATCAAGATCTGTTGGACCGGTACCACCAAAGCACTTGGCAAGAAAGGTACGAGATCATCACTTCGATGATCACTGCCAAAATGGGTAATGGAGAGTCCCTTACTGCTCATCTGCAAAAGATGCAGAGATATATCGATCACTTGATCAAGTTGAATGTGAACTTTGATGAAGAGCTGGCAATTGGCATCATCCTTCATTCCTTGCCTCCCTGCTACAACCAGTTCCGCATGACCTACCACATGAACAAGGAGGAGGTCACTTTGAGCAAGCTCCAAGGCTTGTTGAGGACTGCTGAGAGCAACCTCAAAGACAAATCTGCTGCATCAACTCCTACTCTTGTTGCTGCCCCAGTCTTGGCAATTAGGCATGGGAAGAGTAAGAAGAGGAAGGCTCCCTCAAAGAGCCACCATAAGGGAAAGTCCCATGATGGCATCTCTTCTAGTGGAACCAAGGCTGGTTCTGCTAAACCCAACTCCAACCCCAAGGAGGCATAATGCCACCACTTCCATGAGATAGGGCATTGGAAATGAAGTTGCCCAAAATATCTGCAAGATATCAAGGATGGAAAGATCAAGCCGTCCTACGCAGGTATTTACATTATTAAATATAATGATTCAGCACATGCTATTTCTTGGGTACTTGATACAAGATGTGGTTTTCACATTTGTTCTGATTTGCAGTGCCTAAGAAGAAATAGGGATGTGGAGCATGGGAAGATAAACTTGATCATGGGGAACAGAAGATCGTCGCCTGTCACCAAGATCGGAGTCTACTCTTTAGTGCTTAGTAGTGGATTACGATTAGATTTAAATAATTGTTGCTATTCGCCAGATATGGCAAGAAACATCATTTCTTTTCATGGTTTGTATAGACAAGGTTCTAGATATCCATTTGATAATGAAAAGGGTTCTATTAATGCTTATCTTAATGGTGTTTTCTATGTTGAAGCATTGCCTTGTAATGGAATATACGAAACTGTGATGGTTGTAGACAATTTAGGAAATGATGTATTGTCATGTTGTGTATTGATTCTTCCAATGGTTTGGATGAAGGATGCTTGTGGCATTGTCGTCTTGGACATGTCAACAAGAAACGCATAGCCCAACTCCAAAAGGATGGAGTATTGAAGTCATTCGACCTTAGGGACGATGACTGTGCGAGTCTTGTTTGCTTGGAAAGATGACCAAGTCACCCTTCACTGGCACTTGTGCGAGGGCTGAGGGTTTATTGGGTCTCATACATACCGATGTGTGTGGGCCCTTTAGATCCACCTCAAGGGATGTGAGCTGCTTCTATGTGACTTTCACTGATGATTATAGCAAATATGGGTATATCTACTTAATCAAGCACAAGTCAGAAACCTTTGAAAAGTTCAAAGAGTTTAAACAAGAAGTGGAGAATCAGTTGGGCAGGAAAATCAAGATGCTTCTGTAACGCCCCGATTCCCGAGTATCAGCTTGTGGTTTTAATTTCTCATGATTTCAAGGTCTATTCGACGATTTGGTTGCCTGACTCGTCGAGTAGCAGCGAGTTGGTCCGCGTGTTTTAGTGACCTACTCGCCAAGTCCATGAAAGGACTCGACGAGTAGGAGCTGGCAGATGAAACCCTAAATTCTGAGGTTTTGCACCCTATTTAAGGGATCCTTTTCTCCCTTAGCTTTCCCTTGTATCCCCTGTGAGTCTGGAAACCCTAAATCTCCATTTTCTCCCCATACTTGTATGATTAAGCTTGAAAGGTGGATCTTGGTGAGGAAAGGGTTGAAGATCAAGAAGCTTTGAGCAAGGAACAGTTGGGGATCTGAAGTCTACCTCGGTTTATCATCATTTGGAGGTACCAAGTCACCACCTTGAGCTTCTTCTAGCTAGATCCCTTTTATATTTGAGTTTTGGGGCCATCTTGGGCAATTGGTGTTGCATTTCGAGTGATGAACCAAGATCTGCAGTTGCAACTTCAGATCTAGGCTCATCTTGCCTCTTATCATCATAAAGTCTCGGTCTTTAGCATGTTGGTGAAGCTCTTTGCCGTAGAACCTCTTCTTTGCCTTGATTTAGGTCATTAGCACCTTGCATGCACGTAAAGTTTGCAACTTTACGTGATAAACATGCCTTTGGGGACTCGATCTACAATATGGAGCCTTAGCATGGCTTAAAAAGCCTCTGTATGGATGAAGGACTAAATGGACTCGGCGAGTGTCAGGACAACTCGGCGAGTCCGATCAAGATAGTTGTAGGCTCGACGAGTCGGATGAACAACTTAGCGAGTCTAATGAAGATTACCTTGGGCTCGGCGAGTCAATCAATGAATCGGCGAGTCGGCTAGGGTTTTCCAAAACTTTGTACACATATGAACCTGACGAGTTATATAGGGAAAACTCAACGAGTTGTCCAAGGGGTTTATGGCCACTGACACTAGGAACTCGACGAGTCACTCTTGTGACTCGGCGAGTTGGCGAGTTATGCAAGGAACTCAGCGAGTGGCTGGTTATACTCGACGAGTTAAGGTCAACATGGACTGTTGACTTTGACTTCGACCAAGGGTTGACTATTGGACTTTTGAGGGTATTTTGGTAAATTGGATTTTGATAGCAAAGGGAATTCATGAATATAGGTGTTCGAGTTGGAGCTACATCTGGAAGAGTTTGACACTACCTTCCGAGCTACTTGTGAGGTGAGTTATCCTCACTATATCAGCAGGGTCTAAGGCACCAAAGGTCGGCCCTTTCTCAGATTGCATACTGGTTTTGTTTGATATGTTTATTGATTTGCTAGATCTGCATCCTGGTAGTTAGGATGGTATTATATTAGTGACCTGGTTTAGGTCGGTATCCTGGTATATAGGATGATGCTATGTTAGTGACCGGTTAGGTCAGTATCCTAGTTAGGGTGTTGTTATGTTATATGATCTGCTAGATCGGTTGTTGTCTATGGACTGTTATGTGATTATCTGCTATATGTGCACATGGTTGTTTTATTGGGGTTTGGGTTGAGGTGGGTCCTGCTTTGTGTTGTAGGCCAACATACCCAGGGCAGACTAGATAGACTGCAAACCCGGGAGGGCACATAGTCAGGCCGAAGGCCTGGCGAGCGGTCTGGATAGGCTGAAGGCCCCGAGAGGGCGGTCCAGGCATGCCGAGGCTCAAAGAGTGGGCCAGATAGACTGAAGGCCCAGTGCAGACGGTCCAGTCATACTATAGACTCAGAGAGTGGACCAGGTGGACTGAAGGCCCGGTGCGGGCGGACCAGTCATATTGTAGACTCGTGATGCATGGTTGTTCTGTTAATTATATGTTATACGATATGGTTATCTGTATGGCCTTGGTATTTTGGTGGTAACTCACTAATCTTTCGGGCTTATAGTTTTAGTTTATTGTTTCAGGTTCAGCGGATGGTTGCGGGAAGGCGAAGGCGTGACCGTACACTTCCTCGATTGATGATTATGATTTCTGGGAACTCTGATGTTTAAACTATTTTGCAAAACAAATTGTAATAATTGAATGGTTTTAAATGATTTAAAAAGTTTTAAATTTGCTCAAATTTTATGGATGTTACAGCTTCGATCCGATTGAGGTGGAGAGTACCTAAGTCTTGGGATCCACGAGTACCTCAAGGAATGCGGAATCATTTCACAATTGAAGCCACCTAGGACACCACAGTTGAATGGTGTGGCTGAGAGGCGTAATCAAACCTTGATAGACATGGTCCGTTCCATGATGATTCGTACTTTGCTACTTATCTCATTATAGGGGTATGCCATAGAGACTACCGCCCATATCCTTAACTTAGTCCCTATGAAGAAGGTTGCCAAAATACCTCACGATATCTGGACAAGGAAAGCTCCCACATTGACACATATCAAGGTTTGGGGTTGCGAGGCTTTCATAAGATGAGAGACTCATAAAAAGCTTGAGTCTCGTAGTGAGCGGTGTATTTTCATCGGCTACCCACATAATTCCTTTGGATATCTCTTCTATAGACGAAGTGACAATGTTGTCTTCGTTGCGAGGAAAGGGGTTTTCCGAGAATGAGAACTCATATGCCAAGGGGACAGTGGGAGGCAAATCGATCTTGAAGAGATTCAAGAGTCAAGCGATGAAGTAACCTCTAACCGTGGCACTCAACCCGAGGAGGAAACTCTGGTTGAACCGATTGACGAGTCCTTACCTCTTAGATGTTCCGAAAGAGTTAGGGTTCAACCCTAGTTTTATGGTTTTTATATTACTGTAGAAAGGGATACGTTCATTAGTGATAGTACACTAGTGAATTTTGATGAACCTAACAACTATAAGGAAGCCGTGGCAGGCCTAGAGTCTGCAAAATGGAAAGATGCCATGGACAGCGAGATTCAGTCCATGTATGAAAACCAAGTTTGGAATTTGGTTGACAATGTGTCAGGCCGTAAGACGGTCGGGTGCAAGTGGATCTTCAAGAAGAAGGCCGACATGGATGGAAAGGTACACACCTATAAGGCGCGATTGGTTGCGAAGGGTTTCACTTAAACTCCTGGAGTTGACTATGATGAGACCTTCTCACCGGTTGCGAAGATAAAGTCTATTAGGGTGATGCCAGCCATTGTTGCATTTCATGACTATGAGATATGGCATATGGACGTCAAAACCGCTTTCCTTAATGGGAAGTTGGTTGAGGATGTTTACATGAGTCAGTCAGAGGGTTTTGTCGATGCAAAACACCCCAATAGAGTGTGTAAGCTTGAGAAGTCCATTTATAGACTGAAACAAGCATCTCATAGATGGAATCTTTGTTTCGACGAGAAGGTGAAAGAGTTTGGTTTTCTACGAAGCGAGGATAAATCATGTGTATATGTCAAATCCAGTGGAAGTATAGTTAGATTCCTCGTATTGTATGTCGATGACATACTACTCATATGAAACGACATCCCGACGCTGCAGGAAGTCAAGTCCTGGCTTGGGAAGTGTTTCGCTATAAAGGACCTCCGAGAGGCTGCCTATATTTTGGGAATAAGGATAGTGAGAAACAGAAGTAAAAGACTAATAGGACTTAGTCAGAATACTTACTTTGACAAAGTACTAAAACATTTTAGTATGGAGACTTATAAGAAGGGGGAGTTACCAATCCAAAGTAATGCCAAGTTGAGTAAGACTCAAAGCTCGAGTACCGAAGTCGAGATAGTAGAAATGAGTCGAGTACCATACGCTTCCACAGTTGGCTTGATTATGTATGTTATGACTTGTACTCACCCTGATGTGGCCTTCGCTCTGAGCATGGTCAACAGATATCAAGGGAACCCTGGCAAAGCACATTGGACCGCAGTCAAGAATATTCTTAAGTACCTTCGGAGGACCAAGGAATGGTTTCTGGTCCTCGGTGGGAGTGATGACTTACGGGTGCAAGGGTATAGTGATGCCAATTTTCATACCGACAGGGACAACTACCATTCGCGGTCGGGCTGGGTCTTTACCCTAAATGGAGGAGCAGTGACTTGGAAAAGTTCCAAGCAGGAGACCGTAGTTGATTCAATATGAGAATCAGAATATATAGCAGCACGTGAAGCATCAAAGGAGGTGATATGGTTGAAGAACTTCATCAGAGACCTTGGAGTTGTACCAGCCATAAAGGACCCCATGGAAATTTTCTATGATAATGAAGGAGCAGTTTCCTTGACCAAGGAACCAAGGGATCATGGCAGATCTCGACATATCGACAGAAAATATCACTTTATTCAACATCGGGTGGAAGAAGGACTCCTCATAGTGAAGAGGGTATCGTCGGAGGATAATCCAACAGATCCCCTTATGAAGGGACTGAGTAGGGTTAAACACTTGCAGCACGCTAGGAGCATCGAGCTGAAGGAAGATATTAGTTTAGAGTAGATAGCTTTGAAACGTGTAATAGATAAATGTAATTGACATTTGATGATTAAATAAAAGAGTATTATTTATGAGTACAGTTACTGTCTTATGTTAATTGTTTACATATTGTTTCACTTTGCATGTTTTGACTTCCTGAATAATAAGATTATTCGAACGTTCCACAGTCGCTCATACTTTGGGCGTAGGTATGAAAGAAGATTGTCATGAATTGGTTTGTAGATTGTCTAAAGTGTATTAGAAATAACAAAGGTTTGTTGTAACATTCATGAGTGCTTATGAATATGATTTGAGTATTGGATTAAACCCACGCTTGCTGGTATCACTTCATGGAATTTATCACGAGTGATCGCAAGACGATAATATCATATGGTCTTAAAACCTAGATATATGGTTTATCATTTGCGAGTTGGTTGTGAATTGATAATGTATAAATGTATCAGTAACTTGATGTTATAAAACGCATTGTTGTGCATGATTTGATGGGTGAATGGTAAATGCATATAAGTCGAAGTTTATCTGTTCCTTTTATCCTAAGAGGGTAAAAGCGATATTTGGGCCCCTTGATGATTTGTTTTGACTTATGTCTCGGGCCCGGTCAAGACGGAATTGATGTGTTCAATTAAGTTCTATGTCAGACGAATCAGAAACCGAGAAACAAACTGCTAGACAATAAGTATGACTATGTGCCATGTAATTGTCTACACGATATCTAGAACGGAGGACTATACGATCCCTTATCTAAAGGACAGGTTACTGATAAGATCAGTGTTCGACAGCGTCTTTGAGAGCTACGATTTCTAATCGGATTGTACTTACACTATAGTTACTAGATTTATCCAAGTGGGAGACTGTTGGATTAGTGTCTAAGCCTGTAACTATATTTGGTATGTACTTGACCCGGTTGTGCATGGTCCTTTTGGGTTGCCTTCACCAAAGCAACTTGATAGGATGATTTATAAAGAGAGAGAGGTTATTATGGTTTATTAATATATTAGATGAATAATATATTAAAGGAGAAATCATATAGTTTAATTAATATTAGACAAGAATTAATTAAGAATTAATTATGTGGCTAAAAGATATTAATTAAATAACGGGAACTTAACTGTAAAATATGTGATAGTTGGATATTGGGCTGAGAAGCCTTATGGACTAGGCATGGACGAAATTAGGGACGTGTCCATCCTAAATTTCGACCATAAGGGCCCTATTCCAGAAGCTTCCTTGGATTGCTTAAGGCCTAAGCTGTCCGTTAGGGTTTGACTGAAACCCTAACGGCATAAGTATAAATAGAACCCCTAGGGCATCAATTTTTGGCCACTGGAATCCCTAGAAGAGTTCATAGCCGAAATTGTGCCTCTCCCTTCTCTCCAATATCATCCTCTTGCTTGTGTGGTGTTTGTTAGCCATTAGAGGAGTGACAGTTGTGACTCTAAGCTCCTAGACAAGAAGATTTAAGCCATTATTGAAGAGGTAATCATCTAGATCTATTTTCATATGATAATTTCGAAATATGTATGCTAGATCTAGGGTTCATAAGTCTTGGATGAATTGCATGTACAATAGAGAAACCTAGATCCCAGCTGTAGGGTTTGCATGAGCACATAGGATGTTGTTTTGCCTCAAACCCATCAATTATTGCATGTGTTTATGTGTCTATATGTATACCGGGTTGGGCCCAATGCCAGGCAGGGCCTGATGAATGAGATGAAGAGAGGTACATCTCATGTTATTTATAATTTTTTTCCGAGCAGGGCTCGATGCCAGGCGCGGCCCAATGTCGGGTGGGGCAAGATAGTTGGTGGGCATGGCCCATTATATGTTTAATATGTATGGTATGAGGTATTTTGGGGGACTCACTAAGCTTTGTGAATACGGTTTTTAGTTTATGTGTAACATCTGGTTTTGAGGCCCTTCCATTGTTGACACTTATATTGAGATTTATTGCATTGTTAGTCCCTAAGTGTAAGAAAGTGGGAAAAAGGGGCCCATGGTGGTAATTTGGTAAAATTGGGAATTTTGAGTACGCCATGCATACATGTGTATGCTAAGCGTATTAAGTCGTGCCTTAGTACTTTGTGCGTACACTTCATACGCAGGGCGTACGAGATTAGCATGCAAACCCTAATTTTAGGGCTTTGGCTCATATTTAAGCAACTTTATGGATACAAACCCTCTTCTTATCTAGCCTCCTTCTGTGAGTTCGACCTTCAAGTAACTCTAGAGCAAAAGAGAGCCATTTTGAGCACTAAAGTGAATGTTTAGAGTGTTCTGAAAAAAGGAAAACGGTAGTGAGAAGATCTTGTAGTTGGGCACACTTTGGATCTGGGATTTCTACTTGGTTTTCTACATCTTGAAGGTATAAGGCTTTCATCTTTACCACTCCATCTTGTAGATCTATGTTTTGCTCTTTAAAGACACTTTTTGGTCCCAAAATGATGATTCATGAATATAGCATCTTCTTCACCCATTGAGATGTCCTTTCAAATCCATGGAGGGGTCTTGAGTCATAAAAATGGAATTGAATTGGATGGTTTTGCTCGATGCATCATTTAGAAGGTCTTAATGGATTAAGAAGTGGAGTTAAGCTCTTAATGACCATGCAAACTCATAAAGTTGGAAATCTTATGACTCTTGAGGATATTTTAGCTATGGATCTGAAAAATGGTCGTAAGTGTTTAAGTCATTAAGCACTTATTGGTTTTTGAGGCTTCTGGGAGTACGCTCCACGTACTTGGAGTACACCCTACGTACAAGGTCAACCACCTTGATGGTGGTCAACATATGAGGTTACGTGTACCCCCAGCGTACCTTCGGAGTATGCCCCGCGTACGCACCCTTAGTTGATTTAGTCAAGCTGACTCGGTTAGGTTGAATCAGTTGACTTATGGATTTTGACCAGTTTGACATTGACTTTGACTAAGTTTGACCTAAGGGTATTTTGGGTATTTCAGTATTTTGATTGCTCACTTGGAGGGATAGGTGTCGGTTGGAGCTGAGATTCGAAGTCGAGACCTCATTGGCCATTGATCAGATCGAGATGTGAGTTTTCCTCACAGTACTTACAGGTCGAAGGCACCAAGGCCAACCCATTGGTTTGGATATCTTTTTATGTGATAGTATGTTATCTTGTTGTAGTGATATGTTAGATCGGTATCCTGGTATAGGATGATGCCATGCTTAGTGATTTGTATATGTGTCCGAGAGTCTGTTGACTGGTTATATGTTGGTTGGTGGTTAAGGCTTCACTGTTATGTGCATGAGCCAACAGAACGGGGGCATTCCAACCCGATGGTTGATTGGGCCCGAGGGTATTCCATCCCAAGGATGACCGGACCCGTTATATGTTGGCATTGCATCCCGATAGTTAATTCGGCCTAGGATATTCCAACCCGATATGATTGTATGGTATATGGTGAGACTGGACTTCTTTGTGCATCAGTCAATACGCCTAAGGTATTCCAACCCGATGGTTGATTAGACCCGACATGGTTGGTATTCCAACCCGATGGTTGATTGGACCAACATGCTTATGATACGAGGTTATCCCATCTCGAGGATGATTGGGCCCATCGTAGACATGCCTGGTATTCCAACCTGAGGCTGAGTGAGCCAGGCATGAGTATTTCAGCATGCTTGTTTGCATGTTATATATGTTTGTGTGGTGGTATTTGCAGGAAACTCACTAAGGTTTGTGCTTACAGTTTTATTTTATTTTTCAGGTGCTCAGAGGACCATGGCAAGGCGAAGGCGTGACCGTATACATCCTTAGTTTTATAACTGATTCGATATTGGGAGACTAGTATTTAAATAAGGCTTTGGAAACTATAGTTTTGTAAACACTTTATTAGTAAATGGGTTGTTTTGAAAGGTTAAAATTTGTTGGAATTTTTGGGATGTTACAAGTTGGTATCAAAGCCTTGGTTTGAGTGAATTAGAGGAACACTCGTGTGAATCTAGTCTAAAACTAGGGAAAAAGATTTTTAAATGATTTTCAAACTCTTCTAAAAATAATCCAAGAGGATGTGATGTGTACGATCAGTCGGAGCCAGTAAGTTGATCCCCAAGTGACCACACTAATATTTGATATTGTGATATGTTAGAACAACATGCTAGTGATAGGCTAGGGATCTTCAGGAATTGCATGATAGAATTGTATGATGTCTGATAGCCTAGGATCTTCATTATATTAAATTTACATCATTATTGTAGTTGCTTAGTGTAACGTCTGTGTTTCTGGGCTAGGCATTAATGTTGATGTAATAGTCTAGGTTAACCTTTATAACTCATTTTGAAATAATAAGAATGTATTATTTGAGTATTATGTGTTTTATGTTTAATCTTATGGCTTAAATGAATTAAGAATAAAAATAAGCTTAAAAATAAAATGTTAGATAAAATTGATATCGATACATGAAGACGTAGTGGTCATGGCAAGGTTTCCGAAAATATAAAGAATGCCGAAATCCGAGTTATAACGAAGGAGTTATGACCTGTCGAAGTTTACGATAGAGCGATATTTAGCCTTATGATTTAAACGAAAGTCGTAGAATATGTTAAACCGAGAGCGTCCATATAAAGAACGTCTAAATCTGACTTTGTATGAGGAAGTTATGATTTTTCGAAGTTTCGACTTAGCAGTATGCAGCCCAAAGTTTGAATATGAGATCAAGTGATTTCTAGTCGAAACGATCTAAACGAGAATCGAAGATCTCGTCGATAGTAATGCAACGGTAAAAAGACAGATGAAAACAGACGTCAGATGAAGAAGTTATGAATTTCTAACGGAGTTTTCCTGTCCCGGCCTACTAAGAATAATATAATAAAAGTTAAAGTCAAAATTAGCCGACGGAGTCTAAACGAGAGTTATAGAGCATAATCTCGCCTACGCGTGGTTATAAAGAATGTCGAAAACGGAGCTCGTATGCAAAAGATATGAATTTCTGAATTTCGAGGCACGCTTACCAAAGGGGGAACGCCCTGCGTTCAAATTGGGAACACCCTGCGTTCGGAGCCCATAGCCTGTCCCGTCGCATGTCAAGTCCGAAGTGTTGGAATAGTGTCTAAGGCTGCAACTATATTAGACAAGTGTTTGACCCGGTTGTGTATGGTCCTTTTGGGTTGCCTTCACCATAGCAACTTGATAGGATGATTTATTAAGAGAGAGTAAATATTATTAATATATTATGAGAATAATATATTTGTTATTTGATTAATATAAGTCATAGAATTAATTAGAATTAATTTGGTGACTTAAAGAGATTAATTAAATAAAGGGGTATAAACTGTCAATTGTTTGATAGTTAAGCTTTAGACTGTAAATCCATTGGGATATGCTTTGGACGAATTCTATGAGATATAGGATAGCTAAAATCGTCCAAAGGCTTATCTATGGAATGGATTTGGATAGCCTTAAGAGAAGATTATCCAATTAGGGTTTAGGTTGTAACCCTTAAGGAATCTACAAGTATAAATAGACCCCATGGCATAGGGAATTCGAGACATCTCCTAAAGTAAGAGAACCCTGGCCAAATTCCTCCCCTCTCCTCTCTCCTAAATCATTCTTCTTGCTATTGGTGTTTGTAAGCCATTAGAGGAGTGACATTTGTGACTCTAAAAGCTCCAAGACCTCAAGATCAACAAGGAACTCAAAGGTATGATTCTATATCTGTTTCAATGTTGTTATTTAACCTAATTAGTCATTAGAAGACTTGGATTCAAAGCATGTTTATTAGAAAGCCTAGATCCAAGCAATAGGGTTTTGCATGCGCACATAGGAAAGTTCTTATGGCTAAAACCCATCAGTGGTATCAGAGCCTAGCTTGGTTTTCTTTAAATTGTTGCTTGATTAACTGAAACAAACCTGCAAAATTCGATTTTTAGGTTTCTGAGTCACTGACTCGGCGAGTCCCAAGGTGGACTCGGCGAGTAGGCCTGACTCGGCGAGTCCCCTTGTGCACTCGGCGAGTCCAGGCGTCAGGAATGGCCAGATTCGGGATTTTTTTCATAATTATCTTATGGAAACTTACCTTAATCATAATAGATCAATCTAAATCCGATTTTTTGATATATATGACTATTATCTTGATCTAGTTAAAGGTATTTATCAACTAATAAAATATTTAATTTCCTTATATGATAATTAATTAATTATTTTAATTATTTTGGTAATTATCTTGAATAAAATCAAATATAGATAATTAGGATATTAATTGTTAATTGGAATTATTTGTTATTTGATCCTCCATGTTTTAAATGTTTAAAATCTACCCTCAAGTTTTGAAATTTATATTTGTGATTAAAAGTTTTAATTTAGACAACTTAAATTTCAAACCCTAGATTTTAAAAGTTTTAAAATACAACCCTATACTAATATGATATTACTAGAATAATATATATATGTATAACTAAATGCTAGTCTTACCGTTAATAGGTCTCATTCACGAAGTCGATCTATAAGGTGGGTATAAGGTTGTGGCCTATAAAATGGCGCTTAATGGGTGTACACTCACACCCACCGCTTGCTTGATTGGTGGAGGGTCGTTAGCCGAACGGGTAGGATAGGGCAACCTCATCCTCTCATTAAAAGTATAATAAGAAATACAAAGTAACTACACATTTTTAAAAATTTCCCAATCCTAGTTACTTTAGGAAAAGTGAATTGATGCGATCCCATGAAATTACACTTTGCACCTTGCTAAGATGTTAGTGGAGCGTGTGTGGTTTACCGGTACACTAATTGGTTCTAAGCGAAGGTGGCAAAGGGTGATTCATTGTTTATCATAGTTCGATGGAGCGTGTGTGGTTTACCGGCACATCGAATAGATGATCGTTACAATGAAGGCACCATGTGAATTTGCATGGTAATTCACACCCGCTTTGTGATCCTCGGCATCCCAGTCACAAACAAGAGGGGCATATCAAGATTTAAACATGCCATTGAATAGTTTCAATGAATCTCATCCGAACCTAGGAATTCTCAAAAACACTTAGGACTAATAGTTTAAGTTTTGTGATGGAGAATTAGTGAATCGTCATTCACTTACCTTCAATGTATTTGCATGATAGATTACGGCATCCCTTTTCTAGTATGTAAATGTTATTGTTGGATCCTAGCCCTATTTTTTCTTATTGGGTGATAATTAGGGATTCTTATTCTAATCTATCTTTGTCCTTTTCTAATTGTAGATGTCGAACGCAAACAACGCTGCTGCTAGTTCTTTCACGTTGATGAGCCTTTGCCAAAAGGTCACCTTCGATGGAACGAACTTTAGCGAATGGATAAGATACATTCGCACGATTGCTCGCTATGAGGATAAGGAGTATGTCCTCGATGAGAAGCTCGAGAAAATCAACCCCGAAGTTGCTACTCCCGCCGAAATCACCGCCTTTGAAACTCATGAGCGAGATGCAACGAAGGTACATTGCATCATGATCGCCACCATGAACTCCGAATTCCAAAAGTCCTACGAGGACATGTACCCATACCAGATGCACCAAGACTTATTGGAGAGATACCATCAAAACGCGAGACAAGAGCGTTATGAGATTTTCACCAACATGATTTCCGCGAAGATGGGTCATGGAGAATCTCTTACCGTGCACCTGCAAAAGATGCAAAGGTATGTCGACCGCCTTCGCAAGTTAAATGTTGACTTCGGTGAAGACTTGGCGATCGATATGGTGCTTTACTCTTTGCCTCCGATGTACAACCAATTTAGGATGACCTACCACATGAACAAAGAAGAGGTCACCCTAAGCAAACTCCAAGGTCTCTTGAGGGTCGCTGAGAGCAACTTCAAGGACAAGTCTGTTGCACCTACTCCCAATCCGTCCGCTGCTCCTGTCTTGGCTATTGGTCAAGGAAATGGAAAGAAGAGGAAAGCTTCATCGAAGAACTATCGCAAGGTGAAAGCCCGAGATGGTGCCTCTTCTAGTGGGACCAAAGTTGATCCCGCTAAGCCCTGCTCTAACCCGAAGGAGGCAGAGTGCCACCACTGCTATAAGATAGGACATTGGAAGAGAAGCTGCCCGGATTACCTGCAAGCAATCAAAGAAGGAAAGATCAAGCCATCTTTCGCAGGTATATACACAATCAAATCTAACGATTCTAATCATGCTATTTCTTGGGTCCTCGATACCGGTTGTGGTTATCACATTTGTTCTAATGTGCAGGGACTAAGAAGAAGTAGGGATGTGGAGCAAGGAAGGATCAATCTAATCCTGGGGAACAGAAGATCGTCGCCTGTGACCAAGATTGGAGTGTATTCTTTAGTGCTTAGGAATAGTTTGGTTTTAGATTTGAACAATTGTTGCTATTCGCCAGAAATGGCTAGAAACATCATTTCATTTCATGGTTTATATAGACAAGGATTTAGATTTTCTTTTAATAATGAGAATGGTTCTATTTTGGCTTATCTAAATGGTGTCTTTTACTTTGAAGCTATACCATGTAATGGAATATATGAAACCGTTATGATTGTTGATAACTTAGGAAATGATGTTTTGAATATTGATTCTTCCACTAGTATGGATAAAGCATCCTTGTGGCATTGTCGTCTTGGACATGTCAACAAGAAATGCATAGCCCAACTCCAAAAGGATGGAGTGTTGGAGTCATTCGACCTTAGGGAAGATGACACATGCGAGTCTTGTTTGCTTGGAAAGATGACTAAGTCACCCTTCACGAGTACATGTGAAAGGGGCGAGGGTCTATTGGACCTAATACATACCGATGTATGTGGACCGTTTAGATCAACCACGAAGGATGGGAACCGCTTCTATGTGACTTTTACCAATGACTATAGTAGATATGGGTATATCTACTTAATCAAGCAAAAGTCAGACACCTTTGAAAAGTTCAAAGAGTTCAAGAATGAAGTGGAGAATCAATTGGGCAGGAAAATCAAGATGCTTCGATCCGATCGAGGAGGAGAGTACCTAAGTCTTGAATTCCACGATTATCTCAAGGAGTGTGGAATAGTTTCACAATTGACGCCTCCTAGGACACCGCAGTTGAATGGTGTGGCAGAAAGGCGTAATCGAACCTTATTGGATATGGTTCGCTCTATGATGAGTCGTGCTTCACTACCAATCTCTTTTTGGGGGTATGCCTTAGAGACTGCCGCCCATATCCTTAACCGAGTCCCTACTAAGAAGGTTGCCAAAACACCTCACGAGATGTGGACAGGGAAAGCTCCCTCGTTGGCACATATCAAGGTTTGGGGTTGCGAGGCTTTCGTAAGATGAGATACTCACGACAAGCTTGAACCTCGAAGTGAGCGATGTATTTTCATCGGCTACCCACAGACATCCTTTGGATATCTCTTCTATAGACCGAAGGACAATGTTGTCTTCGTTGCGAGGAGAGGAGTTTTCCGAGAGCGAGAACTCATAAGCCAAGGAGACAGTGGGAGGCAAATCGAACTTGAAGAGATTCAAGAGTCGATAGATGAAGGAACCTCTACGGCCGGCATTCAACCCGAGGAGGAAACTCCGGTTGAACCGATTGACGAATCCTTACCTCTTAGACGTTCCGATAGAGTTAGAGTTCATCCCCAGTTTTATGGATTTCATATTACTATCGAAGGGGACACGTATATTAGTGATGGTACAGTAGTAAATCTTGATGAACCTAATAGCTATAAGGAAGCCATGGCAGGCCCGGAGTCTGTAAAGTGGAAAGAGGCAATGGATAGCGAGATCCAATCCATGTATGATAACCAAGTTTGGAATTTGGTTGATTACGTGCCCGGACGTAAGAACGTTGGGTGTAAATGGATCTTCAAGAAGAAGACCGACGTGGATGGGAACGTACACACATATAAAGCGCGATTGGTCGCGAAGGGCTTTACTCAAACTCCCGGAGTTGACTATGATGAGACCTTCTCGCCAGTTGCGAAGATTAAATCTATTAGAGTGATGCTAGCGATTGCCGCATTTCATGATTATGAGATTTGGCAAATGGATGTCAAGAACGCTTTCCTTAACGGAAAGTTGGCTGAGGATGTTTACATGGCTCATCCAGAGGGGTTTGTGGATCCGAAGCATCCGGATAGAGTGTGTAAGCTTGAGAAGTCCATTTATGGACTTAAGCAAGCGTCTCGCAGATGGAATCTTTGCTTCGATGAGAAAGTCAAAGAGTTTGGATTTGTACGAAGCGAAGACGAATCTTGTGTATATGTCAAAGCCAGTGGGAGTATAGTAAGCTTCCTCGTTCTACATGTCGATGACATATTACTCATAGGAAATGACATCCTGACTCTGCAGGAGGTTAAGTCCTGGCTCGGGAAGTGCTTCGCTATGAAGGACCTCGGAGAGGCTTCTTACATTTTGGGAATAAGGATAGTAAGAGAAAGAAGTAAGAGACTAATTGGACTTAGTCAGAATACTTACTTAGAGAAGGTACTAAAACGTTTTAGTATGGAAAACTCAAAGAAGGGAGAACTACCGATACAAAGTAATGCCAAATTGAGTAAGACTCAAAGTCCGAGTACCGAAGCTGAGATAGCAGAAATGAGCCGAGTACCATATGCTTCCGCAGTTGGCTCAATCATGTACACTATGACTTGTACTCGCCCTGATGTAGCCTTCGCTTTGAGCATGGTTAGTAGATATCAAGGGAATCCTGGCAAGGCACATTGGATTGCGGTGAAAAACATCCTTAAGTACCTTCGGAGGACGAAGGAATGGTTCTTAGTCCTCGGAGGGAGTGATGAATTGAAGGTGCGAGGGTATAGTGATGCCAGTTTTCAGATCGACGGGGACAACTATCGTTCGCAGTCGGGCTGGGTCTTTACCCTAAATGGAGGAGCAGTGACATGGAAGAGTTCCAAGCAGGAAACCGTAGCTGATTCAACGTGCGAATCAGAGTACATTGCAGCGAGCGAAGCGTCGAAGGAGGCAATATGGCTAAAGAACTTCATCGGTGATCTTGGAGTTGTACCTGCCATAAATGAGCCAATGGAGATTTTTTGTGATAACGAAGGCGCGGTTTCCTTGACCAAGGAACCGAGGGATCATGGTAGATCTAGACATATCGACAGAAAGTATCACTTCATTAGACATCATGTAGAAGAAGGACAACTCGTAGTAAATAGGATATCATCAGAAGATAACCCAGCAGATCCGCTTACGAAGGGACTGAGTAGGGTTAAGCACTTGCAGCATGCTAGGAGTATTGGGCTGAAGGATGATATTAGCATAGATTAGATAGTATTAGAAACGTGTAATAGATAAATATAATTGACATTTGATGATTAAATAAAGGAGTTTTATTTATGAGTAATGTTACTATCTTATGTTAATTGTTTAGCTATTGTTTCACTTTGCATGTTTTGACTTCCAGAATAATTGAGTTTATTAGGAATAATCGAAATGTTCAAATGGTCCACAATCGTTCATATGTTGGGAGTAGATATGAATGAAGATTGTCATGAATTGGTGTGTAGAATGTCTAAATGGTGTTAGACATAGCAAAGGATTGCTGCAACGTTCATGAGTGCTTATGAACTAGTTTTGAGCATTGGAATAAACCCGCGCTTGCTGGAATCACCTTATGGAATATGATATAAAAGGTGATCGCAAGACGATAATATCATATAGTCTTAAAACCTAGATGTATGGTTTATTATTTGTTAATTGATTGTACATTGATAATACGAAAACGCATCAGTAACTTGGTGTTATAAAACGTATTGTTGTGTATAGTTGGTTAATGAATAAGTAAATGCATATAAGTCGAAGTTTATCTGTAACTTTTATCTAAGAAGGTAAAAGCGATATCTCGGCCGCTCGATGATTTGATTTGACTTATGTGTCGGGCCCGGTCAGAACTGAATTGATGTGTTCGATTAAGTTCTATGTCGAATAAATCAGAGATCGAGAAACCTAAATGCTTGACTAACCATTCCATAGGATTGTCAGCATGATATCTAACAGAGGACTGTACGTTCCCTTATCTAAAGGACAAGATTGATTAGATCAGAGTTGACAGCGTCTTTGAGAGCTACGATTGCAAACCGAATTGTACTTGTGAATATAGTTACTAGACTTATCCAAGTGGGAGACTGTTGGAATAGTGTCTAAGGCTGCAACTATATTAGACAAGTGTTTGACCCGGTTGTGTATGGTCCTTTTGGGTTGCCTTCACTATAGCAACTTGATAGGATGATTTATTAAGAGAGAGTAAATATTATTAATATATTATGAGAATAATATAATGAATAATATATTTGTTATTTGATTAATATAAGTCATAGAATTAAGTAGAATTAATTTGGTGACTTAAAGAGATTAATTAAATAAAGGGGTATAAACTGTCAATTGTTTGATAGTTAAGCTTTAGACTGTAAATCCATTGGGATATGCTTTGGACGAATTCTATGAGATATAGGATAGCTAAAATCGTCCAAAGGCTTATCTATGGAATGAATTTGGATAGCCTTAAGAGAAGATTATCCAATTAGGGTTTAGGTTGTAACCCTTAAGGAATCTACAAGTATAAATAGACCCCATGGCATAGGGAATTCGACACATCTCCTAAAGTAAGAGAACCCTGGCCGAATTCCTCCCCTCTCCTCTCTCCTAAATCATTCTTCTTGCTATTGGTGTTTGTAAGCCATTAGAGGAGTGACATTTGTGACTCTAAAAGCTCCAAGACCTCAAGATCAACAAGGAACTCAAAGGTATGATTCTAGATCTGTTTCAATGTTGTTATTTAACCTAATTAGTCATTAGAAGACTTGGATTCAAAACATGTTTATTAGAAAGCCTAGATCCAAGCAATAGGTTTTTGCATGCGCACATAGGAAAGTTCTTATGGCTAAAACCCATCACGAAGTTCGTAAGCCATGATGTACAGCGGAATGCGCTGCGTTCATCCAATGAACGCGCTGTGTTCATTCAGGGAACGCGTTGCGTTCAAGACCATACTCACCCTATAAATAGATCACAAGTGCAGCCGAGTTTGATTGCCAAATTTCTTCTCTCTCACCCATATTACCTCGACTTACGTGCAAGATATACTCCCGAAGCCCCGGTATCATCCCGAAACCCGAAGTAAGTCCCGAAGCCCCGAAGATCCCGAGAAATAGAGTTGTCGAGCCGAAACTCTACCCGCGAGAACCCAATTTTTGTGAAGATCTCTCGGTTTCATCAAAGATTATTATTTTAAGAGCTGTAGTGTTGTCCGAGCATCGTCTTATCAAGTTAGTGTGTAGTTGCTTTCTTCTAACACATAGATATGAATTATTTCTCTATAAAATACGTGCTATGTGTTTATATATTATCTGTTATTTGGAATGAGTATTGAATGAATACATTATATTGGATTTAAGTTGTGTATGAATGTGTGTGTGTGTCTATATATATATATATATATATATATATATATATATATATATATATATATATATATATATAAGCATGGGTAGATAGTTGATGTGTGATGAAATAAAATTGATGAGAGGCCTTGATGTGATTGTGATCTAGTCGTCCAGGAGAATATGGATGACGACCACAGACTTTTCTAGACAGTTCGGTGGAACGCTAGTAGGCTCATAACCTGTAGGTGCAGTGAACTTGGGTGTTCATTTGTTGTATTCTATCCCCCTCATGGTTGCCTTAGGAGATTCATTGTTGAGGAAACCCCTTTGCAGTAGTGTCTGTCACGATGAAAATCCTAGATTAGGTCCCTTGTATTAGTTGTTGTCATAGGGATGTAAAGTGAGGATAACGGGAATGGGTAATCGGGTTATTGTTGGTTGGTGAAATTAAATATAACTATTTATTGTGGGTTAAAAACCCTATATGCTCACCAGGCTCCCAAGCCTGACCCACTCAGTTTCTTTGTATTACAGGTAGTGGTACGAGAGCATAAGTTGGAGAACTTGTGAAGATGTTTTTGTTTATAGACCAGTAGTTGTATATAATTGTGTAAGGTCTATGTTTTATTGTTTATGCTTTTGTGTTTGTATCGGAACATGACAACCCGAGTTTTGATATATAATGAAAATACATTTCTTTAAGAAATGCTTGATAAACCTTATTTTATCATGTATTGTTTTGGGGACAAATTCCACAACTCTTTTAAATCAATGGATTTACTCTGAAATTATTTTAAAAGCATAAATGAAACCGGTCTTTTCTGACCGTGATTTTGGGTATGTCAATCTTAGTGTATGCATCATAGTTATACACAACTAAGATTTTATAGCCAGAGAATATTTGGTTTAGCCTTATTTCCTATTCTTGTTTGATGAAGGGCTTAGGGTAGAATCGAGTATTCGACTATCAATAGGATCCAGTGTTATGTATGATTAGCATACACGAGAGCTGCAAGGTTGGTGGAAGTTTTTGATGAGTATGTGCAGTGCATAACGGGTCAGCGCGAGGAATTATTAGTTCAATGACCCAATTTTTCAAAAGAAATTTTACATTTTTCAATAATCAAAAATTTTCCAATAAACCACAAAGTCTCAAGAGCAATTGTTTTCAAATTCATAACATCAACAACTTTATTTCAAATATCAGAGTGTCCCATAAAAACGCCTGAGAGAGTGCATTCCGTGCCATCAAGCCTTGCCCTTACCCTTAGGCTCAGAAGTACCTGAAATAAACCAACAAACTATAAGCTAAAGCTTAGCGAGTTCCCCAGAGCATAACCCACACAATCCACATAATCCATATTAGCTATAAAAGCTACATAAACCATTAAAGCCATGCATACAACATATAGGGATGCCGTGAGCTCCCCCTAGGGTCTTACTCCAGGATGTCATGGGCTCTCCACATGGTCTTACACCTAAGTGTCATGGGCTCCCCACGTGGTCTTACATCCATGTGTCATGGGCTCCCCCATGGTCTTCCATACATGTGTACCATGGGCTCCCCTGCTTGCTTATTCGGGTGATACATTGATTGCGGGGACTCTAGGGCTTAGATCTGAAATCTAAAGGTGTCTAGAAGGATAAAGTTTCCAACTTTATCCTCTAGAACCACTCTGAATGCTCTAAAGCCCTTAACAATGGTTAGAAAGCTCAAAATCATAGCCATCTAGTTCAAGACTCTAGGGATCTGGAATCCCTCCTTTCCAAAAGAGGTTCTAATCCTCAAAACGTTCCAAAGATGGAGACTTTATGGACATGCATGTGCAATGCATGTCTTGAATTCAAAATGGACAAAGAGGGAAAATATACTCTAAAATCCACGCATGGCATCCATGCTTGACCAAAAGCTAAATCTAGCCCACCATGGGACCATTTTGCCCTGGACATTCATAAAGTTGAAATCTTTATGAACCCCATGCATGCAATAGAGAAGAATGACAGGAAATGAAGAGTAAACTCAAGATGTAGTCATACTCCAAGATAAAAATTGAATCCTGAGTGCTTACAATAGTAGAAGATGATTAAGCTCAAGAGTGAGGACTTTGTTTGTTGGATCTTCTCATTCTTCTCACTATCTTCTTCTTCTTAAGCTCCAAAAGTTACTCTAGCTCACAATATGAGAGGAAATGTAGATTAGGGTTTAGCACTGACGTTCTTAGGTTTTGGAGGTTGATGGAAGGTCGGCCTCAAGGTTTTAAGGATATTATACAGGGTTGTGAATTTAGATAAGCTTGTCCAGCAGATCCAAACGGTAAGCCACCTTGCCCACCCGGGCCGAAATCATGAACGGGCCAATATACCAGGGCCCTAACTTGCCCCTCTTCCGGAACCGAATAACACCATTCCATGGTGCTACTTTCAGCAAGATGAAATCTCCCACCTGGAACTCAAGATCTGATCGATGTCGTTCAGCATAACTTTTTTGACGGCTCTGTGCAACTCGCAGGTGGTCGCGCACCTGCTGAATCAACCCGATAGTCTTGAGCACTACCTCAGTGCTCCCTATGACTCGGTGTCCAACCTCGCCCCAAAAAACTGGGGTCGTACACCTCTGACCATACAACATCTCAAATGGGGGTCGGTTGGTACTAGCATGATAGTTATTGTTATACAAAAACTCTGCTAATGGGAGGTATGTATCCTAACTTCCTCCAAAATCCAACACGCATGCCCGAAGCATATCCTTGAGTGTCTGGATCGTCCTCTCGCTCTGGCCATCTGTCATGGGGTGGTATGTTGTGCTGAAATACAACTGAGTGCCCAGTTCCTCATGGAACTTCTTCCAGAATCTAGATGTGAATCGAAGATATTAGTCGGAGGCTCCTGACACTGGCACCCATGCCTAACCACCACCTCTCACATGTAAATATCTACTAATTTCTCCGCGGAGATGCCCTCGGAGATTAGAATAAAGTGGTCACTCTTCGTCAATCTATCCACAATAACCCATATGACATCCACACCCCTCACTGTCCTCAATAACTTCGTGATGAAGTCCATGGTGATTTCTTACCATTTCCACATGGGAATGGGTAGCGGATGAACCTTGCCATGAGGCCGTTGATGTTCGGCCTTGACCTTCCTGTAGCTCAAGCACCGCTCCACAAACCAAGCGATCTCCCACTTCATGCAGGGAAACCGGTAACTCAGTCACAGGTCTCTATACATCTTTGTAGCCCCCGGGTGAATAGAGAACTTGGATTTTTGTGCCTCCTCCGGGATCTTCTGTCTCACACCCCAGGTTACCGGTACCCACACTGTGTCAGAAGACCTCGACTATCCCGAAAAAACAAGGGAAATTGACCCCGAATCTGTTCTATCTTCCAATTCTTTTTCTTCAAACCCTCCACCTGAGCCTCTTTGATCATATCCAACAATGGAGAGATCATCGTCATCCTCAAGCAAACGTTCACAATAAGGGAACCCGCCGTCTTGCGGCTCAAAGCATCAGCCACCATGTTGGCCTTCCCTGGATGGTATAATATCTCACAGTCATAATCTTTCTGCACATCCAGCCACCTCCTCTGTCGCATGTTGAGGTTCTGCTGATCCATCAAATACTTCAAACTATTGTGATCAGTATAAATAGTGCACCGCACTCCATACAAGTAATGCCTCCAGATTTTGAGGGCAAACACCACTGCCCCAATTCCAGGTCGTGAGTGGGGTAATTCGACTCATGAGACTTCAACTGCCTCGAGGCGTAAGCAATCACATGCCCCCTCTACATTAGTACCGCCCCTAAACCTGAGATCGATACATCACAATACACTACCAAATCCTCCAGTCCCTTTGGTAGCACTTGAATCAGGGCCTCACATAACTTCTGCCTCAAGGTCTCGAAAGCCGACTGCTGGTTCGGGCCCCACCGGAAAGTCACATTCTTCTTGGTCAAACGGGTCAAAGGCACAACGATCTTGGAGAAATCCTAGATGAATCTCCAATAATAACCCGTTAAAACCAAGAAGCTACGGATCTAAGATACCTTCTTCAGTACTTCCCACCGCATCACTGCCTCAACCTTGGCTAAATCAACCAAAATACCCTCCTGGTTGATGACGTGCCCCAAAAACTGCACCTCTCGCAACCAGAAATCACACTTTGAGATCTTGGCATACAGCCTTTCCGTTCTTAGTGTCTCCAATACATCCCTTAAATGTTGCTCGTGCTGCTCCTTGGTCTTAGAATCGACCATGATATCATCAATTAAAACAATCACCGACCGATCCAACATCGGTCTACACACCCTGTTCATGAGATCCATGAACGCTGCTGGGGCATTGGTGAGCCTGAATGGCATCACCACAAACTCAAAGTGCCTGTACCAAGTCCTGAAAGTGGTCTTTGGTATATCCTCATCTCGAATCCTCATCTGATGGTACCCCGACCGAAGATCAATCTTGGAAAACCAAGATGCACCCTGTATTTGATCGAAAAAATCATTGATCCATGGGAGCGAATAACGATTTTTCACCATTAACTTGTTCAGCTCCCAATAATCAATACACGTCAAGTGTGACCCGTCCTTCTTTTTCACGAACAGGATCGGTGCTCCCCACGAGAAACTACTCGGACGGATAAACCCTTGGTCTAGCAGCTCCTGAAGCTGCGTAGACAGCTCCTGCATCTCGAGTGGAGCCAACCGATACGGTGCTTTGGCTATCGGAGCAGCACCCGATACCAAATCAATGTGAAACTCTACCTGCCTCTCCGGAGGCAGCCCTGGCAACTCCTCAGGAAAGACATCCCGAAAAATTGCACCTCTCATACCAAAAATCACACTTTGGGATGTTACTGATGGGTTAAGAGCAATACACCATTCCTATGGTGTACATGCAAACCCTAATAGCTTTTGGATCTAGTTTGTCTACTGAACATGCAATTGAATATCCAAAGCTATAAACCCTAGATCTATCATATATGAACTGAAATAAGGGTTTAGTAATTACCTTTGATTGTTATATTGCAATAACAATCAATTCCTTGCTTGGATTGGCTTCAAAAGCTTAGTGCCTTAATTGTTGCACCTCTAATGGAGTCACAAACACCACTAAGCAACAAGATGAAGAAGAGAAGACAGAGGAGACACCAAAAACGGCTAGAAACCCTAATCCTTGAGTTAGCCACGTTGTTGGTGCCTAAGGTCTCCTTATACACTTAGGCAATTAGGGTTATCTGACAAAGAAACCCTAATTTGACTGCTTAAGCCCTAAGCAGCCCATGGACCCCTTCTTTAGAAGCCTTGGACGACTTCTAATGGGTTTTCCCATAGAATTCGTCCACTCCACTTCTATGGAGTCCATAAGCCCATCTAGGTAATTATCTTATAATTACACAATAAGTCCCTTAAGTTTAATTAATCTCTTTTGGCCACAAAATTAATACTTAATTAATTCTTCACTAATATTAATTAAGCATTATGATTTCTCCTTTAATATATTATTCTTATAATATATTAATCAATCATAATTAAACCTTTCTCTCCTTAATTCATCCTACATATTTCTATGGTGTAGGAAACCCAAAAGGACCATGCTCATAATCGGGTCAAGTACATACCAAAATAGTTATGGACTTAGACACTAATCCAATAGTCTCCCACTTGGATAAGTCTAATAACTATTTTCCGTATGACTTCAGAACCTGATCAGCAATCTTAGCTTTCAAAAGCCACTGTCAACTCTGATCTTATCAGATAGCGTGTCCTTTAGATAAGGGATTATATATACCTCCATTCTCAAGATATCGTATAGACACAAGACATGAATTTCGATCATTCTCTCTATACTGTTTCCGACTTCCGATTTATGATGACTGACAACAGACTACAATTGAAAACATCAAGTTAGTCCCGGCTTGGCCAAGCGCTTAGGTCTCATCACTAAATCATCGCGAGGCCCACGGATATCGCTTTTATCCTACTTTAGGTAAAAGGAACGGATAAACTTCGACTCAAATGCTCGCTTGCATTTATTGATCGGATCACACACAACAATAAGTTTTATAACACCAAGTTACTGGTGCGTTTTCTTATTATCAATGTGCAACCGACCAACGAATAACAACTCACATGTCTTGGTCTCAAGAATATACAATATTATTGACTCACAATAACTCGTGATATAATCCATGAAGTGTTTCACGTGAGCGTGGGTTTAATCCAATACTCTAATCTTATCAAAGCACTCATGAACTCTGCAGCAAACTTGTGCCATGTCTAAACACTTTAGACAATCTACAGATAGATTCATGACAGTCTTCTTTCATACCTACTTCCAACGTATGACCGACTGTGGAGGTTCAAATAACCCAGTTATCCTGGAAGTCAAAACATGCAAACTGAAACACAACAATAATACTTAATCCTATATGGCCCCAAACTTGTGAGAGTAAATAAAACACTTCTATTTAACCACCATATTGATTACTCATTATTTATCATTTAATGTTTCGGATAATCAACACTTGAATTACAACAACAATTGTCTCATGCTCCAAGCATGCACACTTTGTTTCCTATGGTCCTTACTTTGTGAAATAGATCAATTGAAAAACTTTTCCAATGATGCTCATTTCACAATTACCAATCCTTGTCATTAGTGTTAGAACACAAGGTTCTTGCCACTACTAGAATTTGCTAGATTCTAACATTTTATGCAACGATCCTTTCACAAAGTCATAGCACAAAAGTCACCACGACTTGGCCAATGAAATTACAAAATACTCTATTGGAAATTGTTACAAGACAATTTCATAGACGTGAAGTCTCACATTCAAAGTACATTCCTTTGAACATCCTTCTTGCATAAAAGTTTCTAATCTAGACATAGAGTCTCAATATCCAACTCCTAATATGTAAACATTTCCACATTTGCCATATGACAACTCATTCTTAATAGAATCTTATCTATTCATAATAATGTCGATATGGTCCATCCAATACCATACTTCCAACTACTCACAAGTGACCAATCCTCAGCGAACTTTGGATCGTCCTTTAATAGTTGTTTAATTATTTTAGTCAAAACCGATTCTAGTCCTTTTTCCCTCTTAATGCACTAGACATTTGGAAAATTTTAGAATGCTCAAATATTATAGCATTCGCAATCGATCCTATACCCGAAGCGTATGGGACATGATGCATAATGTCTTACATAAAGATATGATACTTTACCAATCTTTTGCCATAATATTTTATGTGTCACGTTCTCACAATTCGAACTATGAAGATGGATGCCGTAATCATAATTGAAATTTGAGAACACACAATGTATCCTTTGACTCTTTGACCATTAGATAGGAAAGTTATTTGTGCGGAACCCTCGAAAAGACACAAAAAACATTTCAACACGGATGAAATAAATCAAAATAAAGAAAATAGCTAGAAAGAAATACTCCCGAGTTGCGACTCTGTTAGCCGCCCTTGTTTCAAGTCTTTGGCTCGACTTTGCCCTTTAGATTCACTCAATGTAGTCCTGGCGTTCCAAGTTGTCAACCTCCATGTCTTTCTCTTGTAAACCTTCATAGAATACCTTTAACCTATGACCATTAACTTTGAATACTTTTCCATTTTTGTTACTCTTGATCTCAACTACACCATGATCAAATATATTAGTAACAATGAACGGTCCCACCCACCGGGACCGTAACTTACCGGAAAACCATTTAAGTCGAGAGTCATAGAGTAATACCTTTTGACCAATCTCAAAGGTCTTACGGGAGAGATACTTATCATGGAATGCTTTGGTCTTGTCTTTGTAGATGCGTGAACTCTCGAATGCTTCGTTTCTTATCTCCTCCAACTCTTGGATCTTTAACTTTCGATGAACACCCGCTTCATCCATCTTCATGTTTAGCTTTTTGACAACCCATAAATCTTTGTGCTCGAGTTCAACAGGGAGGTGACAGGCTTTTCCAAACACAAGTCTATAAGGTGACATCCCAATTGGAGTTTTATATGCAGTTCGGTATGCCCAAAGAGCATCTTCTAATCTCAAACTCCAATCTTTGCGGTTTGTGTTCACTGTTTTCTCAAGTATGGACTTGATTTCTCTGTTTGACACTTCAACTTGTCCATTTGTTTGCGGGTGATAAGCTATGGACACCCGATGTTGGACTCCATACTTCTTGAGAACTGATCCAAGAGTTTTCTTGCAGAAGTGTGTGCGTTTGTCACTGATCAAGGCTTTTGGAGTTCCAAACCTACATAAAATGTTAGCCTTGACAAAATCTATAACAACTTTAGAATCATCAGTTCTTGTTGCCTTTGCCTCTACCCATTTGGAAACATAGTCAACAGCCAAAAGGATGTATAAATTCCCAAAGGATGAAGGAAAAGGACCCATAAAATCAATACCCGATATATCAAATATTTCACAAACCAAGATGGGGGTCAAGGGCATTTGGTTTTGGGAACTCAAAGAACCAGTCATTTGACATCTCTCACAACTTTTACAAAAAGTGTAAGAGTCATGAAAGAGTCGAGGCCAATAAAATCCACAGTCTAAAATTTTCCTATCAGTTCTTTGAGGACCAAAATGCCCTCCACAAGCATAACTATGACAAAATTTTAGAATAGATTGTACCTCATGTTCTTCAACACATCTTCTTATTACCTGATCTGCACTATGTTTCCAAAGATATGGTTCATCCCAAATGTACCTTCTCGCATCTTTCTTGATCTTATCTCTATGTGACCTCGTGAGATTGGGTGGGAACTTTCCCCTGACCATGAAATTGCATATATTCGCATACCAAGGTGGTGTTTGGATAGCAAACAAGTGCTCATCTGGGAATGTGTCATGGATGGGAGTCGCATCTTCGATTTGGACTATTCGGCTCAAATGATCGGCGACTAGGTTCTCCTTCCCGCTCATATCTTTGATCTCAATATCAAACTCTTTCAGAAGCAGCATCCACCGTATTAACCTTGGCTTCGAATCTTTCTTTGTAAGTAAGTGCTTTATGGCTGCATGGTCCGAATATATGATCACTTTAGTTCCAAGGAGGTATTGTCGGAACTTCTCTAGTGCAAAAATAATAGCAAGCAACTCTTTTTCTGTTGTGGTGTAGTTGCTTTGTGCACTATTAAGGGTCTTTGATGCATAGTAGATGACATGATGTGCTCGATCCACCTTTTGACCCAATACCGCCCCAACAGTCGTGTTGTTCGCGTCATACATGATCTCGAACGGGAGATCCCAATTAGGCGGTTGGATGATTGGAGCGGAGGTGAGTAAATCCTTCAAACAATCGAAGGCATCCTTGCATGGCTGAGTGAACTCAAATTCAACATCTTTTTGGAGTAGTTGACACATCCGCACCGTAATCTTTGAAAAATCTTTAATGAACCGCCGATAGAAACCTACATGGCCAAGAAACGAACGAACTTCCCGAACATTTGTCGGGTAAGGAAGACTTTTGATAACATCTATCTTGGCTTTATCAACTTCCAAGCCTTTTCGGGACACAATATGACCTAGAATCAATCCTTTGTCCACCATGAAATGGCATTTTTCATAGTTAAGCAAAAGATCTGTGTCAATTCACCTTTGCAAAATTTTTGTTAGATTGCTCAAACACTCATCAAAGGAGTTTCCATAGACTGTGAAGTCATCCATGAAAACTTCAATGATGTTTTCAACATATTCAAAAAAATGCTCACCATGCATCTCTGAAATGTTGCGGGTGCATTGCATAGACCAAAAGGCGAATGTGCCAAAGGGACGAGTGAAGGTGGTTTTCTCTTGGTCTTTCGGGGCTACCGGAATTTGATGAAAACCCGAGAAACCATCCAAGCAACAGTAATGAGATTTACCTGCCAATCTCTCTAACATTTGGTCAATAAATGGCAAGGGAAAATGGTCTTTTCTCGTTGAGGCATTCAACTTTCTATAGTCAATACAAACCCTCCACCTCGTTTTGCACACGGGTTGGCACCAAATCTCCCTCATAATTCTTGACAACTGTGACCCTGACTTTTTTCGGGACTACCTGAACGGGGCTCACCCATTTACTGTCTGAGATAGGGTAGATCATACTTGCATCTGAAAGCTTCATGATTTCTTTCTTTACCACCTCCATCATGGGTGGATTCAATCTTCTTTGTGCCTCTCGAGTTGGTTTGAAGTCCTCCTCCATGAGGATCTTATGCATGCACAAGGAAGGGCTCAACCCTTTTATGTCAGCAATTGTCCACCCAATAGCTTTCTTATACTTTTTCAGCAGAGTCACCAACTCATCTTCTTCTGCAATGGACAGCTTGTTGGAGATAATGACAGGAAAAGTCTTGTCTTCCCCAAGGTATGCTTACTTCAAATGATCTAGAAGAGTCTTCAGTTCTAGCTTAGGTGCCTGCACAACGGAAGGAAGAGGTTTTGTGTTAGAAATGGGCAATTTCACATTGCTATTATCATACCTCATTTTCTTCTTTTCTTCCATGCTCTCCATAATTTCCAGCAACTCTTCATATAACTTGAAATTTTCTGCAATCTCTTTGACTGAATTGTTATCAAAATTCCTGCTCAAAACTAACTCCAACAAATCATGGTTAGTCAACTCAAAACACTTTTCAGTCAAAGGTTGGATTATATCAACAAAACTTATGCAAGGAACATCACTTGGGTACCTCATTGCTTCATAGATATTGAAGTTAATGACCTCCCCATCGAATTCCATGGACAATGTACCATTGTAGACATCAATTTTTGTTCTTGCTGTTTTCAAGAATAGTCTACCTAAAAGTATGGAACTCGAGGATGGATGGTCATCATCTCCCATATCAAGCAATAAAAATCTACAGGAAAGACAAGCTCATTAACTTGCACCAAAACATCCTCTAATACACCTTTTGGGTGTACTATAGAACGATCTGCAAGTTAGATGATCACCCCTGTTTTTGTTAAAGTGCCTATGCCAATAGATTTATAAATAGAATGTGGTAGAACATTAATTGAAGCTCCTAAATCTAGCATAGCACGGGGGACATAAAAGTTTCCCAATTTGCAAGGAACGGTGAAAACACCTGGATCCTTGCACTTTGGTGGCATCCTTTTCTGCAAAACTGCATAAACATTTTCACTTACTTTCACTATCTCATTACCTCGCAACTTATTTTTAGATGTGCAAAGTTCCTTAAGGAACTTAGCATATCTAGGTACCTGTTTGATCGCATCTAAGAGAGGGATGTTGACTTCAACTTTCCGGAACATTGCCATTATCTCACTATCTTCTCTCTCTTTTTTATTGCTGCTCAATCTTGATGGAAAAGGTGTGGTGTGATCATTGCTTCTTTCTCTTCCGGCTTCTTTTTCTCCACCATTTTTTCTTTCTTTTCATCCTTCTTTGGTGATTCTTCTATCACCAACTCCTCTTCTTCTTCTTCAGGCATCTTCGGGCCGTCATATTTCTTTTCACTCCTCAAGCTAATTGCACAAGCATTGTGCTTTGGGTTCTGATATGGACATATTTAGTTATAAAATTCATGCATTATCTTAATACTTTATGTTGTTTCTGTCTCATTTAATGAACAAAAGGTGCTTAATTAGTTTATAATTTCATTTTTCAGCAACAATTACATGCTCGGGTGGAAAATGAAGCGGAACTAGCAATTGGAGGCTTGGATCTTGGATTTTGAAGAAAGAAGGATGTTGTTGGACAGCTTGACCCCTCGTTAGTGTTTTGGCCATATCTCATGAACCGTAACTCCGATTGACGAGATTCAAAATGTTCTGAAAAGTAGACACAATTTCGGACGACTTTCATGTTTTGAGAAAATGCTGATTCGAAATGTACTCGGCGAGTAGGGTCGATTACTCGCCGAGTTGGTCAGAAGTTTCGCGATTCTGGACGCGCTGACTTGCCGTGCACGGGTTTTAAGTGACGGACTCGCCGAGTAGGTCACTGGACTCGCCGAGTAGCCTCTGTTTTGTGAAAATCTATATAAAGGGACTTTTAGATCGATATCATAGGATGGAGAGAAACCCTAGGAGGCTGAGAAACGATTGGAAGTGCTGCTAGCTCGTGAGGAACTGAAGAATCAACCCTACATTCAATTGTGAAGAGAATCAAGACAATTTTGGTTTATTCTTAGTAACTTTTTGATTTGAATCATGTTTACATACTTTGATTTCGTTTTTGATTTTATGTTTACTGCAACCATGAGCTAAAAACTTATTCTTCTGTTAGGGTAGACAATTTTGTGAACATGGATTGATTATTTGAGTAGGATTAATTTTAATTGGTAATTATGTTTAGTTAAGCTTGTTAAAGAACCTTATGTGTTGACAATAACTATTCTTCTGTTAATAAATCAGTAATTAAGTTATATGAACATCTCTTAGTTATTAATTTCATATGATTTATTGTAACCACATAGTTGTATGTCTAGGAATAACGGACGTGAAACTAGAATTAACTAGAAGATAGGTAAGTTAATGTGTAAGCTTGTTGGATGAACATCGACAAGAGGTTAATTGAAGGGCCAATTTAGTTAACCACTACAAGTCTTACTTAACCCGAATCAATAATCTAGGAAACCCATTAATTTAGATAACTGGCCATTGCTTGAGTTAATTTGTTTTCTAAGAATTAGGAATAGCGAACGTGAACCTAATTATCTTAATCGGTAGCCAATGAAGAATTAATCCGATACATTAAAATCATCCATGGGAACAAATGAGTCGTACCTAAACAGAAGTCCTCTTTACTATTGAATTTAGTTGGTAATTAATTGTTTTAGTTGCTAGTTAGTTAATTTGTGTGTTGGTTATTCTAATTAAGTTCCTAGTCTTGTAAAACTAGAGAAAACCCCCTTTTTGTTATTTGTTTTATTTAGATAATATTAGCATTTATTTTAATTGTTTACCGTTCCCTGTGTTCGATACCCTACTTGCTTGAACTATATTACTAATCGATAGGTACACTGCCTTTCGTGTGTTTATTTTTTGTCTGGGTTAGTAGGATTAAAACTAGTTGGTTTTACACACATCAAGTTTTTGGCGTCGTTGCCGGGGAACAGTTCAAATAGTTAACTTTACTTGCTAATTGTATTCTTTTTTTTTATTGATTTTTTTTATAGTTTAATTTTTATTTTTATTTTTAATTTTATTATGTATTTTCCAAATCTCGATGCTTTTGATGCTTTTCTTGAGGATGTAGTATAGGAAATTAAGCAAGAAGATGAGGAGTATAACTCAGATGAAGATTTGAATAAATTTGGAAGGTGGTTAGATAACATCTTGCCCAACACAGAAGGGACATCTGAGTTACAAGATGAAGAATTTAATCCAGAAAGAGACTTGGAGGAGCTGGAAAGATTGCTAGCAGAGAGGCCAGATGAAGAACAAGAACAAACTGAATTGCAGGAACCAAGTTGTGGTTTGACCATTACCACGACATGGTCCCCTGTTCTTCCGGTTTGTGTTTCGAAGCATGGGGTGACGATTCCAACTTTGAAGAAAGTTCTGAAGCGCGATCCATTTCTGATTAGTACCCGACCAGTCCTAACCCTTGTCAATATTCTTGGGTTTTATGAATTCAAGCTCGTTTGGCCAATTTTTGAAGCAAAGAGTCGAATTTTACAAATTGGTCCAAAGAAAATATTTAATGCAATGGATGGATGGGCATTGATTTTATTAGAAGTTTATTAAGTTGGGAGTCCAGCTAAAGACTCGCACAAAAAGAAGCGCTTGCGGGAGGCAACCCGTCATTAGAGTTTGCTTTTCTTTTTCTTTCAAAACTTCTAGTATTTAGGGATAATTTAGGATTTTTATTTTGATGTTTTTTTTATTACTTGGTATTTGTTTTTGATCTTTTCAGTTCGAGTGTAAGGATACATGCGAGAGTCTAGAGTCAAGGTTAACCAAGGGAAAAATCGAGTCCAGGCGAGAGAGAAAACGAAGTTTTGAGTCTAGTTACGAGTCTGATGATGAAAGAGGTTATTAAGAGCTCATTTACTGAAGAAAAAATGGGGAAAGTATCCATTTAATATTCCCTACACACATCAAAATCGGACCTGGAGTAGAAACATTTTTTTCCATACAACGATGGACTCGGCGAGTGCACTTACCTACTCGACGAGTCCCAGTATAAAAACTCGACTTCTGCCAGTATTACGCTACAACTCGGCGAGCCACCCTATAGACTCGACGAGTTGATCCTTATTTTGTCTCACAAGCTGATGATTTGATACGACAATTGGCTACACGTTTGAAGAACATTTTCCGAGCGTTTCCGAGAGTTTTTCCGTCTACATTTAGAGCTGTCAACCAACCGAGATTTGACACCCAAGGCATGGATAAGTTGTTCCCATGTCTAAATTCAGCTGAAGATGGAGCTTTAAATAAAGAAGATCAACCTCACAACTACTATCTCAGGGGAATTTGTTCCAATTCTCTCTTTATTTTTATGTTTTCTTTATCATGCATAATATGCAATGGGGACATTGCATAAATTAAGTGTGGGGTGGGGGGTTGGTTAAATTAGTTAAAATTTTAGTTAAAATTCTAAAATCTTGAAACTTTAGTTAATTTTGAAAATTTTGCATAAAATTTGCTAGGATTAATTTAGAAAATTTTGGTAAAGCAATTAGGGATCATGCTAGTATTATATTTGATGATTGCATGAAAACTCAAATGTTTAGTTGAGCCTATATACATTCTAGTGCATTTGTGGCTTCCTTATTCTAGTGAAATCATGGGACAAAAACACGACCTCGCTCAGCCTGAGGGATGCAATATGTTTAGCAGCCTAAACCTGAAATGTATCCAGGAAAATTTTTATCATTAGCCAATAAAGGTTGAGATTGAGCGCCCTTGCTTAAGCATGTAGGGTTTTGAGTGAAAAAAGAGTGAGGTATACATGTAAAAAAGAGAGAGAGAGAATTACAAGAAAAGTTATAAGAATTTTGGAGCAAATAAAGTGAAGATCAAAAGATCAAAATTCCAAGAAATCTAAAAAAGTTGAAGATGCCAAAAGTCAATACAAGTTGGTGAATTCAAAGATATCAAAGATCAAATTATCAAAGAAGTGTAGAATTCCAAAAGAGCTCCATAGTGGTATCATAAATTGTAATTGTCTAGATTATGTATGCTTGGGTTCCTCAACCAAAAATACCTTGAGGTTAAGAGGTTTTCTGAGGATGGATTCGGAGGGATGCATAAAATGAGCATTGTTCGGAAAAAGTGGGCGAATGTTTATGAGGATTGTGAGTATTTGGAGTATGGGGGGTTATTAGGAAAATTTTAGACACAAATGCATGCGTTGCAGTCTTGACATAATGGATGGGTTCGATTGGAGTTGTCTTATGTAATATTAGTGTACTAAAATTCAGTTTTGCTTGGGGGCAAGCAAAAGTCAAGTGTGGGGTATTTTGATATGGACATATTTAGTTATAAAATTCATGCATTATCTTAATACTTTATGTTGTTTCTGTCTCATTTAATGAACAAAAGGTGCTTAATTAGTTTATAATTTCATTTTTCAGCAACAATTACATGCTCGGGTGGAAAATGAAGCGGAACTAGCAATTGGAGGCTTGGATCTTGGATTTTGAAGAAAGAAGGATGTTGTTGGACAGCTTGACCCCTCGTTAGTGTTTTGGCCATATCTCATGAACCGTAACTCCGATTGACGAGATTCAAAATGTTCTGAAAAGTAGACACAATTTCGGACGACTTTCATGTTTTGAGAAAATGCTGATTCGAAATGTACTCGGCGAGTAGGGTCGATTACTCGCCGAGTTGGTCAGAAGTTTCGCGATTCTGGACGCGCTGACTTGCCGTGCACGGGTTTTAAGTGACGGACTCGCCGAGTAGGTCACTGGACTCGCCGAGTAGCCTCTGTTTTGTGAAAATCTATATAAAGGGACTTTTAGATCGATATCATAGGATGGAGAGAAACCCTAGGAGGCTGAGAAACGATTGGAAGTGCTGCTAGCTCGTGAGGAACTGAAGAATCAACCCTACATTCAATTGTGAAGAGAATCAAGACAATTTTGGTTTATTCTTAGTAACTTTTTGATTTGAATCATGTTTACATACTTTGATTTCGTTTTTGATTTTATGTTTACTGCAACCATGAGCTAAAAACTTATTCTTCTGTTAGGGTAGACAATTTTGTGAACATGGATTGATTATTTGAGTAGGATTAATTTTAATTGGTAATTATGTTTAGTTAAGCTTGTTAAAGAACCTTATGTGTTGACAATAACTATTCTTCTGTTAATAAATCAGTAATTAAGTTATATGAACATCTCTTAGTTATTAATTTCATATGATTTATTGTGACCACATAGTTGTATGTCTAGGAATAACGGACGTGAAACTAGAATTAACTAGAAGATAGGTAAGTTAATGTGTAAGCTTGTTGGATGAACATCGACAAGAGGTTAATTGAAGGGCCAATTTAGTTAACCACTACAAGTCTTACTTAACCCGAATCAATAATCTAGGAAACCCATTAATTTAGATAACTGGCCATTGCTTGAGTTAATTTGTTTTCTAAGAATTAGGAATAGCGAACGTGAACCTAATTATCTTAATCGGTAGCCAATGAAGAATTAATCCGATACATTAAAATCATCCATGGGAACAAATGAGTCGTACCTAAACAGAAGTCCTCTTTACTATTGAATTTAGTTGGTAATTAATTGTTTTAGTTGCTAGTTAGTTAATTTGTGTGTTGGTTATTCTAATTAAGTTCCTAGTCTTGTAAAACTAGAGAAAACCCCCTTTTTGTTATTTGTTTTATTTAGATAATATTAGCATTTATTTTAATTGTTTACCGTTCCCTGTGTTCGATACCCTACTTGCTTGAACTATATTACTAATCGATAGGTACACTGCCTTTCGTGTGTTTATTTTTTGTCTGGGTTAGTAGGATTAAAACTAGTTGGTTTTACACACATCAAGTTTTTGGCGTCGTTGCCGGGGAACAGTTCAAATAGTTAACTTTACTTGCTAATTGTATTCTTTTTTTTTTATTGATTTTTTTTATAGTTTAATTTTTATTTTTATTTTTAATTTTATTATGTATTTTCCAAATCTCGATGCTTTTGATGCTTTTCTTGAGGATGTAGTATAGGAAATTAAGCAAGAAGATGAGGAGTATAACTCAGATGAAGATTTGAATAAATTTGGAAGGTGGTTAGATAACATCTTGCCCAACACAGAAGGGACATCTGAGTTACAAGATGAAGAATTTAATCCAGAAAGAGACTTGGAGGAGCTGGAAAGATTGCTAGCAGAGAGGCCAGATGAAGAACAAGAACAAACTGAATTGCAGGAACCAAGTTGTGGTTTGACCATTACCACGACATGGTCCCCTGTTCTTCCGGTTTGTGTTTCGAAGCATGGGGTGACGATTCCAACTTTGAAGAAAGTTCTGAAGCGCGATCCATTTCTGATTAGTACCCGACCAGTCCTAACCCTTGTCAATATTCTTGGGTTTTATGAATTCAAGCTCGTTTGGCCAATTTTTGAAGCAAAGAGTCGAATTTTACAAATTGGTCCAAAGAAAATATTTAATGCAATGGATGGATGGGCATTGATTTTATTAGAAGTTTATTAAGTTGGGAGTCCAGCTAAAGACTCGCACAAAAAGAAGCGCTTGCGGGAGGCAACCCGTCATTAGAGTTTGCTTTTCTTTTTCTTTCAAAACTTCTAGTATTTAGGGATAATTTAGGATTTTTATTTTGATGTTTTTTTTATTACTTGGTATTTGTTTTTGATCTTTTCAGTTCGAGTGTAAGGATACATGCGAGAGTCTAGAGTCAAGGTTAACCAAGGGAAAAATCGAGTCCAGGCGAGAGAGAAAACGAAGTTTTGAGTCTAGTTACGAGTCTGATGATGAAAGAGGTTATTAAGAGCTCATTTACTGAAGAAAAAATGGGGAAAGTATCCATTTAATATTCCCTACACACATCAAAATCGGACCTGGAGTAGAAACATTTTTTTCCATACAACGATGGACTCGGCGAGTGCACTTACCTACTCGACGAGTCCCAGTATAAAAACTCGACTTCTGCCAGTATTACGCTACAACTCGGCGAGCCACCCTATAGACTCGACGAGTTGATCCTTATTTTGTCTCACAAGCTGATGATTTGATACGACAATTGGCTACACGTTTGAAGAACATTTTCCGAGCGTTTCCGAGAGTTTTTCCGTCTACATTTAGAGCTGTCAACCAACCGAGATTTGACACCCAAGGCATGGATAAGTTGTTCCCATGTCTAAATTCAGCTGAAGATGGAGCTTTAAATAAAGAAGATCAACCTCACAACTACTATCTCAGGGGAATTTGTTCCAATTCTCTCTTTATTTTTATGTTTTCTTTATCATGCATAATATGCAATGGGGACATTGCATAAATTAAGTGTGGGGTGGGGGGTTGGTTAAATTAGTTAAAATTTTAGTTAAAATTCTAAAATCTTGAAACTTTAGTTAATTTTGAAAATTTTGCATAAAATTTGCTAGGATTAATTTAGAAAATTTTGGTAAAGCAATTAGGGATCATGCTAGTATTATATTTGATGATTGCATGAAAACTCAAATGTTTAGTTGAGCCTATATACGTTCTAGTGCATTTGTGACTTCCTTATTCTAGTGAAATCATGGGACAAAAACACGACCTCGCTCAGCCTGAGGGATGCAATATGTTTAGCAGCCTAAACCTGAAATGTATCCAGGAAAATTTTTATCATTAGCCAATAAAGGTTGAGATTGAGCGCCCTTGCTTAAGCATGTAGGGTTTTGAGTGAAAAAAGAGTGAGGTATACATGTAAAAAAGAGAGAGAGAGAATTACAAGAAAAGTTATAAGAATTTTGGAGCAAATAAAGTGAAGATCAAAAGATCAAAATTCCAAGAAATCTAAAAAAGTTGAAGATGCCAAAAGTCAATACAAGTTGGTGAATTCAAAGATATCAAAGATCAAATTATCAAAGAAGTGTAGAATTCCAAAAGAGCTCCATAGTGGTATCATAAATTGTAATTGTCTAGATTATGTATGCTTGGGTTCCTCAACCAAAAATACCTTGAGGTTAAGAGGTTTTCTGAGGATGGATTCGGAGGGATGCATAAAATGAGCATTGTTCGGAAAAAGTGGGCGAATGTTTATGAGGATTGTGAGTATTTGGAGTATGGGGGGTTATTAGGAAAATTTTAGACACAAATGCATGCGTTGCAGTCTTGACATAATGGATGGGTTCGATTGGAGTTGTCTTATGTAATATTAGTGTACTAAAATTCAGTTTTGCTTGGGGGCAAGCAAAAGTCAAGTGTGGGGTATTTTGATATGGACATATTTAGTTATAAAATTCATGCATTATCTTAATACTTTATGTTGTTTCTGTCTCATTTAATGAACAAAAGGTGCTTAATTAGTTTATAATTTCATTTTTCAGCAACAATTACATGCTCGGGTGGAAAATGAAGCGGAACTAGCAATTGGAGGCTTGGATCTTGGATTTTGAAGAAAGAAGGATGTTGTTGGACAGCTTGACCCCTCGTTAGTGTTTTGGCCATATCTCATGAACCGTAACTCCGATTGACGAGATTCAAAATGTTCTGAAAAGTAGACACAATTTCGGACGACTTTCATGTTTTGAGAAAATGCTGATTCGAAATGTACTCGGCGAGTAGGGTCGATTACTCGCCGAGTTGGTCAGAAGTTTCGCGATTCTGGACGCGCTGACTTGCCGTGCACGGGTTTTAAGTGACGGACTCGCCGAGTAGGTCACTGGACTCGCCGAGTAGCCTCTGTTTTGTGAAAATCTATATAAAGGGACTTTTAGATCGATATCATAGGATGGAGAGAAACCCTAGGAGGCTGAGAAACGATTGGAAGTGCTGCTAGCTCGTGAGGAACTGAAGAATCAACCCTACATTCAATTGTGAAGAGAATCAAGACAATTTTGGTTTATTCTTAGTAACTTTTTGATTTGAATCATGTTTACATACTTTGATTTCGTTTTTGATTTTATGTTTACTGCAACCATGAGCTAAAAACTTATTCTTCTGTTAGGGTAGACAATTTTGTGAACATGGATTGATTATTTGAGTAGGATTAATTTTAATTGGTAATTATGTTTAGTTAAGCTTGTTAAAGAACCTTATGTGTTGACAATAACTATTCTTCTGTTAATAAATCAGTAATTAAGTTATATGAACATCTCTTAGTTATTAATTTCATATGATTTATTGTGACCACATAGTTGTATGTCTAGGAATAACGGACGTGAAACTAGAATTAACTAGAAGATAGGTAAGTTAATGTGTAAGCTTGTTGGATGAACATCGACAAGAGGTTAATTGAAGGGCCAATTTAGTTAACCACTACAAGTCTTACTTAACCCGAATCAATAATCTAGGAAACCCATTAATTTAGATAACTGGCCATTGCTTGAGTTAATTTGTTTTCTAAGAATTAGGAATAGCGAACGTGAACCTAATTATCTTAATCGGTAGCCAATGAAGAATTAATCCGATACATTAAAATCATTCATGGGAACAAATGAGTCGTACCTAAACAGAAGTCCTCTTTACTATTGAATTTAGTTGGTAATTAATTGTTTTAGTTGCTAGTTAGTTAATTTGTGTGTTGGTTATTCTAATTAAGTTCCTAGTCTTGTAAAACTAGAGAAAACCCCCTTTTGTTATTTGTTTTATTTAGATAATATTAGCATTTATTTTAATTGTTTACCGTTCCCTGTGTTCGATACCCTACTTGCTTGAACTATATTACTAATCGATAGGTACACTGCCTTTCGTGTGTTTATTTTTTGTCTGGGTTAGTAGGATTAAAACTAGTTGGTTTTACACACATCAAGTTTTTGGCGCCGTTGCCGGGGAACAGTTCAAATAGTTAACTTTACTTGCTAATTGTATTCTTTTTTTTTTATTGATTTTTTTTATAGTTTAATTTTTATTTTTATTTTTAATTTTATTATGTATTTTCCAAATCTCGATGCTTTTGATGCTTTTCTTGAGGATGTAGTACAGGAAATTAAGCAAGAAGATGAGGAGTATGACTCAGATGAAGATTTGAATAAATTTGGAAGGTGGTTAGATAACATCTTGCCCAACACAGAAGGGACATCTGAGTTACAAGATGAAGAATTTAATCCAGAAAGAGACTTGGAGGAGCTGGAAAGATTGCTAGCAGAGAGGCCAGATGAAGAACAAGAACAAACTGAATTGCAGGAACCAAGTTGTGGTTTGACCATTACCACGACATGGTCCCCTGTTCTTCCGGTTTGTGTTTCGAAGCATGGGGTGACGATTCCAACTTTGAAGAAAGTTCTGAAGCGCGATCCATTTCTGATTAGTACCCGACCAGTCCTAACCCTTGTCAATATTCTTGGGTTTTATGAATTCAAGCTCGTTTGGCCAATTTTTGAAGCAAAGAGTCGAATTTTACAAATTGGTCCAAAGAAAATATTTAATGCAATGGATGGATGGGCATTGATTTTATTAGAAGTTTATTAAGTTGGGAGTCCAGCTAAAGACTCGCACAAAAAGAAGCGCTTGCGGGAGGCAACCCGTCATTAGAGTTTGCTTTTCTTTTTCTTTCAAAACTTCTAGTATTTAGGGATAATTTAGGATTTTTATTTTGATGTTTTTTTTATTACTTGGTATTTGTTTTTGATCTTTTCAGTTCGAGTGTAAGGATACATGCGAGAGTCTAGAGTCAAGGTTAACCAAGGGAAAAATCGAGTCCAGGCGAGAGAGAAAACGAAGTTTTGAGTCTAGTTACGAGTCTGATGATGAAAGAGGTTATTAAGAGCTCATTTACTGAAGAAAAAATGGGGAAAGTATCCATTTAATATTCCCTACACACATCAAAATCGGACCTGGAGTAGAAACATTTTTTTCCATACAACGATGGACTCGGCGAGTGCACTTACCTACTCGACGAGTCCCAGTATAAAAACTCGACTTCTGCCAGTATTACGCTACAACTCGGCGAGCCACCCTATAGACTCGACGAGTTGATCCTTATTTTGTCTCACAAGCTGATGATTTGATACGACAATTGGCTACACGTTTGAAGAACATTTTCCGAGCGTTTCCGAGAGTTTTTCCGTCTACATTTAGAGCTGTCAACCAACCGAGATTTGACACCCAAGGCATGGATAAGTTGTTCCCATGTCTAAATTCAGCTGAAGATGGAGCTTTAAATAAAGAAGATCAACCTCACAACTACTATCTCAGGGGAATTTGTTCCAATTCTCTCTTTATTTTTATGTTTTCTTTATCATGCATAATATGCAATGGGGACATTGCATAAATTAAGTGTGGGGTGGGGGGTTGGTTAAATTAGTTAAAATTTTAGTTAAAATTCTAAAATCTTGAAACTTTAGTTAATTTTGAAAATTTTGCATAAAATTTGCTAGGATTAATTTAGAAAATTTTGGTAAAGCAATTAGGGATCATGCTAGTATTATATTTGATGATTGCATGAAAACTCAAATGTTTAGTTGAGCCTATATACATTCTAGTGCATTTGTGGCTTCCTTATTCTAGTGAAATCATGGGACAAAAACACGACCTCGCTCAGCCTGAGGGATGCAATATGTTTAGCAGCCTAAACCTGAAATGTATCCAGGAAAATTTTTATCATTAGCCAATAAAGGTTGAGATTGAGCGCCCTTGCTTAAGCATGTAGGGTTTTGAGTGAAAAAAGAGTGAGGTATACATGTAAAAAAGAGAGAGAGAGAATTACAAGAAAAGTTATAAGAATTTTGGAGCAAATAAAGTGAAGATCAAAAGATCAAAATTCCAAGAAATCTAAAAAAGTTGAAGATGCCAAAAGTCAATACAAGTTGGTGAATTCAAAGATATCAAAGATCAAATTATCAAAGAAGTGTAGAATTCCAAAAGAGCTCCATAGTGGTATCATAAATTGTAATTGTCTAGATTATGTATGCTTGGGTTCCTCAACCAAAAATACCTTGAGGTTAAGAGGTTTTCTGAGGATGGATTCGGAGGGATGCATAAAATGAGCATTGTTCGGAAAAAGTGGGCGAATGTTTATGAGGATTGTGAGTATTTGGAGTATGGGGGGTTATTAGGAAAATTTTAGACACAAATGCATGCGTTGCAGTCTTGACATAATGGATGGGTTCGATTGGAGTTGTCTTATGTAATATTAGTGTACTAAAATTCAGTTTTGCTTGGGGGCAAGCAAAAGTCAAGTGTGGGGTATTTTGATATGGACATATTTAGTTATAAAATTCATGCATTATCTTAATACTTTATGTTGTTTCTGTCTCATTTAATGAACAAAAGGTGCTTAATTAGTTTATAATTTCATTTTTCAGCAACAATTACATGCTCGGGTGGAAAATGAAGCGGAACTAGCAATTGGAGGCTTGGATCTTGGATTTTGAAGAAAGAAGGATGTTGTTGGACAGCTTGACCCCTCGTTAGTGTTTTGGCCATATCTCATGAACCGTAACTCCGATTGACGAGATTCAAAATGTTCTGAAAAGTAGACACAATTTCGGACGACTTTCATGTTTTGAGAAAATGCTGATTCGAAATGTACTCGGCGAGTAGGGTCGATTACTCGCCGAGTTGGTCAGAAGTTTCGCGATTCTGGACGCGCTGACTTGCCGTGCACGGGTTTTAAGTGACGGACTCGCCGAGTAGGTCACTGGACTCGCCGAGTAGCCTCTGTTTTGTGAAAATCTATATAAAGGGACTTTTAGATCGATATCATAGGATGGAGAGAAACCCTAGGAGGCTGAGAAACGATTGGAAGTGCTGCTAGCTCGTGAGGAACTGAAGAATCAACCCTACATTCAATTGTGAAGAGAATCAAGACAATTTTGGTTTATTCTTAGTAACTTTTTGATTTGAATCATGTTTACATACTTTGATTTCGTTTTTGATTTTATGTTTACTGCAACCATGAGCTAAAAACTTATTCTTCTGTTAGGGTAGACAATTTTGTGAACATGGATTGATTATTTGAGTAGGATTAATTTTAATTGGTAATTATGTTTAGTTAAGCTTGTTAAAGAACCTTATGTGTTGACAATAACTATTCTTCTGTTAATAAATCAGTAATTAAGTTATATGAACATCTCTTAGTTATTAATTTCATATGATTTATTGTGACCACATAGTTGTATGTCTAGGAATAACGGACGTGAAACTAGAATTAACTAGAAGATAGGTAAGTTAATGTGTAAGCTTGTTGGATGAACATCGACAAGAGGTTAATTGAAGGGCCAATTTAGTTAACCACTACAAGTCTTACTTAACCCGAATCAATAATCTAGGAAACCCATTAATTTAGATAACTGGCCATTGCTTGAGTTAATTTGTTTTCTAAGAATTAGGAATAGCGAACGTGAACCTAATTATCTTAATCGGTAGCCAATGAAGAATTAATCCGATACATTAAAATCATCCATGGGAACAAATGATTCGTACCTAAACAGAAGTCCTCTTTACTATTGAATTTAGTTGGTAATTAATTATTTTAGTTGCTAGTTAGTTAATTTGTGTGTTGGTTATTCTAATTAAGTTCCTAGTCTTGTAAAACTAGAGAAAACCCCCTTTTTGTTATTTGTTTTATTTAGATAATATTAGCATTTATTTTAATTGTTTACCGTTCCCTGTGTTCGATACCCTACTTGCTTGAACTATATTACTAATCGATAGGTACACTGCCTTTCGTGTGTTTATTTTTTGTCTGGGTTAGTAGGATTAAAACTAGTTGGTTTTACACACATCAGGTTCTTTTCAGTTTGAGGAGGTAGCTTTCCTTGATTCTCCATTTTGCTCACCGATTGAGCAAGTTATGCCATTTGTTGCTCAAGATTCTTGATGCTTGCCTTAGTCTCTTGCTGAAAACTTTGGGTGTTGGTGGCAAGGCTTTTGACTATGTCTTCTAAGGACATACTTGAGGATCCAACTTGTTGAGGAGGAGGTTGTAGTTGCCTCGGTTGGTAATTTTGTTGTGGGAATGGAGGCCTTGCTTGGTAATGGGGTGGTGGTCTTTGTTGATAGCCCATGTTTTGGTTGTTGTTCCACCCTTGTTTGCCTCGGGGCTGATCATAAGTTCTTTGATTATGCCCGGAATAGCCTCCCATAGCATTTGCTTATTCATATTCTTCTTCTTGCAATTGAGGACACATATCAGTCAGGTGTCCCACTTGAGTGCAAATTCCATAAGGATGGGGTATGGATTGCACACCTTTGTCTTTAGCAAGCATCATTACCACCTTGGTCAAATCAGATAGTTGAGCTTCAATTTGAGGAGTGTGCACCTCTTTTACACCTCGAGGTGCATCTGTGTACCAATCTTCATCTTGACTAGTATGCTTTGAATCCTCCACCATGTTTTTTATGAGATCCCAAATCTCAGTTGGGGTCTTGTCAGTCAAAGATCCTCCACTTGAAGCATTAAGAAGTCTTCTTTCCCAAGGAGTCATGCCTTCAATGAAGTATTGGAGGATTTGATACTCACTAATACCATGATTTGGGCAACGGGCACAAAGCTTTTTGAACCTCTCCCAATATGTATGAAAGGCTTCTCTCTTGTGTTGTTTGATCCCAATTATCTCTTTTCTTAGGGTAGAGGCTTTCATTTCTGGGAAGTATTTGTCTAAGAAGCGGCGTGCAAGATCTACCCATGTGTTGACGGTCCCCAGTGGAAGGTCATAAAGTCAATCTTTTGTTGAGTCTTGCACTGCGAAGGGGAATGCCCTAAGCTTGATTTGGCCCTCAGTGACATTGTGTGGTTTCATGCCAACACACGCAACATGGAACTCTGTGAGGAGCTTGTGGGGATCTTCATTTTCTAGGCCTCTATAGGTTGGGAGGAGGTGGATAAGACCAGATTTTGGTTCAAGGTTTATGGTTGCCGGATAGGTGATGCAAAGAGGTTGTTGAGTAAGCTCTTGCCTCGCCGATTGGCGAAGAGTTTGTTCGGGTGGTGGATTTGGAGGTGGATTCCCTCCATGGTTATCTCCCATGGTATGAGTAGTGGTTGAAGTTTATGTGGGTGTAGTGTTTGGGTTGTTATGAGTAGGTGAAGAGGGTGGGGTGGTATTTCTGGATGAGGATGGTTGAGGTGAAGGTGATGGACTTTCTGTTTCGGATGCGGACACACTTGAGAGGGGGATATCCTCCCAAATGTTAATGACCGGGGGATTGGATGATGAAGAAGTACCGGAAAACGGTTGCCTCTTACGAAGCTTGGCTTGCTTCCTTAACTTATTTGCAGTCTTCTCTATCTCCAAGTCAATTGGTAGTGGTGTACATGTACGAAAAGATCTAGGCATAAACAATTAGTAACACCGTGTCCCCGGCAACGGCGCCAATTTGTTAGGGGTGTTAAACCCAACAAATAAAGGGGTACAATAGACTCCAATTACATTGCTTTAATGCACTAAAAGTAGTACAAGGCAAGCAGGGTCGAACCACAGAGACACAGGACGAAAGTCTATACCTCTTTGCGCAAGGTAATTTGGTCACAAAGGGTGATTTGTTTGCAAAAGTCAAATAATGAAAATAACAATCTACTTTAAAAACATGCACAAAATAAAACAGATTTGTAAACAAATTGTAAAAGTGCTTCCAGTTCTAGTTCTCAATGTTGTCATTTAACCTGATTATGACTTGATGTAATTTGTGATTGCTATTCTAAGTTGGTACTGAAAGATATTAACACGCTCTAATACCTCTCGCTTGCCAAATTATCTAACCAAAACACGCTCTTTGACTAGACCTAGCTTTACTAATTCAACCTAAACACACTCTTAGATTGCATTGAAAAACTGCATTAAGTTTTGTACAAGCTTCCCAACAATGTTCATTTCTTCTCATACGCTCGGAAGTGTGAAAACATGTGATATATGTTTCACAATAGAAAACTTATTGCTTGCTACCAATTATTAAATTTATAGAACGATTAGGTGCCCTAAAAGTTAATTAACTACATAAAAATTCAATTCATGAAAGTGGTCAATCAAACACAAATCAAATTCAAGGATTCTAGTTTAAACAAAAACATAATCACTAGAATAGAATCACAAATCAAGCATCAAATCATATGCTTCAAGTCAAGTAATCAACATGTTTTGAACAAGAACTAGAAACTAGTGTTTCTTAGCCACACATGGCTAAGAACAAATCAAACAAGAATAAAGATGGAATTGGAATGTTTAATGCTTACAAAAATGAAATCCAAAGTGTTTACAATGATTAGGTCTTCTCAAAAGCTCCAAGAATTCTCCCTAAAATCACCCAAGATCACCCAAACTGCTCCAAAACCCATAGTTCTCCTTCAAAATGACGTCTCCTCCTCTTTTATTAAAGTTCACGTAACTTGCCATAAGGCCATGCGTTTTGGCATGGCCATGCCTTTTTCCCATGTGTTTTTGGCATGGCCATTTGTCTTGACCATGTGTTTTTGGCATGGCCCATGCTTTTTGCTAAAATTCCAAAAAGTCTTCACTGTTGGCTCCATCTTCAATCTAGCTTCACCGCGAGTCATGTTGCTCAAATATAAGATGATAAAGGACGAACACGACCTGTGTTAGTGTGACAAGAACCGCATTTCAAACGTAGTCATTTGCTATGATGATAATGCAACAATGACTCGAGTTATGTCTTCATGCTTTCCTCCATGGAATGACCGGTTCATCTTCTCTACATGCTCCAAAGCTCCAAGAATCCAAGCTCCATGCATCCAAGCTCCACGTTCCATGCTCCAAAATGCCTTCAAAATAAATCAAAAATAGTGAAGTACCAGGCATTCTTAATGAAATATGTAATTGCCCTAATAATCAACTAAATGCAAGAATTATGAAGTAGAATGCTATAAAAAGACGGAAATAAACATGCAAAATAGGTGCATAAATTGCACCTATCAATGATTCAGGAAGTGACTGAAGAACCCAGTCAACAGCCAACTCACTTGAAATCTTGACACCCAACATGCTGAACCTATCAATGTGTGACTTCATCTCTAAGACGTGTGCACATATAGGTTTCCCATCTTCGTGTTTACTTGCCAAAAGGGCTTGAGTGAGCTTGAACTTTTCAAGCCTTTGAACTTGTGAGATAGGGAGAACAATCGGAGGAGGTGGAGGAAGTGAAGCATGATCTCTTCTTCCTCGATCATATAGTGGAACATCATCTTCATTTGGAAAACTTGTTCCTTAGGATTTGGGAAGACCATGATTGTCAGAACTAGACATCTACAAAACGGGAGAAAAATCAAGTTAAGTTGATTAGAATTCTTGATGTAACACCCAAATGAAACATCAAGCTAGGATCCAACACGATACTCTACAACCTAGAAGAGGGATGCCGTAATCTAGTCGCAGAATATTTGAAGGTAGGTAAATGAAGATTTACCAATTTCCACCATGAAAAACGAAAAGGAAGTTTAAGTTTTAAATGAATTGAAACTCCTAGATCTTTTGACATTCATTGAAATTTTCAATGGCATGTTTAATCTCGATTATGCCCTACAATTTGTGACTGGGATGCCGAGGGTCACAAATAAGGTGTGAATAACCATACGAATCACGTGGTGCACCCAATGCTACTATCACCTAATCAATGTGTTGGTTAGCCACACACGCACCATTGATCTATGATAAGCATCGAGCCACCCTTCGCCACCAATGTCATCCCCAAATTAGTGTGTCGGTTAACCACACACGCTCCACTAATGTTTGACAATGGTACAAAGTGTAATTCCATGGGTTAGCATACAATTTCACATTTTGCCTAAAGTAACTATGATTTGGGAATTTGTATAAGCATTTAGTTACTGTGTACTTCATTATACTTATAAGGGAAGGTTTCTGTTCTATCCTACCCATTCGGCTAACGACCCTCCACTAGTCAAGAGTGTGGTGGGTAAGAGTGGATACCCATTCAATCGCCATTTTATAGGCAATTTCCTTAAACACCCCTTATAGACCAGCTTCATGAATTAGGCCTACTAACGGTAAGACTGACTTTTACTCATATATATATATATATATATATATATATATATATATATATATATATATAGTATAGGTTGTATTTTACACTTTTAAAATACTAGGTGGTTTAATTTAGTAAATTATACTTTTAATTTAATTAAATGTAAACCAAAACTTTATGGGTTTATTAAATCTCTTTTAATTATACACTTTAATTAATTAATAAAACCATAAGGGTGTGATTTGAACTTTTTAAATTACTAGAGTTTTAGAATTTAAAATTTCAAATTAAGACTTTTAATTAATTTTAAAATCCAAAACTTGAGGGCAAGTTTTGAAACTTTTCAAAACATTAGGGTTTAACTTATTTAAATTTTAAAAACAAAACTTTTAAGTTCAAATTTAAACTATAAAACCTAAAGGGAGTAATTTCAAACTTTTCCAAACTTTATCAAGAATATTCTAGATCACAAAATTCAAATAAGGCAATTAACAACTAATTAGTGGTTATCTAATTTGACCTAGTCCAATCTCTTGCAAGATAATTCACCAAATAATTCAAACAGTTAAATCTAATCATATAAGGAAATAATTATTTAATTAATATGAAGTTATCTTTTATTTTGGCAAAGATAATCACCCAATATCATAAAAATCTGATTTATATCAATAAAAAACGTTTTGGTAACTATCCCGCAGCCAAAGAAGCACAAAATCCCGAAATTACCTCTTTCTGACCAGCTAACTCGTCGAGTTAGGCATGGACTCATCGAGTTCACCATGGACTCGGTGAGTCCAGCCCCCCAAAACCCTAATTTTTTAATTTTAAGCAAGAATAAACCATAATAGCATCAAATACATGAAACAAACAGCCCTAGTCTCTGATACCACTAATGAGTTAAGAGCAATACATCATTCCTATGGTGTACATGCAAACCCTAATAGCTTTTGGATCTAGTTTGTCTAATGAACATGCAATTGAATATCCAAAGCTATAAACCCTAGATCTATCATATAAGAACTGAAATAAGGGTTTAGTAATTACCTTTGATTGTTATATTGCAATAACAATCAATTCCTTGCTTGGATTGGCTTCAAAAGCATAGTGTCTTTATTGTTGCACCTCTAATGGAGTCACAAACACCACTAAGCAACAAGATGAAGAAGAGAAGCCAGAGGAGACACCAAAAACGGCTGGAAACCCTAATCCTTGAGTTAGCCACGTTGTTGGTTCCTAAGGTCTCCTTATATACTTAGGCAATTAGGGTTATCTGACAAAGAAACCCTAATTTGACTGCTTAAGCCCTAAGCAGCCCATGAACCCCTTCTTTAGAAGCCTTGGACGACTTCTAATGGGTTTTCCCATAGAATTCGTCCACTCCACTTCTATGGAGTCCATAAGCCCATCTAGGTAATTATCTTATAATTACACAATAAGTCCCTTAAGTTTAATTAATCTTTTTTAGCCACAAAATTAATACTTAATTAATTCTTGACTCATATTAATTAAACATTATGATTTTTCCTTTAATATATTATTCTTATAATATATCAATAAATCATAATTAAACCTTTCTCTCCTTAATTCATCCTACATATTGTTATGGTGATGGAAACCCAAAAGGACCATGCTCATAATCGGGTCAAGTACATACCAAAATAGTTATGGACCTAGATACCAATCCAACAGTTACGTTATGTTTCAGGTACTTCCATATCGAAGGGGAAGAGCTCGGGATGATCGCATTGCACATACCACATTGTTTAGCTTTTTATTAACTCTGATGTAACTAGATGATTAGTGTTATACTCTTAGTTCTTTATGGTTTTTATGAAACGTATTGGACGATGGTTTTATTATTATAAAATTGAAATTTTTGGTCTTAAATTTTGGGACGTTACAAAATAATGATACGAAAATCATAACTTCTTCATATGAGCTCCATTTTTATGTTCTTTATATCGTTAATCTCCTATTGAAGAGTACTACAACTTCCATTTAGATTGTTTGGGCTAACAATCAACCGATTTTCATTTCGGTTTCTGTGTCGCAATCGAAACTTTGAAAAACCATAACTTAATCATACGACGTGAAATTTAGGTGTTCTTTATATCAACACGTAGCTATTGACGAGTACTTCGACTTTGTTAAGATTATTTATCCTAATTACACTTTATTTCTAATTTATATTTTTAGCCTTTCATCTCGTTTTTAACCATATTTTCATACAAATATTAGTTCATTATAATATTTATCCGTATAACATAAATACAATATTATATACAAAGAAAAATTTGGAAACACGTAACACATAAGAAAACTTCTAGTTTATTTATTTATTTGTAATACATTTTACATTTAAACGACAACATAAATGAAGTTTTATCGTCTAATGAAAAGTGTGGGTGTTACAATTATCACGCATTTAGGATGATTCCGTCCCAAAATCATGCAACATCAAACAGTTATGGATAGCGACTTTTCATGTCACTTTCTATTTCCCAAGTAAGGTTTGGCCCAACACTATGCTTCCATCACCAAAGTACCAAATCGATCATCTTGTGCGCAACTTTTTTGTTTTATGATCGACAATCGCTTTAGGCTCCTTGACTAACCTCTTGTTCTCATCAATTCTTAGTTCTAAAAGTGGAATCATGTTAGATTCTTCTCTTAAGCATTTCCTTAGATAACAAACATGAAAGGTGTTATGAATACCTTCCAGTTCCGCTGGCAATTTGAGCTTGTATGCTTGCTTCCCTTCTTTCTGAAGTACTTTAAATGGTCCAATAAAACAAGGACTTAACTTCCCATGTTATTCTTAGCTGATAAGTCCCTTCCATATAGAGACTTTAAGTAATACTTGATCACCGACCTCAAACATTACAGGTAGCCGCTTCTTATCTGCATAGCTCTTCTAACGACTTTGAGCAACTAGCATTCTTTCTCGATGATTTTCACTTTATCAACGGTCCGTTGAACGATCTCACGTCCCTCAAAGTGTTTCACTCCAACTTTAACCAACAAGATGGTGTACGACACTTTCTCCCGTGAAATGCTTCATAAGGAGGCATCTTGATGCTTGAGTGATAACTATTGTTGTAGGGAAATTCCACTAGTGGTAGATGATCATACCGGCTACCATAGAATTCTAAATTTCATGCGTGCAACATATCCTCTAATGTTTGGATAGTTTTTTCACTCTGTCTATCCATTTGTGGATGGTAAGTAATATTTAAACATAGCTTCGTACCCATTTCTTCTTGCATACACCTCCAAAATCTAGAAGTGAATCGATTATCTCTATTAGATACAATCGATAAGGGTACACCATGAATCTTGAAAAACTCCTTTATGTAGGTTTCTGCCAACTTTTTCATAGACCAGGTCTCTCGTGTGGCTAAGAAGTGTGCACTTTTTGTCACCCGGTCCACTATAACCTAGATCATGTCGTGGACTTTTCTTGCTTTTGGTAACTTGGTTATGAGTCCATGGTAATACCATCCCATTTACCCATGGGTACAAGTAAAAGTTCCAAGTGTTCATATGACTTCTGATGTTGTGCTTTCACTCTTGAACAAGTTACACATTTAGCCACGTATGTTGCCACATCGATCTTCATTGTTAACCACCAGTAATAGGGTTTATGGTCCAAATCCATCTTATTGTTGCCTCGGTGTATAGAATACATAATTTTATGAGATTCTTCGATGAGAAGATCTCGCCCATCTTCGGCACCAAAACACGATTTTTGAATATCTGTAACCTTTGAGTGTCTTCTTCGAACACTAACGTCTTGTCCAAAATAGCAATTCAATAATCCATCTACGAGTCAAAACAGAAATCCGACAAGTTATATAAGTGTTTGCAGCAAGTTAAATTATACATCAGTAATAAAACATAAGCATAGCAGATTAGCAATCCAATAATCCATTTACCTATCATAAACAAAATTGTTCACACAGCATCTCGTAATGCTTTCACCAAAGCAATCGGAAAACTTAAAAAGTAAAGAATGATACTTACAAGTTAGCACACTTCAGCAATGCGGTTAGCGGTGGCGAAAAATGCAACGTCAGAGAGATGAGAGTGAGAGTGGTGGCGATTACGGGCATCAGTTTCCGGTCTGGGACAGTAAACGGATTGGGCTCTCTTGGGCCTATTTGGTCAAGCTTAAAAGCACTCTCACTTTTATGAGACATAATTTATATATATATTTTAGATATAATATTTAATTAACTAATATGCATATCGTATTAAATTATTTTATAAATTAAAATTTTGTTAATTGAAACTTATGATTACTGTACATTTTAATGATTATCTTTATTTAAATTATAAATTATTTATACTCATGTTAATCTATTGTTGAATAATTACTGATTATAGATAATAAAATATATATTAACAAAAAAAACATAAAGTGGTTATTGATATTAGCTACTAATGCAGTGTCACTTAAATGACATTGCATTAATGTTTCGACCTACTTGCATCATATTTATCAGCCCAAGCTAAGAATATACGTATGTTGATTTAAATATAATTTTATGCTATAAAATAGATAGTCGAGCAAACTCTAAACAATATACCAATTAAAATTGATACATATGAAGTCAAATATAATTAGGCTTTTTAGAGGTCACATTGATTAAAATCGTATCTAAATTTAGTTAAAATGTAGTCGTTTGAATGTATAAAAATAATATTAACTTAAAAATTTTATAAATAAATATTGTATTAGCAGAATCTTAGAAATTGCTAAAAAGCATCTTCTAACAATTAGAGAGAGAATATTACGGTGTAATGTATTGTATTGATTGAAACAATGAACATTACAATGTATATAAACGAAAGAGAAAGCAGCTAACTAACTAACAGAATGTAAACTAACTCTTACAATATTTACAATTCTAACCCTGTACTATCATAAGTTACAAATGTGGTCCTTTAGTCTTCTTATAATGTTGATATCCTCCCCTCAAGATGCATTCGGCTGATGAATGTCATTGAGATGCATCTTGGACAACAGAAACTGAAATTGTAGGTTACATAATCCTTTTGTAAATAAATCTGTTAGTTGTTTGTTGGTTGAAACATGTTGTGGTGTAATAAAGCCAAGTTTATATTGATCTCTGACTAAGTGGCAGTCAATATCCAAATGTTTCGTTCTTTCATGAAAGATTGGATTTTTAGTAATATGGATAGCTGATTTGTTGTCACACCATAAGCCAATTGGAGTTTTGAACTGGACATTTAAATCTCTTAAAATGTAGCTAATCCATAGTAACTCACACACTGTAGCTGCTAGACTTCTATATTCTGCTTCACATGATGATCTGGAAACTGTCTTTTGCTTCTTTGTTTTCCATGAAATCATTGAATTACCCATAAAAATGCAGTATCCAGTAAGAGATCTTCTTGTATCTTTACAACTTGCCCAATCTGAATCACTGAATGCTATGATCTCAATTGGGAATGTATTTTTCCCAAAAAATAATCCTTTTGAAGGACATCCCTTTAAGTATTTCAACACATGTATTGCTGCTTTCCAATGTACTTCTGTGGGAGAATGAAGGAATTGACTAAGCTGCTGTACAACATAGCTTATATCCGGTCTTGTGAAGTTGAGATATAACAACTTTCCAACTAATCTTCAGTATTTTTCCGGATCCTGAAGTGTCTTCCCTTGATCAGCACATAAATTCACATTCTTCATTGTTGGTGTAGGAGCAGGTTTGACCCCAGTAAGACGAGCATCACTTAGTATGTCCATCACATACTTTCTCTGATTTATATACAGACCTTCAGTAGTTTTTAACAATTCAACTCCCAAAAAATAATTTGCTTCCCCTAAATCTTTAATTGTAAATGCTTCATGGAGTTTTGATTTCACTTCTTTGATCAATATTTCATTTGGTCCTGTAATTAAAACATCATCTACATAAACGATTAATGCAATGAAATTCTCTGCTTCTCCCTTCACAAAAAGACAATGATCATGAGCAGACTGTTTAAAACCAAAGCTTAGTATTTTGTTGCAAAATTCAATATGCCATTGTCTACTTGCCTGCTTTAATCCATATAATGATTTTTCAAGTTTACAAACTTCTCCTTGTTTTGCTTTAGTTTATCCCTGTGGAGGTGTAAGATATACTTCTTCTTCTAGATATCCATGAAGAAAAGCATTATTGATATCCAATTGATGTAAAAACCATCCATTTGAAGCAGAGAGGGACAATAATATCCTGACAGTAACTACTTTTGCAACTGGTGAGAAACTGTTGAGATAATCAATTCCATAAGTTTGATTGAATCCCTTAGCAACCAATCTAGCCTTGAACCTTTCAATTGTTCCATCATATTTCATTTTTACTTTATACACCCATTTTGAACCAATTGCTTTCTTGTCTGCTGGTAGGGGCATAATTGTCCAGGTATTGTTTTCTTCTAAGGCTTGCAGTTCTTTATTCATGGCATCTACCCATTCTTGATGATTACAAGCTTCTGCATAGGAATTTGGTTCAGTAACCTTTGAAACAGAAGTGAGAAAGCATTTGTGTGCTTCTGTGAGAATAGGAGATTCAATGTAAGGGTAAGTAGGTGGAGAATGAGGTGAAGTAAAAACTTTTGATTTAGATTCTTCTCCAGGAATATGAGTACAAAGCATGATGTAATCATTGAACCAACTGGGTTGTCTTATAACTCTTTTGTTTGGTCTGGTGTTAGGTCCTTCATCTTTAGGGACATTTTGGTCATTTACTGAAGTATTTGGTGAATTAGATGAAGAACTAGAAGATGATGATGTTGATTCAGCAGAAGGATCTGAATATTCTTGTTGGCCTTCTAAATCCAAGTCATCTGGATTATAATCATCAGCTGGTATAAAATCTTCCATATTAACATTGAATTCTGGTTCTTCATGTGGATTTGGTATTGGCATTTCAGGATTATTTGAATCAATGAAAGGGAAAATTGATTCATAGAATACCACATCTCTTGACATAATAACCTTTTTATCTTCAAGATCATATAGTTTGTAAGCCTTCTGACCTGGATTGTATCCACTAAAACAGCATCTAATATCCCTTGGTGCAAATTTTGTTTTATGGGGTTTGACATTAGTAGCAAAGCATAAACACCCAAAAGTCTTCAAGCTGGAATATGAAGGATCTTTATTATGAAGGCATTTGTAAGGTGTTTTCCATTCCAGGATTGGTGTAGGTAATATGTTGATGATGTAAGTAGCCATCAGAATGGCATGTCCCCAGAAAGTAATGGGCATGTTGGATTGTGACAGAAATGCCCTTGCAATTTGAAGTAATTGCTGATGTTTTCTTTCAACTCTCCCATTTTGTTGAGGAGAATAAGAAACAGTCTTCTGATGTATTATGCCCAATTGTGATAAAAGGGTTTGACATTTGTGATTAACAAACTCACTTCCATTATCAGTCCTTAAGACTTTCATAGTTTTAGAAAACTGACTGGTAACATATGCAAAGAAATATGTTAATGTTTGTTGAACTTGAGTCTTATCCTTCAAGAGAAATGTCCAAATAGATTTTGAATGATCATCAACAATGGTTAAAAAATATGAAGCTCCTGAAATGGTTTTTGTTTTATACGGACCCCAAAGATCAACATGGATCAGCTTAAAAATATCATCAGCATGTGATTCACTGTTAAGAAAAGGAAGTCTTTTTTGCTTTGCTAGATAGCATGGAATACATGGTAGCAATTCATTGTTTTGTTTGGAAGGAATGAATTTCAGATAATTCAATACAGACTGAGAAGAGTGACCAAGTCTCTTATGCCATAAAGAAAAAGTTTCTTTATTCTTATTTGTATCCGTATTACAAGAATAAGTGGCAATATATGACTTTTCATTCAGATTCTTATCATCCTTCCAAGTTTTATCTATTACATTCAACAAACAATTACTATCAAGAATGTAAAGTTTTCCAGCTACTCTTCCTTCTCCAATGATTTCCTTAGTCTTAAGGTCTGCAAAATACAATGTGTTGAGTAAAACTTGAACACAATTGTTGCAGTCATGGCCAAACATCTCACAGATAGCAGATTACACTTGAATTCTGGAACATGTAGAACTTTTTCAAGTATTATCCTTGGACTAAGCTCAATTTTTCCTGTATGAGTAACTTGTTTAATGCTTCCATCAGGTAAAAAAAATAGGTGTAAACCTGTTTACCTTGTTTAGATTCTTAATATAAGACATCTGTGAGCTCATGTGTGCAGTTGCACCAGTGTCTAAAATCCAAATATTTTTATCAAATTTATCACTCTGTAAAGAGTTCAGTAAAGATATGTCCATACCTTCAAAATCTCCAAAGTGTGAGAAGTTTGCAAAATGAGAATCCACCTTCTGATTTTGAGCAGCCTTCATGAATTGACTGAACTGTTGAAACAAATTATTCATTGACTCAGAGTTGTCTTGATTGGAGGAATTGGTTTCATTGTTATCAAACAATGGATTATGTTCTTGTGCACCAGTGTTAGCCATATGTGCAGAATTATAATTGTTTTTCTTCTTATCTTTCAACTCTTTGTACCAATATGGACAGCCATTAAGTTTGAAACATGCTTCTCTGGTATGACCATTAGCTTTGCAATGATTACAATATCTGTCATTATTTCCTTTGTTCTTGAAGTCTGTTTTAGGCTTAGAGGAGAATTGTCTTTTACCATTGTTATTAGAAGATTTAACAAACATAGCAGATTCAGGTAGATTTGAAAAATTGATTTGAACTTCTTTCTGTTTTTCAACACTTAAGGCCATAGAGTAAGCTTTGTGAACAGAAGGAAGGGGATCAAGTACTAAGATCTGATTTCTGAGACTTTCAAAACTGTCATTCAGTCCCATAAGGAATTGCATCAATCGAGTGGATGAAGTAAAATCAGCCATAGCCTTTGCAGATCCACAATTACACATCGGTAATTGTATAAGACAATTAAGTTGATCCCATAGTTGTTTCAATTTTGTGTAGTACTTAGAAACAGAAGAGTCACCTTGATTTATGGATGCAATTTGTCTTTGAAGTTGATAGATGAGTGGACCATTGTTTTCAGAGAAGTGTTCTTCTAATTCATTCCATAATTCTCGAGCAGTAGTAGCGAATATGAAAGCACCTACAATTTCTTTGGAAATTGCATTTAGTAACCATGATCAAACCATGCAGTCATTACTGGTCCAATCATCGAGTTCAGATCCAGGATTATCTGGTTTCTTTGAAGTTCCATCGATGAATCCAACCTTCTTCTTTGCTCCTAGAGAGATTTGAATAGAATACTTCCATTGCATGTAGTTTTCATTACCAATAAGATGAGATGAGATGAAACCAAAAACATGTTCGGATCATTGCTTTTAAGATTGGAATTGGCCACGTTATTAGATGTAGGTGGAACAGAATTGGAGTTCGTAACTGGAGAATCACCCATAGATCAGAGTAGATCGAAGCAAAAAGATTAATCGAAAAACAATGATTAATCGGAATTAGAAAGACGATTATGATCAACTGATCAAATAATTGATCAATATTGTGGAAAAGAAACCGAAGATCATTCAAACAATTGAATGACCTGTGATGTAATGAAAGAAAACGATGCTCTGAAATTTGCTTCGATAATTCGCAGAATCAAGCTCTGATACCATTCTAACAATTAGAGAGAGAATATTATGGTGTAATGTATTGTATTGATTGAAACAATGAACATTACAATGTATATAAACAAAAGAGAAAGCAGCTAACTAACTAACAGAATGTAAACTAACTCTTACAATATTTACAATTCTAACCTTGTACTATCATAAGTTACAAATGTGGTCCTTCAGTCTTCTTATAATGTTGATAGCATCATTATGATTGAATACGAAAAAGATATGCAAATTATTCATGTCCAAACTCAGTTAACATTTGTTGTTTCATATTTTCTTTTAGGGGATATATTACTTTGGTATATTTTTTTGGTTCGTTGTTGCATTAGTATCAAGATGGACTGCTGCATTTTTTATATACAATGCATCCAGACGTGACTATTGGAGAATTTTGAGCATGGCATCTAAACGACAATGTTCACCACCTGCTGCCACTTCAAGTGGTTGTAATATGGTCATTGCCACCAACTCACCGCTTGGGGTGATCAACTTTCAGGACCATGTGATAAGACCACGTACATGAGGTCACAACTCAAAGTGGTCATTTTCTTTTGATGGATTCTAAATGAACCAATTTAGTCATCTTTTAGGACTAGTCCTACTTTTTGACAATTTTGGCGATTTTTCATGCTTTAGATCGTCATTTGTAGTTTTGTACAATTAGCAAGTGTTGTAATTTCCCTTTTGTTTGACCTTCATCAATAGAGTTTGCAGGTTGCGGGTTTGGTCTTTTTGAGTGTGTTTGATAATGATTGATTGGTCCAATTAAAATTAAAAAGACCATTATACCCCTTTGATTAGCATTTTTTTATCTTAATAAAACATAATAAATATATATATATATATATAAGTAAATAAATTGAAAGGGTATAATATTCTATTTAGTTTTGACAAAGACCAACTCCACGACCAAACTAAGACCAAAAGGACCAAACCTACAACTTTCAAACTTTGCACAAAAGCCAAAGAAATTAGCAAACCACAAAGAGTAAAGAAATTAGCAATCCAATAATCCATATACATACCATAATCCATTCATCAAAGAAACCAAATCAATTTGTAAAACTTAACAAAAAAAAATACATGAAACTTACAAGGTACCCCTCTACAACAGCGGTTAGTGGTGGCAAAGAGAGCACCGGTGGATGCGTGGTGGCGATATGAGAGTCAGAGACGTTGGGTTTATAGCCAATTAGAATGAAAATCGTGTAAGTCAGATGTCAGAATATTGAAGTAATCGAATTTTGCTTCACCTTTTTAAAGGACAACCATGGAACATAAGACCACCATCAGAATGTGGCCATTATGTCAATAACTTTTCCAGCGAGGCCGACCAAGCAAAAGTAGTGTTTCCATGTAGGAATGCATTTCGAAGCAGCAACATGATACAGAAGTCTCAAGAACGTTGTCGTGTTCTAAGTTGGGCTCATAAACAACAATTTCATACTTCACCTCATAATCATCATGATGATTATCTGTCACTTGCAATATAGGTATGCCACTCTCCCTAAACCCCACTATATGATGTCGTGTCTCTATACTGAACAGCTGTGTAAATGGTCTTTGAACACTATGCTCCATCATCCATACAGTATAGATGTTCTCCCTTTCTTGAAGCATGGCAAGCGAGTCCCTTATCTTAGATATATGCAAGTCCATGATATTATGGCAAGCTAAACTATCCGGAAGGTCTATCGTCTCAAACTTCTCATTAGTCACATCAAAGGATATTATCATATTAAGATTCATTAACTCAGCACGCCAATGATTTGACTGTCCTTTTCATGATATCCACTTGAATATGGAAAGGTATTTCATATTCAGACATTTTGATTCTGAGTGCTGTTAGAGAACTCCTTTAACTACCAAATTCACAAATCCAAAAAATAAATTACAAATAAAAATTAAAAACAAAAACTAGTAATCCATCTATCTTTCTGCAGTAGCCACTATTGAAGGTGAAAGCACAATACAGTAGCAAAATAGCAATCAAATGGATAGTGATATAACACAAAAAAATTTAACAAAAATTCCAATGGAGACATATGCAAATTAGCAATCGAATCCAGATAGCAATCAAACAAGTTATATAGGTGTTTTCTTCATAGAAAATTAGCAATCCAAGATCCATTTATCTAATCACTAATCATTAGTCAGAAACAATACTGTTGACGCAGCATCCCATAATTCTTACACAAAAGCAGATCGAGAAACTTAAAAAGCAATGAATGAAACTTACAAGGTACAACACTACAGCAGCGGTGGATGTTTGGAGTTGTAGTGTCGCTACAAGGACATATGAGAGTGAGAGTGAGAGTGAGAGTGAGAGTGCGAGTGATTATCCACTAAATCGGAAGATGAGAGTGAAGACCAAATAAATCGATTTTTGCTTGTCTTTTTCCCGATTTCTGGCCTGGAACATCAAAAGGATTGGGCTCTCCTGGTTTTGTAACTTGTAAGTAAGAGCCTTGAAACTTGAAAGTTAAGAGCCTTAAAGCAACGCGGCCTTTTCTTTCAATCTTATAGAACATATTCATTTTTTAATCTAATATTTAATTATCTTACCAGTATTCTGTGGGTCCATGCGTTGCGAGAAAAACACATTTGCGAAGTGAATCACAAAATCATAAAATAAACTTTCGATGGAAAAAACTACTTCTGGAAGAGAGAGACAAAAATATAATTTGAAATTGAATCTTAATTCACACAATACACATATGACAATTAATTAAAAATTATGATAATAATACGTAGAATTAATCAAAAAAAATTATATAAAGAGTCAAAAGTGTAAGTTTAAAATATAGAACATGACTAAAACCGCAACTAATAAGAATAAAAATTACAAGAGATGAAAAACAAACGTTCAAAACTAGTTTAAGGGTTATATATATATATATATATATATATATATATATATATATATATATATATATATATATATATATATATATATATATATATATATAAAAGCAAATAAAGTTTAGGGGTGGAAAAAAAAACAAATAAACAATAAAATATGTGTGTGTCACCGACTTTAATAATTAATATATAGATAATATGCCTATCATAGTAAATTTAGTTGTATCCTTTTTAGTTCAATGTAGTTAATTGAATTATTATTAATATATAATAACAAATATATATATATACATATATATATATATATATATGTGTGTGTGTGTGTGTGTGTGCGCGCGCGCGCGCGCGTGCGAGTCTTAGAAAAGCCTCATGAAATGATGAAAAATATAAAATTCAACAATATACAATTATAATTGAATTGGACCGGTTCCTACTTTATGTATCCAAGTTGGATTGATCATGTTTTGCATGGCAACTTTATTTGTCATTGCCTAGAACAATATGACATAGACAAGTTTACATCTTGCACCCTTACGGAAGTAACATGAATACAAAAATCATTATTTTCAATGACGGTGAGAATAATATGTAGCTTGCATACAATATCATATGTTACTGAAAGAAAACTAATTTTTGAAATAAACCTTTTGTCATTGTTGTTTTTCACGGATACATGTTCACAAAAGACAAATAATCACACAAAGAAAACTATTGCCTCTAGAAACTAATTTATGAAAAAACTATTCTCATATGTCGCTTGGCGTGGGTAAACGGTTATATATATATATATATATATATATATATATATATATATATATATATATATATATATATATATATATATATATATATATATAATAGTTATAGATATGGTTATAGTTTTTGGGGAGGAGTGTGAATCCACTACCCTCTCATCAGAGTGCACATTCATAACCCTTTTGTTGAAAAAACTATAGGTGACTATGGTTAATTTAGTGCAGTGATGTTGGAGCAATGGTCTTCATTCGATTTGAATCCTCTTTCTTCTCCGATCCGACGACTTGTACTTTCTCGATCTTCTTCTTTAGATTTTGCAAGTTTAGGATTTGATTTTTGAGTTTTTTTTTTCAATAATGATGTAATATCCCAAAATCTCAGATTTTTCACTTTTAAAAATATTAAAAACATACATTTTAGTAAAATTACATTTGAGTCAAATCATTTGTTCATAACCATTACTTAGGAATCAGAGTTAAAGAAGACAATGTGGAAACTTAATCATAAATCTGTTGATGTGTGTATGTATAGTCCCGACTTTGGAATCCAATAAGTACCTGCAAAATAGTTAATCCACAACTATAAGCACAAAGTTTAGTGAGTTCCCCAAAATATCTCATACAACACAACATAATAATCAACTATGTTCTATCAGCAGCCCTAGAACTATCAGCAATCTCGAATATCACACACAACACACAAATATAATCAACTATGGGTTAACAACAACCCTAGGGACTATCTGCAGTCCCAGTGGGCTAACAGCATGCCCTATGGATCAACAACACACCTCCCAAGTTATCAGCACAATAGGACTATCAACAGTGTCATGGACTCATAACAGTCCTAGAGTTATCATCAACTCAGTTAACATATAGCAATAATCAACAGATAAGACCCAGGTGGTCAACATATACTACCACATAGGCGAGTATAGTGAAAAGAGTCGCCTCTCAAGTAGCAGCTAAACACCACAGCTCTCACCCAAAAAAGATTGATCTTACAATGCACCTAACAGTAACAAAGAGTACCCTCTCAGTCTACACTCCAAAACCCTTAGTTTAACCAGAAGTCAACCATGGTCAAAATTCAACAGTCAAAGTCATCCTCAGCTGGTTTTCACGTCGTGACCACCAGTTAGTCTCGTCGTGACAGAGTCTGGATAAAATAGTCATGATATCTCCCGTCATCACGACGTGACACACAACTCGCCACGTCGTGAGACTCGATCTGGACAGCCTAAAGCATTAATATCTTATTCCTTTAAGTCATCCTTAGTTGGTAATTTTTATTAAAAAGAAAACGAGTTTTAAAATATATTTTTTTTAAAGGAAAGAAAATACTAAAAGGATTTTGTAAAGACCAAGGGGTGTGATGCATGCAATCGGCCGAGCTCAAGTAAGTTTTACCAAAAATACCCATACATGTTATCTGATATGGTTTGATTTGTGAATCTTTGAATTGCATTCTAGCTAAGGATAAGGATCTACTTAGTTTTTGCATGATATAATGATAGGAGAGATGCCTTAGTATGTCTATTGTATGAGCTTGTAGACTTGCATGCTAGTACTGATCAGTCAGTGAGAGGATGGCCTGATTAGGTTATGCTTGGTTCTGATTACTTGATGCTTGAATGTTGCTTGCTTTGTGGTTTTAGTAGTTCTCACTAGTTTTTGTTAACTAGAAATCGAATATGTTAAGTTACATATTACCAAGACTAAATAATTTTAGAAGGATAGGTTTTAACTCTATGGCGCAGCTCTCATTTGAGTCTAACTGTTGTAGTGTGCGACCTTTCATTCGAATAATTATCTAGTTTTGGTGATATGTAATTGTATTCGTGAACTAATTAGAGGGAGATAGCGGGATTTCTTTCTGCAGCTAATGGTGGAGAGTGGTGTGGTGATTGCCCTAGGGAAGCCTAGGAAGACATTTAGTGTTAAGAGCCTTATCTTGTCAAGGGTAGTAAGTATGAATTTCATACAACTGTGTGGATTGACCTGATATGTGGTGCCTTGTAGCCTAAAAGGGATTTGACGTTATGTTAGATCTGGAATCTTCCTAACAGAAAGTAGAATTGATATGTTCTTCGTTTGGCTGTGACTTGGAGTTTTACTACACAAATGTTGCTTGTTTTGTGCTTTGTGGAACTCCTAAGTGATGTGAGTTAAATATTAAGTGGATATGTTAAGTCACATGTGGCAAGGGTTGGATGAACTAAGAGTGACAGATTTGGCCCTATTGTGCAGCTCTCGTTTGAGTCTAACCGTTGTAAGGATGAGTCTTTTACTCGAAGGATTATCTAAGCAGTGTCGCGTGTGATTGTATTCATGAGGTAGTTAACTAACATTATGGGGAGTTTTTTCAGCAGCTGATGGTAGGGTGAGGTCGGAACCTAGGAAATGCTTCAGTGGGTTTAGTTATGTTGTTTAGTGAGCATTTGGAGTATCAATTTGAGAAGGTGTCTTAGAGGATTTGGGATGATTCTTGAGGAAAGTATGGATAGGTGTGGAAGGTAGTATTGGGCCCGTACTACTGAAAGCACAGGATCTATACTCGAATCGGGGAGAGTCTTGGAGAATCTAGGAAGCCTGTGGGAAGTGGATTCTTGGCTATGTTCTGGTTATTGATATGAGTGTTTTGTCTCGGTATGGTGAAGAGCAAACTAGGAGGAGGTTCTGGTTTTGGTTCAGGCTCAGGTGTAGGTACTGAGCCGATTGATGAGCGGATGTGGGAGCTCATCTCGTCTGAGATTACCCGCGGTATTTTAGAGTAGACTCATGTGATCTTTGGTACGGTCAATGAGGGGATTTTGGAGATTTTGGGTGAGCATCGGGGCGCGTTCCGTACTGAGATTATGGTTATTTTTGGAGATTGCACTCTTTCATTCCATGAGATCCGTGTTTTTGGTACTCCCGAGTTCTTTGGGGAGAAAGACCCCATTTCCTATGAGAGATGGTTAGCGTATGTGGCATTCTCATCCTATTTATAATTGTTTGACTTGTTTGTGAGGAGATGAAGAAGGTAAGGTATCATGGCATATTAAGGGATGACATCAAGGAGTTGTGAGTTGTCAGGGTGTGATACCCTGAATGATATGATTGCTAAAGGCTAAAGACTCAGTATTCACATTAGAGAGGCCATCAGGGCCAGGGAAGTTGGGCCAAGAGTGAGAGACCATGAGGGAGGATGTGGGAGGCAATTCGTGGATGTTTCAGTTATGTTCAGATGGCTCATTTTAGTCGGGATTTCCTCATGAGTCGGATTCGATGTGTTTTTGTTGCAACCAGGTAGGCCATTAGAAGGCCGATTGTCCGATGTTGAGGGTTGGAGCAGTGGGTGCACCTACTCCGGTGACTTTGAGGATCACTGGCGGTTGTGAGGGTAGGGAGGGAGCCCCAACAGCGAATAGTCGAGCATTTCAGTGTCATTCAGTGGATGTCATAGTTTCATTAGATGTTGTTAAGGATATGTTATTTTTTGTCTTCTTCACGGTTATTATCAGTATTTATATTTGCCTTGGGATCTTGTTTTGGTATGAGTAAGCATTATCTTTGGTTTGGTTCTTTGTTATTGACCTGGCTATATCATTAAGAAATGTTATATGCCATTTTGCATGCCAATAGTCATTAGTGGATCGTATCTTGCTCAGTGGGTTCCAGTTTTTTTCGGTTGTTGTTCCAGTTCTTTGATAGGGTCAATTCAGGCGCATCGTATGGAAGGTTTATGGTCAAATCAGCTGGTAAGTTCTCTACTGGATTCAGAGTTCAGAAGTGTTAACATTTGTTAAGGTAGGATCGGTAGCTGTTTATGGAAGAGCCTTTAGGTCCAAATTACTATCGTTGCTAGGGAAGGAGTGGTAACAAGAAGCTGGTGGTGGCAGTAGCATGAGGTTGTTAGTCATTGGAAGTGCTAGGGGAAAATTTCATAATCATAAGGGTTCAAGATGGTTAGAATTCAAAGGCTCTTCTAAGGATGTGTAGTTAGAGCAAAGGTTCGCCAGTTCAGAGAAAGGGTTACAGTCTTCGTTACCAGCATAAAGGGATTAAGGATTTGGTATCTTCTGAGGATGGGTACAGGAATCCTTTTAATTATTTCCTCTTGAATATGAGAAGGTATTTCGTATTCAGACATTTTGATTCCACGTGCTGCTAAATGACTTCCTTAACTATCAAATTCGCAAAGTCATGAAACTAAATTACAAATGAAAACGTAAAAACTAGCAACCCAATGGACACAAAAATTATAAGAAAATTTCGAATGAAGATATATGCAAATTAGAAATCCAAAATCCAGATAGCAATAGCAAATTAATAATCCATCTACCTAATCAGTAATCCCTAATGACAAACAGGTCAATCAAAGCAAAGTGAAAACTTAAAAATCAATGGAACTAACACGTAAGGCACAATAACCAACGTTAGCGGTGGCAAAAAGTGCACCATTGGATGTGTCGTGGAGTCGTGGCGATGAGATGAGACTATTAGATTGAAAGTGTTTGTTATTTACCGATTAGAATATAGATTGTAGTTAAAATCAGAGTCAAAATCGACTGAATCGGCAGTGAGAGTTTTGCTTGACATTTTCCGTCTTACAAATACCTTCCCACTATGGCTAGAGATGAAGTCAATACAGATGATATTGTTAAACCACTTAGTACCATAAACATTTGTACTTATGTTCCCATCACCCTCGGCCTCGAAGAAATCAATTATGACACCTGGTGTGAGCCATTTACTGCCTACTGCATCAGTTTTGAAGTCAAACACCACATCTCCAATCCTGCACCAGAAGCTATGACTTCCAAATGGGAGCAGATTGACAATCTTGTCAAGCTTTGGATTTTCGGCACTATTCACAAATCCTTACTCCAAGTGGTTTTGAAACCCGGGATGACAACATATGATTTGTGGAAAGGTCTTGAAAATCTCTTCCGAGACAACAAAGACTCACGTGCAATGCAACTCGATCAAGACCTCTGGTCAATCGAGATCTGAGATATGTCCATTCACGAGAACTGCCACAAAATCAAAGTGTTGTCAGAACTTCTTGCCAACATTGAACAACCTATGCCCAAGAAGAATCTAGTCATTTACATGATTAATGGCCTCAGAGATAAGTTTGAAAATGTCTCAAGCATCATCCGCCATCAACGACCCATTTTGTCTTTCCAACAAGCTCGATCCATGCTGATGGTTGAAGAAACACGCCTACTGCGTCCCTGTTCATCTCCGGTAGCTCATCGTGATCATATATCCTCTCCGGGTGCTCTTCTTTCCATAATTGATGCTCAAAATCCGTCACATCAACCTCACCGTAGAGACCGAGACCGGTGGCAAAACGGTGGTGGTGACCGGCAACAACACTCTGAACACCGACAACATAATAATTATCGCGTGGCAGCGACAAACGTTAGCATGATCGTCGCTCCAACTTAAGTGAGAATTCTTCGTGGGGCTCCTGGAACACATATTATCCCCCTCATTGGTTTGCCCAAAATTGGCAGCAGATGTAGGCCTTGGGATAGCAAGCACATCGTCATCCCAATCCCCCATGGGCCGCTAGCACTTCTTCTGGACCAAGTCGTCAATAGCAACAACAGGCCCAATAGCCTACTGTTTTATTTACCCAGCCCGCAAATAGCTTCCCAGATAAACCCACCATCCTCCCACAGGCTTTTCAGGAAATGAATTTACAATATCCATCCAACTCGGAGTGGTTTATGGATACCGGCGCAACCAACCATCTCTCGTCGAATACTAGTAACTTACATACTATCTTTAATACGCGCCCTTTTTCATCAATTCTTGTTGGTCACGGGTCTCCAATACCTATCACCAACACGGGTCATGACATTTTATCTACACCTAATCGCACCTTACATCTCAATCACGTCCTTGTCACACCAAATATTATTAAAAACCTTATTTCTATACGAAAGTTTACTCGCGATAATAATTGTTCCATTGAGTTTGACAAAAATGGTTTTTCTATGAAGGATAGAATAATTGAGGGAAATTTCTTAAGAATATCCTCTGACCAATCAAACCCTCATCCGTTGTGATAGCACCAACAAGCTCTGCCATTTCCATCACCTCAAGAGTTTTCCTCGAGTTCTTTTTGTCATCATGTAACATCCCCAAAATTCAAGACCAAATATTTCATTTTTAAATAAGTTATTATAAAATCGTAAGTAATAAAACATCCATAATAGCATCTCATGTCAAAAACCAAGGTAGAAATAATCAAAACATGTTATCATAAAACAATATCAGAGTGTAATCCCAAAGATTTCATGTGCGGAAAACCATACTGTGATGCGATGCAATTGAGCCCACTCCTTTCCTTTGAAAACGAAGTACCTAAAACCAAAACTGAAAATCGTAAGCACAAAGCTTAGTGAGTTCCCCCATCTAACCACATACCACACAATCACATACTGTCAGGCATACCGGGGTGCCCAACCTACCCTGCTCAGCATACTGGGGTGCTCAACCTACCCATGTTAGGCATACCGGGGTGCCCAACCTACCCCAAGTCAGGCATATCTGGGTGCCCAACCTACCCCTTCGGTCCTACCGACCGGTAACCGGGGACTATTTCACCCTTACTACTACCACATACTATCATATCACATAAATCATAATCATTCTAGCATAAATGGGTACTAAACTACCCTTTCGGCCCTATCGACCGGTAACCGGGGACTATTCTCCCTACTACCACTATCACATAACATCATATCATGCTAGCACATAAAACATATCAGATAGTGGCTAAACAGACAATTATCACAAATACAATTATCTAACAAACAACTCCTACTAGTGGGCCAGCATTGTGGCCGTAGATCCACTTCTACTGGAAGGTAACTCACATCACACTGCTGAAGTCCCGTAGACTCAACCCCATATGTTGGATGATAGGTTCCCGAACTGTCAGCATCAAAATAACACCCAATTAATAATTGGGTTCCAATACATAACCATAAGTCCATGCTTAGGTTCAAAGACTACTTTACCCCAATCTTAGCTTGATCCAATCCCAAGGCCCAATCTAAAGGCCCAACAGTCAACTATGAGTTAAAGCCCAACATATGGCCCAATTTTCCAAATTAGGCACAAACCTTTACATGGTCTTATTCTAAGGCCCAACCATTTAGTCCAGTCCAAACATTTGGAATTTCTAATGGCCCAACATCTCCTAACCATGAAGGCCTAATTATGGCCCATCTATGGCCTAATTTTCCAAATTAGGCCCAAACCCTCACATATGGGCCTTACCCTAAAGCCCATCTAAATATTCTAGTCCATATGATTATTCTTGGATGGCCCACAAATAACTCAATCATCAAGGCTCAATAGAAAAGCCCAACAATAAACCCAAGTGAAATTAGGGCTTCACAAAAAATGACACTTAGGGTTAAGTGTTTCCCACTTAACCCATTAAGGACTTAATCCATTAAGTCCATCACTCTTCTAAATAAATCATATGGTGTGATTGGGCTTAACACACAATTCCATTCCAATAGCCCAAATGTGGGTCCCGATAAGTCCAAGCCCATAAATCCAATATTAGGGTTTTCTAAACCCTAATTAGGGTTTCCAATCCCATCTTAGCCCAATAGGCCCAATAGCTAGGTCTTTTGATCAATTAGGGTTCATTAGGCCCATTAGTCACATGTTTTGGCTTTTAGGTTAATTAGGGCTTTATTGGGCCCATTAGGGTTTTATTGGGCCAACTAGGGTTTATTAGGCCCACTAGTGTTTATTAGGCCTATTAGGGTTTTAGTCCATTTTTCCAAACATCCCAAATGAGTCACAATACAAACGAGGCACACCTTCACCCGGCACGGCGGCCGGTGGTGGTTTTGAGCTTTCTTTTTATTATTCACTTTCTAATTACATTGTACAAATCTTTAATCCCAAAGTAAACACACACTTAAGAGAATAAACACACACACAGCCACTTTGTGGTGGCTGGCGGTGGTAGATAGTGGCAACCACTACCTCATGGTGGTGGTGGCCTTTTATTGGCTTTCCGACCAAAAAGAACACACACCCACCCTATGGCTTACGAATTGGACCCTGCCACCCACTTGGTGGCTCACAACGACGACAGCGACAACACAAACGGCAGCAACGGCGGCACAACGGCGGTTGACGGCGGTAGGCAGCAACACACAATGAAGGGTGGTCTTCAAGAGCTCATTCCTGGTGACATCAAGGTAACAGCCACACGAACTCATAGCCAACTCCCATGGTGGCTGGTGGTGACGAGATAAGGCAGTGACGGTAGGTAGAATAAGAAGAAGAAAACATGGAGGGACGGTGACACTTCGATGAACTGAGGGTGAAGAAAGGATGGAGTGAAGCAACAGCGACGGAGGCGAACCGCTCCTCTGTCTCCAACTGACGCGACGTCGGCAACTGTTGCAACTCCCACGATCCACGCTCTCCCACTCCTCCCTAATAACACGGCATCGATGTATAGCTCTTCGTCTTCACCGATAATGAAAAGGTTGGTGGCTTCCAGTTTCAATCGATGGAGGAACGGCGGCTGGAGAAGAAGGGGAGATAAGGTGGCAGCTGGGAGGGTGTTTACGGTTGGCGTTTTGGTAACCGGTATTGCTATGGTTATATACCCGGTCCCCATAACCATTTTCCATAATGCCAAGAATAGCCATTTCCCATACAAATCTTTTCAAAACAGATCTCATATTTACCCATTACACCCCTATTCTTGTAATTATTTTCATAATCAATCCAATAGTTACCAAATATCCCCTCCTCTACAATTTATTTTCTAATAAAGTCCATAAGTTACCCTTCAGCCCTTAGTTTTCCAAAATCTTTTCAAATTAAGTCCCAATAATTTACCAAGTAGTCCCTGCCTTCACAATTGTTTACGAAATCAATCCGACACTTACACTTTCAACCCCCAACTTCTAAAATTATGACAATTAGCTCCTCGAGACCAATACCTTGCTATATAATTATTAATTTTAGGGCTACTATACATTTATTTATTTATTTATTTATTTATTTATTTATTTATTTATTTATTTAATAAATGGGGTGTTACAACTCTCCCCCACTTAAATTAGATTTCGTCCTCGAAATCATTCCTTATGCGCCATACCACTCAAGTAACACGGTCACCATCCTGAGTACACCCTAGCCTTCCAAGGGTAGCCGTGATCAATCTTCGCAAAGCCCTAAAATGCGTATATTAACGAATTCCTCACAACAAGATAACATATACTTGGTCTGAAATATGTTGTCTCGAGATGGTCTGAATCCCTGACAGACCACTCATACTAAATCATTATCGTTGAATCAGGTATGTTTATCCCTCAACTGACTACTCAACTTTTGATAACCTGAGGCTCCCACTAGAAAACTAAAATCACGGACCCAGTTATCCCTGCATGTCATTTAGCATAACCCAAGCAATTTGTTATTCCGTTCGAACTTGCAACCTAAAACAAAAATACTAATACTGTTAATCATTGAAACTGTTCGAACATTAAACTGTCTGAAGCAATATGCTACCACATGGCTACTTGCCAAAATCTACCGAGACCTCCTTGGACTCAATTTGTTCACCAATCATCTAACATACCGGGTTCCGACCCGGCCACAGAGCTAAAGGACTCCCCACTAAGTCGCCTCACACGACTTCTAAACGAAATCCTTCTCTAGAACTAGTTGCCACTAGTTATCATGCCACTGCGATTCTAACAACTTTCTGATCTAACCAATTGGGTCCATGCATCGAATCCTGTCATCATCAAATCCAAGGCTAAAAGGGATTGCTACTCGACCAATGGTAGCCTAATATCCCAACTGACCTTGAGCAGTCTACTGCTTCATTGATCTCATAACTATAGTGGCGCTCCTACAGTCTTATTACTGGCTTAACTAGGTCTAATCCCTCTGGAGAAATCCATAAACCAATCCATGGATTTGTCACACCCTCACTACTACACCCGACTGTTGGGTACTACTGTTCCTTCCGTGTCATAACAACGCACTCATGATATCTATCAATCTAGTGAATGTTATGGCCACACCCGCAAACTTACAACACTCTATCACTATATGCTAACCTTGTGAATGCTACGGCTACACCCGCAGACTTACAACACTTCTCACACTATCTGCTGCTAGTGAATATACGGCTACCCCCGTAGTCTTACAACACTTTCCATACTACCTAATCGCTAGTGAACGCTATGGCTACCCCTGCAGTCTTACAACACTTTCCATACTACCTGATCGTTAGTGAATGCTACGACTATCCCCGCAGTCTTACAACACTTTCCATACTGGTCGAACACGCACTCAACCTAACACACAACTGAACTTGAGTCCTAATTGGAGCTCTAACCCGGTTTCTGAAACATGTTGTCGGGGAGTCTCAAAGGCTACTTGCTGCTCAGCCCCCAGCGAAAGGCCACCGACTTCTTCGTTAGTCGGGTCAAGGGAATCGTAATCTCGGGAAAGTCCCATATAAATCTACGGTAATAACCCACTAGACCCAGGAAACTCCAAATCTCAGTTTGAGACCTCGGAATCTCCTACTGCATCACGACCTCTATCTTGGCTGGATCGACCAGAATACCCTTCTGGTTAACAATGTGTCGAAGAGATTACACCTCGCGCAACCAGAACTCACATTTGGAAAACTTTACAAAAAGTCTCTCCCCCACTTAGATTCGGCTAAGTCTTCACTGCACGTGAGAACTGAAGGATTCCCAATCCTTCTTACTTCCTAATAGTCCACTGCCGACAATCTGAGCTTACCAATGCTAATGATCAATTACTAGTCAAACCTTAAGATCGCGCATCCTCTGAAATCTTGAAGAGTACTCTTGAAATCTGATCCAGTCTGACACCTCAGTCCATCTCCCATGCTGTCAACTGAAGGCCTTAATCTTCACTCTGGCTGACGAATCCTCGTTCCCACTTCCAATCTTGTAGAACTACAGAAATCTAACCAAACACAACCCATGCAAGAAATGCAATTCTCTTGAACACATAATGACCGAACACCCATGCGTCTAACACTCGCAACTGACTCCTCTATCTTCATGCTACCGGTCCTCCTCTAGCAACGGTAGTGCCTTGAACTCCGAAGTTCATTCATAGTCAGTTGTTGACCATACCTGAACCATGATAGAACCACTGAACGATGACTTCACTGGAGAACTATCGTTCTAACCCTAACCAAGTATCCTCTAAATAATACTCCTGCACAGATCCCGACAAAGATCCGGGATGATTACGGTACATGGGGAACCCACTCCGCAAGATGCGTCCCTCTATGGGTTCATCGAGGACTTTTTGGCATATAGGATGACATATATGATCCTTGATAACCCAGCCACTAGCAGAAAACCGACGCGAGATCTAACTTATCTAAACTCACTCACAATTCCAAAGCGATACATATTCCCAACATCCATCTAGTAGCAGTAGAAAATGACATACCTATAACATTTGGAGAAATACTGATCACCTTTAGCAGACATGATCAACCTTGCCACACCTGTAGCAGCCTAAACCTTTAGAGTAACAAACTTCCTTGTGCACTTTCTTGTACGTGTTGTATTAACTCCGGCCTTGCTGGCCTTTCACCAGACGATCGGAAGTCATGGGTCTCTTCCCGGGACCTTCTACTATATGCACCTGGCACGACCCTCTCATCCCAGGGTGCTCCAAATCGATCTCGCATCTGCAACTCTTGGAAATCATATCCTTCAGGGTCTGACACCCTGTCATGCTCACTAGCTCGCTTGCCAATGGCTAAGCTGCAACAACTGGAACATCCTCTATCCTCAAACCGGGTCACAAACTCTTCCCTGAAGCTTCTCAGATTTCCAAGACTCTCACTGATTCGAGTATGGATCCTGTGCTTTCAATAGTATGGGCCCAATACTACCTTCCACACCTATCCATACTTTCCTCAGCAATCCTCATGAATCCTCCAAGTCACTTCCTCAAACTGGTACACCCAAGTCTCACTAAGCCTCACTACTAACCCACTGAAACATATCCTAGGCTTTCCTAGGTTCCCGAACTCACCCAGTCCTCAGCTGCTGAAAGATTCTCAGTAATGTCAACTAGCTACCTTGTGAATATAGCCACATGCAACAGAGATCAAATAATCCATCAAGTAAAAGACTCATCCCTAGAACGGTTAGACTCAAATGAGAGTTGCGTAATAGGGTCAAATCTATTACTTTGAGATTATCCAGCCTGTGCCACATGTGACTTAGCATATTCACTTAATAGCCAGCTCACATTACTAAGAGTCCCACAAAGCACAAAAGCAGGCAACATTCAGACAATGGAAAATCTAACCATCATATTCCAATCAAATCTTTCTATCCTCTCATCAAGAATCTTTAAATGCAATTCAAAGGCTCATACAATCAGGCATAACCTAAACAGGCTATCCTATTACTGACTGATCAGTACTAGCACACAAGTCTACAAGCACATACAATAGGCATATATGGCATCCTCCTAGATCCTCAACCCTAATCTAGCATGCAATTTTCATAATCATATCATAATATAACATATCATAACATGTATGGGTATCTTGGGGAAAACTTACTTGAGCTCGGCTTATTGCACGGATCACACACCTTGTTCTGCTCCAAGTTCTATTCCCTTTTCAAAAAAATTTTAGAAAATGATTTTCCTTTTTGAAAATTTTCATACCAAGTCATTAGTTTGAGTCCAGACACACCAGAGAGTATGTCCGAATCCCTCAAACCAAGGCTCTGATACCAACTTGTAGCATCCCCAAAATTCATGACCAAAAATTTCATTTTTAAATAAGTTATTATAAAATCGTAAGTAATAAAACATCCATAATAACATCTCATGTCAAAAACTAAGGTAGAAATAATCAAAACATGTTATCATAAAACAATATCAGAGTGTAATCCCAAAGATCTCATGTGCGGAAAACCATAGTGTGATGCGCTGCAATCGAGCCGACTCCTTTCCATTAAAAACGAAGTACTTGAAACCAAAACTGAAAACCGTAAGCACAAAACTTAGTGAGTTCCCCCATCAAACCACATACCATACAATCACATACTATCAGGCATACTGAGGTGCCCGATCTACCCCATGTCAGGCATATCTGGGTGCCCGAACTACACTGCTGAGCATACCGGGGTGCTCAAACTACCCCTGTTAGGCATACCGGGGTGCCAAACCTACCCCATGTCAGGCATATCTAGGTGCCCAACCTACCCCTTCGGTCCTGCCGACCGGTAACCCGTGACTATTTCACCCCTACTACTACCACATACTATCATATCACATATACAATAATCTGTCAAGCATGGATGGGTACTAAACTACCCCTTCGGCCCTATCGATCGGTAACCGAGGACTATTCTCCCTACTACCATTATCACATAACATTATATCATGCTAGCACATAAAAATTATTAGATAGTGGCTAACCAGACAATTATCACAAATACAATTATCTAACAAACAACTCCTACTTGTGGGCCGACATTGTGGCCTTAGACCCACTTCTACTGGAAGGTAACTCACCTCACACTGCTGAAGTCTCGTAGACCAAACCCCAGCTGCTGGATGACAGGTTCCCGAACTGTCAACAACAAAATAACACCCAATTAATAATTGGGTTCCAATACATAACCATAAGTCCATGCTTGGGGTAAAAGACTACTTTATCCTAATCTTAGCTTGATCCAAGCCCAAGGCCCAATATGGCCCAATTTTCAAAATTAGGCCCAAACCTTTACATGGTCTTATTCTAAGGCCCAACCATTTAGTCCAGTCCAAACATTTAGCATTTCTAATGGCCCAACATCTCCTAACCATGAAGGCCCAATTATGGTCCATCTGTGGCCTAATTTTCCAAATTAGGCCCAAACCCTCACATATGGGCCTTACCCTAAAGCCCATCTAAATATTCTACTCCATATGATTATTCTTGGATGGACCACCAATAACCCAATCATCAAGGCCCAATAGAAAGGCCCAACAATAAACCCAAGTGAAATTAGGGTTTCACATAAAATGACACTTAGGGTTAAGTGTTTCCCACTTAACTCATTAAGGACTTAATCCATTAAGTCCATCACTCTTCTAAATAAATCATATGGTTTGATTGGGCTTAATACGCAATTCCATTCCAATGGCCCAAATGTGGGTCCCGATAAGTCCAAGCCCATAAATCCAATATAAGGGTTTTCTAAACCCTAATTACGGTTTCCATTCCCATCTTAGCCCAATAGGCCCAATAGCTAGGTCTTTTGATCAATTAGGGTTCATTAGTCCCATTAGTCACATGTTTGGGCTTTTAGGTCAATTAGGGCTTTATTGGGCCCATTAGGGTTTTATTGGGCCCACTAGGGTTTATTAGGCCTATTAGGGTTTAATCCCTTTGTCCAAACATCCCAAACGAGTCACAATACAAACGAGGCACACCTCCACCCGGCACGGCGGCCGACGGCGGCAGCCACCACTATACGGTGGTGGTTTTGAGCTTTCTTTTTATTATTCACTTTCTAATTACATTGTACAAATCTTTAATTCCAAAATAAAGACACACTTAAGATAATGAACACACAATAACCACCTTGTGGTGGACGGCGGTGGTAGATGGTGGCAACCACCTCACGGTGGTGGTGGTGGTGGTGGTGGTGGCCTTTTCTTGGCTTTCCGACCAAACAGAACGCCCACCCACCCTATGGCTTGCGAATTGGACCCTGCCACCCACTTGGTGGCTAACAACGACGGCAGCGACAACACAAACGATAGCAATGGTGGCACAGCGGCAGTTAACGGCGGTAGGCTGCAACACACAACAAAGGGTGGTCTTCAAGAGCTCATTCCCTGTGACAGCAAGGTAACAATCACACAAATCTTGAAGCAACATCACACACCCACATAAACTCACAGCCACCTCCCATGGTGGTTGGTGGTGATGAGATAAGGCAGCGACGACAGGCAGAATAAGAAGAAGAAGAAGACACGAAGGGACGGTGGCACTTCGACGGACTAAGGGAGAAGAAAGGATGGAGTGAAGCAGCAGTGATGGAGATGAACCGCTCCTCCGTCTCCGACTGACGCGTCGTCGGCAACAGTTGCAACTCCCACGATCCACGCTCTCCCGCTCCTCTCGAATAACACAACATCGATATATGGCTCTTCGTTTTCATCGGCAATGGAAAGGTTGGCGGCTTTTGACTTCAATCGGTGGAGGAACGGGGCTAGAGAAGAAAGGGTGATAAGGTGGCGGCTGGGAGGGTGTTTAGGGTTGGGGTTTTGGTAACCGGTAGTGCTAAGGTTATATACCCGGTCCCCATAACCATTTTCCATAATGCCAAGAATAGTCGTTCCCCATACAAATCTTTTCAAAACAAATCTCATATTTACCCATTACACCCCTATTCTTGTAATTCTTTTCATAACCAATCCAACAGTTACCAAATAGCCCCTCCTCTACAATTTATTTTCAAATAAAGTCCATAAGTTACCCTTCAGCCCTTAGTTTTCCAAAATCTTTTCAAATTAAATCCTAATAATTTACCAAATAGTCCTTGCCTTCACAATTATTTAAGAAATCAATCCGAAACTTACACTTTCAACCCCCAACTTCTAAAATTGTGACAATTAGCTCCTCGAGACCAACACCTTGCTATATAATTATTGATTTTAGGGCTACTATACATTCATTAATTTATTTAATTATTTATTTATTTAATAAATGGGGTGTTACACATCAAGTCCGTCTACATGACACGAAAGGCTCGGGTACCCCGACAATGAAGTGCTTCGTTTTATGATTTCCAGTCATTTAGTTTCTTGTAATAAGACTATGTCTCATTCTCTTTGCAATGCTTGTCAACTAGGAAAACACATTTGTCTTCCATTTTTTAGCTCTAATAAAATTGTTGGTGCTCCTTTTGATATTATCCACTGTGATATTTGGACATCTCCCATTGCTAGTATTAGTGGTCTAAACTATAACATCATTTTTCTTGACCATTTTTCCCATTACGTTTGGGTTTATCCTTTGAAATAGAAAAGTGATGCTATCTCCAAGTTCTTACACTTTCGTGCTTATGTCCAAACGCAATTCCACACTGAAATTCGAGCCTTTCAATGTGATCACGGTTTGGGGGGGGGGGGATTTGACAACAATAGCCTTTGCAATCTCTTCAACCAAAATGGTATAAAATTATGCTTCTCGTTTCCAAAAACGTCCCAACAAAATGGTAAATCGGAGCGCATGCTCCACAATATTAACAATCTCATCCGATCCTTAATGTTTCAAGCTCGCCTTTCACCCACATTCTTGGTCGAGGTGCTTCATATGACATCTTATCTTCTCAACCTAATCCCCTCAAAATCCACCAAAAACTCAACACCATACTCCAAACTATATAACAAACAACCCTCATTTGTTCACCTTCGTGTTTTTGGCTACCTATGCTACCCCTATCTTTATGCTTCTCACAAGCTTTATCCTTGATCCTTGCCTTGCATTTTCCTTGGCTATCCCAAAAATCACTTGGGATTTCGATGTTTTGACCTTCACACCAAAAAGGTTATTTTCTCCCATCACAATACATTTGATGAGCAAACGTTCCTTATGCTTCTGTCATACCAAATAACCCTCCTTCATACCATTTCCATGATTCCAACATCAAACCAAATATCATTGCCACTCGCCTCCTCACCTCTATCAACCTTCAACAACCTAATCCAGCGGGAACCGCCAACTCCCTCTCCAATATCCTCCGCCGCTGTTGACATTTCCTCTTCATCATCATCAGCAACTCAACCTACACCAACTACCACCACTACGCTGCCCTCAACAGCCCCTCCTCCCATCCATCCAATGTGAAGTCGTTATCAATTGGGTATCATTAAACCTATTAAACCAAATATCATTTCCACTTGTCTCCTCAATGCTATCAACCTTCAACAACCTAATCCAGCGGGAACCGCCAACTCCCTCTCCCATCTCCTCCGCCGCTGTTGACACCTCCTCTTCATCATCATCAGCAACTCATCCTACGCCAACCACCACCACTACTCTGCCCTCAACAACCCCTCCTCCCATCCATCCAATGTGAACTCGTTATCAATCGAGTATCATTAAACCTATTCACCGTTTAAAGCTTCACACTAACACTCTCTCACCCATTCCAAAAAATCACATACATGCTCTTCAAGACTCACATTGGAAAAATTCCATGTATGATGAATATAGTGTGATTATTAAAATAATACGTGGTCTCTTGTTCCTCGACCACCAGGGGTTAACATTGTTCATTCTATGTGGCTATTTAAACATAAATTCAATGCAGATGGCACTCTTAGCAGGTCTAAATCTCGTCTCGTGGCAAACGGTAAAAACCAAGAACTGGGTATTGATTGTGATGAAACTTATAGTCCGGTTGTTAAACCTGCCACCATCCGCACTGTTCTCAACATTGCAATTTCTAGACAGTGGCTTGTTCACCAGGTAGATGTGAAAAACACCTTTCTACATGGTCACCTCATAGAGACGGTTTACATGTTTCAACCATCTGGCTTCGCCAACCCCAATCCTCCTTATCATGTATGTCGCCTTCATCGATCCTTATATGGCCTCAAGCAGGATCCCATAGCATGGTTCTAACGTTTTTCCTAACACACCACACTCTCGGTTTTCAAAAGAATAAAATTGACTCATCTTTATTCATACTTTGACAACGACATGATGTTGCTTATCTTCTTTTATATGTTGACGATTTGTGCTCACTGTCTCCACTACGACACTTCTTCAAAGCATCACCACCAAACTTGGACTAGAGTTTTCCATGACTGATCTTGACCCACTGGATTACTTTTTCAGGATCTCTGTCACTTGCTCTTCTAAGGGTATGTTTCTTTCGTAGAATAAGTACGCAACCGACCTACTGAAGCGTGCCAATATGTTTGATTTAATCCATCACGCACACCAGTTGACTCCTCCACCAAAATTGGTGCCACCGATCACCAGTTGCTGACTCAACCACGTATCATAGCCTTGAGGGGGAATTACAGTACTTGACCTTTATGAGACCAGATATCTCCTTCTTCGTTCAACATATATGTTTATATATACACGACCCTCGAGATCATCATCTTCAGGCTCTCAAGCGTATTCTACATTACTTACATGACACTCTCGACTATGGTCTTCATCTTTGTTCCTCCCCTGTCTTTTCCATGACTGCTTACTCTGATGATGATTAAGGGGGATGTCCAGTCACACGACGGTCCACATCCGGCTACTGTGTCTTTCTCGAGGATAATCTCATTTCTTGGTCATCCAAACGACAACAAACAGTCTCTCGGTCAAGTGCTGAAGCCAAGTATCGTGGCGTAGCCAACGCTGTAGCTGAGACAACATGGCTTCGCAACCTTCTTTTAGAGCTTCATCATCCCTCACGGTCTGCCACCCTCGTATATTGTGACAATATTAGCGCCATATACATGTCTTCCAATCCAGTTCAACATCAACAAACAAAACACATCGAGCTTGAGTTGCATTTTGTCCGGGACAAAGTAGTTATTGGCCATATTCGTGTACTTCATGTTCCGTATCGCTACCAGTACGCTAGTATTTTCACTAAGGGTCTGCCCTATCCTCTATTCTCTGACTTCAGATCCGGTTTAAGTATCCGCTAGCGTCCCCCTCAAACTGCGAGGGCATATCAATGTATATTGTATATATACCTTTACCTTTGTATTTGGCCTTTGGCCTTGTAGGGTTCGGCCCATTCTCTTGTATTTTATCCTATATATGTTGTTCAATATATTTCATATGTTTTCAAGGGAAATACGCCGACTAATACTCTAGAAGTTGCTTGAGTATAAGCCGTTTGGGGAATTCAAGACACTAGGCCTATCCCACTTAAATCACCTCTGTATAAATAAAGTATTGTAATTATCTGGACGACTATAGATGGATTACTGTTCTTTAAACAATGAGTCTTTCTAAAGAGATAATTTTATATATGCATTTCTTAAACGTTCAAATATTGTAAATATTGTATTTGTCCAATCTAATTTTGAAATATCATATTACCCTTAATAAATTTCAAAATATCAAAATTTGCCAAAATGCTTATTTTAACATTTTATAATAATTTTAATTATTTTCAAAATCATTATAATTATAAAAAATAAATAAATGCCAATATTGTCCCTAACCATATATTTGGAATCATCTTCACAATCGACAGAGGCACATTGCATATTAAGGTGGTTATGCCCACAATACTATCTTCTTCCAGATTTTTTTCTACATACACCTGCCACACAGTCACAATGAAACCATCCAAGATATCTCAAACGAAGCTCTTGTTGTCCACACCCTACACTTACATAGACCAAGATACTCTTGTGCGTTACTCTGTCACTTGCTACCCATGTCATCGTCTCAGCCCTCGCTCTTGCTTTAAGGGCAGATAGTTGTCATATTTAGGGCGCGAAAGTTCTACTCTTTATCCTGGTGTATTATCTTTTCGTGTGGGGTTTATAAAGTTGGGTCTTTTGAAAGTTCTTCAGTCCCTTGCCCCTGTTCAGTTTGAATTGCTTGTTCATGTTGGTGCTATCTTTTCTTGAGTTTCATGTAGTGTTTTAAAAATCGGTTTGAACCGGGAACCGGAGAAGTAAGCGGTTCAACTAGCACCGATTTATATTTCTTTGAATAAAAACATATAGTAAATGTTAACGTTTTTTAATACGTTTGTATTTATCTAAAACTATATTTTGTTTCCGTATTATACTTGATTTTCTTTTTGATGTACGTGTATTGATGTAAAATTTATGGTTATGTGTTTTGTTAATGTATTTTGATTGATCTACGACTTGTATTTATATGTATATTTACTGTTTAAACGTGTGGATGTTTATGTGTGTAGGAAAATTAAAAAAAATTAAAAAAAAAAAAAAAGATGAAAATTATAGAAACCGATTGAACCGGTTAAATCGAAAATTGGTCACTATACCGGTTCAACTAAAAAACCTGTTTTTAAAACGTTGGTTTCATGTGTGCAGTTTTCTCATTGTATCTTTCAACTCTTGGTGTATAAGTTATAAACCATTCTTAATGTAATTCAAGTTACATTTCTTTGAATTGTTGTAATACTTAAAGCTCTGGAAATTCAGTATGGTTTTGGCTAAATTAATATGCATGTTGCTTACGTTGTGATTCATTTAGATTGTAGATCACAAGTCAAATATTTTATTAACACTGTAAGTTAACAGGATTCCATAACGACATTGTTCACAGTTAAATTACATGATAATAATAAATAATAGTGCTAGGCAATGAATAGAGTTATTTGCATGGGCTGTTTGTGATTGGCTCATATTGTATATGTGTTGTCCTAGACTTGAATATTTTTTTGATTCTTGGGCATGTTTGTGTTTGTTATTCCTGGCAAAAGAGAAAATCAGAATTCATTGCATCAACTAAGAATTCTATTATGGCATTTCAAGATAACTACAATCTTATTTATCATTTTGATTAGTAATGAATTGAATGAACTGTGATGGGGTTTGTTTCCTTTTTTCATGTTTGATGAAAAAAGAGTTTTGAACATTGATAATGTTAAGTTAACGATTATAGATGTTAGAGGCTTCAAGAACGAGACTTGTAATTTGAAAAAAAAAAAAAAAAAAAAATAGACAGAGTAAATATGATATTTGAAATGTTTATAAATGGTATAGATGATATTTTCAACTTCCATTTATAAGAAGGGTATATTGGTATAATAATCAATTCATAAAAATATAAACTTAAAATGATTATAAAAATTTTAAAATATTAAAATTAAATATTTGGACAAATTTGATATTTTAAAAGCTTATAAAGAAGGTTAAATATAATATTTCAAAATTATAGACAAATACGAAATATTGGATGTCTAAGAAGAATATATAGAAATTCTCTATTTTCTAAAACTATTTTACTTGTTACGAGCGAGCTCTTCATTGATTTACTATAATAAATTAACATTATTCGATCTAATAAACTTTTCACATGACCTTACAGTTGTGTATTTTTCATTATTATACTAGTATTATAGATGCGACAATTGTTGCAGCGTTTACTTAAATATGGCTATATGAACTTATATCACAAACATAATGACCACCTTAATTACGAAGACACCTTCTGAATTTGCAACATATATTTTCTTTTTCTGGAAAAATAAAAGCGACATCACGAGGTACTTGCGAGATGCATTAAGGATTTAAGGTTCCAATTAATTTATATCATATCGCCTAAATTACCATCTTCATTGTCTTGATTCTTCCATGGTTTTAGCTTTGCTTAATGGAAGCCCGACCAAAGAATTACATATTAAACAGGTCTACGTCAAGGTTCCTTTTTATTCTTGCAATGGATGGATTGTATGTTGTTTTTTTCAAGAAACCGGGAACAATAATTTATTTCATGGTGTTTAACGGATGATGTAAAATTTATTGCTCGGCTAGTTGCATATTTTTATCTTGCATCGTGTCTAAAATAAATCTTCGGATGAGATAATATTATGGGTTCATGGTGGCATTCGAAGAAGTTGGAGAGAATCAATATATCATAGAGGGAGGGGTGAAAAGACTTATTATTGGACATGAGATCTCAACGCAGATGACTTTATATTGTTTTGGCATCTAGGAATGATATACACTCTCACACTTTGATGATTGGTTCTAATCCTACTCGGTGGAATATACTTGATCCAGTCAAATTAAATATTTTGGCTTGGCGTGTCGTATCCCCACAAGGATAAATTTGGACGATAGATGAGTTGAGTAACGTCAACCTTTTGACCGATTTGTAATTCTAGTCTGGAATCGATTGATCACATTTTCAATTGGCAGTTTCATTTTCAGGTAATGTACGCGATGGTGGGATTTGTTGAACCATGTTTACGATTACACTATGGATCAGTTGCGTTGGACCAACAATACGACTCTTTAGAAGAATCTTATAATTTGTTTCGATGTGGCGATCCTTTCGGCATTTTGGGCTATATGGAACAACAGGAATGTTATGGCTTTAATTTGGCACTCAACCAAAAAAGGATATATATTGTTTGATTAAAATCCATCTTTTACGCAAAATGCCTTTCTTCACACCTATCTTAGGCTTGAGGGATTGGCTCGGTGCCACCCTTCGGCAAAATGACATGGACTCGGTAGGTAGTGGTAGTGCCAAGGGAACACTACATGGTGAACTCTGTAATTCCTTACACATGAGAGAGAGTTCAAATTTCACATTTCTTCCTATTTTTCTTTTTCTAATAACTGAAAATGCTCAACATGTCATGACAACCCATCCTTTTTAAGTGTTAAGATGGTGAAGAGGTATGACAAATATGATGAGACACCTGCATAATAGAAAAAATAAATCGTGACAAAAACGGCACTACTTACTCTAATGTGCAGGAAAACCACTCTTTCACTTTTCTTTTTGAAGAAACCTAAAAGTACCCCAAAATTTCAGAATTTTATACCTGTTATAGGTTTTTATATATAATGGACCCGTTCACTTCCATCTGAATCTGCCACCAGTTGCACCTTGCATTGATACATTTTTGTTTGAAATAACTTTAAGTGAGATGTATAATTCACGTAGAATAACATCAATTTAGGGGAGATTTTCATGGGTTCGTGGTCACAGAGCTTATCTTCAAATTGTTTAAACAAATGGAACCCCAAAATCTGAAGGTAAGACCTGTTACCTCTATTATTATGAGTTTGAGCTGCGGGTGTGAATTCTTGGTTCACACCTAGGGTTTGGTTAGAGCTGGGACTTATATTCCATGCAAAGTTACATGGTTGTGAAGGAATAAAATCAATTTTAAAGGTACGGTTTCCTAATTCAATGGAAGAATGCTAGACCATTGGAGCATCGACTAAGGAATGCAATCTCAAATTCTGTCCATTTGGTAACAAAACATGTCATGGAATGTAATCTGAAAATTCAATTCCGAACGCAACTACAAACCAACCACATTCTTAGTGTTTATGGGAAATTAAAAAAAAAAAAAAAAAAAACAAGACAACTTTTTTGGACGAGCATGAAAGAAGATGGAATGACACTTCTTTTAGGAAATTGATAGAGTAGTTTAATGCCTATAATTAAGGAAACAAGAGAGAACATGGAGCATAAACCATCACAAGTAAGAATGCATGCTCCAAAGCTCTAAATTGCAATGTGGCCATCATCCTCGACTTATGTCAAATTGTCAATAACTAGTAGAGTCACACCGACCAAACAAAAGTAGTGTTTCCATGTAGGATTTCACATAGAAAGAAAAAGGAGATCCAGTCATCTCAAGAACATTGTTTTGTTCTGAGTTGGGCTCATAAACAACAAGTTTAGACCCTTCATCATCATCATCATCATCATTTGGCACATGCATTATAGGTACACCAGTCTTCCTAAAGCCCACAATTTCATGTGGTGTCTTTATTGTGAATAGCTTTGTAAATGATCTTTGAACACCATGATCCATCGTCCATACATTACAAATGTTTTCCTTGTACTGAAGCATGGCAAGAGACTCCCTTAGCTTATAAGTATACAAGTCTCCAAACTCACGGCAAGCTAAACTATCCGGGAGGTCTATCACTTCAAAATTCTCATGAGTCAAATCAAATGACATAATCGCATTATGAGTTGGTACCTCGGCACGCCAATAGATATATTGATCAGTAATTACTACCAAACCCGAACTTGAAAGTCGTTTAGGGGGCAGATTGGTGGATAGATTTCTCCATTTCCCCGAGCTCAACGTGTAAACCATAACTTTGCAAGGGTAACTAGTTTCGATATTTTGGTAATCCCAAGATTGTGTAATTGAAACAATCTTAGGGTCACTAGTGACAGGACAAACCCCAAAACCAATAAATGATCGGCCAGGCACAACAACATCAATCGATTTTCTAATCGAAGGATTCCAAAGAACAGCCATCCCAGTTGTAAAAGTGAAATCAGAGCCGAAAAAGCAAATCAAGCCATGAGAGCTACCAACTACCTTTGGATGAATCAGTTGTTTAATAAACGGTGGAACAATCGGAAGAGACCTCTGTTGGGGGAGAGTGTGATCATCGACAAAACTAACATAGTTTACCTCATCTATTGGATCTTGATATGATACAAGCAGATGCTGTGGATGAGTGTGGCGGTGAATGCTGTGAGCAGCAATAAACGCAGAGCTATCGATCACAGACTTCCATGCTTTTGAGACGCATCTGAACTGAATCAGTGATCTCACGGGAAGCCTTTTCATGATTTCCTCCTGAATATGGAAAGGTATGTTGTCTGACATTGTTCAACTTGAATATGAGGGTCGATTGCTTGTCTGATATTCTACTTCAGGTAGGCCATGGTGATCTCCCTTAATTATCAATTTCAAAAAAATAAACTACAAATAAAAATAAAAAAACCAATTAAGTAACCACACAATTCAAAGTGAAAGCAAATATATATATATATATATATATATATATATATATATATATATATATATATATATATATATATATATATATATATATATATATATATATATATATATATATATATATATATATATATATATATATATATATATATATATAATTTATTTGAAAATTTCGAATGAAGATATATGTAATTTAGCAATCCAATACGCCATCTAGCTATCCAAATAGCAATCCAACGAGTTAAACAAGTGTTTTCATCAAAATTGATTGAACATCATCTATAAAAATTAAACATAACAAATTAGAAGCTTAATATATCGTGCCTATTGTACTTCATAGCACAAATCTAGGGTAAATCGCAAACAGAAAACCCTTCAGAAAGAGAGAGACATACCTGATTTGATTGGAAAGATTGTGTAGTGGCGATTGTGAAAGGCTCATGTTTCCACCGAAAAAGGTCGTTAACTGAGAAGGCAGACCAGGGTGGTGGTGGTGGATAGTGACGGCGTATAGGACGGTGATGGTGTTGGGGAAGAGCAGGTGTAAGAAACGGGTAGACGAGACTTTGCTTAAGAAGGGGGGAAAGAGGAAAAAGTGTTAAGGCTAAAGGGAGGTGGCCACGTAGACGCCATACAAGCGTTTGTTACTTTTTTTTTTTTATTATTATTTTTTTAAATCTACTGATTGATGTTTTGGAAAAAGTGTTAGGCTATAGGATGGTGGCCACGTAGACGCCATACAAGCGTTTGTTACTTTTGTCAATTTTTTTTATCGATATTTTGGTAATCCTAAGATTGTGTAATCGAGACGATCTTAGGGTCACTAGTGACAGCACAAACCCCAACACCAACACCATCTAGGTTGGCAGGCACATCAACAACAATTGATTTTCTGATAGAAGGATTCCAAATAACAACCATCCCACGTGTACATTCATGAGCAGGGTTGTACAAGAACAACAAGCCATGAGAGCTACCAATTACTCTTGGATGAAAATTTCTTTGGGCAAACAGAGGAGGAAGAGTCAGGTCAGACCTATGTTTGGGGAAAGTGTCATCATCAGTATAACTTTGGCAGAAGAGGACATGGTCTTCCTCTTGTGACACATCTAGATGCGATACAAGTAGATGTTGATGTTGAGTGTGGCTGTAGAGACTGTGAGCAGCAATAAACTCAGAACTGTCGATTAAAGACTTCCATCTTTTTGACACACTTCTAAACTGAACCAATGATTTCACGGGAAGCCTTCTCATAATTTCCTCCTGAATATGGAAAGGTATTTGGGCTGATATTGTTGATGGCTTTTTAACGACAGAGAAGAAGATTTGGGAAGACTGTTTTTGGACAGATAGTGTGATTGAGTTGTTGGCGGACTCTTTGAATTGCTTGTCTAGTTTTTCGGAAAAAAAAAAGCATCGCTTATTAGCTTATTAGATTATAAGTTAATAAGTAAGTGTCGAGTAATTTATGAAAAAATGATTTATTAGAGGTTCCCAACTGGAATAAGCTATTTTTCATCCAAACACTTTACCTCTAATAAGCTAATAAGTTGTTTTAACAAGCTTAGGGGTCGTTTGATAATTGCTAACTGAGTTAGAACTGACTGAGTTAGAAGCTGACTGGGTTAGAATTTCTGACTGAGTTAACTTCTGATTGAAACTTGATGTTTGATTTTGCATCTGACTGACTATGTAAAATGACTATATTACCCTCAAACCACAAAAGTTGTTTAATCACAATATATTATTAGCTAACTCCATTTATGCTATAATCTCAAGAACATAAAGATTAAAAGTAAAAAATATACACACAAATGATAAAAATTAAATGCAATCAACATTTAGATTCCATAAGAGATTAATAATCTTCTTTTCAAAATTGATAATTTTTATTGAAAGGTTTTCGGTTTCTTCTTTTGTTTTTAAAATACAATTAAACCCATTCTTAATGTCAACCAATAACTTCCCTTTAATGAAAAAATGTATTTTGCTCTTGAGACTTCACCACAAATACCTGCCAAGTTTTGTTTTGTCATTCCATCAGATCACCATTAGTTTTGTTCCAATTTAAAGTCTCCAGCCATCAAGGAATTGTTCCAACATCCTTATAATATTCAAAATGGATATTTCATATGGAAACTAATATACAAGTTCTTCTTGGGCTTTTGCTAATTTTACAGGAAACAATATCATTGAAGGGCAAAATAGACAACCCATTTCCCACTAATTACTTACAAACGCAGATACAAACCCCAATGGTAACAATTTCATAGCTTTAAAATAACAGTCTTTCAAATTTGGGTCATGTAGAAGATAAAAGAAATTCGAGGATCAGAAGCGGCACTGTAGCAATCACAGAGAAGAAGAAATTCAAGGACCAGAAGCGGAACTATAGCAACCGCAGAGAAGAAGAAGGGAAGGGCACACATACCTGTGTCTTCATAAGCCATATGCTTTACCTCAATTTCATGAGGAAGATGACCGGTTTGGCGGATGGAGAAGCATGGATTTCATGATTTTTTTTGAAGTATTGTTAAAGAGGAAGAGGATTGGTGATGGTGGAAGGAGCTAATCGACTCAACTGAAGGAGATATAGAATATGCGTAAAGGGGGGAAGTGCGTCCATTTTTCTGGTCAACATCTTTTTCTAGTGGACTCAATTTCATGAGGAAGATGACCGATGGTAACGGACCAAATAAGGTGGTCAGCGATGCTGAAGACTGAAGATGATCGAGAGAGTTGTGATTGAGAGGATGGAGTGAAGTCCGTTAAAAGAGAAGGAGAAGGGCCTAATTGGGAAAATGAGTTTCTCTTTCCGGTCAGCTTCGTTTTTTAGGTGGACCAAGTCAGATGAAAACAGCTAACTGAGTCATCTAAGGTGCCTGACTCAATACAAATCAAACACACCGACTCGGACCGGGCCAGCAAAAATGTCTGACTGGACCCAGTCAGAAGCAAATCAAACAACCCCTTAGCCAAACACCCGTAAATCACAATTGCCGATTTTTAATTCAACCAGGCAGAGACTCCCTTGACTATCAAATTCACAAATTCAACAAAGTAAATTATGTGCATAGCAATTATGTGACAAGGTGGTTGAAGAGATCACCAATCTCACTCTTGTTGTCTTGGATCTATTAATATATTGGATAATTCGAACTTGGAATTAGAAGATAAAAAACTATGGGCAATCCTTCTGAAGAGTTTAATATATGGGCTTAACTTAAAGGGAAATTGAGTAATCTAACCAATTTTTTGGTTGTTTTAAAACAAATTACATTTTTTGGCAAAATGACCACTTGGTCCGGAATGGGTTGTTCCGGACCCAATTTCAATTTCGGTTAAACGGGTAGTAATTCCGACCTGATAATCTGGTTCTCCTATAAATATCATTTAACCCGTTTCAGACTACACTTCAACATCCCATCTACAACTGAAAATGTCTTCTGATAGCAATGAAGAAATGCATTTTTTGTTTGTAAGTTTCAAATTTGTTTCTAATTAAATGCATTTATTTTTTATTATATGTTAAAAAAATGTTTAGTTTACACAATTATATAGGTGTTATAAGGTTTTTTATGAATTTTAATTTTGTTAATGCAATTATAAGATTACATAGACTTATACATCTATACTACATGATACATCGTAATTAAATCCCTAATTTTTGCTAGTCCGGAAAATGTCTAGAATCCAAAAATCAAGTCCGGAATACGAAAATCATGTCCAGAATACAAATGAACTGGATCCGGAATTTTTGTCCAGAATACTGGAATTTTTGCTAGTTCGGAACGTTAAGTGACGTTGAGTATGGATGACCTTACAAACGTGTTCAATAACTCACTTCATCGATTAAGCAATGAAAACATGGTGAGAATCTCTGGAAGGTACAGAGTGTTAGATTCCGGACCTCATCCTCACCAACCAGCAACTCTCCCAAAACAATATCATAAATACTCCAGAATATCGTATTCCGAAGCACACATCTAGAACGACACATCGTGCTCCAAAATATGATATTCCAGATCAAGCGGTCATTTTTCCAAAAAAATATAATTATTGGTTATTTTTATTAAATTTGTTGTTTATAAGGGTCACATTACTCAATTTCCCTAAGTTAAATGTATTACTATAAGGTGTTGTTTGGTTCGCAGAATGTTGCTGAAGGAATTTGAATTGGAATTGGAAAAAGAATCTGTCAGGAATTTGAATCCAATTCAATATGCTATTTGGTTGGCAGGAAATGGAATTGGAATTAATTCCATAATCTGTTTGGTTCGCAGGAAATGGAATTAGAATTCATGTAAAATGATATAATTACCCTTTTTGCATGTTTTGCTTAAGTTTACCTTGTTTTCTAACTTATATGTAAAAATACATTATGAAAATTATAAAAACAGTAAAATTTTGACGGTGGTGGCAGTGGCGATGACAATGGTAGGTGGCGGTGATGGTGGCTGCGACGGTGGTGGTGATGGTGACGGTTGCATTGATTATGGTGGCATAAGTGGTGGTGATGGTGGCAATGTCAGTTGGTGGCGACAACGATGACGGTGATGGTGTTGGTGGTGGTAGTGACAGCTAGTGGCGGTGGCGGTAGTGGCGATGCTGGCAGCGTTAGTAATGGTGGTGGTAGTAGTGTTATTTGTGGTGGTGGTGGCGGCGGCGGTGTTGGTGGGTGATGGTATTGGTAGTGGTGGTGGTAGCGGCTATGGTGGCGGTGGCGGCAACGGTGGTAACAATGATGATGTGACATCCCCAAAATCTCGGCCAGAAAAGACCGATTTTTCATTTATGCTTTTAAAATATTTTCAGAGTAAATCCTTTTGATTTGAAAGAGTTGCGGAATTTGTTCCCAAAAACAAAACATGATAAAACAATGTTTACCAAAGCATTTCATAAAAGAAATGTATTTTCATTATAATCAAAACTCGGGGTGTAATGTTCCGATACAGACCAATAAGCATAAACGATAACATTACAAGTCATTCAACAAATATATACATATACAGACTTGTAATCAAAACAATTGATGGTTCATCCATCTCATGCCCTTGCGCCACTTCCTGTAATACAAATAAAACTGAGTGGGTCAGGCTTGGGAGCCTGGTGAGCATATAAGGTTTTCAACCCACAATAAATAATCATATTTAATTTTCACCAACCAACAATAACCCAATTACCCATTCCCGTTATTCTCACTTTATGTCCCTAAGACAACTAACATAAGGGACCTAGTCTAAGAATATTTCATCGGGGCGACAACACATGCTTCGGGGGTACCTCAGCAATATAAGTCAAATAAGGCAACCATGAGGGGGATGGAGTACAGTGAATGAACACCCAAGTTCATTAACACCTACAGGTGGCGAACCTGCTAATGTTTCCACAAGACTATCTAGAAAAGTATGTAGTTGTCATCTAAACTCCGCTAGATGACTAAATCAAACAACAACGAGGCCTATCATCTGTTTATTACACACCAACTATCTACCCATGTTCTACCCAACATATTAGTAGATAAAAATATACATTTTATACATAGTTTAAAAACCTGTATAGCATGTTTTATTCAACACATATTTCACATAACATATGAGGCGCACACACACATAACACGTATCTCATAGAGAATAAATCATATCTATGAGTTTGAAGAAAGTGAATACACATTCACACATATAAACAACAATATACTTAATACACTCGAACCATACTTGTATCATTATCGTGTTTATGAAAGGTAGTATACACTCACACATATAAACAACTTTATATTATACACATAGCACGTATTTTATAGAAAATACTTAATATTTATGTGTTAGAAGGAAGTAACTACACACTCACTTGATCAGAAGATGATCGGACAGCACTATGACTTGCAAAAGTAGTAATCCTCAGCAGATCTGAAAGATCTTCACAAAATTCGAACTTCTCGCGGGCAGAGCTTCGGCTCGGGAACCGCACTTCTCGGGATCTTCGGGATCTCGGGACTTGCCTCGGGGCTCGAGAATAATACCGGGGCTTCGGGGTATTTCTGGCACGCAAAACGATGCAAAACGGGAGAGAGAAGAGAGGAAATTGGCAATTGGGTCGGCTGCCCTCGCATCCTATTTATAGGAGGCTGGAGCCTCGGAGTACGCGGGGCGTACTGCAGTACGCGGCGCGTACTGCTTCCGAAATCGTCATTGCATGCGTCATCTGAGCCACTTGCTGCGAGTGTCGACACCTTCGGAGTACGCGGGGAGTACCTCGGATCAGACCAGTGACTCCTTCGGATAATGCTTCCGAATTTCCAATTAAATTTAATTACAAAATATTTAATAAACTTCAGAAATTCATATCTTCTTCATACGAACTCCGTTTTCGACGTTCTTTATATCCACGCGAAGGTGAGACCACGCTCTACAACTTTCGTTTAGACTTCGTCGGCTAATTTTGACTTTATTTTTATTATTTATTTTTAATAGGTCGCGACAGAAAAATTTCGTTATAAATTCATAACTTCTTCGTTTGACGTCCGTTCTCGCCTAACTTTTCATCGCTTTGATACCAACAACGAGACCTTTGATTCTCGTTTAGATTGCTTCGCCTAAAAACCACTCGATCTCAAATCGAGTAAAACAGGTTGCATACCGCTAAGCCGAAACTTCGATAAATCATAACTTCCTCATACGAAGTCAGATTTGGGCGTTCTATATATATTCGGAAACCTCGTTTCAACTACTACAACATTATTCAAAGATATTAAGTTTATTTTACACTTAAATTTTGACGCTTATTTTTATTCTTAATTAATCAAACCACATCATTAAGAAATTAAGCACAAAACACATAGTATTCAAATAATACAATCTTATTATTTCAAAATGGGTTACAAAGGTTAACCTAGACTATTACATTGCTAAAAATGGCAAGCCTGGAAACACAGGCGTTACAGATGATAGTAGTGGTGGTGGCGTAGCAGGTAGTGACGGTGGGAGGAAACGGCGACAGTGGTGGTGGGTGGTGGTAATGGCAGTGGTAGTGGTGGTCGGTGGCAGTGGCGGCGACGGTGGCGGCGACGGTGGTGGTGGTGGTCGGTGGGGCGGCAACGATGGTGGTGGTGGTGGTCAATGATTGTGGTGGTAGTGGTGGTAGGTTTTCTGATAAGTACAAGAGGTATTTTTGTAATCTGCTATTTTCCTTGATGAGAAGGAATGTTTTCCATCCAACTTTGGAAGGAATTCACTTTCCTCCATATGGTGGAAAGTTTATTTCATTTAGGAATCATTTTCTCTCCTCTAAATCCAACCAAATGCATGAATTCGAGGGAATTTAAATCATTTTCCCTCGAATTCCATTCATTTCCTGCCAACCAAACGCACCATAATTTATCTAGGCGCACTTCAATTTATTTTCATTAAATATTATTTTATGTTATACGAACAATATATTAATTTAAGTTGCATGTGTGTGTATATTTATATTTATATATATATATATATATATATATATATATATATATATATATATATATATATATATATATATATATATATTACCGAACTTTATATGAAGTCCGGATATTTTGGCTATTTTAGCATTAGGGTTGATTGATTTTTATAAATCGTATCCAAAAAAATATAGTTAAAACGTAGTCAAGATCAAATAAGAAAGAAAATTTTGGTAGGAAGGTAAGAAGTTTTTTTTCTATATATTTTTTTAGCAAACAAACTAAATGAATCATCACATGATTCATTTGTAAGATGATTCATAAGAAAAAATTCTCAAAAAAACATGTTGATGATTCATTTATACAATGATTTTGTTGTTATTTACTAAAATTGTCATGAAAATGAATATTTTCTTAATTTACTTAAAAATGAATCATGAAGATGTTTTTTTGAATTTTTTTTTCTTGTGAAGCATCTTATAAATGAATCATCTAGTGATTCATTTATTTTGTTCGTCAAAAAAATATGTACAAAAAAACTTCTTACCTTCCTACAAAAAAAAAATTCTTATATATATATATATATATATATATATATATATATATATATATATATATATATATATATATATATATATATATATATATATATATATATATATATATATATTACCGAACTTTATATGAAGTCCGGATATTTTGGCTATTTTAGCATTAGGGTTGATTGAATTTTATAAATCGTATCCAAAAAAATACAGTTAAAATGTAGTCGTTTGAACGTACAAAAAGTAATATTAATTCGGAAAATTTATCAATCAAAAACATTTTAGTGTAGTGTTGATCATTTTTAACGAAAATTTGTAGCTACTGTATCGCAAAAAAAAAAGCTAAATTGATATGGTTGATTACTTCACAAAAAATGTATTGTCACGACCATCGTATATTTGTTATAAAAAGATATAGAAGATTATTGATTGTGAACCACCCTATCATTTATCTTCTTCATATTTTTTTATATAATTATAGTCTTTGCGACTTTGACTATAATATAAATTTGTTATATACTATGAGAAAATTAACATTATTCTATATAACAAATTTGATCACATGAACTTATAATTATCTATCCTTCTTAATAAATCAATGTTTTTTTTGCTACATGTCAATTTTTCATGAGTTTTTGACACTTATCATTTTGTGGTATTTTTGAAATAAATATTATCCATTTGTCAATTTTTGATTTGTTTGGATTTTTAAAATTAAAGTCATATACTTGTATATGTAAAATATTAAATATTATATATATGATATTAAATTACAATAAATACGTTTCTTCCTTTCTTATTTTAAAAGTTGTACATTAAAAAATATTTTCTGTTTACACTTTAATTTAATGTTTAATCTTTTTTTAAATCAACTCGTGTAATACACGGGTATCACACCTAGTATATTATAAATGTCAGTGGCGGACCTATGTGGAGAATTGGAGGTCCCGGGCCACTACTCAATTTCCGGGTCGTAGTGTAATTTTTTTTTTTTTTAATTTTTTCTATTAGGTGCATCCGCTTGAAGTATGAGGGACACCCCAACTGAAATAATCTGCGTCCGCCACTGATAAATGTAACAATTTTGACGCATAATAACCAGTTAGATGAATATAACTTTCAAAAAATAGGTAAAAAAAACATTTCTACTCCAACCAAAAAGTACGACTCAAACTAAGTATTTCTACTCAAATTTGACTCAAACCATTTACAATTTTAACCAAGTCACGAAGTAAGCTAGGTCCTACTGGATGCACCTTATGCTAAGGTGTGGACATGACCCCACTTTAGATGGGTCCTATCCCATTTGTTAACAAAAAATTAACGTTTTTAACACTATTCCTGCTAAAAGCCTCATTAGTATAGCACTTCAAAAAAAAAGTTCACATGCCAATCGAATTTAAAAAGTACTTCAAAGGTAGGGTTCATATATAAAAGGACAAGACTTGTTACCTTGTGTCAATGGAAACCATAGTGCAAAGAAAAAGCAACCATTTATTCGTCCAATATACAAATATACAAGATATCATTTCTTTCTCTGGATGTACTCAAAATCCATCCACAAAATCTCCCTGGTTATGAAACCACATTAAATCTCGTACCTTGACTTTGGTTGTTTGTTAGACATGAGCCCCAACATATAATACTAGAAGGTAGAAGCATATCCTTATAAACATTTTTTAAAATAGAAAGTAGATTTTCTAAATGTAGTAGAAGTAAGTGTCCCGCCTTGGGTGAGACAAAATACAACACATCAGTCTCGGCCACAGTCTATGGATACGCTAAACATAATACAATCTCATCATGTTATGTAATGTCCTAAGTAAAATACTGTCAAAATCATCAAATAGGAAGTTATGGTAAGAAACAAATTTATTAGGATAAATGTAAATTTATCTAACAAACCTTGACTTAAATCAACATAATTATTTAATTATGAGTCTTAATGCATACAAAACAATAATGTCAAGGTATTCGCTGGAAGCAAACTCCTCCATATGAGCACCTCCGATTTTCATCACTGTAATATTCCTGCACTATAATTTTTAGTTCAATAATACAAAAAAGAATATGGATGGAAAAACTTCTCTGCGATACCCCACTTTTTAATAGAAAGTACACCTGATTTTTCTTTTTTGAAATAACAGTTATACAAAATGATGCACTTTCATATCAACAATGGATATCAAGGTACATATCATACATGCTACAATAAACCAAAACCATACAGATGGCAAGGTTCAGTGTTACTAAATCAAAAGCATCAGTCTAAAAAATGTTTCTAAAAGTTCCATATGCCATCTACAAGCTAAGCTACTTCTTTTCAATTACCATTTTGTGTCACCACCTGTAACACGATTCATAAAAGCATTTGTAAGCTAATAAGCTCAATGAGTAACATTATTTTCCCATGTATATCAGCCACATCAATACCAACAATAAAAATATCCAAATATAGCAAGCACATAACATAAAATAACAATTAACTTCCATACATACATCATCAAGCAGTGCATTCAAGTATATCTACACATCGTTCTTCAAGTGTTCAAATGTACAATCATTGTCCCAAGAGAATCACCTTTATTCCATCGTTTAATCACTACCCTCATCATCAGGTAGGATCATTGGTTATTTCATTATTGGACCAGAACCCCATTATTAGGATGGATCTTTAGTTAATTCATCATTAGATCAATACTCATTATTAGGTAGTTTCAACACCATCTTATTCTCATCCATACCATCATATCACCAATGGGTTATGGGTATGAGTACAAGACAAAATATATATATATATATATATATATATATATATATATATATATATATATATATATATATATATATATATCATATCACCAATGGGTTCTGGGTATGAGTACAAGACAAAATATATATATATATATATATATATATATATATATATATATATATATATATATAAAAGACAGTTTCGAATGAAGATAATCCATCTCACAAATCAAAATAGCACTCTAACGAGTTATATCAGTGTTTTCATCAAGTTAAATTGTACCTCATCAATATAACTTAAGCATAGCAAATTAGAAATCCAATAATCCATATAACTATTTAGTAATGACTGATCAGAAACAAAATTGATAAATATTGATGAACATAGATGAAGATTGGGGAGCATAAAACTATCACAAGAATACCTTCTCCAAAGCTCCAAACTCCAGTGTGGCCATTATCTTCGTCTTGAGTTACGTCAATAACTATTACAGTCAGATTGACCAAGCAAAAGTAGTGTTTCCATGTAGGCACGCACCTCAAAGGAAATAGGTGATCCAGAAACCTCAATAACATTGTTGTATCCTAAATTAGGCTCAAAAACTGCAAGTTTATACCGTGCATCAAAATCATCAGGATCATCATCTGTAACTTTCATTATAGGTGCACCACTATTCCTAAAGCCCACTGTTTGATTTGGTGTCTTTATAATGAATAACTTTGTAAAAGATCTTTGAACACCATGCTCCATCATCCATACAGTTAAGATGTTCTCTATGTTTTGAAGCATGGCAAGAGAGTCTCTTAGCTTAGATAAATGCAAGTCCGTGGGATGATGGGTGGCTAAACTATCCAGAAGGTCTATTGTTTCAAACTTCTCATCACTAACATCAAAAGACATTATCATATTATGATTCGGTAACTCAACAAGCCAATAGATAAACCGATCAGTAACTACCATAAGCCAAAAATGTCGAATCGGTTTAGTGGGCAGATTGCTGGATAGAGTTCTCCATTTCCCTGAGCTCAAAGTGTAAACCATAACTTTGCAACGGAAACTAGTTTCAATATTTGCTTCATCCCAAATTTGATAAATTGAAATGATCTTAGGGTCACAAGTGAGTGGACAAACCCCAAAACAAACATATGGTTGCTTAGGCACATCAACAACAATCGATTTTCTAATTAAGGGATTCCAAAGAACAACCATCTTAGTTGCAGGGTTGTGATGAGAGTGGTACAAGCACAACAAGCCGTGAGAGCTACCAAGAAGACGAAGGTATTTAACAGATAGAGGAAGAGTCAGAGTCAGAACAGACCTCTGTTGGGGGAAGGTGTCATCATCAACAAAACAAACATAGTGTTCTTTCATTATCGGATCTTCATATGATACAAGTAGATGTTGTGGCTGAGTGTGGCAGTGGTTGCTGTGAGCAGCAATAAACTCAGAGCTGTCGATCAAACACTTCCATGCTTTTGACACACTTCTGAACTGAACCAATGATTTGACCGGAAGCCTTTTCATGATATCCTCTTGAATATGGAAAGGTATTTCATATTCAGACATTTTGATTTTGAGTGCTGCTAGAGAACTCCCTTAACTATCAAATTCACAAATCAAAATACTAATTTACAAATAAATTATTAAAAAAAAACTAGTAATCCATCTACCTTACTGCAGTAGCCACTATTGAAGGGAAAGCACAAACTTTTGCCCGTTTTCCATCTCACTCAATATATTGTGATCATTAAATGTTGGAATCGTAAATTCACAGAGTAGGAGGGAAAAAAAATTGGCATGTAGGTTATCGCTCTGATACCATATAGAGAACAAAGAATACGATTGAAGCTGTACATGTTATATTTGATGAATGTTACATGTATTTATATACAGAAGACACATAACCTAACTCCACATAATTAGGCACTAGTAACACATGAATAATACACCTGAAGAATAGGACTATATGACTAATTCTCATGGACTAATTACGTAGTCATTATTAATATTGAAGATTATATCACGAATATAACACAAAAATTATAAGAAAAATTAATGGAGACATTAGCAAATTAGCAATCGAATAATCCATTTACCCATCCAGATAGCAAATTATAAGAAAAACAATATAGGTGTTTTCGTCAAGTTAAATCGTACAATCGTACGTCAACAATAAAACGTAAGCATAGCAAATTAGCAATCCAATAATCCATTTACCTAATCAGTAATCAGTAATCAGAAACAATACTGTTGACGCAGCATCTCATAATCCTTTCAGCAAAGCAAATCGAAAAACTTAAAAAGAATGCGAAACTTAAAAGGTACCGCACTACAGCAGCGTCGGATGCTTGGATCGTGGTGTCGCTACAAAGAGAGATGAGAGGAGAGAGTGATTGCGATTAGGCTATTAGAACAGTGATTGCGATTAGGCTATTAATTATTCCATGTTTTGGAGTTCGGAGGAAATGAAAGGAAAATTTTAAGTTTTGTGTTCCCGAGTTAGAGGAAAAAGAAAATAAAATTTAAAATTTTCCTTCCCCTCACTTTCTTCCCAAATCCGTCCAATTTGGGAGGAAAATTTGAAAGGAAAATATGGCTCCAAAATCTTTCCCTTCCCCTTATTTTCCTTCCATTAATAAAATTCAGGAACATAGTTTTCCTTCTCCACCCTTCACTTTCCCTCTGTATCCTCTCATTTCTCTCTTTAAATAGAACTCACGAATAAGGCATTAGAGCCTTGAAACTAATATGCTTATCATAGTAAATTTATTTATACATTAAAACTATTTCATAAATATTTTGTAAAATGAAATATACGATTGCTGTATATTTTTATAACTATTTTATTTAAATTATAAATTATTTACATGTTAAAATTTTATTGAATAATTGTTAATAATATATAATAAGATATTTATTGTAAAAATACAAAATTAATATGAAAAATGTAACAAAATAATTAAATTAAAGGATAATAGTGTTTAATTTTGACAAGTACCAAACTTTCACAATCAAAGTAGCCCAAAAAAACCAAACTTACAACTTTCAAACTCTATATGAAAGTCAACGACATTAACAAACCATTAACTCTTTATATATATATATATATATATATATATATATATATATATATATATATATATATATATATATATATATATATATATATATATATTAGACTACTTTTTTAAAAAGCTACATGTACAATAATATTATTTTCAAGTTTTTTCAGAATCATAAACCAGTAAGAAAATGACAGACACATATGTGACGGACCCATGCCCTATGTGTCATCTGTTGGTTGGTGTCACGTGTTGATTTTGTAAGGAGGAAGGTGTAACGCCCCAGTTATTTAAATAAAATAACAAACGAAAGTCTCGGACTAAATTGTGAAGAATTTTAAAAGTCAGGGGTTTAAAGTGAAAATTCGGGACTTAAATTGAAAAGAAGTGAAGGCTTAAGGATCTATTATGAAAGAGACTTTTGTAGAGTAGGGGTTGATTGGTAAATTTCAAACTTTAATTGTAAAGAATTTCAGAAGATAGGGTTAAAAAGGTAAGTATGTGTTTTATTTTGAAAAAGATATCATGGGGAGGGACTAGAATGGTTAAATGGAAAAAATTGGAGCATGGACACGGGACAACTCCCGTCACCCTCCCTTGATCCTTGTATATATGCATCTTAAATCACTCAAACCCTAACCCTAAGGGATATGCCTCCAGCCGTCACCCCTCCTACTCTCTCACCTCCGGTCACTCATGGCCGCCGATCGACCGCCTTCTTCTCCTTCTCTTACTCCAGCCGCTATGTTAGAGCCTTCCGCCGCCCTATCGAGACTTATCGCCGCCATCCTTTCTCGCCAAGCCAGCCGCCATGCGTTAAGACTGCTGTCGTTCGCTGTTCCGACCAAGCAGGGCGCCTGTTGCCTCGCCAATGAGCACCGCCGACCGCCACACTGTTGAGGAAGGTCGCCATTGCGATGTTGCTGCCGAAGAATCGCCGTTTCTGGGTTCCGACCATCGTTTGCCACCCATGGTGGCTGAGTTGGGAAAGTTTCAGTCCCCGGATCGTGGTTACGTGTGGTTACTGTTCGTTTGCTCGGATGAGGGACAAGAAAGACCACCACCACCACCTTTGGGTGGTGGCTAGCATCACAAACCGCCGCTGCTGTTGCTTTTTAATGTTGTTGCCGCCACCGTGAGCCACCAAGGGAGGGTGGCTGGACCTTTGTGCAAATAGAATCTTGTAGGTGTGTGTGTGTTTTGTTGTAGAAGGTGTTAATGGCCGGAAAACGGAATAGATGCCCACCATGGCCGCCAACTATGGTGGCTGCCGCCTTGTACCACCGCCGACCACCACTAGGGTGGTTGTGTGTGTGTGTGTTAGTTAGTGAGTGTGTGTATTGTGGATTAAAGCCATGTAATTGTAATTAGCAAATTTAATAATAAAAAGAAATGGAAAACCACCACCTTAGGGTGGTGGCCGCCGCCGTGAGCCGCCATGAACCACCACTACCCGAGGTGGTAGTGGGTGGTGTCCCACAAGCAAAACCCTAATGGGCTTAGAGAGTTATTTTGGGCCTATTGGGCCACGTTTGGATGAGGAACCCTAATTAGGGTTTAGAAAACCCTAAGTATGAGTATTGGGCCTTAGACCTATTGGACCCACTTTTGGGCCAATGGGATTGGATTGTGAATTAAGCCCAAACTATTCCATGTCATTTATCTAGTAGAGTAAAGAACTTAATGGACTAAGTCCTTAATGAGCTAATTGAGAAAATATTAATATTTGGGAATTTATCAGGACACACGAGAATTATTTAATAAGTGAAATATTAAATAATAAATCATTGGTAGAAATTAATCTAAGCAATAATGGACTTAATGGATTAAGTCCCTAGTGTGTTAAGTCCTTAGTGGGTTAAGTAAGAAACACTTAACCCTAGTTATCATTTGATGTGAAACCCTAATTTCACTTGGGCTTTGTGTTGGGCCATCCGAGAATAATCAAATGGACTAGAGTAATTAGTTGGGCTCTAGGGTAAGGCCCATATCAAGGATTGGCCCAATTTGGAAAATTGGGCCATAGTTGGGGCCTAGATGGTTGTATGATATTGGGCCCTAGAATGATACATGTTGGACTGGACTGATCAATTGGGCCTTAAGGGATGTCCATGTAGAGGTTTGGGCCCAATTTGGAAAATTGGACCATATATTGGGCTTTGATCCCTAGTTGACTTTGGGCCTATGGATTGGGCCTTAGGCTTGGGTAAGCCAAGCTAGGGGTAATGTAGTAACTACCCAAAGTACGTATTTATAGTTATGTGTTAGAACCCAATTATTAATTGGGTGTTATTTTGGTGTTGACAGTTCGGGAATCTTGCATCTAGCAGTTGGGGTTGAGTCTGTGGGACTTCAGCAGCGTGGGATTGTGTCTACGGGACTTCAGCAGTGTGAGGTGAGTTTCCTTCCAGTAGGAACGGGTCTACGGCCACAATGCCGGCCCGTTTAGTTAGCGGTAGTTCCGGACTTCAGTCCGATGCAGTAGTTCAGTATGCTTGGTGTCTTTGTGATACAGACATGGTATGAGTTATGTGTTCCGGACTATGGTCCGATGCAGTATGCAGTATATGTGTTTATATTATATGCTATGATTATGTTATGCTATGTTCAGTTAGTTCCGGACCTCGGTCCGATGAAGTAGTTAGAGTGCTTGATGTCTTTGTGATTCAAGCATGTTTTGTGTTATGTGTTTCGGACTCTGTTCCGATGCAGTATGCAGTATATGTATTCATGCTAGTTGATATGTTTATGCTATGTTACGTTCAGTCAGTTCCGGACTTCGGTCCGATGCAGGGGACAAGGTCCCAATCAGTTCCGGACTTCGGTCCGATGCAGTTAGTTCCGGATTCGGTCCGATGCAGAGGGCAAGGCCCTGGTTAGTTCCGGACTTCGGTCCGATGCAGTTAGTTCCGGACTTCGGTCCGATGCAGAGGGCAAGGCCCTGGTTAGTTCCGGACTCCGGTCCGATGCAGTTTCCAGACTTCGGTCCGATGCAGAGGGCAAGGCCCTGGTTAGTTCCGGACTCTGGTCCGATGCAGTTTCCGGACTTCGGTCTGATGCAGTGGGCAAGGCCCAGTATGTGCTTTATATGTGGTATGGTATGTGGTAGTTTGGGGGAGCTCACTAAGCTTCGTGCTTACGGTTTTCAGTTTTGGTTTCAGGTACTTCTGCAAGTAAAGGGAAGAGCTCGGGATGATGGCATCGCACACACCACAGCTTCAGTTTTTGTCCTGGGAGCTGATACAGTTTTCTTAGATATGTTTTGATACAGTTGTGACTCAGTTTTCTCACAGTATTTTAGTATGGTTTGAGATACTTAGCGTATGGTTTTACTATATGATACTCAGTTTTATGGTTTTTGGTTAAATTAAAAATGAAATTTTCGGGTCGTATTTTTGGGTTGTTACAAGTTGGTATCAGAGCCTTGGTTTGAGGGATTCAGGCGCACTCACGAGTGTGTCTGAACTCAAACTAAGGAAGTGGTATAAAGTTTTCAAGAGAAAAACCATGGTTACAAAAGAATTTTGAGAAAAGAAAACAATTTTAGAAAAAGTATAAAGAAAACAGTTTTAGAAAAAGCGAAAAGAGTTTTGAAAAGAGAAAAAGGGTGTGGTGCATGCAATCAACCGAGCTCAAGTAAGTACTCCCAAATTACCTATACAAGTTTATGATCAATAGTTTCAATTTCAGTTTTAGTTCCAGTTTCAGTTTCAGTTTCAGTAGAACAGCATGCTAGTATAGGACTAAGGATCTAGGAGGATGCCTTATGTGCCTGCTTTGTGTGTTTCAACTTGATAAGAATTTCATGCTAGTATTGAGTAGATAGTAGTAGGATAGCCTGTGTAGGTTATGCCTGATAGTATGAGTTTAGCATTATATGCTAGTACAGTTTCTTGTCATGATAATAGTTTTGCCTGAGTATGTTTCCTTTATCCGAATGTTGCTTGCTTTGTGCTTTGTGGGACTCTAAGTGATGGGAGTTAGCCATTAGGTGAATACGTCACATCACATGTGATTAGGGTTGAATAATCTCAGAGTGCTGGATTTGGCCCTACTGCGCAGCTCTTGTTTGAGTCTAACCGTTGTAGGGACGAGACTTTTACTCGAAGGATTATCCGAGCCTCATTGCATGTGATGGTATTCAGGTGGTGGCTAATTGGCATTACAAGGAGGCCTTCAGCAGCTGAGGACTGGTTTGGGTGGAGTCAGAAGTTCCCTAGGGAAAGCCTAGGAAGGTAGTAGCAGAGATCAGTAGCAGTAGAGTGACTTGGTCGAGTCGAGGCAGTTCTTGAGGAAAGTACGGATAGATGTGGAAGGTAGTATGGGCCCGTACTACTGAAAGCAGAGGATCCATACTCGAATCAAGGAAGGCGGAGATGAATCCATGGAACTTGTAGTGTGTGAGATCCCTCGAGATTGGATGAGTATTGTGATGTTAGTGATGGCATGTTGCCGAGTATAGTGACGCTACGTGGTAGACCAGATGGTAGTTTTGGCGTCGACGAGGGATCAGGCTTGGACTCTAGAGTCGGGCAGATTGATGATCAGATGAGAGAGTTCATTTCATCTGAGAATTTTGCGCAGTATCATTGACCAGACTCTTGTGATCCTCAGTGTGATCAAGGAGGGCATTATAGAGATTTATGATGAGAGGCCGAGTGCATTCTGCACTGAGATAGCAGTCATGATAGAGACATGTACGTTGATGTTTCGGGAATTCAGAGTTTGTGAGGCTTCAGATTGTCATGGGGGTTAGGGACCCCATTGTTAGCAGTAGATGGTTGGCGGATGTCACCAACGTTTTTCATACCAGACATTGTCTCAAAAGGAGACAAGATCTGACTTACTTCCTATCTCCTGAGGAACAGAGCGCGAGATTGATAGGAAGAGGTTGGTAGTGAGTTGAGGGATGATGTGGTTGATGCTATGTCATGGGATGACTTCCAGACCAGATTCTGGGCAGAGTGTGCCCAGGCGATTGAGGCGCAGCAGTTGCCGCCAGAGTTGTGAGATCCTCACCAGACGAATGAGACTGTGACAGAGATCACTGCCAAGCCTCGGGAAAGAGCTCATATGGTACCACAATATGCAGTAGATGAGGAAATGAAGAAGGAAAGTTATCAGGACATACTGTAGAATGATAGCAGGGAGATCATGAGTATCTCGGGGTGCAAGACCCTGAATGATATGACTTCTAGAGCTCGAGAGCGGGATATTGACTTGGAGCACATTGTTAAGAGGGAACCAGATCAGTTGCTTATAGTGAGGGGTCTCGGGAGGAGACCGTAGATTTCAGATTAGCTTTCGAGAGACCAGCAGGACCAAATTCGGTGTACACTTGCGGGATTGGGAAGTACAATGTCATATTGGTTTATTCCAAGACTGAGGAGCAGCACGTGAAGCACATGAGGGAGGTGCTAGAGATTTTGAGGAGGGAGAGAATTTTGCAAGGTTCTCTAATTGTGAGTTCTGGTTGTGCGGGGTGCAATTTCTTGGGCACCTTGTCAATCAGAAGGATATTCTAGTCGATCCGGCCAAGATTGAGGTCGTGATGCAGAGGAGAATTATGAGGTCTCCAACTGAGATTCGGAGCTTCCTGGGTTTAGCATGTTATTACCGGAGATTTATTCGGATTTTTAGAAGTTGTGTGATCTTTTGGATTAGCTAGTGTTGAAACACTAGCAATGGTAAGTGTGGTTTCTAGCAGATTGGTCATGGGTGGCGAGAAGGATTGGGGAATTCTTCCAGTTTTGTGTGTTGTAGGGCATTAGCTGAATCAAAGTGGGGGAGAATCACCCAAGGATTCAGAAGCAGGAGCAGTTTTGAGACTAGGGTAAGTTTTGCATCCTTATTGGGAAGGAAGATAACCCAAGCAGTTGTATGGTTTGAGGATAATGTGAGATGGAAGTTCGGAAAAGCTTGCCAGTAAGGAGATCGCATTCCCGTGATGTTACTAGCAAGCCTTAGGGAATCAGGCTTGGGATTCCAGTCAGGACACGAGTTCAGCTGAGTGCGGGGCAAGCGCGTGTTCGATCCAGTATTAGAGTGTTGTAAGCCTGCGGGTGTAGCCGTACCATTCACTAGCTGTCAGATAGCATCAGATTGTTGTAAGTCTGCGGGTGTAGCCGTAGCATTCACTAGCAGTCAGATAGTATCAGAGTGTTGTAAGTCTGTGGGTGTAGCCGTAGCATTCACTAGCAGTCAGATAGTATTAGAGTGTTGTAAGTCTGCGGGTGTAGCCGTAGCATTCACAAGATTAGCAGATAGTACTAGAGTGATGTGAGTCTGTGGGTGTAGCCGCAGCCTTCACTAGGTTAGTAGATAGCGCGAGTGCGTTGTTAGGACGCAGAAAGATCAGTAGTACCCACCAGTTCGGGTATAGTAGTGAGGAAATGGAAATCCACGGATTGGATTTCGGAATTTCCCAGATGGATGAGACCTGGTTAAGCTAGTGATAAGATTGTAGAAGCGCCGCTATAGAGATGAGAGCAAGGAAGCAGTGGACTACTTAAGGTCATTTATGACATGAGGCTACCAATGGTCATGTAGCAATCACCTTTAGCCTTGGGTTTGGTGACGTCAGGATTTGACGTATGGACTCGATCAGTTAGATCAGAAAGTTATTAGAGCCTCAGTGGCATGGTAACTAGTGGCATCTAGTTCTAGAGAAGGAACTTGTTCAGAAGTCGTGTGAGGCGACTAAGTGGGAGTCCTTTGGCTCTGCAGCCGGGCCGAAACCCGGTATTTCAGATGATTGGCGGAAAATTGAGACCAGGTAGGTCTCGGTAGATGTCAGGAAGCAGCCACGTGGCAGCATACAGTTTCAGGCAATTCAGTGTTCTGAGCAGTTCAGTGTTCAGATAGTTTAGTGCTTCGAGCAGTTCAGTGTTCAGACAATTCAGTGTTTCGAGCAGTTAAGTGTTTAGGTAGTTCAGTGTTCAGAAAGTTTAGTGTCTCATGCAATTACAGCTTTTGGGCAATGTTAGTAATTGTGCCCTAAGTTGCAAGTACAGACAGGATAGTTGGTTTAATGGGAAGTGACAAGTCACCCTCAGCGAGATTATCGGAGCATTGGCCAAGTATAAGTGAATCACAGGGATAAGTGGATTTGTGATTCTGTTTTCTAGTGTGAGCTTTGAGTTATCAGAAGTTGAGTAGGCAGCTGAGTAACAAGTGGATTGGATTTAGCAATCATGAATCAGTAGAGTGGTCTGTCAGGGATTCGGACCATCTCAAGACATCAGAATTTAGATGAAGTAGATGTGATCTTGTTGCGAGGAAGTAGTTTGCCTACAGATGTTTGGGCTTTGCGATGATTGGTCACAGCTACCCTGAGAAGGTTAGGGTGTACTCAGGATTATGGCCATGTTACTTGAGAAGTGAGCGGGCAGGGAATAGTAAGGAATGATTTCGAGGACGAAATCTAATTTAAGTGGGGGAGAGTTTTAACGCCCCGGTTATTTAAATAAAATAACAAACGAAAGTCTCGGACTAAATTGTGAGGAATTTTAAAAGTCAGGGGTTTAAAGTGAAAATTCGGGACTTAAATTGAAAAGAAGTGAAGGCTTAAGGATCTATTATGAAAGAGACTTTTGTAGAGTAGGGATTGATTGGTAAATTTCATACTTTAATTGTAAAGAATTTCAGAAGACAGGGTTAAAAAGGTAAGTATGTGTTTTATTTTGAAAAAGATATCATGGGGAGGGACTAGAATGGTTAAATGGAAAAAATTGGAGCATGGACACGGGACAACTCCCGTCACCCTCCCTTGATCCTTGTATATATGCATCTTAAATCACTCAAACCCTAACCCTAAGGGATATGCCTCCAGCCGTCACCCCTCCTACTCTCTCACCTCCGGTCACTCATGGCCGCCGATCGACCGCCTTCTTCTCCTTCTCTTACTCCAGCCGCTATGTTAGAGCCTTCCGCCGCCCTATCGAGACTTATCGTCGCCATCCTTTCTCGCCAAGCCAGCCGCCATGCGTTAAGACTGTTGTCGTTCGCTGTTCCGACCAAGCAGGGCGCCTGTTGCCTCGCCAATGAGCACCGCCGACCGCCACACTGTTGAGGAAGGTCGCCATTGCGATGTTGCTGCCGAAGAATCGTTGTTTCTGGGTTCCGACCATCGTTTGCCACCCATGGTGGCTGATTTGGGAAAGTTTCAGTCTCTGGATTGTGGTTGCGTGTGGTTACTGTTCGTTTGCTCGGATGAGGGACAAGAAAGACCACCGCCACCACCTTTGGGTGGTGGCTAGCATCACAAACCGCCGCTGCTGTTGCTTTTTAGTGTTGTTGCCGCCACCGTGAGCCACCAAGGGAGGGTGGCTGGACCTTTGTGCAAATAGAATCTTGTAGGTGTGTATGTGTTTTGTTGTAGAAGGTGTTAATGGCCGGAAAACGGAATAGATGCCCACCATGGCCGCCAACCATGGTGGTTGCCGCCTTGTACCACCGCCGACCACCACTAGGGTGGTTGTGTGTGTGTGTTAGTTAGTGAGTGTGTGTATTGTGGATTAAAGCCATGTAATTGTAATTAGCAAATTTAATAATAAAAAGAAATGGAAAACCACCACCTTAGGGTGGTGGCCGCCGCCGTGAGCCGCCATGAACCACCACTACCCGAGGTGGTAGTGGGTAGTGTCCCACAAGCAAAACCCTAATGGGCTTAGAGAGTTATTTTGGGCCTATTGGGCCACGTTTAGATGAGGAACCCTAATTAGGGTTTAGAAAACCCTAATTATGAGTATTGGGCCTTAGACCTATTGGACCCACTTTTGGGCCAATGGGATTGGATTGCGAATTAAGCCCAAACTATTCCATGCCATTTATCTAGTAGAGTAAAGAACTTAATGGACTAAGTCCTTAATGAGCTAATTGAGAAAATATTAATATTTGGGAATTTATCAGGACACACGAGAATTATTTAATAAGTGAAATATTAAATAATAAATCATTGGCAGAAATTAATCTAAGCAATAATGGACTTAATGGATTAAGTCCCTAGTGTGTTAAGTCCTTAGTGGGTTAAGTAAGAAACACTTAACCCTAGTTATCATTTGATGTGAAACCCTAATTTCACTTGGGCTTTGTGTTGGGCCATCCGAGAATAATCAAATGGACTAGAGTAATTAGTTGGGCTCTAGGGTAAGGCCCATATCAAGGATTGGGCCCAATTTGGAAAATTGGGCCATAGATGGGCCATAGTTGGGGCCTAGATGGTTGTATGATATTGGGCCCTAGTGTGACATCCCCAAAATCTCGGCCAGAAAAGACCGAATTTCATTTATGCTTTTAAATAATTTCAGAGTAAATCCTTTTGATTTGAAAGAGTTGTGGAATTTGTTCCCAAAACAAAACATGATAAAATAATATTTATCAAAGCATTTCATCAAGAGATGCATTTTCATTACATAATCAAAACTCGGGATCCGATACAGACCATAAAGCATAAACGATAAACATTACAAGTCATTCAACAAATATTTACATAAACAGACTTGTAAACAAAACAACAAGATGATCCATCCATCTTACGCCCTTGCGCCACTTCCTGTAATTCAAATAAAACTGAGTGGGTCAGGCTTGGGAGCCTGGTGAGCATATAGGGTTTTCAACCCACAATAAATAAGTTATATTTAATTTCACCAACCAATCACTATCCCGATTACCCATTCCCGTTATCCTCACTTTACGTCCCTAAAACAACATCTATCTCAAGGGACCTAATCTAGGATTTTCATCGGGACGGACATCACTGCTAAGGGGTTTCCTCAACAATAGATATCCTAAAGGCAACCATGAGGGGGATAGAGTACACCGGTGAACACATCGTTCACAACACCTACATGTTATGAACCTGCTAGCGTTCCACTGGACTGTCTAGAAAGAGTCTGTGGTCGTTATCCATACTCCGCTGAATAACTAGATCAACAACAACAACAACATCGAGGCCTCTCATATGTTTATTACACACCAACTATCTACCCATGTTCTACCCAACATATTAGTAGATAAAAATATATATTTTCATACATAGATTAAAACCTGTATATAATTTTCATTCAATATATATTCCACATAATAGATGAGGCATACCACATAACACGTATTCCATAGAAAACAATTCAGATATATGATATAGAATAAAGTGAATATCCATTCACGCATATAACCACAAAAATATACACATAACAAGTATATCGTATAAAATACTTCATAGTTACTCGTTAGAAGAAAGTAACTACACCCTCACACATATAAACCACAATTTACTTAATACACTCAAACCGTACTTGTATTATTATCGTGTTTATGAAAGGTAGTATACACTCACTTGATCAGAAGATAATCGGACAGCACTACGACTTGCAGAAGTAGTAATCCTCAGCAGATCTGGAAGATCTCCACAAAAATCGAACTTCTCGCGGGCAAAGCTTCGGCTCGGGAACCGCAATTCTCGGGATCTTCGGGATCCCGGGACTTGCCTCGGGGCTAGAGTATAATACCGGGGCTTCGGGGTATTTCTGGCACGCAAAACGATGCAAAACGGGAGAGAGAAGAGAAGAAATTGGCAAAAGACTCGGCTGCCTTCGCATCCTATTTATAGGAGGCTAGAGCCTCGGAGTACGCGGGGCGTACTGGTCCGAAGTCGTCATGGCATGCGTCATCCGAAGCCACTTGCTGCGATGTCGACACCTTCGGAGTACGTGGGGCGTACCTCGGATCAGATCGGTGACTCGCCTTCGGATAAAGCTTCCGAATTAATGATTTAATTTAATTACAAAATAATTAATAAACTTCGGAAATTCATATATTCTTCATACGAACTCTTTTTTCAACGTTCTTTATATCCACGGAAAGGTGAGACTACGCTCTACAACTTTCGTTTAGACTCCATCGGCTAATTTTGACTTTATTTTTATTATTTATTTTTAATAGGCCGCGACAGAAAAACTTCGTTATAAATTCATAACTTCTTCGTTTGACGTCCGTTCTCGCCTAACTTTTTATCGCTTTGATACCAACAATGAGATCTTCGATTCTCATTTAGATTGCTTCAGCTAAAAACCGCTCGATCTCAAATCGAGTATTTCAGGCTGCATACCGCTAAGTCGAAACTTCGATAAATCATAACTTCCTCATACGAAGTCAGATTTGGGCGTTCTATATATATTCGGAAACCTCGTTTCAACTACTACAACATTAACCAAAGATATTCAGTTCATTTTACACTTAAATTTTGACGCTTATTTTTATTCTTAATTAATCAGACCACATAATTAAGAAATTAAGCACAAAACACATAATACTCAAATAATACATTCTTATTATTTCAAAATTGGTTACAAAGGTTAACCTAGACTATTACATTGCTAAAAATGGCAAGCCCGGAAACACAGGCGTTACAATTCTCTCCACCTTAGAATGATTCCGTCCCCGGAATCACACATCAACAAACAAATGCGGATAACGACCCATTATGTCACTCTCCGTCTCCCAGGTGAGATTCGGCCCATTCGTGTGTTTCTATCGGACAAGCACTAACTCAACCATCTTGCGTCGCAATTGGGTCAACAATTGCCTCTGGTTCTTCAATCAACCTTTTGTTCTCATCGATTCTCAACTCCGAAAGTGGAATCATGTCGGGAACTTCTCCCGTGAACTTCCTCAAATAACACACATGAAAAGTGTTATGAATTCCATTCAGTTCTTCTGGTAGTTCGAGCTTGTAAGCTTGGTTCCCAATCCCCTGAAGAACTTTAAACGGTCCAATAAACCTTGGACTCAACTTTCCCCTTTTACCAAATCTTATAAGTCCCTTCCACGGCGAGACTTTAAGCAAAACCGAATCCCCAACCTCAAAAGTTATCGGTCTTCGCTTCTTGTCAGCATAGCTCTTTTGACGATCCTAAGCCGCTAACATTCTTTCCCTAATTATTTTCAACTTTTCAGCAGTTTGATGAACCATCTCCGGTCCCATAAACTGCTTTTCCCCAGCCTCAAGCCAACAAGACGGCGTACGACACTTCTGTCCATACAAGGCTTGGTAAGGTGCCATCTTTATGCTCGAGTGGAAACTATTATTATAGGAAAATTCTACCAACGGTAAATATTCATCCCAATTACCTAGGAATTCCAAGGTACATGCTCTCAGCATATCTTCAAGCGTTTGTATCGTTCGTTCACTCTGACCATCAGTCAGCGGATGGTAAGCTGTACTTAAACACAACTTGGTACCCAATTCCTCTTGTAGACTTTTCCAAAACCTCGAGGTGAAACGACTATCACGATCCGATACAATCGTTAACGGAACACCGTGAAGTCTCACAATTTCTTTTACGTAAGAATTCGCAAGCTTTTCCATAGACCATTTCTCCTTGGCTGCTATGAAATGCACACTCTTAGTGAATCGATCAACGACCACCCAAATTATGTCGTGACCATTCTTTGTTCTGGGCAGTTTAGTGACAAAATCCATAGCAATGTCTTCCCACTTACCCATAGGCACAGGCAAAGGTTCTAAACTCCCATACAGTTTCTGATGTTGTGTCTTGACTCTCGTGCAAGTCACACACTCAGCCACATACTTTGCAACATCAAGCTTCATCGTCGGCCACCAGTAGTAGGGTTTCAGGTCCCTATACATTTTAGTGCTACCCGGATGAATCGAGTACATGGTCTTGTGAGCTTCTTCCATCAGAAGATCTCTGACTCCTCCTGTCTTAGGTATCCAAATCCGATCTTGGAACACCTTCAGTCCATGACTGTTTACACCGAACACCAACGTTTTGCCCAAACGTTCCTCCTTTCTGTCATTCTTCTCAGCAGCTTCGCTCTGAGCTTTCTTTATACTTTCCAAAATAGTCGAGAAAACTTCAATTCTCAACGCTCTTGGCCTTTTCCTTTCAAGATTGACTTTCCGACTGAGAGCATCAGCAACAACATTAGCTTTACCGGGGTGGTAAAGTATCTCGCAGTCATAGTCTTTAAGTAATTCTAGCCAGCGCCGTTGTCTCATATTCAACTCCTTCTGATTAAAGAGATATTGGAGACTCTTATGATCAGTAAAAAGTTTGCACTTCGTGCCATAGAGGTAATGCCTCCATATTTTCAGAGCGAAAACTACCGCCGCCAACTCCAAATCATGAGTCGGGTAGTTCTTTTCATGCTCTTTCAGCTGTCGAGACGCATATGCTATCACCTTTTCTCTTTGGGTCAAAACACAACCCAATCCAACCCCAGACGCATCGCTATAAACAGCGAAGTCTTCAACTCCATCGGGTAGAGAAAGTATCGGTGCCTCGCATAGCTTCTTCTTTAGCTTCTCGAATGCTTCTTTATGCTTATCACTCCAAGCATAAGTAGCTCCTTTGTGGGTCAAAGCTGTCAACGGATTAGCGATCGAAGAAAAGCCTTGGATAAACCTTCGGTAATATCCGGCTAATCCTAAAAAGCTTCGAATCTCTGTGGGACTTTTCGGTTGTTCCCACTTTGTTACAGCTTCAATCTTTGCTGGATCAACCATTATCCCTTCTTGGTTGACCACGTGACCCAAGAATTGGACTTCACGAATCCAAAAATCACATTTGGAGAACTTAGCATACAGCTTCTCCTTCTTCAAAACTTCCAACACTTCTCGCAAGTGTCTGCCTTGCTCCTCCTGGCTTTTCGAGTAAATCAGAATGTCATCTATGAACACTATCACGGATTTATCAAGGAAAGGATTACAAACCCTATTCATCAAATCCATGAATGCTGTCGGAGCATTGGTTAGTCCAAACGACATAACCAAGAACTCGTAGTGTCCATATCTAGTTCTGAATGCAGTCTTCTCGATATCTTGCTCTCTTACTTTTAGCTGATGATATCCTGACCTTAGATCGATCTTCGAGAAATAGCTCGAACCTTGCAATTGATCAAACATGTCATCAATCCTTGGCAACGGATATCTATTCTTTATTGTTGCCTTGTTCAGCTCTCTGTAATCAATGCACATTCTCATACTTCCATCTTTCTTCTTTACAAATAACACCGGAGCTCCCCAGGGTGATGAACTAGGTCTAATGAAACCTTTGTCCAATAACTCCTGAAGTTGCATCATTAGCTCCTTCATCTCCGTCGGTGCTAATCGATAAGGTGCTTTTGCAATTGGCGTTGTTCCTGGCAACAAGTCAATACGGAATTCCACTTGTCGATCAGGCGGTAATCCAGGAAGATCTTCAGGAAATACTTCCGGATAATCACACACCACTGGAATATTCTGCATCACCTTTTTTCCTTCTTAGCATCGATCACGAATGCTAAGTATGATGTACACCCTTTGGTCAAACATTTTCTGGCTTTCATCAATGAAATGATTCCAGAATTCACTCTGCGTTTATCTCCATACACCATAAACGAATCTTTCCCAGGCGGGTTTACTTTGACTATTTTCTTCTTGCATAAAATTTCGGCATCGTTGGCGCTAAGCCAATCCATTCCCAATACGATGTCGAAACCATTAAGTTCGATAGGCAATAATTCCTCGTGGAACTTATTCCCATTCAGATCAATTAAGATGTTTTTCATACGATGGCTAACAGGTACAAACTTGCCACTAGCAACTTCGACTAATAAGGCATTATCTAGTCTAACAACAGGCAAAGCTAGCTTTCTACCAAATTCATGCGATATAAAGGAGTAGTTGGCTCCAGAATCAAATAAAATTTGGGCAGACAATTCGTTAACGAGAAAGGTACCTGAAGCGACATCAGCTTCATCTTTAGCAGCTTCCAGTGTCATCTGGAATGCTCTCGCCTTTGGCTTTGGCGGAATGTTGGGTCTAGCTGCCTCCTTCTTCTTCGGGCAGTCCCTCGACATATGACCCTCCTCACCACAACCATAGCAAACTTTCTTTGAGAGGGTACACTCATTGGCATAGTGCCCTGGCTTTCCACACTTGTAGCATGTGTTCGCTACCTCACATTTTCCATGATGCTTCTTCTTACATTTGTCGCACCATTTCGCTTCACCTCCACTTCCCCTCGAACCAGACTTCGAGAACTTGTTTTTCTTATTGGACCCTGAAGTTCCATCGAACTTCCTCTTATCTCCAACATCAATCCTTTCCAGACCCTTTTCCTTCTGCTGGGCCTCCACATTCTTAGCTGCACGAACAGCCGTTTTCAGAGTGGTTGCCATCTTGACTGTCGGACCAAAGTCGGCAGGCAGTCCATTAGCAAACCTCTCAATCTTGGATAGTTCCGTTGGCACTAGGTACGGAAATAACTTCATTTTCTCAGTAAATGCAGTAGCATAATCATCTATGCTCATTTTCCCCTTCTTCAAGTTTTGGAACTCATTGTTTAGATCAATTAGATCGATCTCTGAACAATACTGCACCCTTAGTTGTTCCAAGAACTCCTCCCATGACATTTTCAGGGCTTCTCCTCGTGGCATAGTGTCTGCCAACAACTTCCACCAACTCAAGACTCTAGTCTTCAGTTGTCTAACCGCAAAGACGGTCTTCTGTTTGTTGCTACAGTCACAACTTTCAAATACCATCTCCATTTCGGAGATCCAATCCATTATCTCAACAGGCTTCGGGCTTCCAGAAAGACTTGGCGGTTTGGCGCCCAAGAAATTATTGTACATACGCCCATCCTTGTTGTTTCTCCTTTCTGGATCGTTCCTTCGTTCTCCTTGAGTCCCAACTTGACTCATCATGCGACTATTGTTCCCTTCCTCCGATTGCTCGGGAATTAATTCGGGTTCCTCAATAGGTATGATAGGTTCATCCTTATTATCATGCAACATCTGTCGCATCTCCTCCCTTTGTTTGGCTAGCATAGCCCGAATCATGGCTTGCACCGCAGCCATTGTTATTGGTTCTGGTGCTGCTGCTACAACAGGTATCTGCTCAATCACTGGCGGTTGATTCCTGTTTTCATCCGCGTTTCCAACGCCACTCCTTGTTCTCACCATTTTGATCTACACACCGAATAAGGTGAAATTAGATCCTTATTCACGATAGATATTCAAATCATCCTTATTACTCCGAAACGTTTACATACTAGTTCTAATAACGTAGGCATACGCTTAGAATCCTACACACATAAGGTTTCCAGATCCGGTCGGCAACAAACCGTAGATCCGAACAAATAACATCATATATGGCAACATATAACATTTAGCACATAAAGCATTTTAGGCAACTTTCCTAAAATAAACTAGTGCTCGTGTCTAAAATCCAATAGACACACATCTCAAAATTCCACTTAGCATTCTAAGTTTAAGTCTAGAAATCCTACAAATTCCTAGTTCGCTTAAACTAATGCTCTGATACCAACTGTGACATCCCCAAAATCTCGGCCAGAAAAGACCGAATTTCATTTATGCTTTTAAATAATTTCAGAGTAAATCCTTTTGATTTGAAAGAGTTGCGGAATTTGTTCCCAAAACAAACCATGATAAAATAATATTTATCAAAGCATTTCATCAAGAGATGCATTTTCATTACATAATCAAAACTCGGGATCCGATACAGACCATAAAGCATAAACGATAAACATTACAAGTCATTCAACAAATATTTACATAAACAGACTTGTAAACAAAACAACAAGATGATCCATCCATCTTACGCCCTTGCACCACTTCCTGTAATTCAAATAAAACTGAGTGGGTCAGGTTTGGGAGCCTGGTGAGCATATAGGGTTTTCAACCCACAATAAATAAGTTATATTTAATTTCACCAACCAATCACTATCCCGATTACCCATTCCCGTTATCCTCACTTTACGTCCCTAAAACAACATCTATCTCAAGGGACCTAATCTAGGATTTTCATCGGGACGGACATCACTGCTAAGGGGTTTCCTCAACAATAGATATCCTAAAGGAAACCATGAGGGGGATAGAGTACACCGGTGAACACATCGTTCACAACACCTACATGTTATGAACCTGCTAGCGTTCCACTGGACTGTCTAGAAAGAGTCTGTGGTCGTTATCCATACTCCGCTGAATAACTAGATCAACAACAACAACAACATCGAGGTCTCTCATCTGTTTATTACACACCAACTATCTACCCATGTTCTACCCAACATATTAGTAGATAAAAATATATATTTTCATACATAGATTAAAACCTGTATATAATTTTCATTCAATATATATTCCACATAATAGATGAGGCATACCACATAACACGTATTCCATAGAAAACAATTCAGATATATGATATAGAATAAAGTGAATATCCATTCACGCATATAACCACAAAAATATACACATAACAAGTATATCGTATAAAATACTTCATAGTTACTCGTTAGAAGAAAGTAACTACACCCTCACACATATAAACCACAATTTACTTAATACACTCAAACCGTACTTGTATTATTATCGTGTTTATGAAAGGTAGTATACACTCACTTGATCAGAAGATAATCGGACAGCACTACGACTTGCAGAAGTAGTAATCCTCAGCAGATCTGGAAGATCTCCACAAAAATCGAACTTCTCGCGGGCAAAGCTTCGGCTCGGGAACCGCAATTCTCGGGATCTTCGGGATCCCGGGACTTGCCTCGGGGCTAGAGTATAATACCGGGGCTTCGGGGTATTTCTGGCACGCAAAACGATGCAAAACGGGAGAGAGAAGAGAAGAAATTGGCAAAAGACTCGGCTGCCTTCGCATCCTATTTATAAGAGGCTGGAGCCTCGGAGTACGCGGGGCGTACTGGTCCGAAGTCGTCATGGCATGCGTCATCCGAAGCCACTTGCTGCAATGTCGACACCTTCGGAGTACGCGGGGCGTACCTCGGATCAGATCGGTGATTCGCCTTCGGATAAAGCTTCCGAATTAATGATTTAATTTAATTACAAAATAATTAATAAACTTCGGAAATTCATATATTCTTCATACGAACTCCGTTTTCGACGTTCTTTATATCCACGGAAAGGTGAGACTATGCTCTACAACTTTCGTTTAGACTCCGTCGGTTAATTTTGACTTTATTTTTATTATTTATTTTTAATAGGCCGCGACAGAAAAACTTCGTTATAAATTCATAACTTCTTCGTTTGACGTCCGTTCTCGCCTAACTTTTTATCGCTTCGATACCAACAATGAGGTCTTCGATCCTCATTTAGATTGCTTCGGCTAAAAACCGCTCGATCTCAAATCGAGTATTTCAGGCTGCATACCGCTAAGTCGAAACTTCGATAAATCATAACTTCCTCATACGAAGTCAGATTTGGGCGTTCTATATATATTCGGAAACCTCGTTTCAACTACTACAACATTAACCAAAGATATTCAGTTCATTTTACACTTAAATTTTGACGCTTATTTTTATTCTTAATTAATCAGACCACATAATTAAGCAATTAAGCACAAAACACATAATACTCAAATAATACATTCTTATTATTTCAAAATGGGTTACAAAGGTTAACCTAGACTATTACATTGCTAAAAACGGCAAGTCCGGAAACACAGGCGTTACACCTAGAATGATACATGTTGGACTGGACTGATCAATTGGGCCTTAAGGGATGTCCATGTAGAGGTTTGGGTCCAATTTGGAAAATTGGGCCATATATTGGGCTTTGATCCCTAGTTGACTTTGGGCCTATGGATTGGGCCTTAGGCTTGGGTAAGCCAAGCTAGGGGTAATGTAGTAATTACCCAGAGTATGTATTTATAGTTATGTGTTTGAACCCAATTATTAATTGGGTGTTATTTTGGTGTTGACAGTTCGGGAATCTGTCATCTAGCAGCTGGGGTTGAGTCTACGGGACTTCAGCAGCGTGGGATTGTGTCTACGGGACTTCAGCAGTGTGAGGTGAGTTTCGTTCCAGTAGGAACGGGTCTACGGCCACAATGTCGGCCCGTTTAGTTAGCAGTAGTTCTGGACTTCAGTCCGATGCAGTAGTTCAGTATGCTTGGTGTCTTTGTGATACAGACATGGTATGAGTTATGTGTTCCGGACTATGGTCCGATGCAGTATGCAGTATATGTGTTTATATTATATGCTATGATTATGTTATGCTATGTTCAGTTAGTTCCGGACCTCGGTCCGATGAAGTAGTTAGAGTGCTTGATGTCTTTGTGATTCAAGCATGTTTTGTGTTATGTGTTTCGGACTCTGTTCCGATGCAGTATGCAGTATATGTATTCATGCTAGTTGATATGTTTATGCTATGTTATGTTCAGTCAGTTCCGGACTTCGGTCCGATGCAGGGGACAAGGTCCCAATCAGTTCCGGACTTCGGTCCGATGCAGAGGGCAAGGCCCTGGTTAGTTCCGGACTTCGGTCCGATGCAGATAGTTCCGGACTTCAGTCCGATGCAGAGGGCAAGGCCCTGGTTAGTTCCGGACTCCGGTCCGATGCAGTTTCCGGAATTCGGTCCGATGCAGAGGGCAAGGCCCTGGTTAGTTCCGGACTCTGGTCCGACGTAGTTTCCGGACTTCGGTCCGATGTAGTGGGCAAGGCCCAGTATGTGCTTTATATGTGGTATGGTATGTGGTAGTTTGTGGGAGCTCACTAAACTTCGTGCTTATGGTTTTCAGTTTTGGTTTCAGGTACTTCTGCAAGTAAAGGGAAGAGCTCGGGATGATGGCTCGCACACACCATAACTTCAGTTTTTGTCCTGGGAGCTAATACAGTTTTCTTAGATATGTTTTGATACAGTTGTGACTCAGTTTTCTCACAGTATTTTAGTATGGTTTGAGATACGTAGCGTATGGTTTTACTATATGATACTCAGTTTTATGGTTTTTGGTTAAATTAAAAATGAAATTTTCGGGTCGGATTTTTGGGTTGTTACAGAAGGGATGCCTTTGGCTGGTGCCACTTGTCGGTCATCCGGTGGGGTCATGCATCTGTTTAGGGGGAAGGGTCTCCTTTGGTGTTGATACGTGTCAGCCTCTTATGGTGCCACGTGTCTTGTCGGGTATGGAGCTATTATCGAGTATTTTTTCGCTTTCTTCGAAAAATCATAACTCTCGAATACGAGTTCCTTTTTCGACGTTCTTTATATCTTCGGTTTCGTATCGACGAGTACTACAACTTTCATTAAGACTTTGTCAGCTAATTTGCATTCTATTTTTATTGTACAGTATATGAGAATTACACTATATAAGACACTAAAATTCACAACCCCTTCATACGAAACCTACCAGGTACACTACGGTGGCGAAAACAACACCTTTGGATATGTGGAGTCGTGGTGTTGCCACCTGGAGAGATGAGTGAGAGTTATTGCGGTTAGACTAGTGGGAGTGGTTATAGCCTCTACCGCACATCCGATGCCACATAAGCACGGACACTGCCCCTTGATTGCAGTTAGGGTGCGGCTAGGGCCGCACTACAGTATCCCATGGAAGCGCTCCCTTTGTCCATTTTCCAAACTTCATGACCATTGAATGGTCGATTTTTTTTCCCTTTTAAACCTTTACCCACTCCTATTTAAATCTCTCAAACCTTATAAAATTTCAACCAAACAAACTCCTAAAACACTTTATATTTTACTATCATTTTGTTTCTAAAACTTTTGAAAATGTCATCCTCCAAAAAAACGAACCAAACAAAAAAACACCACAGATGAGCTTTAAGTTGTTTTGGAGATGAAGGAGGACGTCAAAAAACATTACGCTAATCGTTTTTAATTTGTAGTTTTTTTTTCTAAGTTTTTAATCATTTAATGTGTTTTTTTTAAGTTGTAGGTTTAATATTTCTAGTTTGTTTTTCTAAATTTTTAGTTTTTTTTTTTAAGTTATGCAATGTAATGGTACTTTTATTTTTAATTAATGAAATATTATATTTTTTTTAAATAAAGTTTTTATTTATTAAATAAAAAAAATAAACCCAAATGTGGCACCACTCTTTGGGTGTGGCAACAAACCACACTTTTATGGTAAAAACACTCGTAGCGCATACACGACAGTGTGGTTTCATGAGGAAGTGGCTCCAGCCTTAACCGAATAAAATATAAATTAGATTCAAATTTGTGGTAGGTGAAGTAAGGGGACCGGAGAAATCACCAATCTAGTTCCGACGTATTGGACCTAGTAATGATGTAATATATTAGAACTTGCAACATCAAAATTTTGGGTCGTTATATAGTTGTACAATACTACATTTTAAAGCACCAATGGTTGTGTATAAAGAAAAATTGTTATGTACGGATCAATATACGACAAGCAAAAGTAAAATTACATTCACACTAATGGTCCATGTGTTTTGGAATAATTTGTATATTTGTTTTTTTTTAACTCGGATATTATTAGTTAGGAATTTAGTCTCTAACAAAGGTAAAAAAACTGATATAATCTTTTTGTAATTTTATTTTATTGTTACTTTTTGTTTTCTATTTTAATAACAAGATTAATCGAATGGAACCCACCCTCCTCACTTCTCCTGCTAAAATGTTTGCTATCCCATATTCAGTCTTTTCTGGCAAGTATGTATCTTCTATGAAGAGACTGATTTTCTCCGACAAGACTGTAAAAAATTGTTTGTGAAAAACAACCTAAACATTTAAACCAATTGCAACAAAAAAAAACTAAATTAAATAATCAATTATAAAGAAAACCCTCTCATATGTAAAAAAAAAAAAAAAAAAAAACTCGGATGTAAAAAAATAACTCATACCCGTCGTTTATCTGAATAATATACTAATTTAAAGTTGCATTTAGATATGTAATATGTATAATTTGTTTACTGAACTATATATAAAGTCGGACGTTTGGTTATTTTATCGCTAAAATAAGGTCGGTTGATCGTTATAATTTATATCTCATGTAGTTAAACTATAGTTTTTTGAACCTGCATCTAATTTGTAAAATATCATTTTTCATCCCTATACTTTGCAAAATGTCACTTTTACTCCATCAAGTTAGAACTTCCTAAAATATCACTTTCACCTTTTTATTTCCTAAACTTTTGTGTTTACCCTCGTAATATATATAATATTATTTTTCTATAGTCACCCCCCTCAACTTTGTAAAATACCATTTTAATCTCCTTAACTTTGAACTTTGTAAAATATCAAGTTCACCATTTTGATTTTCTAAATTTTCGTGTTTATCCATGCAACTATAGTTTAGTTAGTGATACCGGTTTTGTATATTTATCTACCAACAAATACATTGATACTTAACTTTTATGAATACAATCGTCAATGCACGATGGGTAAAATACTAGTTTGTTATAGAAAGGCACAAATGATTGTGAACAACTATATCGATTATCACATGAATTTATAATTATTTATATATTATAAATGTAACAATCCTAATACATTTACTATTATGATAAAATGAAAAAGGATTGCTCTTTTTATTTAATTTATAATTTTAACGAGGTCATTGTGTGGTATAAGTTTCAAGTAGAGTGTCTCTTATCATACAATAACCAACTAGGCAACTAAGATGGAAATCTCTATTGTAATAAAAGAATGGTTTTTTTGTCACGTGTCATTCATTTAGACCTACTAATTAGTAATATGTCACTTGTTGATCTTTTGTTTCTCCTAATTAATATTTTGTCAAGTGTCATTATACTTCTTCTCCAATTTACATATATAGCCGTTAAATTTATGGATACTAAAATCACGGATTCCGGTTTTTTTTTTTTTTGTAATCATACCTAATTACATAAAAACAATTCATGCACCTTTATCTTCAAAATAAATTTCACATATTCATTTAAAACAACGATTATAATTTTACATAACTAAAAAAGTACATATATCATAATTAATAATTTATTTAAAATAATTTATTAGTAATTATTAGTTTTTCTATGAAAACTTAATTTATTTTGTAACCATGATTCCCACAGATTATAACCTAATACATTAACATTGTCGTTTAGATTACAGTACATGCAACATGACCTTACAATAGACAATAGGCAATTATTACTATAAATAATAATCATATTGATATTGTACCTCATATATCGTTTTAAATAAGTGGCCGCAACTACAATCCATTCTTTAAATTTGACTAAGTAAATATGAGACAAGAAAAATAAGGCATCTAAATGGCTTTGCAAGGCTCCCATTTCAAGTTCAAAATAAAAAAATAAATTTTCTAAATAGTCTTTTTGGATGAACAAAATACAACAATTTTTGTCCGGTAACATCATGTTACATCAATATCAGTCGCACTCCAACCCACACACCACAAAATACAATACTGTCATGTTATTTAAGATATTTTTAAGTATCAACCACTAACCACAAATATGATGAGTGTCCTGTTACTATCATCTCATCGTCACACATAATCACATTAAGTTGGTATACTCACCAATCAATATCACACTATCTAAAAAAATATTTTTTTAATTATTTAAAATGTATAGAAATAGAAAGAGTTAGAAAAAGATAGAGAGAGAGAGAGAGAAAAAGAAATTGATTGGGTGGTGTGCTTCATTGTTTACACCACAAAGCACCACGACAACTAGGAGTTTGATTCTGGTGAATACCTTGACATTATTGTGTTTATACGTTCATAATGACCTTCTTGTTACATACAATGCTGAAGGTTAAATAATTAGGTTGATTTAAGCTAATGTTAGTTAGATAACTATACATTTATCTTAATAAATCAATTTCTTACCATAACTTCCTATTTGATGATTTTGACCCACGTGCTCTGTTATGTAGGTCATTAAACCCTCCAGAGTACAAACAACGAAGGGGCTCGTAGTATAGGTAGCAACGACCATCATACGAGCACTTCCACTTTTCCTCATTGTAATATTCCTACATTAGAATTTATAGTTCAAAAATACAAGCTTCTTCTCTGCAATGCCCCGTTTTTTAATAGAAAGCACACCTGATTTTTTTTTCTGACATTTTTGAAACAACATTGACACAAAATGATGCACTTTCATATCAACTAAGGATATCCAGGTACATATTAGCACACATACCACAATAAACCAAAACCACACAAATGGCATGACACAATATTACTACATCCAGAGCATCAAAGTCTACAAATCCCCATATGCTATCTACAAGCTAAGCTACTTCTTTTCACTTACCGTTTGTGCCACCACCTGTAACATGATTCAAAAAATGGTAAAAGCATCTATAAGCTAATAAGCTCAGTGAGTAAGGTTATATTCCCATGTAAATTAACGATAAAAATGTATGAACATAACAACAACATAACATAAAATAACAATCAACTTTCATACACCATCAATCAGTGCATTCAAGAATATCTACACTTTGTTCTTCAAGTGTACAATTATCGTCCCGAGAGAATCACCTTTATTCCATCGTTTAATCACTACTCTCATCATCATCAGATTATTTCATCGATACACACTAGCCCATCATTCAGTAAGATCTTTAGTTGATTCATCTTGGATCATTACCCCATCATTATGTCAGATCATTAGGATGGATCTTTAGTTAATTCATCATTAGATCAATACTCATTATTATGTAGTTTCAACACCATCTTATTCTCAAATCTCAACCATACCATCATATCACACAATCTTCAATATAGATAATGAGTTACTTAAATAGTTAAATGAGTACTACCCTCATCATTAAGTAGACTAACTTGACAGCCAATCCCCTTGAAAATAACCATCACTCATTTCCCTTCTATAACCCAATACCCATAGTACACATGTACTTAAACATAAATATAGTTATTGTCAATACATACCAGCAGAATAATATATGTTCTAAAATCTCATCATCTACAACACTGGTATTTTGTAGGATTTATGTTTAATTCCATACTCTCTTTTAAACAAGGTGAGAAATTGTAAGCCTTAGTGTCTTACCAATTAAGCCAACGGAGTGAGGTTACTAGACATATCTAGTTGACTTTCAACAAGTAACATATAAGTGCATAATGTTCATAAAAATGTGAGGTTTAACACCATTGATGTTAGAAACATTGATCCCGGAGCTAAAGCAGCATCTACATTCAAATTTTTATCAACTTTAACTGATCAGCAGATGTCATCCTCAATTGTCAAACTGTAATGTGGCGATTCTCTTCGTCCTCTATTTATGTCAATAACTGATACAGTCAGATCGACCTAGCAAAAGCAGGGTTTCCATGTAGTTATTCACATAGAAGGAATAAGGCGAGTCAGAATTCTCAAGAATATTGTTGTGTTCTGAGTTGGGCTAATAAACAACAAGTTTACTTGGTTCATCATAATCATTAGGATCATCTGTCAGTTGCATGATAGGGACGCCACTCTTCCTAAATCCCACTATTTCGTGAGGTGTCGTTATGGTGAATATCTTTGTAAACAATTTATGAACGCCATGTTCCATCATCCATACATCACAGTTGTCTCCGCTGTATTGAAGCGAAGCAAGAGACTCCCATGCCTTGGAAATATACAAGTCCCCGAGATCACGTGTAGCTAAATTATTATCACTTCAAAGCTCTCATTAGTCACATCAAAATGACATAATCATGTTTTGATTCGGTAACTCAACACACCAATAGACAAACAGATCAGTAACTACTACAGTAAACCAATCATGAAGTGGTTGAGTGGGTAGATTACTGGTTAGGCTTCTCCATGTCCCCGAGCTTAAGGTGTATACCATAACTTTGGTTTCACCATCTGATTCATCCCAAGAAGATTGTGTAACTGACACGATTTTAGGGTCATTAGTCACAGGACAAACCCCAAAACCAACAAATGGTAGGTTAGGCGCAGCAACAACAATCGGTTTTCTGATCCAAGGATTCCAAAGAACAAACAACTTAGTTTTATTGTTGGGGTCATAGCCATATAAACAAAACAAGCCATGAGAGCTACCAATTACTCTTGGAATAATAAGCTGTTGAACGGATCGAGGAAGAGTAGGAAGAGATCTCTGTTGGGGGAAAGTGTCATCATCGATACAACAAACATAGTTTACCTCATCCATCGGTTCTTCATATGATACAAGCAGATGTTGTTTCTGAGTGTGGCGAAGGTTGCTGTGAGCAGCAATAAATTCAGAGCTGTCAATCAAAGACTTCCATTCTTTTGATACGCATCTGAATTGAATCAGTGATTTCACCGGAAGCCTTTTCATGATCTCCTCTTGAATATGGAAAGGTAATTGGTACTCTGACATTTTGATTCTGGGAGCTGCTAGAGAACTCCCTTAACTATCAAATTCACAAGTTCAACAAACTAATTACAAATGCTGATAAAATAAAACCTGTAATTCATCTACCTTGCTGCAGTAAGCAAGGTACTCTAATGAGTTATATCAGTGTTTTCGTCAAGTTAAATTGTACCTCATCAATATAACTTAAGCTGCTAAGCATAACAAATTAGAAATCCAATAATTCATATACCTAATCAGTAATCACTGATCAGAAAAAAAAAATTGTTCACGCATCATCAGATAATCCATTCATCAAATTGAAAGAAATCAAGCCAAAACGAAAATCTAAATAAAAATTTTGAATGAAACTTACAAGTACGGCACTGCAGTGGCGAAAAGAGCACTCTGAATTGAGAGCCGGGAGTAACAGAAATTGAACAAATTGAATGCCTTTCCAGGGATCCGGTATACACATTTGAGTCGTCCTATTTTTTATCAGCCTGTTCGGCGAGCTTAATATGTTGGCCTAGTCCATTTATAAACATTAAAAGCAGTATACTAAAATCACCATTTGAATATTATTTTATGTCATTTGTTGCGTAATTGAACCACATCTAAGCAATATACTAAGGTTTAAGATTGTATAGACTTTTTCTTGAACTGCAACTCAATATTGATTTCAATATTATTTTATGTCATTTGATGTGTAATTGAAGTATTGAGCCAAAAAAAAAATATTAATCAAAATGTAGTTAAAATATAGTCATTTGAACATGTAAAATAGGATTATTAAAAAAATATATTAATCAAAAAGTTGTGATGAAATCTTAGACATTATTAAGTTCTGTGACGACTGAATAACAAAGAGAAAAGATCACTAAACATAACATGGTTGATTAGTCTTAGTCTTTGCATTTAGGGACTTTTAATGATGTTGAAATTTGTGATATATTGTGAGAAAATTAACATGGTTTAATATTTTAAATAGATCACATGAACTTATAGTTGTTTATATACTAATATAGATGCAACAATTTTGACGCATATATTTAAAAAAATGAAATTATTTGTGTTTACTTTAACTAGAACAAGTTAAATACTTAAATATACTTAAATAGATATTAGTCAAATACTGTGGATAAAATCCAAAAAAAAATTTCAACTTACATAAAAGGTCTAAAATCAGAAATTTCCCTTGGTTTTAGTTCCTAAAAAACCTGAAATGTCTACTTTGTCTTTTTAATTTCATTTTTGTATTTCTTATATTTCCTTTAACATTTTATATTTCCCATGGTGTGAAGCTATCTACAGTTTTGTGAACACCACAGGAACCAATTTTGTCCGGATATAATAGCCAACTACTTACATTGACTACAACTACTAAGTCAAACTAAATATTTCACTAGATTTTAAGCTCAAACTTTCTGTTTAATATACAATTTTAGCGAACTACTTGCATCGACTACAACTGCGAGTGAAGCAAGTATTTCACTAGTTTAAGCTCAAACTTTTTATTTTTATTTACAAATTTAACCAAGTCATGACGTATTAACAAGTAAAAAAAAAAAAAAAAATCAAATTGTCACTTCTCGTATCCAAATCATCCTTTTCTTTTCCTTTTTGCCAGAAAGAAATTGCACAAGGGAAAGTTGCATAGGTGTATAAAACATCTTATATACATTACATATTTATATTAGAGGGGGTATATGAACTACAATTACATGATCGTCCAAAAAAAACTACATGTAAAATATTACTATTAATCTCCTTGGTTAGTCTACCAAAATCATATTAAACAAGGTGATAGCGTGCAATTCAGCAAACCATTAGAAGTAAGAACGCTTGCTAGTTGCTCCAAAACTCCAAATTGCAAAGTGGCCATCATATTCGTCCTTGAGTTATGTCAATAACTGCTAGAGTCAGACCAACCGAGCAGAAATAGTGTTTCCACGTAGGAATCCACAAAGTAAAAATTAACTGGCGGACAAATCTCAAGGACATTGTTGTGTTCCGAGTGGGGCTCATAAACAACAAGTTTAGGTAGATGTTCATCATCGTCATCATCAGTCACTTGCATTATAGGTATGCCATTTTTACTAAATCCCACTATCGACTCATGTGGCGTCTTTATGGTGAACAGCTTTGTAAACGATCTTTGAGGCCCATGATGCTCCATTATCCACACAGTAGAGAAGTTGTAGGCTTCACCGTATTGAAGGAGAGCAAGAGACTCCCCAAGCTTAGAAAGACAATAGTGAGCTACACTATCCGGGTGGTCTATCACTTCAAAACTCTCATTAGTCAAATCAAATGACGTAATCATTTTATGATCCTCTGACATGGCACTCCAATATAGAAACCCATCAGTTGCTACCGCGCTAAATGAAAGTCCAATATAGCAGGCAGGTTCTTGGATAGACTTGTCCATTCCCCGGAGCTCAAGGTGTAAACCATATATTCACAAAATTGTGTAATCACCACAATCTTAGGGTCACCAGTGACTGGACATACCCCAAAACCAAAAGATGGTTCGCCAAGCACATCAATGAAAAATGGTTCACGAGGCACATCGGCAACAACAATTGATTTTCTAATCGAAGGATTCCAAATAACAGCCATCCCAGCTTTCGAGTCGGGATCAGAGCCATACAAGCACAACAAGCCATGAGAACTACCAATTACTCTCGGAAGAAAAAGTTGTTTAATGGATTGAGTAAGAGTTGGAACAGACATCGGTTGGGGGAAACTGTCATCATCAATATAACATTTGGAGAAGAGGACATAGTCTTCATCTATTGGCGGATATTCATACGACACAAGAAGATGATGCGGCTGAGTGTGGCAGTGGAGGCTGTGAGCAGCAATAAAATCAGAGCTGTCGATCAATGACTTCCATGTTTTGGACACGCTTCTGAACTGAACCAATGATCTCACGGGAAGCCTTTTCATGATTTCCTCTTGAATATGGAAAGGTATGTGCTCTGACATTGTTGATTCTAAGTGCTGTTGGAGGACTCCCTTAACTATCTTCAACAAAATAAATTACTACAAATTAAGATTTAAAAACCCGGGGATGAATGGATATATTAAAAATTAAAATCACTAAGTGGTGTTTGGTTTGGTTATTGTTATGGGAGGATTTGGAATTTATCAAAGGAATTGGAATTTGAAGGATTTGGAGCCTCAAAATATCCAATTCTATAACGTGTTTGGTTGGCAAGAAATGACAAGATCATGACCAACATGTGGTGCTATCATTCTACAGAGATCATCACATATTGGCTAATGTTTCCAGTTGTAGGAAATCAAACTTGAATAACATAACATACAGCAATGTAGCACCTTCATTACCAAAGGCTATAAAACAATAAAACTTATTAAACTCTGGCCGATGTTCAACTCGATAGACGATAGTATAAGTTCAATAGGACACCACCAACTAGATTATCAACGACAGTCATAACATGTTTTTTTCAGTTTTTTTTTATTTTATTCACCAAGAGGTCATGAAACTTAGTCGATTATATGACTTGAAAAACATAATACCAACCAAATACCAAAGGCTATAAATCAAATTCTTTTGTTTTCGTCTGTCACTTTGAAATTCCATGATTTATTTCCAAACAACTGCAAAGTAACCCAAAACAATTAAAAAAAAAAACGCAGCAGAATAGGGTAGAAAGTTCACGCCGCGCGGCAAATCTGAGAACAAATCAGTTTGAATGTTTCATCAACTTCGATATTATGTCTTCAATTGTTCATTTACACGCACCAGGAAACACGCAGAGTTGAATAAATTTACGAATCAAAAAGAGAGAGTGAGAGCAGTTACCTGATACGAACTATCGAGAGCGGGAGACAAGCAGTTCGTCGACGGTAGTTCCTGAGAGCACAGAGAAATCAATGCTACTCACTTTCTAATAGTAAATTGGGGGTTCCTTTGTTTTGTGATAATTTGCTATTTAGTCATCGAGGTATGACACGTGTTTTTAAGTTTGGCATGCCACATATTAAAAGAAATTTCAAAACAATCATTATCAATTTTATTAATGAAAGGTTTTTTTTTTCTATATGTCTCATTTTTTTTCAATATTATTTTGTGGTTATTTTGAATTAAAATTTTTTCGTATATCATTTTATGAGTTATTCTATTTTATTAAATTTCATATAATATTTTAATATAATAATTACAATAAATTTAATAATAAATGGATATCAATTTTATTAATTAAGTTATCTTTTAATTTCAAATTTCTGAAATTAAATCTAATTAATTTTTTGATTATTTATTTAAATTATTTGTTTAAGTTTAAAAGATAAAAAAAATTCAATAATAATAACTCATTATTTTTTTATTTTCTTATAAATTCAAAGTTCTCAAATATTTTGATTTTTATATCTAACATTTTTTTAAAATTAACTCATGTACTACATGGGTCTCACAATTAGTTTCCTAATAAATGAAAATAATTTTGTCACTTATCATCTTCTAACGCATTGTGGCACATGACTTTTTCTTATTATGTTCATTTTTTTTCCACATGTCATTTTATGATTTTTTTCATTTTATTAAATTTCATATAATATTTAAATGTAATAATAAATGCATATTAATTTCATCAATGCACTTTTCTTCTAATTATAAAATTATTAAATTAAAGTATGATTAGTTTGCTTTGTTTATTTATCTAAATTATTTATTTAAATTTAAAAGAGAAAAAGAAACATTTTAATTTTAATAAGTCGATATTTTTCTTATTTTTTTTATAAATTCAAACTTTTCAAATGTATAGAATTTCATATTTAATTTTTCTTTTAAACAAACTCATATAATACATAGGTCACACACCTAGTGTTTTTAATATTTTGTCTGAAAAAACAATTTTTTTTCTAAAGCCATTGACATTTATAAAAAATAAGAAAAAATATTATCGATTATACTCATTATAGCCTTTGGTGATTTACGTAACATGTGGTTAATATTGTATGTCAATTTCTAAATCAAAAATATAAAAGTAAGAATTCACAGGGAAGGTGTTGAGGGGTGTGTATATATATATATATATATATATATATATATATATATATATATATATATATATATATATATATATATATATATATATATATATATATATATATATATATATATATATATATACTCTCTAATAAATGAAGGTTTTTTTGCCACATGTCATTTTCTCCTTCATTTGGACATATAACATTTTCTAAACATTTTAAATTTTCTATTTTCCACTTGTCATTTTATTGTATTTTTCATTTTATTAAATTAAAATTTCACATTTAATATGTAAGGTAATATATATGTAAGGTATTTATTAGAAAATGTTTATATATGTAATGTATTCAATACATTAAAGCCTCATTAATTTTAATAATTCAAAAAAAAAACTCATTTTTCTTATAAATTCAAACTTTTCAAATTGTTAAAATTTTATATTTAATTTTTTTTTAAAATAAACCAATGTAATACATGGGTCTCACATCTAGTATGTATATATATATATATATATATATATATATATAGAGAGAGAGAGAGAGAGAGAGAGAGAGAGTTAGGTTCAGGTGTTAAATGTAAGTATTGTGTTATTGTATGCTTCAATGCGGGCCAATCAAAATTAAATAAAAAAATAAATAATTAAATAAATAAATAAGGGTAATTTAGTAATTTGTTTAGTAACTTCCAAAATTAATCCCTATAATCATGGTATTGACCTAATCTCTCCAATTTAAATCTCGTTCCCCTCTTTATCACCGGTGTTTTCTTTCTTTTCTTTCTGGCCCGATCAGCAGCCACACGAATGGGGAAGGAAAAGAAGATCGTTGATCTCCAAGGGGGTGTTTTAGGTGGTTTAATCGACTGAATCGGATGGAGAGGAGGGTGAAGCGAGGGCAGCAAGGGTTGATTAGCAATTCTCCGCTTACTCTCTTCTGATTCTAACAGCGAGGGGTGAGACCAGAAGAGGGTCCGACGACAGGTGGGGCTGGTGTGGCATTGGCTCGACGGAAGAATACACCGTTAAAGCTCTCGACAAACGGCTTTGTCTATTCCGCCTGAAGGTTCAAGTTTCTTTATATTCTTATACTTCTTCAGACATGGTTCGTCTCGCTTTGTTTATAAGTACCTTTTTTTTCCTATTTGATTTTGTTGATTCAAGTTAGTTCCATCGTAATTATATGATGTTAGTGTTTCGAGATGTCGTTCCCGTTTGTCTGTATTACATTTATGTCTAATGCACTGCTTTTCGTTGGGGATTCAATTGAATTTTGGGAATTAGGGTTTTCAGAAATTTGGATTGACAGAATTTCTTCTGGAATTAGATAATGTGGATTTGTTAAAGCAATTAGATAAGTACATATTGTCTTTCATTTAGTCCTTCTGCAATCGTTATTGAGGATTAGATATGAGGACTATAGTTAGATTAAAATTATGTATAGATCTATCTCGGGTATGCTATTAGATACGTACCTCGAACAAGTACATCTTATGAATGAACTAGAACAAAAAATCAAGTAAAATTAAAACCTTGTTGCTTTTGAATGGAATAAAGTGCAGGGAAGGACAGAGGAATAAAGTGAGAGAGAGTTTCCCTCTCTGCATCAACACCGCGCCTAAACCTGAGATGGACGCATCGTAGTACACAATAAAATCCTCCATGCCCTCTGGCAGGGCTAAGATTGGTGTCTCGCACAATCTCTGTCTCAGTGTCTCGAACGCTGTTTGCTGCTCAGGCCCCCAACGAAAGACCACGACCTTCCTTGTTAGCCTGGTCAATGGTACGGCTATATTGGAGAAATTGGATGAATCTCCGATAATAACCCCCTAATCCCAGGAAACTCCGAATCTTAGATGGAGACTTCGGAACCTCCCATCTCATCACGACCTCCACCTTGGTCGGGTCTACTGAAATCCCATTCTGGTTGACAAGGTGCCCAAGAAACTGCACCTCGCGCAACCAAAACTCACATTTGGAGAACTTGGCATACAAGCTCTCCCTCCTCAAAGTCTCCAGCACCTCCCACAGGTGCTCCTCGTGCCCCTCCTGCGTCTTGGAATAAACCAAGATATCATCAATAAACACTATCACTGACCGGTCTAACATCGGTCTACACACGCGGTTCATGAGGTCCATGAACGCGGCAGGAGCATTGGTGACCCCAAAGGGCATCACCACAAACTCGTAGTGGCCATAGCGCGTCCGAAACGCAGTCTTCTGCATATCCTCCTCTCTGACCCTCATCTGATGATATCTTGAACGCAGATCAATCTTGGAGAACCAAGATGCTCCCTGTAGCTGGTCAAAGAGATCATCAATCCTCGGGAGTGGGTAACGGTTCTTCACCGTTACCTTATTCAGCTCCCTATAGTCTATACACATACGATGCGACCCGTCCTTCTTCTTCACAAACAGAATCGGGGGGTCCCCAAGGAGAACTACTTGGCCTGATAAATCCCTTGTCTAGCAGCTCCTGCAGCTGCATAGACAACTCCTGCATCTCGGGAGGAGCCAACCGATATGGTGTCCTGGGCTATTAGAGTCGCACCAGGGAGTAGGTCGATCCTGAACTCCACCTGGCGCTCCGGAGGTATCCCCGGAAGCTCCTCGGGGAATACGTCCGCGAACTCTCGTACTACGGGCACCTCGCCCACCGTCGCTCTACCTGCCTCCCGGGTATCCATAACATACGCGACATAACCTGCGCAACCCTGCTAGAGGTAACGCCTAGCTCTCGCTGCTGAACATAAGACTGGTCCTCGCTGTGGCTTCTCGCCCTGAATCACCAGCTCTCCCCCACTTGGGGTCCTGATCCGCACCAAATGCTGCGCGCAGTTGATCACTGCCCCATTGGGGCTTAGCCAATCCATACCGATAATAACCTTGTTCCCCCGCAATGGTATGGGAACCAGATCCACCAGATAACGCTCCTCAAATAACCTCAGCACATAATCTCAGAACACCGTCGATGCTCGCACCGAACGGTCATCTGCAATCTCTACGTTTAGAGGGCAATCCAACATGCCTGAAGACTCGGAAAATCTCTTGTTGAGTGCGAGAGAAACAAACAATCGGGTAGCACCCGAATCAAACAATACCTGAACTGGGATACCGTTCACATGGAACAATCCTAAACAGAGTACATACATAACATATCAAAATCACAATAGCATATCATAACAGCATAAATAAAAAGTCATACCCGTCACCACATCGGGTGCAGCGCGTGCCTCCTCGGTAGTCAACTGGAATGCCCAGCTCCTCACCACTAGAGCCTCTGCCTTGCCCTGCCGGCCATCAGTGATCCGCAGGGTCGCTGGAGCCGGCGCCTTCACTGGCGCTGATGTTGCTGTCAACTGGGGGCAATTGGCCTTCTTGTGGCCCCTCTAGTTGCAGTGGAAACACAACAACTCAGATGTCCGAATAACCGGTGCAGGGGCAGTACAATCCCTGCTGAAATGCCCCGTCTTGCCGCACTTGTAGCAGCCCGACGATCCCAGTCTACACGCCCCCTCATGTGGCCTGCCGCATTTCCTACAGCGGCCCGGTCCTGACTAGCCTTTCGGCCTACCATCTGATCCCTTGGGCTTCTTCCCCGAAGCCCCAACCGATTTCCCCTCTTCCACTTTCCTCTTCCGAACATGCTCCAAATCAATCTCCCTCTCCCTCGCCCTGGCAATCATGGACTCCAGGGTAGGGCAAGCTGAAAAGCTAACATGCTCTCGGATGTCAGCCCGAAGCATGTCATGGTAGCGGGTCCTCCTCATATCCTCATCCCCCGCATACTGGGGCACTAACAACGCCCTCTCCCAGAACTTGGCGGCGATCTCCGCCACAGTCTCCGTCGTCTGCCTCATATCTAAAAACTCCCTGGCCAGCTGCTGAAGCTCGACAACCGATGCAAACTCTGCCCTGAACCTGGCCACAAAGTCCGACCAGGTCATAGCCTCAACAGCTGAGGCTCCCAATGAGTCACCTACGGACTCCCACCAATCTCTAGCTCGGTCTCGTAAACATCCTGCTGCATATCTCACCTTCGACCCCTCGGGGCAGAAGCTGGTCAGCTGTGCGGACTCAATCTCCGCAATCCATCATCTAAAAGCAATGGGGTCCTTCGCCCCATGGAAAATCAGCGCACTACTGCCCCTGAAGTCCTTAGAGGACAGTGTGCGAGATCCTGACTAGCCAGATGCCATGTCACTCCTGAACGCCCTGTAACGCCCGGGTTTCAGGGCTAAGCATATTTGTCAATGTAATAGTCTAGGTCAACTATTGTAACTCTTTTTGAAGTAATAAAGATGAAATATTTGAGTATTATGTGAATTATGTGTGTTTATGTGTTTATTATTTAATTATAAATGTATAATTACTAAAGAATAAAAATAAGCGTCAAAAATTAAAGTGTGAGACAAGCCCTATATCTTTATATAAAGTTTTAGTGGTCGAAACAAGGATTCCAGGGATATAAGGAACGCCGAAATCCGAGTTATAACGAAGAAGTTATGACCCGTCGAAGTTTTGCGTCAAAACCGGCACGATACCGGGAAGCGTAAATAGTGAATTTACGATAGAGCGAGATTTAGCCTTAGCAATCTAAACGAAAGTCATAGAATATGTTAAACTAAGAACATCGATAAAAAGAACGCCCAAATCTGACTTCGTATGAAGAAGTTATGATTTTTCGAAGTTTCAGATTAGTAGTGTACAGCTCGAAATTCGAATATTAGATCGAGTGATTTTTAGCCGACACGACCTAAACGAGAATCGAAGATCTCGTTAAGAGTAGCGTAACGAGAAAAATATGGGCGAAAACGGACGTCGGATGAAGAAGTTATGAGGATTTAACGGACTAATCCTGTCCCGGCCTGTTAATAATATAAAATTTAAAATCGAATCAAAATTAGCCGACGGAGTCTAAATAAAGTTGTATAGTACGTTCCCACCTTCGCGTGGATATAAAGAACGTCAAAAACGGAGCTCGTATGTGAAAGTTACGAATTTTTAAAGTTGGAAAGTGAATTTGCGAAGCTGATGCATCGACTGATGACGTGGCTTAATCCTGACCATCGCTTGCGGCCCACGGTCCTCGCTTCGGATGATGACACGTCGCCTCGCATTACGCTCAGCGTCTGAAGTCTGTACGCCCCGTGTACCTTCGCTTCTTATCCACTCCGAGGTCGGTCCACGTGCGAAGCCAGCTGGAAGTCTTATCCGAGGAGTACGTCCAGCATAATTCCGAGATCAGGCGCCTATAAAAGGCATGCGAAGGGTCCGAACTTCTCACTCATTTTTCACTCCAAATCTCTTTCTCTCTCTAGTTTCTTTCTCTCTCTAAGACCCCAAACCACCCTAAGCCCTAGATAAAACCCCTAGCTCCCGAGGGAAGCCCCGAGGCTCCCGGAGTCCCGAGAAAAAGGAGTCTTTCGGTTTTGAAACGCTGCTCCAATTAAGTTCCGATTTTCGATAAAATTCGTTGTAAGTGAGCTACGCTTACGCAATTTTTAATATAGCTTTCAAATAAATATAGGAATGTTATTAGGTCCTTAAAATAATTATTTGGGCTATTATTATGAGTTATATTGAGTGTTATTAACGCTTATATAATAATAATAATAGTCAGACTATTAATTTGTCGCGGTTAGCGTTAGACTAAATCCTAGTGGTATTGATACTAGGTTTTATCGAAGGAAAATTGTTTTAAGAGTATCGAAGCGCTGTCCGAGTGCTGAGTCACCACCTACTCAGGTGAGTGCAAAGTTACTTTCAGCTTACACATAGATATGAAGTATTTTATATAAATTACGTGCTATGTGTGCATATTATCTAAATACTTGCTATCTATGTTGGATGAACATTGTTATACATGTTTTCAATGATTTAAACTGTATATGTATTTTATATCTACGAAAATGTTGGGGTAAAACATGGGTAGATGTAATAGGTGATGTGTGATAAAATGATGAGAGGCCTTGATGTTGATGTTGTTGATTTTGTCATCTAGCGGAGTATGGATGACGACCACGGACTCTTCTAGACAGTCCAGTGGAACGCTAGCAGGCTCGCAACCTGTAGGTGTTTGTGAACGATGTGTTCACCGGTGTACTCCATCCCCCACATGGTTGCCTTTAGGACATTTACTGCTAAGGACTCCCCTTAGCAGTAGTGTCCATCCCGATGATGATCCTTAGGCTCGGTCCCTTATGATAAGTGTTTAGGGACGTAAAGTGAGGATAAAGGGAACGGGTAATCGGGTTATTGTTGATTGATGAAATTAATAAACTTATTTATTGTGGGTTGAAAACCATATGTGCTCACCAGGATCCCAAGCCTGACCCACTCAGTTTTATGTATTACAGGTAGTGGCGCTTGAGCATAGATATGATGTTTGGACGAGGGATTACAGATATAGGCCTGTAGATATGAAATAATGTAGTAAGGCTTATATTGTACTGTTTATGCTTTTGATCTGTACGAACATGACATCCCAAGTCTTTTAATGAAATACATTTCTATGGAAATGCTTTTGATAAATCTTTATCATATTTTGTTTTGGGACAAATTCTGCAACACTTTTATTTAAAATGTTACTCTAATTTTCAAACAAAGCATAAACAAAATCGGTCTTTTCTGGCCGTGATTTTGGGGATGTCACATGCCCTGAGGCGGTCCTCCATCAGCTCAACTATCCCTTCCTTGATTGACCCAAAAATGATGGGGGTCTACTCAAGGATGCCTCTGGTGATCTCTGATGCGATGAACTCGCGTAGCCTCTCATCTACTGGCTCGGAACCTGATCCCGAACCCGATCCCTCTCCTGAACTACCAATTGCTGATCTCTGACGTAGTACTACCATTCTGCAATACATACAGGCAGCTATTAGTGATACTAACACCTCTAGAGGGATCACATCCGCTACAAGTTCCCCGGTCTTGTCTTAGCCTTCCTTAATTCAGGTACGGATCCTCTGCTTTCAGTAGTACGAGCCCATACTACCCTCCACATCTATCCGTACCTTCCTCAAGGACTGCCTTGACTCCACCAGATCCCTTTTACCACTGCTGATCTCTGTTACTCTTATCCTAGGCTTACCCTAGGAAACCTCTGTCTCCACCCAACCCAGTCCTCAGCTGCTGAAGGTCTCTTTGTAATGCCAATTAGCCATTACCTGAATACAATCACATGCAACGAGGCTCAGATAATCCTTCGAGTAAGGGCCTCATCCCTACAACGGTTAAGACTCAAACAAGAGCTACGCAATAGGGTCAAATCCAACACTCTAAGATTATTCAACCCTGATCACATATGACTTTAATGTATTCACCTAACAGCTAACTCCCATCACTCAAAGCCCACATAGCACAAAGCAAACAGCATTCGGACAAAAGGGAACAATCTCAAGCAACTCTATCCTCATAACAGGAACTGCACTAGCATACAATGATAAGTGCATACTACCAGGCATCCAGGCATAACCTAAACATGCTATCCTACTACAGTCTACTCAATACTAGCATGCAACTCTCATAAGCCGAAGCACATAAAGCAGGCACATAAGGTATCACTCCTAGATCCTTAGTCCTATCCTAGCATGCTGATCTACTGAAACTGATAAACGTAACATAAACTTGTATGGGTACTTTAGGGAATACTTACTTGAGCTCGGCCGGTCGCGCACATCACACACTTCGTTCTTTCTCAAAACTCATTACTTAACTTTTAGAAAACATTTCCTTTTTTAAGATCTTTTAATCCCTCGATTTGAGTTCAGACACTCCCGAGGGTGTGTCTGAATCCCTCAAACCAGGGCTCTGATACCAACTTGTAACGACCCAATTTTCACGCCCAAAAATTTCATTTAAATTAAGTGGTTTGTAAAACATTTGTAGTAAAACATCATCCGATCATATCATTTCATAAAACATATCTCGTGTCTGAAAACCCAAAACATGAAAATAATAATAAAGTTAGAGTACAATCCCAGAACATCTCATAATGCGGAAAACCAATGTGTGTGTGTATGAGGTGCCGCTACCGCGCCAGCTCCTTCCCCTTCGCTGAAGACGTACCTGAAACCAAAACTGAAAACTATAAGCACGAAGCTTAGTGAGTTCCCCCATCGTGCCACATACCATACAATCACATCATATACATATTGCCAGGCATTTCTAGGGTGCCCGAACTACCCGGTACGGCCATTCTGGGGTGCAGACCTACCCGTACGGCCATTCTGGGGTGCCAACCTACCCATGCAGCCATTCTGGGGTGCCATCCTACCCGTGTCAAACCATTCTAGGGCACTGACCTACCCATGTCGAGCCATTCTGGGGTGCTGACTACCCTTCGGCCCTAACAACCGAACCTCGGGGACTATTTCACCCCTACTACTACTATCACATATATCATAGCATAATCTATTGTCAGACATATCTGGGGTGTCCGACCTACCCTTCGGTCCTAACAACCGAATCTCGGGGACTCTTCCCCCTCCTACTACCTCTATCTCATGTAACATATCATGCTAGCAGCTAAACATGTCATAACATACTATTAGGCATATATGGGGCGCCTAACCTACCCTTCGGTCCTAACAACCGAACTCTATCACTATCACATACCATATCACGCTAGCATATAACATATCAGGTAGTAACAACACAGATGAATATCACAAAGACAAACATCTAGCATACGATCCCTACTGGTGGGCCGGCATTGTGGTCGTAGACCCACCGCTAGTGGAAGGTAACTCACCTTGTAGTAGCTGCTGAACTGTGCGGGAATCCTCTGACCACCGCCGTTGCTGCTCCAGAAATCCTCCGGCTATAATTCCCACAAAACACTTAGTCAGAAACTGACATCTACTCTTAGGGTAAAATGACCATTTTACCCCTCACCAAGTCAAAGTCAAAGTCAAAGTCAACTTCTAGTTGACTTGACTCGCCGAGTTGGCTCGCCAACTCGCCGAGTCCCTATCCTTCCATTAGACCTCATACCTGTCTCTACTCGTCGAGTTAGGCGATGACTCGACGAGTTTTCCTTCTAAATGAACATCGACTAAATCCTCATCCGATTCGCCAAGTTGTATGAACAACTCGTCGAGTTCATCATCAACTGATACACAAGTCCTGTCCTTGACTCGCCGAGTTGTATGAACAACTCGTCGAGTTCATCTTCATCCTATGAACACGTTCTGTCCTCGACTCGCCGAGTTGATGAACAACTCGTCGAGTTCTATGAAGATTGCCTTGGACTCGCCGAGTCCGTTCATGCACTCGCCGAGTCCCATGAATTTCCAGAACAATGGCTTAGTCCAGAACGTTGGGTCACCCCTTGGGACCCCCTTAAAACCTTTCCACACTCAACTGGGTCCTTATAACCCTCAACTGATATGGGACAGAACCTTGGACTCGCCGAGTCCAAGAACGGACTCGCCAAGTTGTTCACAACCACTCACTGAATCTTCGCTTTCTGATGTACAACACTTGATCAAAATGTAGATCTATGCTTCTACAATCGATCTAGCAAGTAAAGTTACAACCTTTACATGCTTGCATGGGACTTTAAGCTCAAAAGGTCCTAAAACAAGCTCTCACAATGCATGGGGCCTTCCTTGAGTGCAAAAGCCACTCCTTTCTGCCTTGTAACCCCTCTAAGGACCTAGATCCGAAACATCAACCTCAAACCATGCTTGCAATCATGGTTGGTGACCAAAATGGCTTAGAAAAGCCTTAAAACTCCACAAAATGGGATCTATCAAAAGAGCAAGCAAGGTATAGACTTTATACCTTTTGAAGTCTGCAAATGATGCTCAAAACCGAATCCTTCAAGCCTCCTCTTGATCCTTCAAGCTTTTCCTTCCTTCCTTGGATCACAAAAGCACCAAAATCACTCCAAATGCCTTAGATTGCTTCAAAAACGGCTAGGGTTTGCTATGGGGGTCTTCTGGGAGCAAATGGGACTAAGGAGGCCGAGTTAAGGTGTTTAAATAGGATGCAAACACTCGGATTAGGGTTTTTGCCCAAACAGGGTCTACTCGCCGAGTCCACAACTTAAACTCCGCTCCTCATCCCGCTTCTACTCGGCGAGTTGGTCCTTTAACTCGCCGAGTCCAAGACCAAATGCAAAATATTTAAAAATTTAATAAAAAGAACACGTACCAAGAACCAGGTGCTACAAATGGTGATGATCTATTCTTTGATTGGGTATGTTTCTTTTGATTGGGTTTTACTAGTTAAATAGATAAAAAAAATCAATTATCTTGATGATCTTATTGTATAGTTATGAATTTTGATAAATATGGAGTACATTGTGATCTAAGAGAAAGAAAACATAAACGTGTGGTACAATTATTGAGATTGACATGAAGAAGATAAAAAGAATCATGAATTCCAATTTTGTCGGAATGGAATCATGAATTCCAATTATGTTGGAATGGAATCATGAATTCCAATTCTGTTGGAATCTAAACTACAATTTGGTTTTGTTTTGACAGAAGTTGATGCTTTAAAAACGGACCGCAAATTTGAAAGTGATTCTAAGCATTCTCATAGAATATTATTCTCGCATGATTTGATTCATGGCAGTTATTTTCATTAAATGTATAATTTCATGGATGATCAAGGAAAGAGCTATTCTTCTGATAGAATAATCTACAATAGAATGATAGGAGTATATGTAATAATATATTCTGCTAGAATATTAAGGTCGAATAATATACATATTTTTATTTGTTATTAGTGAGTATTTCATTGTCATAGACTATTATATAAAGTTTTTACTTTTGTAAGAATGTAATGAAAAATTTGAAGTTGAATCCAAAAATGTGTTATTAGTCGGCGTTGGTATTCTCATAGAATATCATTCTAATAGAAATATGTATCCTGAAATTTGTAGAGAATCTGATTTTAACAAAATAAAATCGGGTTTAATTATAAAAATTACGTTATAATTAAAATTAAAGTAATTAAAAAAATTAGAATTTTAAAATCAAGAGAGTTAATTATTCCCAAAAATAGGGAATTTGCCTTTTTTAAATTTATCTCAATTGTCTAAAATACCCTTATAATGAAATTAGATGGTATTTTTCAATTATCTTTAATTTAATAATATATATTAATCACTTTCTTAAATTAAATAAAATGATTGACCCGCATTTATGCATACAATTACATAATAATTAGTTTAAATAGAATATCCTAAGCCTATATATATATATATATATATATATATATATATATATATATATATATATATATATATATATATATATATATATATATATATATATATATATATATATATATATATATATAAGGCTACAGTATAAGGGAAGGGAAGAAAGAAGAAAATGAATGAATGACTATATATATATATATATATATATATATATATATATATATATATATATATATATATATATATATATATATATATATATATATATATAGCCATTCATTCATTTTCTCCTTTCTTCCCTTCCCTTATACTGTAGCCTTTTTTTTCAATACTAAACACCATTATATATGAAGACACCAATCCCTTTTTAGTTTTTATTGCACTTTTAGTGTTTGAGGAAATCAGAAACGCCTGGAATCTATCAAATGAATGAAACATGAAGTCGGATATGATTTAAGGATATGGAATGTATCAATAACATAAAATAAATAACTATTAACATATTTTACTTATATATTTTTTGTTATTAAATAAAGGAAGAATGAAACTCAATTCCTTCCATCCTCCCTTAGCAATGGTGAAGTCCATCAAACATGGGAGGAAGGAATTTGAAGATCCCGATGGAATTAAATTGTGTGTATATGGTAACAACACATGCAATGGAATGGAATCTCAAATTCCAGTTCCATTGGATTCAGTCATGACTGCAAATCAAGCATGTCCTCGGTGTTTATGGAAGGAAAAACAATACAATTTTTTTGACATAAAGCATGAAAGATGAACGGACACTCATTTGATGAAAATGATAGAGTTGTTTAATGCCTATAAGAAACAAGAGCACGCATGGAGCATAAGTAAAAAAGATTTGCATCATTGCCATGTCAATGAATAGACTGTAAGAAAAAACACAACGTAACTACAAAATTATCACTTTTTTCCATGACTTAAACATCATTAAAATTCTATTAACAATAATGTAAACATCACACAACCCACATATAAAATTTATAAAGGCCATATGCATGACCTATGGGCAATATGTCTTTTAATTGAGCACCAACATATAAAAATGTTTGCAAAGACAAAGCAAGCATAGTCGGTATGTGGTAAGATCCATCGATCTCACAACATAGAGAGTTGTTAGCTGAGCTAACAGGAATGTAGAAACAGAAGGTGTTGATTCGTATAGACAACAAATCAGCATTGCACTGTCAAAAAATATTGTCTTTCATGGAAGAAGCAAACACATTCACACTCGATTCCACTTCTTTCGAGAACGTGTGGAAAACGAGCAAGTGATTGTTGAACATGTTTCAGGAGACAAGCAACAAGCAAATCCACTTACAAAGGTCTTAGCTCGGATAAAGTTCGTAGAGATGAGATCGTTACTTGGTGTGCAAGAATTACCCTCAACTCAGAAATTCAGAGGTGGTTGTTGGTGAATAGTTGAGACAGATAAGGCTTGATAGCATGTTCTAGTCCAGATCATCAATTTCTTGGGGTGTTGTCCAAGTCTTGGAGTGGTGTCCAAATTATTCTAGAACAACTTGAGCTATAAGGAAAGTCTATATTTTCAGGAATCCTTATTGTAAACAAAATTGAGTTGGAGTTTTGAGTTTAGTTTCTTCAATAAATTGCGAGTTTATGCAATACACGTTCAATGTTCTTCTTTTCTTTTCTTTAGTTATTGGGTATGTCGACTCTCATGCCCTAACATGCTTTAGACAAACAACCTCTATACGATAGACCCAAAAAAAGAGCATACCGACTGATCTAAGTAACTAACGAAACCAACTCAAATAGGTAGATTTTAGGTACAAATCGAAATGAGTCGACTCAAAAACAGTTTCTATCCACCTTTTGAGTATGCTTTGTAAGAACTATAAAATAATCTAATTATTTAATCAAACTAATTTAAGAAGCTATATGGATCAAAAACACATTTTACTTCAACCTGTAGATTTTAGGTACAAATCGAAATGAGTCGACTCAAAAACAGTTTCTATCCACCTTTTGAGTATGCTTTGTAAGAACTATAAAATAATCTAATTATTTAATCAAACTAATTTAAGAAGCTATATGGATCAAAAACACATTTTACTTCAACCTGTTTGGCCCATTCATTCAACTATAACCAAAATCCACCCATTAGCAAGCATAAGCATATAGAATTATAGATAGAATAGAAATATGACTTCTGTTATCCAAAAGCTACCGTTTCTTGAGAAAAACATCTTATATACATTAGATAATCGTCCAAAAAAGAAAACTACATGTAAAATATGTAAGTGTAAAAGCAACTTTTCTCATAATCAGAAAACCAATAATAAATTGAACCGCAAATACAAAATGATACAACCTAGTTTGATTTATTTGTGTTCTCATCAGGTCTCTTCTGTAATTTCATTGGATGAAAGTTTCTCTCCCAAGCTTCCCAGCAAATCATGGTATTCAGAAAACGATGGATGCGACTGACACACGTAACGTCACACAATATTAGTGGTTTGTCTTTTTCCAAAGATTAAGGACAAAATAGCAACCAACTTTCATTTATTTGTTTATTATTATGTGTTACGGAAATTAGTTTTTTCTTATTAGGACATCATTATACATTGCAAAATCTACCCACTCATAGCATTGTATTTTTCAAAAAAAAAAAAAATTATAACAGAAAGAAATGAAAATAGAATGCTATAATAAATAAACAAATCAATGGAAGTATGTTGCTATTTCTTGCGTTTAACCCAAAGTTTGGGTTAAACATAACTGAACTGAAATTTTAGGGGACGTATACCTCCAGTGTTGCACTATATGCTTTCCAGAGTCGCATATCATGGCGAAATAAATCAATGAGAACCTATATATACCAAAATCACATAAAACATACATATGTATTCTAAAAACAATACTGATTTACATGAATCTGATTTTCTGATTATTTAGGGTGAAGTAAACAAAGATTTGGACAAGTAGATAAGGAGTTGTAGAAAAACTGATTACTGAGATAAATGTAGAATTACTCAACTGTGAGTTCTATAATAACTGAGAGCATTCTTTAGCTTCTGTTTTGCATATATGATATAGGACTAGCAAATACATTCACACTAATATCTTACCTCAGATCGCCTTAAAAGAGTCGCCAAAACTACAATCCACTCTTTAAATTTGACTGAGCACATATGAGACAACAGGAATTCTGCATCCAACCGACTTTGCAAGGTTCCCATTTGAAGCTGAAAATAATAAACAGATTTTGTAAATGCAAAAATAAAATGATATAAGAGCAAGTCCATGCACTACATAACAAACAGGCTCTTAGGGTCAAAGTCATCAAATAAAAATTCGATTTAAATGTCAAATTACCTAACTACCCCACCCCATAACTTAAATCAACTGATTTTTTTATTATGAGTCAGTCTTAAGAAGTTTATGTAACAAAAGGAATACCTTCCGGCTTATCAATTCAAGTCCAGAAGCAAAATTCTCCAAACGAGCACTTCCATATTTTTCCCGTTGTAAATATTCCTGTCAGTAGAATTTATGATTACATAACAAGCAAATTGCAGAAAATAGCAACATATATCGGCAAGAGACTTTACTTTTTTACTCATAACAGCAACGTATTAACAATTCTTTACACAAAATAGCATCATACTTACATTTCCTTATTCATAATAAACAATATGTAAGTCACAAATAAAGTACAATGTCTATTATTGATTATCAAAGAGCTTCTCTTACCACTAGATCAAACTGGGTGCCTTTCACAAAAGCAACAAGCTTGGAGAGTTCTTTCCCAGACATCAAGTAGCTAGCATGACTTTCTAGGATATTCTTGACAGAAGCAACATGTGCATTCTGCTCTTTGAATGAAGGGCTATTTCGTCCAAAAACAAAAAAAAATCAATTACTATCATTTATAGCAATGTGAATCACATGCAAACTAAAGAACAATTACCTTCTTGCCTCTGTAGACTGTTTCCTATAACTAGAAGGAAAAAGAAATAATCCAAGAAATCTTGGAGATAATTTATCCGAATCTGTTGGTGTTGTAGGTTCATATTCCCTTCCAGATCTCAACAGAAATCTCACCTGGGTAACAAAAAAAATATACCGTCATTACCCCTGCCACATTTAAGTATTGCCCTTATTACCCTTGACACATGTACATACCAACTCCCCAGCAAGTTCGTATAAAGATTCATCCAGTGTTGCCTGTAACAACCGTAGAGCACAGTATTGACTCACAGGTGCTCCTTCGAGCTTTGCAATAACCTTCATTCACCCACACAAGTCAACAAAAAAAAACATCAAATCTAAAGCTTTATTAACTACAGAAGTCAAACACTAGTCAAACCTAATCACATACAAGTATATAGCAAGCTGCCGTTTGATACCATCTCCTTTGGAAACATTCTTCAAACAACCTGGATTAAAGCATAAGCAACAAACAACATATTAATTAAGGCAAATTGTAGAGAATAGCAATGGAGTTTACCCTATCTAGCAATATAAGAAATGTACTTTATTTTTTACCTGTAATAACAATGTACTTATATTTCTTTGTTGATAATAGCAATGTACTTTATTTTTCACCTATTATAGCAATGTACTTACATTCTCTATATCTACCAATATAGGAAATGTAAGTACATCGATTTTATAAGTAAGGAATTATAAGATACATATTGGTAAAAAAAAATATATGTAAGCAAGTTGTTACTATGGTAAATAAATGTAAATATATTGCTAGTGTGGGTAAAGAATCAGGTACATTGTCTAAATTGATAAAAATGAATAAAGTATGTTGATATTTCCTGAATCTTGACCTATTAATTAAAAGGTAAATCCACAAGTAAAGTTGAAAAAAAAAAAAAACTTACTCGGTTGATCTACCAGCAGCAGAAAACAAGTCTGCCCAATGTCGACCATCAGTCTTTCTTGCCACACTAACAACAACATCAAAATATTCTGGAAATTTCTTTATTAAATCACAAGTTTTCTCCAAAAGAGAAGGGCTTTGATTTCTGTTTGCATTTTGGCTGTCAACAAAGTTTCAGTATAATTTGTGAGATACTTTAAAATAAAATAAGAAAAAAAAAACATTTAGAAAAGAAAAAATGCTAGAATTACCTGGAAATTTCAGCTTCAAAAACAGTAAAAAGAAGCCACTCTAAGCAATGTGAAAAATGAGGCTTCTCCTCTGATAATCGAGCCAGTTGTAAAGCTTCTTCACTTTTATCTCTCTGAACAAGAACAAGACCAACAATTTATAAGCCAGTTTTAAACAACTTTACCATTATTTTTACAGTAGTGCGATCCATTTTAGTAATACTATAGAGGCTTAAGATCCATGGAAAACCCATTTTTCCGTGAGTACTAGTATGGACCATTGATTCAACAAGGGCATGGTTGTCAGATGTCACATGCTTTGATTGTAATTTTTTTACGTAATTAATCATCCCAATGCAACATGTCAACTTGTGGTTGGTGAGCGTGTTTTTTTTTCCAACAAAACTTATCTGGTAGACTTTATTTTTATTAAAAATATAAATAAATAAACCAAAATTCGTATTTTTTTTATTCCCTACAATTAAACCCAATCTTGACAATTTTATAATTCCGATAATTTGAATCATGAATAATAATGAGCGTTATGATACAGTAGCATAAGTTGTTGAATGATCATAGCAAACATTATAATTCAAATAACAGATTTCAGAGAAAAAAATGAAAATATGTCAAGATTGGTCTCTATTTGTAGACAAAAGTACAAATTTTGATGTATTTAGTTTTTTCCAAAAAAAACAAAGTCTAGCTTATATGTCAAATAAGTTTTGATGGAAAAAGAAAAAATTAAACTAACCAACCATCAAATCAATGGATCAGATTAGTCCTCGCAGTTCTTAGGAAAAAAATGCGTTCTCAATTGATCCTTCTTCATATTATTATATATTAGTTAGCATTTAGCAACAAGGATAAAATTTGAAAGCACCTGAAGAAGGTGGCGAAGCAGGCAATGTAGTATAGTTTGTGCTTGAGGAGATGGCTCAAAACATGGAAACTCAGTGCATGCTGAAAACGATAGTCTCTGGGTAATTCCAACTACAATTCCCGCATTTGGAAGCAAACCAAGTGGATACACTTCACGATCAAATTCAAGCTCAGGATCCAGCTACAAATATTATTACATTACGACTATATTCTGTCAAAAAAAAAAAGGAGGAAAATCATTAATCTGTGCTTACCTGTAAGAATTCTTCCTGTTTATAGGGGTCCACACCTGAAGATGGATACCAAACCTGTAACCAGAAATCATGTCATCAGTCATATATAAGATAAGGACAAAGTGGTAAATTAATAGAATTTTGTAAGATTTGAAAATTATCTATCACCTGCATTCCACGATGGCCATAGTCTAACCATGAAACTTCTTCAATCAAATTTGTTTTATCCACTGATCTTCCACATGTAACCCAAAACAGTTCTATAGACTCTGTAAGCTCCATTTCACGACCATCAATTAGATCAAGTAATGACAGTTCCCCATTCGCCCTTAGTATCAAACATCTAAAACGAAAAAAAAAAAAAAAAAAAAAAAAAAAAGGAAAACAATAAATAATTTTGCACAGAATTACCATTTATATGGTTTAATTGGTTAGAAGCAAAACCTAATGGGTTCTTTTTCTGATGATGATGAAGCGTCTTTAATGGAGGCATCAGTATCTGGTTGATCGGGTATAAAACGCATTGCAGCAGGGTGGCACTTCGCAGTCATGATGGATAACTCTCGTACTGTAGAAAGCTGTTTGTCATTTTATCACTTAAAAATACAGGAAGAAACTTATAAAGACTAAAGTAACCCTCAATCAATGGTGTGCCAAATAAAATCAGTTCACAAACATAATCCATTTACCTGTAAAATAGGGGTACTGGAAGGAGTCAAGTCACCAGATAACTTCACATGGAATATATGGACATCAAATGGGTGGTAAGTCACAAGTAAATAGTCATTATAGACATCCATCACCAAGGGTTTTGCAAGCAATGGTTTTTGATAAAGAAGTGAGCTCTGATCAAGATGATATCTTGGGTAGAATAGCAACTCATACCTGCAAAAAAGTTGATAAGTACTTGTTATTTACCAATTAAACATGGAGTAGTTTTTTTTCTTTCTCATTAGGTCTAGTATGGATAAAGTGGCTCAATGGATGATGATGTCTATCTGGATATAGTGTTGTATAAAGACTTTTTTTCTGGACTGAATAAACTATCTGAATCTGAACCTAAAAAAATGTAAACCCTTATAGTATTATTACATGTGAAAGTATTATATTTTTTATTTTAAGAATACATTTTTTTTTAATAAAAGAAAAGCTTTAAATCTCGAAATATATATTTCAATAAACATCAAAAACAAAATGGATCTAAATTAATGTCATCAATTTATGAAATACTGCTTAAAGTGGTCACTGGATTTTCACGTGTTTTTAACATGTAAAATTCAACAAAATAGTTTTATTAGTCACATATTTATATATATGTACTATACTTATTATGCAAATTTCGTTCAATCTTAAGTCTGAATCCATAAGAAAGGGGTGGGGATAAAAGGGAAAAATGTAACAAATAGCATATGTATGTATTACACCAGATTTTTTTGGCTTAAACCATTAAGCCATTCTGTCCAGATTAAGTAAAAAAGAAACATCCATGTATAGTTGTCCAGATTAAGTCCTTAACCCATTAAGTCAACAAGAAACAGCCCCTAAGAATCTCATTGTGCATAAATTGCTCACATGTCTGATTGCTCGATGTAGTTGCAAACAACAACAATCTTCCCCATCCATAACAAGCCTGTACATTGAATCTTTTGTTCTTGAGTCACATCCCCAAAAAATCTCCATCTATTTAATCGAATGTCATATAAAATCAACCCATGAAGACCAGCAACTGCCAAATACATCCCATCCTCACTGGCTGCCACATGAAGAACAGGCCAATTTTGTGAAATATAAGAAACTGGAAGATTAAGATGCATTAACTTGAGTTCATCTGTATCTTGGACAACAAGTAACCGATCTTCACCATAGATAACTTGTCTAACATGGGTTTTACCCGAAACCCCTCTGTTAAGGCAACATTTCCCAAAAGAAAACGCAAGTATTCTCTCTGAAGAACCTTCTTCAACAGCATAAAGTCTATACCCATATTCATCCCACTGCATAAATGAGGTCCCACTCATTAAAGGTTCATAATTTCCATCTGGGTTTTGCTTTACCCCTGGAGATGACACGGAATTTAAACCAATTTGACGGATTGTAGACATCAAACGACAACCAGAAATAGACCAAACTGTAAGTCCTCTTAATTTCCATCCAACTGCAAAAGCAGAACTATCAGGTGTCCATGAAATAGAACTAACCGCACCGGTATCATCCATTGAATATCTACAGAAACAAACATGGGTAAAACAGTCATTCATCATTACAAAGTACAAACTTCAAAGATGAATTCCATGATATAATTACAATTTACAAACTTACCCCCAATCATGTAAGGAGACAGAACGAATAAGTGAAATGGGTTCGCTAATTTCATACAACTCTATGACACCTCTTCTGGTGCCAACAGCAAGGATTTGCTGATCTGGCGAAATGGAAGCACATACTGCATCGCCAGAGCCTAACCGATACTCGGGTTTGACCGAGTCAGCTTGCTTCAGACCTCTTTTACTTATGGAACATAGCACCAATTGTCCATCAGAGAATAGAACAAATAACAGCCTTAGTGGCAATGAAAACTCCAAATAAGTGATGGCTGATTTTCTAGACAGAGAATGACTGGATGATACAACACCATTAGACAATTTTGTATGGCCATTTCCAGTGTTCAAATGGAAGTCAAGATCCAAGGCTCCATAAAACTCACCCTTCCAAGACATATTATACAAACTTCCATTTGAAAGTCCAACCAACAAGTTTTTGCTGTCACAAATGATATTGCTCATCATCAGGTCCTTTTCTGAAAAGGGGACTTCCTCATTCATAAGTAGAGAAATATTCGCAAGAGATAGACTGGATGGTTGTTTTCCTCCTATGTGTATTTTTTTCTCCATAAACTGGACTTTATATATGTGAAGATAAAATGAAGATGTCTGCAAACAAAGGAAACAATATAAAAAGTTACATTATTCTACACTTGATATCATGATTCTAAGCATAGCAAAGAGATTTTACTTTACGAGCAACAAAACGATCCAAATATGATGCTCACAAAGTTATATAAAAACACCAACAAGGACAAGAAGCCATTTAGCCAATCCCATACTTACAAGAACAGCAATTAATTTGGTATCAGGGCTCCAGATAGCCTGCACATTTTCCCCCTCTCTTGCTATTGAATCCGGATCTCGCTTGTACTTCCCTAATCTCACCCTATGCTGCACCAGATATAGATCAAAACCAAAAATTAATGCTCATGATTATTAATTTCTTAAACCAAATGCATAAATTTCGCTAAAATTTTAACTGTATTTTCAGTTAAAGCAATTGGAAAACTACTTAAATATGTGGCCTAATAAAGCATTGCATCCACTCGTTGATTTTAGTACTCCATTCCTTTTTAATAGGAACTCGACTACAGTTCCGTACACCACTGTCAGCAAAATTCATGATCATAATCATCAATTTCCTATATCAAGTGCATCAATCTAGTAAAAAACCGATTGAGCACAACTCAAATTGCGAACTAATGATGTAATTTCAAAATTTGTGCATATACATACTAACAATTTGTAAGGATAGAGAGAGAATTAGACCTGCGAAGAGCTCCACAGCTCAAAATGAGAAGGGCAAACAACTAGCAATAAACGATCAACAACTTTAAGGTATATGATCTGCTGCGAAGTTGGACATAGCCCTGATTCCAGAGGGATCACCTGAGGCCATCCGTACGCCATATACATCTTCGCTTCTGATTGTAAGTATGATTATATCAAAATTTGAGTTGGTTTGCAGAGGATCAAAGGGATTGAAATGCTAGGGTTTTACGAGGAAATCAGAAATCATTGGGGGAGAGGGTAGAGACGGAGATGACGACCATGATTCAGGAGAAATAGAGGGTGTGTGGATCTGAGATTTTGAAAATGAGAAAATCGGGATGAGACGAAGTTTGAACTTCTTTTGTGGCCAAATTAAAACCTTTATAGTACAAGGGCTAATGGGTAACAATTTAAAATGCTATGGTAACTTGACGGTTATTTATGACTTAAATTGTACGACTGTACGAGGGCTAATTTTTGTACAAGTCTTTGCTAAAAGTCTAAAACGAGGAATAACAATTATGCATTCTTGCACTAATTTGGTGTATTTCATATGTATCAAATAAGTTCTATAGGATCCAATTTTAATATGTGTTTTTTTCTTTAAGAGTTATCACAGTTAATTTTAATGAAATTAGATAATTTTTTAATATGTGATTTTATCTTTAAGAGTTATCGCAATTAATTTTGATGAAATTAGATAATTTAAAATAGAAAAATAATCATTTTTCTTAAGTTTTTGAATAATAACCATTTAGTCCGGAATAACGTATTTTAAAGTTGTTATGGTCATTTTGGAGTTGGCAATTATTGGTAAAAAAAATCATCCAGAATGTGACATCCATACATTTTGGACTGAAAAATGCATTTCGGATCCCTTATTCGTAATGCACGGTCATTCCAAACTGTAATATTAGGGTAATTTTATTGTCATTGTCGCTGCATAAACCAAATATAACTTTTGGATACTAAAAAAATGAGTTTGTATAAGGAATTTTTTAGAGTATATGTTTCTAGTGGAAGACAATTGGTGTGAATCAATAGATCTATGCAATATATTGCTCCAAACTACACATGTTTTGGTGTAGATTTAAGCACTGATATCAACTTTTCTTGGTTAATTATGATGGTTGCTTCAAAGTTCATGTTACATACTAATCCAATACGTCTATCTTTTCAATGATATGGATCCAACATATTTTTGCAGATTTTTTATGGTAGCGATGTCCAATATTTTCTTATTTTTGTTAGTATTATGCCTCCTAACACCATACAATTATTTGTTATTGATTATGTTATGGAAAGTGATATTAATCGATTTCCATGGGAAAATCGTTATGGTCGCAATAGAACCAAATTTGTAATTTATTATTTATGATATTGAATCATGTTTCTTTTTACGATGGGCATGTAAAAAGGAGGTTATGTTAGGTATAAAGGTAAGGTTATTGTTGATATCGGTCCAACATTTGATGTGATGAATCTGCAATTGAACATGCAATACTAATGTTGTTAGTTGATGATGGTAATATAGTTTCATTTGGAGACCCATTGGAACAATTCCAGAGCTTCATTAAATTTGTTAAGGATAAGACTGAATATAAAGAGAAGGAAACCGAACCCTGACAAACCCGACAGGAAAAGTACCCTTATTATGTTTAGTTTCCGAATAAACAAAAACCACTCATTTGGGGATGAATGAACCCATACCATTGTCCGAATTATCATATAAAAAACATAAATGTTTTGTAGCTCACAATCATTATTCGTATGTTAAGTTATTTCAAATGTTCAAAACCAAAGAAGAGCTTGAGCTTACTTTATGATTCAAATGAGTTATTGAGGGCTTTCAAATTAGAGTGAGCAAATCTACAACATGCAGGTTTGAAGTTGTTTGCTTTTCGGAAATTTGTAAATAGTGGTTAAGGGCTACAAAAGATAACATTACAAAATCATTTCAAGTCAGTAAGTGTGACATCCCCTATTTTTCAGAACCGAAAAAAAAGCTTTATGCTTTTAAAATTTATAAGATCTTTATTTGTTGAAAATCTCAGTACGTTAAAATATTTTGAGTATAAATGATTGAGCCACCACCATTCGCCGCGTGGTGGTGGTTGTGTGCGTGTTTTGCAATGGATTTAGGTGTGTGTGTGTGAGTGTGTGTGTGTGTGTATTATTTTTGGTTTTCAGCATTGTAATTATAACAAAAGTGGAATAGTGAAGAGGAAAACCCAAACCACCACCGTAGAGTGGTGGCTGCCACTTCCTACCGCCACCGGCCGTCGTGTTGGGTGGCGGTGTGCCTCGATTGCATTTTTGGACTCGTTTGGATGTTTTGGACAAAGGGACTACTAAACCCTAATGAGCCCAAAGAAACCCTAGTGGGCCCATTGAGACCTTAATAGGCCCAATGAAGACCTAATGGACCTAAAAGCCCAACCATGTGACTAATGGGCTAGTATTGGGTTGGAAACCCTAATTAGGGTTTGGAAAACCCTAATGCCATGAAACCCTAATTTTGGGATTGATTGGGACCGCACTGGAATTATGTATTAAACTTAAAATAATAATTAATAATCATGTGCAAATGAACTTAAGGCAATATTGGACTTAATGGATTAAGTCCTTAATGGGTTAAGTAGGAGCACTTAACCCTATTTGTCATTTCATGTGAAAACCCTATTTTCACTTGGGCCTCGAGTTGGGTCTTCCTATTGGGCTTTGGTGATTGGGCTATTGAAGGGCTATCCAAGAACAAGTAAATGGACCTAAATAATTGGATGGACTTTAGGGTAAGGCCCATGTTAGAGACTTGGGCCTAATTTGGAAAATCGGGCCATAGATGGGCCATATCTGGGCCTTTATGATTATGTGACATTGGGCCATAGGAATACCAAGAGTTTGGACTAGAATAATTGAATGGGCCTTAAGGAAAACCCATGTAGAGGTCTGGGCCTAGTTTAGAAAATTGGACCATATGTTGGGCTTTGGCCCATTATTTGACTTTTGGGCTTTTGTAGTGTGAGTTGGACCTTGGGCTTGGAACCCAATTATTAATTGGGTATTGTTTGATGTTGACAGTTCGGGAATTTGTCAACCAGCAGCTGGAGTTTTATCTACGGGACTTCAGTCGTGCCAGGTGAGTTATCCTCACTATACTAAGGGGTCTAAGGCACCAAGGCTAGCCCATTGGATTTGATATCCTAGTAGTTATTGATATGTTGAGTTTGAGTTAGTGATGTATGCCAGTTGATATGCTAGTCGGGTAGACTTGTAGGACTACCTGTGATAATGTATGATTATCTGTATGTGCATTAGTTATGTTACATGTCGACATATTATGTGGGATGGGTTGAGGTTGTACTGCTCCGTGCGGTAGCAAACAAACCCTAGAGTATTCCAGATATGAACTGAGGGCCGGGCAAAGCATGCCAGACTCATATTGAGGACTCGGGAGTATTCCAGATAAGAGTTGAGGGTAGGGCAAGGCATGCCAGACTCATACTGAGGACTCGGGAGCATTCCAGATACGAGTTGAGGGTCAGGTAGGACATGCCAGACTCGTACTGTGGGCTCAGTTGCAATCCATATATGAGTTGTGGGCCCGAAAGGCAATCCAGACTCACACTGTGGGCCCAGGGGTAATCCAGTCTGTAAAGTTGTTGACCCATTGCATGTTGTTCAGTTTGTTATGTTATGATATTGCTGATATTGTTATGTGGACTGTATGTGTATCGGTATTTTGGGGGTAACTCACAAGCTTTGTGCTTACTGTTTCAGTTTATTGTTTTAGGTGCTTCAGATGACTTGGCTAGGCGAAGGCGTGACCGTACACATCCTCGTGTTTTCGACTTATGGTTTTTGGGATACTCTGATATTAAACTATTTTGAAAACACTTTGTAATAACTAATGGCTTGGATGTTTGAAAAAGTTTTATATTGGCCTGATTTTTTATGGGTGTTACAAGTTGGTATCAGAGCCTTGGTTTGAGTGAATTGGAGGAACACTCGTGTGAATCCAGTCTCAAATCAAGGAAGGATTTTTAAATGATTTTTTTAATGTTTTCAAAATAAGAAAATGAGGATGTAGAGTGTACGATCAGCCGGAGCCAGTAAGTAGACCCCAAAACACCATACGGTTAATTGATATTGTGATATGTTAGAACAGCATGCTAGTACTAGGCTAGGGATCTTCAGGAATTGTATGATAAAATTGTCTGATTACATGATGCCTGCTAGCCTAGAGTTTCCTTTATATGAGATTGACATCATTATTGTAGTTGTTTAGTGTATGTGTTACGATTATACATAATTAAGATCTTATAGCCTGAGAATGTTTGATTTGGCCTTATGTTCTGTTCTTGTCTGATTGGGGGCTTAGAGTAGGATTAGATATTTGATGTGTGCAAACTCACTTATTTTTAAACCTACTTTTAATTATAAAATAACACACAAAGGCAGTGAACCTATCAATTGTGGTATAGTTAAATAAGTAGGGTATCGAACACAGGGAACGGCAAATTAAAACTAAAAACTAATTCTATATAAATTAAATAATAAGTAGGGGTTTTTTCTTTATTTTTACAAGACTAGAAACTTACTAACTATTACTTAATCTAAAACTTAGAAAAACAAAGAATTAACTAGATTCAATAATGGGAAGGAACTTCTGTTTAGTTCAACTCAATTGATCCTATGGTTGATTTCAAGGTAATGGTGCAGTGGATTAACTCTTTTGTTGGTTACCGATTCAAGTGATTAGATTCGCATTCACTACACTAATCCTTAGCAAATAAACTAACTTAAACAGTGGCCAGTTGTCTAATTTAATTAAATTCACTAGATTAATTATTCGGGTTAATTTAGACTTGCAATAGTTAACTAATTTGATCTTTTAATTAACTTCTTGTTGATGGTCATCACACAAGCTCACACATGAATTTACTTAATTTTCTTATTAACTCTAGTTTCATGTTCATTAATCCTAGACATATAACAAAGTGATCACATAGCATATGAGGTTGATAATTAATAGATGTTCATGCTAGTCAATTACCTTCCTATTAACAGAAAATTAATTATCATTCACACACAAGGTTCTTTAGCAAGCTAAAATAACAAAAATCACCAACTTAGAATTAATCCTACCAATAATCAAACCATAGTATCAATTTCGTATCCCCAAATAGAAGTCTAAGAGTTTTAGCTCATAATTGAAGTAAATAACAGCAAACAAACAGATTCTAATTGTTTAACCATAATGAAAAACAAAAGATTAAGTAGAATGATGAAATTTGCCTCAAATCTTCTTCGGAATTGAATTCTAGCTTATAACTTCGTCCTCTAGGGTTTTTCTGACTCTTTAATCGCAGCTGAACTCCTCTGAATCGTTCCAAAATTCTCCCCCATCGTTCTGAGAAGTTATCTTTATATATACGAATCGACTCACCGAGTCAGGTGCCGACTCGTCGAGTCCATCTCTTAGTCCCCGTATGCGATAAGTCTCTGGGTCCCCGAGTCGTTATCTTCTCAAATATTTGTGTGGACTCGCCGAGTAGTCGACCCTACTCGCCGAGTAGGTATTATTTTTAGTGTTTTTCTTCTTTGTTCCATTCTCGAGCTTTCAACCGCTTCTCCTGCTTCCTTTTGCTTCCGAGCTTCATTTTTGGACTGAAAACATAATTCAAACACTTTTAAGTACCTTTTGTCCATGAAATGCAATAATTTAGCTAATAAATGAATAAAAATCTACACTTAATATGAACTAAATATGAACATATCAAAATACCCCACACTTGACTTTTGCTTGCCCCCAAGCAAAACTGAATTTTAAGACATTAGAATCATATATAACAACTCTAGTCTAACCCAACCATTATGCCAAGACCGCAACGCATACATTTGTGTCTAAATTTGTTCCTAATAACCCCCATACTCCAAATACTCACAATCCTCATAACATTCGCCCACTCACCCCGAACTATGTTCATTTTATGCATCCCTCCGAATCCATCCTCAGAAAACCTCTTACCCTCAAGGTATTTTTATTTGAGCAACCCAAGCATACATAATCTAGAATTACAATTTATGATACCACTATGGAGCTCTTTTGAATTCTTCACTTCCTTGATAATTTGATCTTTGATCTCTTTGAATTCACCACTTTTATTGTTTGATTTTTGGTATCTTCAACTTTTTGAACTTCTTGGAATTTTGATCTTTTGATCTTCACTTTATTTGCTCCAAAATTCTTCAAACTTTTCTTGCAATTCTCTCTTTTTTTTTACATGTACCTATCTTTTTTTTTCACTCAAAAACCTACATGCTTAAGCAGGGGCGCTCAACCTCAACCTTTATTGGCTGACGATAATAATTTTTCTCGATACATTTCTGGTATACGATGCTAAACATATTGCATCCCTCGGGCTAAGCAAGGTCGTGTTTTTGTCCCATGATTTCACTGGAATAAGGAAGCCACAAATGTACTAGAACGTGTATAGGCTCAACTAAACATTTGGGTTTTCATGCAATTATCAACACAATTCTAACATGAAATCCTAATTTGCTTTTACCAAAATTTTCTAAATTAATTCCTAAGTAATAGTTTTGGTATGCAACAATTTTTTTTAAAAATTAGCCTAAATTAAGATTCTAAATTTTCTAATATGTGACCAACCCCCTACCCCACACTTATTTTATGCAATGCCCTCATTGCATAGTATAAAAATGCAAATATAGAGGGAATTGGAACAAACACCCCTGGGGTAGCAGTCGATAGGTTGATACTCTTCTTTCAGCTCCATCTTCACTTGACTTTAGACATGGGAACAATTCATCCATGACTTGGGTATCAAATCTCGTGTGGCAGCTCCAAATAGGCAGGGAAAACAGTGTAAAATCTTCAAAAATTGTCATGGAAGAATAAATGGTCAAGTGGCACACTCAGCAGCATCAAATCAGCAGTCATTTTGGTATAAAAATGAATGACTCGTCGAGTCATATATGAGACTCGTCGAGTATAAGCGCGGACAGGTTCGAATATGTGAGAATACAGGGCGACTCGTCGAGTCAGTTTAGTGCACTCGACGAGTAGATCGTTGGACGAAAAAAATGGCATTCTGCATTGGTTCTAGCCTCTAACCAATCTTAAAAATATCTCATAACTTCTAGACTCATTTGCTCATGTCCCTTAGGACCGGAGTCGACACTTTGACTCTAACGCCGCCCTTTCTTGACTCTCTCTTTCACTTTCTATAACTCTCTTGACTCTACAACTCTAAACCCTTCTATGCAAGCATCCCTAATCCAATTCTGGAAATCATCAAGGCAATCAAACATCAAGCATAACAGTAAAAGTCTTAACAAATCCCAAACACACCAAATAAGAAAAAAACAAAATAAAATTTGTTCAATAAAAACATAAAGAAACTAATCCTCCTCCTCATCGTCATGATCATGCGCCGCTCCACTTCCACTAGCGCCGCTCCTTCTCGCATTGATCACCTCTTCCCAAGACGGAATATATGGAAAGTTACCACCATCAATATGCAGAATATTGAAGTGGTCAAAAAGTCGAACGTGGGATTGATTGCTAAAGTTGATACCCCGCGCCATTTGATCTTGCAACCGCCTCATCTCAACATTGTACCAATCCATTGGTACTTCATCATTGTCCACCTGAATCACCGGCGGTTCCTCCTCTACATCTCGCTCATGCCTCGATCGGACCCTCTTTCCCGGCGCCTCGGGACCAACAACAGGATCATCATGCGGAATAGTATAATGACCTCCACCATAGTCCTCAATGATCCTAGCCCTCCTAAAAAGAATGGGATTGAATGGAGGGGTAGGAATCACTATCATCAAATTCCATGCACCGCGGGTCATCAACCCAAACGAATTGGCGAGCCGTGTGACAAACATACCACCATTAATCTTCGATGTCTTGCGATCTTTGACCGCACCCTCCGCCAAATATGAAGCTAAACACCAAGGAATATTGCAAAAATTGACCAGTGTGATAATGCTCCATAAGTAAAAGACATCAAGGTTAGAAACTTTGTCATCATCCTTTCGCTGGTTAATGGTAGTGGAGATAAGGCGATGAATAAGACGGTGAGTAGGCGACCGAATGCTTCCCTCCTGGGTTGACTTCGGAATGTACACTTTGTTAGCAATCGTGTTCCACCATCCCGTGCTCGTCACACCATCGGGGAACACTTTGTGAGAGCGTTCCATAAAGGCGTGGAAAATAGCGGTCGAGACCACCGGCCGGTCATAAATACCCATCCGACAAGCAAGATCAACAACGGAGCACTGATGAAACTCGCCCCCAAAGCAGAAACCGACACTCGTCCGGTGATAGCAGTCATCTCCTCCATGAAAAGATACTGTGGAGAAAAATTCCAAGCAAAGCTCCCGGTACACCGGCTCTTGAATACGAAAGACCCGGCTCCACCCATCGCAAACCATCGTCTCCCCTTCGTAAGTAAACTCCTTTAAAAGATAAGGAGCCAACTCCTCTTCATAACGCACACTTTGCAACCAACCCCAATCAATTCTGTTGGGCACGTAGATTTCTTTCTTTCTGAATTCAACTAATTTCTTCTTCCATCTCGTCATGGTTGAAGCGGATTTGATTCGAGGGAAATTTAACCAAGGAAAATCTCCTTGGCGTCCACTGGAACCTTGACTTCTGTGAAACATTGTCCTGCAACACAAAGATCACAAAACCCAGAAAAACACAGAAAATCATTAAAATAAGTCACACCTGGGTACCTGACTCGACTCGTCGAGTCCATGAACGACTCGGCGAGTCGAGTCGCAAGAACTGCGCGAGTCAGTCGGCGAGTCGGTCAAAATCCAACCACTAAATCTCAAAATTACTTCAAGGGTTTTGTCCAGGGACATGTCTATAAGGTATTAGGGCAAGAATAATCATCCAAAACAACATAATTGATGTAAAATCAAAACCCTAAAAATTCACTATACTTCAAAATCGGGTATTCTATGAAATTACTACCATAGATCATCTAAAAATCATTGCTTTAACAGAAATTAGGAAGAAATTCAGTACCTTTTGTGATAGAAATTGAAAAACTTGAAGAACAATTGAAGAAGATGATGAATGCTTGAGAGAAAGAGTTGGGAGGGAGGCGCACGGCGAGTGAAGTGTGAAAAAAAACTGATTTCATTAGGGTTAAAACCCTAGTTACCTGTTGTAAAAGTAATTTCTATTTTTTTTCTGTAAATAAAACAGACTCGTCGAGTCAGGGTCAGACTCGGCGAGTCTAGTCGCGATGTTATTTTTCTTCTGAAATCTGAATGGACTCGTCGAGTCATGGTCGGACTCGGCAAGTCTCTTGCACACAATTTAAAAATTACAAAAATTTGCCATTTATTTAGAAAAGAAAATTTATTCCACCCCACACTTAGTCCATACGCACTCTCAAGCAGACATGTCCGACGAATTGGAAGATTAGAATTCTAAAAAACGAAAATTAAAAAAAAAACATAAAAATATAAAAGAAAGCAAACTCTAAATAACGGGTTGCCTCCCGCCAAACGCTTCTTTTTAAGGAGTCGTTAGTTGGACTCCTTCCCATCTACGTCTCGTCATCTTCCAACATCGGGAATGCACGCCTAATCTTTTGTGGTTTGTACTTTGTCTTGTAAGCATGAATCTTCTTTTTGTAAGCCCGTTTTAATTCCTCTCTATTCTTTTTTACAGCATCATCTTCAGCTGCTTGGGCTTCCCTTCTCCTCTTTTTCTTCTTCACCCCATTCTTTTTCACCTTCTCTCGCACCTCCTTTTCCTTAAACTTAATTACTTCAAAGTTTGTGAAAGTTCGTGCTCTAGGTTTGGTATTGAAAGGTTGTTCAGCATCAACTCTCCTATCATTTGCCTTCTCCTCTTTTTCTGTGCTTACTCCATCTTCAAGCGGAATTGCATCAAGACATGCTATATGGACGTGTTGAACTTCCATGTCCATTTCTCCTTCTGTTGTTTGTTCTTCTAAAGAATGATGAAAAATATCCAAGTCCAGCTTATGCAGAGAACTAGCAACAAGCAGATCTAAGTCGTCCAAGTTGTTGGCAATTTCGACTGGACTCGTCGAGTCCAGTAAAGTGACTCGGTGAGTCAGATCGTATTTCAACATTTCCACTGTGTTTTCCGAGTCGGCTCCTTCCAGTAGCTTTTCTATCTCCTCCAAGTCCTTGTTAACATCTCCATCCTCTCCAGAAGGTGGCAAAATTTTGTTTGGATCTTCTTCTTGCAAAAGTGCAAGTTCTTTTTGTAGTATCTTATCATCCATATCGATAAATGAGACCTCTTCTTTTCCTTCTTCTTCTTGCTTGACTTCTAGTAAGGCTCTAAATATTGCGGACTCGTCACCTACCCTCAACGTTAGTGTAGACTCACATACATCAATTAAAGCACAAGCGGTGTTTAAAAATGACCTCCCCAAAATAATCGGAATTTTGGGGTCTTCTTCCATATCAAGCACCACAAAGTCTACTGGAAATATGAACTTGTCAACTTTAATAAGAAGATCCTCACAAACGCCTCTTGGATGAATTGTTGTCTTGTCTGCCAAATGGATCTTCATGTTTACCGGCCTTGGCTCCGATAAATTCAGATTCTTAAAGAAAAAGAAAGGCATCAGATGGATGCTTGCACCCGAGTCGGTCAACGCTTAAGTGACAAATGTATTTCCAAATTGGCACGAAATTATGATACTCCCCGGATCGCCCTTCTTTTCGGGTAGCTCACTCAATATTATCTCCACGACTTCAACCAAGTCTTTCCTAGCAGCAAAGAGACCTTTTAGTAAGTTGAAGTACTTGGGTGTTTCGAGCATCGTTTCTACAAATGGCACATTGACTTGTAAGGCTTTAACATGCTTCATAAAGGCTCTATAAGCTTCAACTTTTTCCACAGGCATGGCTTTGATTGGGAATGGCAAAGGGGGATTATATGGCTTTAAGGGAATGACAGTTTTGTCATTTATGCATGGACTCATCGAGTCCATTAGAGGGACTCGGCGAGTCTGGTCGGGCTTAGTTGGGGCCGACTCTTTTGCCTTTTCTGTCTTCCTATTGGAGATCCTCTGTGCATGTGTGAAAATTTCTTCATTGCTGGAAGTCACTACACTCACATTCTCCATTCTCGGATTGGTTTCGGTGTTACTTGGAAGTTGACCCGGTCTTCTTTCGTTCACTTGGTGTGCAAGCTGTCCCAACTATTTCTCAATGTTGAGAATGGATGCTTGCTGATTCCTTAGCATATTTCTGGTCTCGTGTATTGCAGCATCGTGATCATTGTGTCTTTTTTCGGACGCGGCTATGAATTTAGTGAACAATTCTTCTAAATCAACTTTCTTTTCCATTACCGGTTCTTCCTTTTGATAAAATCCCCTCTCTTTCTGCTTGTATTTCTCCTCCTTAGCCTTCTTGTATTCTTCGTATGGGAGCCATTCCTTCTTCGGTTTCCGCCAATTCTCGTCGTATCTATCGCCACTTGAGTAGAATACTTGAGCCTTCTTGTTTCCATTTTCATCCAAATCACAATCCTTTGTGAGATGGGGCCCTCTACAATTCTCACATCCAACCTGAATAGCGTGGATTGTTTGATCCATTTTTGTCATTCTTCTATCTAGACTATCGAGCTTAGCTATCACCGCCGCCATGCTATCATTAGCCGAATTCACTACCCCCCGACTTACTTTGTTTCTTGGATTGTGGTATTCTCTAGAATGCTTAGAGAATTCTTCAATTAACTCCTTGATTACCGGGGGCGCCTTCTTCGTGAGCGGGCCTTGTGAATCGAGCAATTGTCTTGTGGTGACATTGACTCCATCATAGAAAATGGAAACCTCTTGTTGGCTATTGAGGTCGTGGTGTGGACAATTTCTAAGCAAGCTCTTGTATCTTTCCCAAGCTTCATAAAGAGATTCTCCGGGTTGTTGCTCAAAGTTGGCAATGGCTTTCTTTAGTTTGGCTATTTTGGAGGGTGGGCAAAAGTGATCAATGAATTCTTCCTTCATCTTGGCCCATGTGGTGACCGATCCGGGAGGAAGTGACTTTAGCCAATCCTTTGCAGCACCTTTGAACGTGACTGGAAGCATGCGGAGAAGCTGGGTCTCGCGTGGAACATTCGGTACATTGAAGTAGTCAGCCACGTCATTCACTTCGTCCAAGTGCTTGTAGGCGTCTTCGTGATCCTTCCCATAAAAAGGAATCTCCTTGAGTTGAGCGAGAATATGGACTTTTAGTTCGAAAGTAGCGGTTGCGGGAATTGCGGGCTGTACAAGTCCCGAGCCGGTGTCATCGCGCATTCTCTACTTCCATTCCCCCATGGGGACTTCATCGATATTAGCCATAGTGATAGCTAAATCGTCTTCAAACTCAGATTCGTGCTCGTATGTGGGTTCTTCTTCTTCCTCGGTCTCGTACTCGGTGTCTTCTTGAATTGGGTCTCCGATTGTCAAAGAGGCACTGGACGCTCCTGATTTGCTGCTCCTCTTCTTGCTGAAAATGGATTTGAGGTTTTTGAGTGGCGAGTTCTTTGAAGAAGCGGATTCTCCAACGGTTTTGCCTTTGTTCTTCCTTAGTGCAGATTCCGGATCTTCAAGAGGAGGGACCAGAGGTGTATCAGATCCTCGGGTCATGAAAGAACTGTAAACAAAAAAGAAAACGCGTAAAACGAACAAAAATAAAATAAAAAAATAAAACTATAACAACGATGTACTCGCCGAGTCGGCACGAGTGCAGTCGGCGAGTTCAAGGCAAAAAAAAGAAAAAAATTTCTAGTAACTTTAAAAATGGATTTTTATTAAAACTTATACTACTTACTGAATTACCTTTTAATTAACTTTGTGTAAGATAAATCCCACACAAAGGATCGATTAAATTAGAATTTAACGTTAATTTTAGAACCGTTCCCCGGCAACGACACCAAAAACTTGATGTGTGCAAACTCACTTAGTTTTAAACATACTTTTAATTATAAAATAAACAAAGGCAGTGAACCTATCAATTGTGGTATAATTAAATAAGTAGGGTATCGAACACAGGGAACGACAAATTAAAACTAAAAACTAATTCTATCTAAATTAAATAATAAGTAGGGGTTTTTTCTCTATTTTTACAAGACTAGAAACTTACTAACTATTACTTAATCTAAAACTTAGAAAAACAAAGAATTAAATAGATTCAATAATGGGAAGGAACTTCTGTTTAGTTCAACTCAATTGATCCTATGGTTGATTTCAAGGTAATGGTGCAGTGGATTAACTCTTTTGTTGGTTACCGATTCAAGTGATTAGATTCGCATTCACTACACTAATCCTTAGCAAATAAACTAACTTAAACAGTGGCCAGTTGTCTAATTTAATTAAATTCACTAGATTAATTATTCGGGTTAATTTAGACTTGCAATAGTTAACTAATTTGATCTTTTAATTAACTTCTTGTTGATGGTCATCACACAAGCTCACACATGAATTTACTTAATTTTCTTATTAACTCTAGTTTCATGTTCATTAATCCTAGACATATAACAAAGTGATCACATAGCATATGAGGTTGATAATTAATAGATGTTCATGCTAGTCAATTACCTTCCTATTAACAGAAAATTAATTATCATTCACACACAAGGTTCTTTAGCAAGCTAAAATAACAAAAATCACCAACTTAGAATTAATCCTACCAATAATCAAACCATAGTATCAATTTCGTATCCCCAAACAGAAGTCTAAGAGTTTTAGCTCATAATTGAAGTAAATAACAGCAAACAAACAGATTCTAATTGTTTAACCATAATGAAAAACAAAAGATTAAGTAGAATGATGAAATTTGCCTCAAATCTTCTTCGGAATTGAATTCTAGCTTATAACTTCGTCCTCTAGGGTTTTTCTGACTCTTTAATCGCAGCTGAACTCCTCTGAATCGTTCCAGAATTCTCCCCATCATTCTGAGAAGTTATCTTTATATATACGAATCGACTCGTCGAGTCAGGTGCCGACTCGTCGAGTCCATCTCTCAATCCCCGTATGCGATAAGTCTCTGGGTCCCCGAGTCGTTATCTTCTCGAATATTCGTGTGGACTCGCCGAGTAGTCGACCCTACTCGCCGAGTAGGTATTATTTTTAGTGTTTTTCTTCTTCGTTCCATTCTCGAGCTTTCAACTGCTTCTCCTGCTTCCTTTTGCTTCCGAGCTTCATTTTTGGACTGAAAACATAATTCAAACACTTTTAAGTACCTTTTGTCCATGAAATGCAATAATTTAGCTAATAAATGAATAAAAATATACACTTAATATGAACTAAATATGCACATATCAATATTCGAAAGTCTATAGGGTCCAACGTTATGTATGGCTAACATACACTAGTGCTACAGGGTTGGTGGAAGTTTCATTGATAGGTGAGTTGGAGAGACTGGGAGGCCAGTTATGTGATGTTAGCATCCCTATAGGAGTGATGATTGAGCACTCGCATTATTTATGTATATTGTTAGGGTGTTGTGGTGATACTTAAGACAAATATGGGTAGGTGTGGAAGGTAGTATGGGCCCGTACTACTGAAAGCACAGGACCCATACGCGTAGCAAGGAAGTCACAACCCCTAGGGTTGGGTAGGGAGTTGGTCCCCTGTCATATCATGGATCATCAGAGATCTTTTTGGTGTCTTACCAGAATAATGGTTATGAGACGTCTTGAGACCGGATCCAGGTTAGTATCAGGAGCTAGTAGCCAGGATAGGTCAGCATTGTCAGAGGACCGTGTCAATGAGATCATCCGAGAGGAGGTGATCGGGGTTGTCTGGGGACAGTTGTCGGAGATGTTTGGGTCTATTAAGACCGCTTGGTTGAGAATTTCGATGAACGCTATGCAGCCATTGCCGAGACGGTTGTCGTGGTAGCTATAGCAGCTGTAACGATGGTAGGGGGAGGAGTTAGGCGAGCTTTCCAGTACCGGGAGTTGTTACTGGGACATATTCTAATGAGCAGAGGGTTGCAGTTACTTGGGATCAGGGAGATGTTTTGTACTCGTTACATTCTGCGGGTTGAGCGGGAGAGGCTAGCACATGAGTTTCTAGTTTGAGGCTTCAGGGGTTTTGCTCGAGGCTGGAATGTGAGTCGCGAGGACTCCGGAAAGGAGTGATGATTATGTTCAGTTGGGGTTTTGTAGCTGGAAGTAGAATGGTTAATTGGTGGATTGGAATATTGTTTTATAGCGCAAGGATTGTGCCCTTTCAGTTTTCGAGCTCGAAGGAGTGAGCAGACTTGGGACCCCAGGATCAGGTTGTGTTCCAGCTCGGGTCAGTTAGTCACAGGGATTGTCGAAAGTATTTCAGCGCTGGTGAGTGCGGGTGGGGTCGATGTGGCATGAGTATCTTGTGAAGCGTACACGATTACCGTTCTGACCCATAGGAGCTAAGGTCTAATTCACCTTTGATCTCTTGCATCTGGCGGTAAGGATTGATTGTGCGATCTATGGCATTTCTGGGGATTGGAGACTGTCTTGGGAGTAGTTGTGGCCCGGTTTAGGGAAAAGGTTATTTCAGCTACTGCAGTTTAGTTATGGATGATTGAACTGGTGAGTGAGTCAGGGTGCGAGGCCCTGAATGATATGATCTCTAGTGTAACGCCCGTAGATCCGAGCTAGTCAATTTAGAGACGATAAGCATCAAAAATGACTTTTTGATGGAAAATTATTTAGAAGGATTAATCTTAACTAAGTTATAGTATATGTTACAAGGATTCCGTATATATAAAGAACGCCGAAATCCGAGTTATAACGAAGAAGTTATGACCTGTCGAAGTTTCGCGACAGAACCGGCACAACACAGCACGACGTAAATAGTGAATTTACGTTAGAGTGATATTTGGCCTTAGCAATCTAAATGAAAGTCGTAGAATATGTTAAACCAAGAGCGTGCATAAAAAGAACGCCCAAATCTGACTTCATATGAGGAAGTTATGACTTTTCGAAGTTTCGGCTTAGCAGTGTACAGCCCGAAGTTCGAATATGAGATCGAGCCACATTTAGCTGAAACAATATAAACGAGAATTGAATATCTCGTCGATAGTAGTCCAACGGTGAAAAGACAGACGAAAATAGACGTCAGATGAAGGAGTTATGATTTTCTAACGGAGTTTTCTTGTCCCGGCCTACTAAAAATAATATAAAAATAATATAATAAAAATAAATTCAAAATTAGCCAACAAAGTCTAAATGAAAGTTGTAGATATTGTTTTTACCTACGCGTCGATATAAAGAACGTCGAAAACGGAGTTCGTATGCGAAAGTTATGGATTTCTGAAGTTCGGGGCGCGAAACCCCAAGACCGTTAGAGACCATGACGTGAAATCAGTGGTCACGACGTGGCATGTCTTCTGACACCTCCTGGAGTCTTCCAGACCCAACTTGCGATGACGCGTGCAGTGATGATCAAGCCCATGACGTGGAAACACTGTCCATGACATGGAAAATGAAAATTTTGCCCTATAAATATATTTGAAGGGGCAGCCGGCCAAGGTTGCTAATTCACCATTCTCTCACCCGTATTACCTCGATTTACATGCAAAGAGGTAACCCCAAAGCCCAGGTATCATCCCGAGACCCAAAGCAAGTCCTGAAGTCTGAAGATCCCGAGAAGAAAAGAGTTTTCGAGCCGAAGCTCTGCCCGCGAGAAGTCCGGTATGTGAAGTGATCCCGGCTTCACCGAAGAATACTACTCTTAGAGCCGTAGTGTTGTCCGATCATCTTCTGATCAATTAAGTGTATAGTCCCTTTCACAAACACGATTTTAATACAAGTATTGTTTGAATGTATTAAGTATATGTTTTGTGTGAGTGTGTAGTTATTTTCTTCTAACACATATATATGAAGTGTTTGCCATGAAATATGTGCTATGTGTTATATATGTCTATCTATTTGAGATGGGCGTGGAATTGATGTTTTATACAGGTGTTAAATGATTTAAACTATGTAAGTATTTATATTTACAAAAATGTTGGGTAGAACATGGGTAGATGGGATAGTTGGTGACTATGGAGTTAGCGCCTATTGTATAAACCTTGGTGACTATGGAGTTAGCGCCTATTGTATAAACCTTGGTGACTATGGAGTTAGCGCATATTGTATAAACCTTGGTGACTATGGAGTTAGCGCCTGTTAAGTGAACCTTGGTGACTATGGAGTTAGCGTCTGTTAAGTGAACCTTGGTGACTATGGAGTTAGCGCCTAATAGCTATGGATTTAGTACCTGAGAGATAAATGTCGGTAACTATGGACTTAGTACCTGATAGATAAACTTTGGTAGCAATGGACTTCGTGCCAATCCCTTAGGTTAATCCTTAGGAATGAATGAATGAAGGATAGTTGATTCTTAGGATAAAACCTTAAGAGTAAAGAAGATAATGGGGATGGGTAATTGGGTTGATTGTTTGATAATTGAATATAATAATTATATTATTGTGGGTTGAAAACCCTATATGATTACCAGGCTCCCAAGCCTGACCCACTCAATTTTCTTTGTATCACAGGTAGTGGCACAAGAGCATAAATTGGTTGACATGACGAGAGATTTTGGATGATAGATCAGTACTTATAAATAACTGTTGTAAGGTCTATTTTATATTGTTTATGCTTTTGGTATGTATCGGAACATGACATCCTGAGTTTTGGTTATTTAATGAAAATACATTTCTTCAAGAAAAGTTTTGATAGATTCTTATCATACTTTGTTTTGGGAACAAATTCCGCAACTGTTTTCCATAAACGATTACTCTGATTTTAAAAACAAAGCATAAACAAATCGATCTTTTCTGGCCATGAAAATGGGGATGCCACATCTAGAGCCGAGAGCGGGAGGATTGTTGGAACACTTTGGGAAGAAGGGTATTATATGGGAGGTCTGGGGACAGGGTCCCACAGGATGGTTATTCAACATTGTCAGGATTTAGTGGTTTTAGTAACCGTTATTGACTGACGGGGGAAAGCGCCAAGGGAAGTAGCTTGTTGTTGAGACATTTGTTGGAGCATCCATTTTTGGACTTCAAGATTTGGGTGTGGGATCATTCGAGCTTTAGGGACTGTTGGTTTCCCGGGATTCAGGAAGTGTTCATCTAATTATTAGAAGCGTGTGATCATTTGGGGTTGGCTAGTAAAGGAGTACTAACTGGAAAGGTCTGGTTGTTATCAGATTGATCATTGGAAAGTGAGAAGGATTGGGAATTCTCAAATTTTCATGTATTGTGAAGACTTTGTTGAATCTAAGTGGGGGAGAATCGTCCCGGAACACAGAAGCAAGATCGGTTTTGAAACTGGGATAAGTTTCGCATCGTTTTCAGGAAGGAAGACAACCCTGGTGGCTACTTGGTTTGAGTGTTGTGTGAGTTGGGAGTTCGGTAAAACTCCCCAGCATGTGAATCGTGTCTTCTCGGTGCTTGATAGCAGAACTTGGGGAAATCAGGTTGGGATTCTAGCCATGAATTAAGTTACGTGGTGTGTTAGGTCGAGCGCGTGTTCGACCAGTATGGAAAGTGTTGTAAGACTGTGGGGGTAGCCATGGCATTCACTAGCGATTAGTTAGTATGGAAAGTCTTGTAAGACTACGGGGGTAGCCGTAGCATTCACTAGCGACCAATTAGTATGGGAAGTGTTGTAAGACTGCGGGGGTAGTCGTAACATTCACTAGCGATCAGTTAGTATGGGAAGTGTTGTAAGATTGTGGAGGTAGCCGTAGCATTCACTAGCGACCAGTTAGTAGGGAAAGTGTTATAAGATTGCGGAGGTAGCCGTAGCATTCACTAGAGATAAGTTAGTATGGGAAGTGTTGTAAGACTGCGGGGTAGCCGTAGCATTCACTAGCGATCAGTTAGTATGGGAAGTGTTGTAAGACTGCGGGGGTAGCCGTAGCATTCACTAACGATCAGGTAGTATGGAAAGTGTTGTAAGACTGTGGGGGTAGTCGTAGCATTCACAAGGTTAGCAAATAGTGCTAGAGTGATGTAAGTATGTGGGTGTAGCCACAACATTCTCTAGGTTGGTAGATAGTATGAGCGTGTAGCTAGGACGCAGAAGGGACAGTAGTAACCACCAGTTCGGGTGTAGTAGTGAGGATATGGAAATCCACGGATTGGTTTATGGGTTTCCCCAGAGGGATTAGACCTGGTTAAGCTAGTGATAAGACTGTAGGAACGTCACTACAGTTATGGGATCAAGGAAGCAATGGGTTGCTTAAGGTTACTTGGGATGTAAGGCTACCATTGGTCATGTAGCAATCACTTTTAGTCGTGGATTTGGTAACGACGGGATTCGACGCATGGATCCGATCGGTTGGATTAGGAGGTTGTTAGAGTTGCAGTAGCATGATAACTAGTGGAAAATAGTCCACGGAAGGATTTTGTTCGAAAGTCGGGTGAGGCAACTAGGTGGAGTCCTTCGCGACCGGGCCGAAACCCGGTATGTCAGATGATTAGTGAATGAATTGAGACCAGAGAGATCTCGGTAGATTTTGGAAAGCAGCCATGTGGCAGCATACTGCTTCAGATAGATCAGTGCTCAGATAATTTCCATGTTTAGGGCGGTATTGACTAATTGGGTTTTCATGTGTATGAGAAGTATCTGGATGTTGGAACACCCAGACATAAGAAGTTGAATAGATAAATAGGAGACAAGCGGACTGGGCTCAACAATAATGATTTAGTATGAAAGGTCTGTCAGGGAGCCAGTCCATCTCGAGGCTTCAGATTTCAGATTGAGTAATGTGATTATAATGCGGGGAATTCGTCTATTTTCGGGTTTTAAAAACCCTATTAGGGTTGGTTTTGATTTCCTTCGGAAGGTTGGGACTATGCACAGGATTGTGACCATGTAGTTCAAGTTGTCTGGCGTGTAAGGAATGACAAGAAACGATTTCGAGGACGAAATCAAATTTAAGTGGGGGAGAGTTGTAACATCCCGTTTTAAATAAAATAATTAAATGATAAACCCGGAACCCTAAGAAGCAATTGCTATTATTATTATTATATGTTGTTATAGTTCAAAATCAGATAATAATTAATGGAGTGTTGATTTTGGGGTGCCAAATGATATACTTTTGATTTCCGAGGGTTAAAAGGGTGAGTTTCGGATTGGTTTCGTAAGTAATTATGAAGGCAGGGACTATTGGGTAATTCTTGGGACTTAATATGAAGATATACTTGAAGCTAAGGGCTAAATGGTAAAATTCGGACTCAAATTGTAAAGAGTTTTGAAGGAAGGGGTTAAAAAGGGAAATTAAGGATTTGTTTTGAAAGGAAAAGGAGAAGGAGGGACTAGAAGCGTAAGTATGTCCAAAGATTGTATGTGGACGGGGTTTATAACCCTTCATTCTCGTCACCCTCTAAACCCTAAACCTAATGATGCATCCAGCCGCCACCATCACTATTTCAACTTCCGGCGCCGCTACTTTCATCCGTCGAGTCGCACACCACCTTAGTTGGAGCCCAAACCACCGAAGCAACCCCCCTCGTGCTCACCCTAACGCCAGGAAGAGGAATCTGTGTGCGTGACCGCCATCGTTCGCTTGTAGACTTCCATTCAGCCTTCGCCGCCACCTTCTCCCCTTCGTTGCCGACGAAGCTTGCTGCCGCCGCTGTACTGCTGACGTGAGTCAGACGAGAAGACCGGAGGTGTCTGGGTTGCTGTTGTTGTGCGCCGAAATCGTTAAAGATGAAGTCACTGATGCCGCTGCCGCCAAGCTCAGCCACTGCCACTGTCGTGATCCTCTAAGTAGCTGGTGGTGTTGCTGTTCGGGCTCGTGTATGTGCATATCCTCGGGTGTGATCCAGTCAAGGTTGTGTATGGTGTTGGGTTGGCCGAAAACCAAGGAAGACCACCATGGCTGCCAACCATGGTGGTAACCGCCGCCTTTGTTGCTCTGCCACCACCAGTCGCCGCGTGGTGGTGGCTGTGTGCGTGTTTTGCCATGGATTTAGGTGTGTGTGTGTGAGTGTGTGTTAGTGTGTGTGTATTATTTTGGTTTTCAACATTGTAATTGTACAAAAGTGGAATAATGAAGAGAAAAACCCAAACCACCACCGTAGAGTGGTGGCTGCCACCTCCTGCCGCCACCGGCCCCCGTGTTGGGTGGCGGTGTGCCTCGATTGCATTTTTGGACTCGTTTGGATGTTTTGACAAACGGACTACTAAACCCTAATGGGACCAAAGAAACCCTAGTGGGCCCAATGAGACCTTAATGGGCCTAATGAAGACCTAATGGACCTAAAAGCCCAACCATGTGACTAATGGGCTAGTATTGGGTTGGAAACCCTATTTAGGGTTTGGAAAACCCTAATGCCATGAAACCCTAATTTTGGGATTGATCGGGACCGCACGAGAATTATGTATTAAACTTAAAATAATAATTAATAATCATGTGCAAATTAACCTAAGGCAATACTGGACTTAATGGATTAAGTCCGGACTTAATGAATTAAGTCCTTAATGGGTTAAGTAGGAACACTTAACCCTATTTGTCATTTCGTGTGAAAACCCTATTTTCACTTGGGCCTTCCTATTGGGCTTTAGTGATTGGGCTATTGAAGGGTTATCCAAGAACAAGTAAATAAACCTAAATAATTGGATGGACTTTAGGGTAAGGCCCATGTGAGAGACTTGGGCCCAATTCAGAAAATTAGGCATATATGGACCTTTATGGTTATGTGACATTGGGACATGGGAATACCAAGAGTTTGGACTAGAATAATTGAATGGGCCTTAAGGAAAGACCATGTAGAGGTCTGGGCCCAATTTGGAAAATTGGGTCATACGTTGGGCTTTGGACCATTATTTGACTTTTGGGCTTTTGTAGTGTGATTTGGACCTTGGGCTTGGACCCAATTATTAATTGGGTATTGTTTAATGTTGACAGTTCGGGAATTTGTCAACCAGCAGCTGGATTTTTATCTATAGGACTTCAGCCGTGCCATGTGAGTTATCCTCACTATACTAAGGGGTCTAAGGCACCAAGGCCGGCCCATTGGATTTGATATCCTAGTAGTTATTGATATGTTGAGTTTGAGTAAGTGATGTATGCCAGTTGATATGCTAGTCGGGTAGACCTGTAGGACTACCTGTGATAATGTATGATTATCTGTATATGCATTAGTTATGTTACATGTCAACATGTTATGTGGGATGGGTTGAGGTTGTACTGCTCCGTGCGGTAGCCAACAAACCCTAGAGTATTCCAGATATGAGCTGAGGGTCTGGCAAGACATGACAGACTCATATTGAGGACTCATGAGTATTCCAAATATGAGTTAAGGGACGGAAAAGGCATGCCAGACTCATAGTGAGGACTCGGGAGCATTCCAGATACGAGCTGAGGGCCGGGTAGGGCATGCCAGACTCGTATTGTGGGCTCAATGGCAATCTAGATGTGAGATGTGGGCCCAGAAGGCAATCCAGACTCACACTGTTAGCCCAGGGGTAATCCTGTATGTAAAGCTGTGGACCCATTGCATGCTGTTCAGTTTGTTATGTTATGATATTGCTGATATTGTTATGTGGACTGTATGTGTATTGGTATTTTGGGGGTAACTCACAAGCTTTGTGCTTACGGTTTCAGTTTATTGTTTCAGGTGCTTCAGATGACTTGGCAAGGCGAAGGCGTGACTGTACACATCCTCATGTTTTGGAGTTATGGTTTCTGGGATACTCTGATATTAAACTATTTTGAAAACACTTTGTAATAACTAATGGCTTTCGGATGTTTGAAAAAGTTTTAAATTGGCCTGATTTTTTATGGGTGTTACAATAGAGTTCTAACATCTGATGCACCCTATGTGGCTATCTAAAAATGACTCAAGAATCTCGTTTGATCATTTCATAATGGAAATGATAATTTACGAAGTTCATCCAAAAAGAAAAGGAGGGAGAATGCTAATATAGTACTCTTGTACGTAAAACATACCCCACCAATCATTAATGTCATCGAGTAGAGTTCTACTCTCCATTTCCATCTCACACATACCCTTAATACGATGTTACCCATTATCCAAACTTAATTGAACTAAGTATCCTTTTTAAGTCTCGGTTTAGAAACTAGACTAGACTACAATATATGTCATCTATTTCCAATACCAACTATGTTTAGACAACACTATCTTAATTTAGTGTATATATTTACAGAAGGTAGTAAGTATTTTATCTCCTTGGTAATAACACTTTCATTATTATTATGCAGTGTGTGTGTGTGTGTGTTTGTTTATATATATATATATATATATATATATATATATATATATATATATATATATATATATATGAAACACCCCGAATCCCAAGTATGAGTTTTAAAGCATTATGTACATGTTTATGGACCTACTCGACGAGTTGGTTGCCCCAACTCGTCGTGTAGAGGTGGGTTAGCCCGCGTGGATTATTGGACCTACTCGATGAGTCGACGGACCCGAACTCGACAAGTAGGAGATGGGAGATGAAACCCTAATTTTTAGGGTTTGAACCCTATTTAAAGGACCTTAAGTCCTTAACTCCAGTCCCTTATCACCTCTTGACATCCAGAAGAAACCCTAATCGCTATTAACCTTGTTCTTGAGTGTTTGTAAGGCTTAAAGAGTGGTTTTGGTGCATTTTGTGAAGAAGGTGTGAAGTATAAGAAGCTTGGAGCAAAGAGGAGCTCGTGGATCCGAATCTACTTCATCTTGGCATCGTTTTGAAGGCAACAAGTCGTTACCTTGGCTTATCAATAGCTAGATCTCTTCATGTTTAGGGTTAGGGCCATCTTTAGTATATTGGGAGTCATTTCGGGTATTAGCCATGATCTGAAGTTGCAACTTCAGATTTGGACTCCTCTAGGTCTCAAACTCATAAAGCTATCAACTTTATCTCATATGAACCCCTCACCATGCCCTAAACCTCAATCTAGGCTTGGTTTTAGTGTTCTAAGCCTTTAAGACCTTGCATGCCCGTAAAGTTTGCAACTTTACGTGGAATATGTGCCTTAGGAAGCTGGATATACAATATGGAGCTTTGGGTGGCTTAAAAACATCTGGATAAGATATGGACTGCATGAACTCGACGAGTCGCATAGCCGACTCGGTGAGTCGGATGAAGATTGCCCCTATTTGATTTTTCATGAACTCGATGAGTCAGTAAGAGGACTCGAAGAGTCAGTTAGGGTTTTCCCCGACATCTGGACACGCAAAGACTCGATGAGTTGGTTGGAAACTCGACGAGTCAATTAGGGTTTTGGTGATGTCTGAGTTCTTAAGGAACTCGACGATTTGTTAGGTGCACTCGACGATTCGGGTCAACATGGACCGTTGACGTTGACTTTGACCAAGGTTTGACCAGTTTGACTTCTGGGGGTATTTTGGTAATTTGGGAATTTATGGAAAGTGAACCATTGGTGGATGTAGGTGTTGGACTTGGAGCTGCATTTGGTGGAGTTTGACCTTATCTCTTCGAGCTACTTGTGAGGTGAGTTCTTCTCACTATATCAACATGGTCTAAGACACCAAGGCCGGCCCTTTATGATTTGTATCCTGGTTATAGGATGTTTTCTATGTTAGTGATCCATTAGATCAGTATCCTGGTTATAGGATGGTTGCTATGTTAGAGATCTGTTAGATCAGTATCCGGGTTATAGGATGGTTGCTATGTTAGTGATCGGTTAGATCGGTATCCTGGTTATAGAATGGTTGCCATGATTAGTGATCTGTTAGATTTGTATGACTATTTGTTTATATGTATGTACACATGTTTGTTGGTTTGGGGGATTGGGTTGAGGCATGTCCTGCTTTATGTTGTAGGCCAGGATACCCAGGGCAGACTAGATAAACTACAGACCCGGTTAGGGCATACTAGTTAGTTCGTAGGCCTAACAAGCGGTCCGGATAGGCTGAAGGCCTTGAGAGGCGGTCCAGACGTGCCGATGGCTCGGAGAGCGGTCCATATAGACTGATGGCCCTACGAGGTGGTCCAGTGAGGCTGATGGCTCATTATACATGTTGTATTTGTTTATATGATATGATTATGATTGTATGGTGTTGGTATTTTGGGGGAACTCACTAAGCCTCAGGCTTACAGTTGTTGATTATGTTTCAAGTACTTCTGATGATCGCGGGAAGACGAAGGCGTGATCGTGCACCTCCTTATATTTTTTCATGAATTGATTATGGGGATACTCTGATGTTTAAACTATTTTGAAAACAAATTGTAATAACTTAATGGTTCTAAATATTTTAAAAAGTTTTAAATTGTTGGTATCATAGCGTAGATTTGAGTGAATTGGAGGAAACACTCATGTGTCTCCAGTCTCAAATTAAGGACAAGATTTTAAAATGATTTTCAAAATAATAAAGGAAGGTGAAACTGTATGATCAGTCGGAGCTTGCGGATAGACTCCAAAATACCTTACGTATTATTTGATTTATGTGATATGATAGAACAACATGCTAGTACTAGGCTAGGGATCTTCAGGAATTGCATGTTAGAATTGCCTGATGTAACGCCCGTAGATCAGGGCTAGTCAATTTAGAGACGATAAGCGTCAAAAATGACTTTTTGATAGAATATTATTTTGGATGAATAATCCTAACTAAGTTGTAGTATATGTTACAAGGTTTCTGTGCATAAAAAGAACGCCAAAATCCGAGTTATAACGAAGAAGTTATGACTTGTTGAAGTTTCGCGACAGAACCGGCGCAACGCTGAATGACGTAAAAAGTGAATTTATGTTAGAGTGATATTTAGCCTTAGCGATCTAAACGAGAATCGAAGATCTCGTTGTTAGTAGCGAAATGACGAAAAGTTAGGCAAGAACGGACGTTAAACGAAGAAGTTATGAATTTATAACGAAATTTTCTGTCCCGGCCTATTAAAAATAAATAATAAAAATAAAAGTCAAAATTAGCCGACGGAGTCTAAACGAAAGTCGTAAAGCGTAGTCTCACCTACACGTGGATATAAAGAAGGTCGAAAACGGAGTTCGTATGAAGAAGATATGAATTTCCGAAGTTTATTAAATATTTATTATTTAAATTTAATTTTAAACCCCGGTATTATCCGAAGACGAGTCATCGGACTCATCCGAAGTACGCCCCGCGTACAACGAAGCATGACGACCTTCGCACTCGAGTTCTTCGGATGACGCATGCAGTGACGTTTCGGACGCGTACGCCTGTACGCCCCACGTACTCCGATGCTCCAGCCTCCTATAAATATGATGCGAGGGCAGCTGGCTTATTTGCTCTTTTCTCTCATCTCTCTCCCGTTTTGCATCGTTTTGCGTGCCCGAAGTGTCCCGAAGCCCCGGTCTCAATCCTGAGTCCCGAAGCAAGATCCGAAGCCCCGAGAATCCCGAAGAGCGTGATTCCCGAGCCGAAGCTCTGCCCGCGAGAAGTTCTATTTTTGTGAAGATCTTCCAGATCTGCGGACATATACTACTTTTGCAAGCCGTAGTGCTGTCTGATCATCTTCTGATCAAGTGAGTGTATACTACCTTTCATAAACACGATAATAATACAAGTATGGTTTGAGTGTATTAAGTATATTGTTGTTTATATGTATGAGGGTGTAGTTACTTTCTTCTAACACATAAATATGAAGTATTTGCTATGAAATACGTGTTATGTGTTTATGCATTATTTGTCTATTTGAGATGGGCGTGGAGTTGATGTTTTATACAAGTGTTAAATGATTTAAACTGTGTAAGTATTTATATCTACGAAAATGTTGGGTAGAACTTGGGTAGATGGGATAGTTGGTGACTATGGAGTTCGCACCTATTGTATAAACCTTGGCGACGATGTGACTTCATGCCTATTTGATGAACCTTGGCGACTATGGAGTTAGCGCTTGTTGAGTAAACCTTGGCGACTATGGAGTTAGCGCTTGTTGAGTAAACCTTGGCGACTATGGAGTTAGCGCTTGTTAAGTGAACCTTGGTGACTATGGAGTTAGCGCCTGATAACTACGGATTTAGTACTTGATAAATAAATCTCATGGCAAAATAGATATAGATGCAAAGAAGGGAAAATGGCAGCTTAATACCTCCAAGATGAAAACAACTGAAGTAGATCTTGAGCACTCACCTCTCCCTTGAAGCAACCTTCTTGATCTTCAAGTTTCCTCTCCAAAGTCTCCTTCCTCCAAAGCTATTTCTCTCAATAATGGAAGCTCACACGAATTGTAGGGTTTACAGGTCCTCTGGAGTGATATGGGGGCTGAGGGAGGGACATAACACCCTTTATATATGATACAACTCCCAGAATTAGGGTTTTCCTCGCACAGACCAGACTCGCCGAGTCACCTTGGCCGACTCGCCGAGTCGGTCACTTACTCCTCGACCCGGATCCCGCTCCAACTCGCCGAGTCCCTCCTTGGACTCGCCGAGTCGACCCCTAAAGTTAGGGTTTTCTTCCCTTTCTTGGTCTTCAAAACTTTGGGTGTTACACGAAGCCCCGGTATCAATCCCGAGTCCCGAAGCAAGATCCGAGGCCCCGAGAATCCCGAAGAGCGTGATTCCCGAGCCGAAGCTCTGCCCGCGAGAAGTTTAATTTTTGTGAAGATCTTCCAGATCTGCGCAGATATACTACTTCTGCAAGCCGTAGTGCTGTCTGATCATCTTCTGATCAAGTGAGTGTATACTACCTTTCATAAACACGATAATAATACAAGTATGGTTTAAGTGTATTAAGTATATTGTTGTTTATATGTGTGAGGGTGTAGTTACTTTCTTCTAACACATAAATATGAAGTATTTGCTATGAAATACGTGCTATGTGTTTATGCATTATTTGTCTATTTGAGATGGGCGTGGAATATGGAGTTAGCGCTTGTTGAGTAAACCTTGGCGACTATGGAGTTAGCGCTTGTTGAGTAAACCTTGGCGACTATGGAGTTAGCGCTTGTTAGGTGAACCTTGGTGACTATGGAGTTAGCGCCTGATAACTATGGATTTAGTACTTGATAAATAAATCTCATGGCAAAATAGATATAGATGCAAAGAAGGGAAAATGGCAGCTTAATACCTCCAAGATGAACACAACTGAAGTAGATCTCGAGCACTCAACTATCCGTTGAAGCAACCTTCTTGATCTTCAAGTTTCCTCTCCAAAGTCTCCTTCCTCCAAAGCTATTTCTCTCAATAATGGAAGCTCACACGAATTGTAGGGTTTACAGGTCCTCTGGAGTGATATGGGGGCTGAGGGAGGGACATAACACCCTTTATATATGATACAACTCCCAGAATTAGGGTTTTCCTCGCACAGACCAGACTCGCCGAGTCACCTTGGCCGACTCGCCGAGTCGGTCACTTACTCCTCGACCCGGATCCCGCTCCGACTCGCCGAGTCCCTCCGTGGACTCGCCGAGTCGACCCCTAAAGTTAGGGTTTTCTTCCCTTTCTTGGTCTTCAAAACTTTGGGTGTTACACGAAGCCCCGGTATCAATCCCGAGAATCCCGAAGAGCGTGATTCCCGAGCCGAAGCTCTGCCTGTGAGAAGTTTAATTTTTGTGAAGATCTTCCAGATCTGCGCAGATATACTACTTCTGCAAGCCGTAGTGCTGTCTGATCATCTTCTGATCAAGTGAGTGTATACTACCTTTCATAAACACGATAATAATACAAGTATGGTTTGAGTGTATTAAGTATATTGTTGTTTATATGTGTGAGGGTGTAGTTACTTTCTTCTAACACATAAATATGAAGTATTTGCTATGAAATACGTGCTATGTGTTTATGCATTATTTGTCTATTTGAGATGGGCGAGGAATATGGAGTTAGCGCTTGTTGAGTAAACCTTGGCGACTATGGAGTTAGCGCTTGTTGAGTAAACCTTGGCGACTATGGAGTTAGCGCTTGTTAGGTGAACCTTGGTGACTATGGAGTTAGCGCCTGATAACTATGGATTTAGTACTTGATAAATAAATCTCATGGCAAAATAGATATAGATGCAAAGAAGGGAAAATGGCAGCTTAATACCTCCAAGATGAACACAACTGAAGTAGATCTCGAGCACTCACCTATCCGTTGAAGCAACCTTCTTGATCTTCAAGTTTCCTCTCCAATGTCTCCTTCCTCCAAAGCTATTTCTCTCAATAATGGAAGCTCACACGAATTGTAGGGTTTACAGGTCCTCTGGAGTGATATGGGGGCTGAGGGAGGGACATAACACCCTTTATATATGATACAACTCCCAGAATTAGGGTTTTCCTCGCACAAACCAGACTCGCCGAGTGACCTTGGCCGACTCGCCGAGTCGGTCACTTACTCCTCGACCCGGATCCCGCTCCGACTCGCCGAGTCCCTCCTTGGACTCGCCGAGTCGACCCCTAAACTTAGGGTTTTCTTCCCTTTCTTGGTCTTCAAAACTTTGGGTGTTACACGAAGCCCCGGTATCAATCCCGAGTCCCGAAGCAAGATCCGAGGCCCCGAGAATCCCGAAGAGCGTGATTCCCGAGCCGAAGCTCTGCCCGCGAGAAGTTTAATTTTTGTGAAGATCTTCCAGATCTGTGCAGATATACTACTTCTGCAAGCCGTAGTGCTGTCTGATCATCTTCTGATCAAGTGAGTGTATACTACCTTTCATAAACACGATAATAATACAAGTATGGTTTGAGTGTATTAAGTATATTGTTGTTTATATGTGTGAGGGTGTAGTTACTTTCTTGTAACACATAAATATGAAGTATTTGGTATGAAATACGTGCTATGTGTTTATGCATTATTTGTCTATTTGAGATGGGCGTGGAATATGGAGTTAGCGCTTGTTGAGTAAACCTTGGCGACTATGGAGTTAGCGCTTGTTGAGTAAACCTTGGCGACTATGGAGTTAGCGCTTGTTAGGTGAACCTTGGTGACTATGGAGTTAGCGCCTGATAACTATGGATTTAGTACTTGATAAATAAATCTCATGGCAAAATAGATATAGATGCAAAGAAGGGAAAATGGCAGCTTAATACCTCCAAGATGAACACAACTGAAGTAGATCTCGAGCACTCACCTATCCGTTGAAGCAACCTTCTTGATCTTCAAGTTTCCTCTCCAAAGTCTCCTTCCTCCAAAGCTATTTCTCTCAATAATGGAAGCTCACACGAATTGTAGGGTTTACAGGTCCTCTGGAGTGATATGGGGGCTGAGGTAGGGACATAACACCCTTTATATATGATACAACTCCCAGAATTAGGGTTTTCCTCGCACAGACCAGACTCGCCGAGTCACCTTGGCCGACTCGCCGAGTCGGTCACTTACTCCTCGACAAGGATCCCGCTCCGACTCGCCGAGTCCCTCCTTGGACTCGCCGAGTCGACCCCTAAACTTAGGGTTTTCTTCCCTTTCTTGGTCTTCAAAACTTTGGGTGTTACACGAAGCCCCGGTATCAATCCCGAGTCCCGAAGCAAGATCCGAGGCCCCGAGAATCCCGAAGCGCGTGATTCCCGAGCCGAAGCTCTGCCCGCGAGAAGTTTAATTTTTGTGAAGATCTTCCAGATCTACGCAGATATACTACTTCTGCAAGCCGTAGTGCTGTCTGATCATCTTCTGATCAAGTGAGTGTATACTACCTTTCATAAACACGATAATAATACAAGTATGGTTTGAGTGTATTAAGTATATTGTTGTTTATATGTGTGAGGGTGTAGTTACTTTCTTCTAACACATAAATATGAAGTATTTGCTATAAAATACGTGCTATGTGTTTATGCATTATTTGTCTATTTGAGATGGGCGTGGAATATGGAGTTAGCGCTTGTTGAGTAAACCTTGGCGACTATGGAGTTAGCGCTTGTTGAGTAAACCTTGGCGACTATGGAGTTAGCGCTTGTTAGGTGAACCTTGGTGACTATGGAGTTAGCGCCTGATAACTATGGATTTAGTACTTGATAAATAAATCTCATGGCAAAATAGATATAGATGCAAAGAAGGGAAAATGGCAGCTTAATACCTCCCAGATGAACACAACTGAAGTAGATCTCGAGCACTCACCTATCCGTTGAAGCAACCTTCTTGATCTTCAAGTTTCCTCTCCAAAATCTCCTTCCTCCAAAGTTATTTCTCTCAATAAAGGAAGCTCACACGAATTGTAGGGTTTACTGGTCCTCTGGAGTGATATGGGGGCTGAGGGAGGGACATAACACCCTTTATCTGCAAGCCGTAGTGCTGTCTGATCATCTTCTGATCAAGTGAGTGTATACTACCTTTCATAAACACGATAATAATACAAGTATGGTTTGAGTGTATTAAGTATATTGTTGTTTATATGTGTGAGGGTGTAGTTACTTTCTTCTAACACATAAATATGAAGTATTTGCTATGAAATACGTGCTATGTGTTTATGCATTATTTGTCTATTTGAGATGGGCGTGGAATATGGAGTTAGCGCTTGTTGAGTAAACCTTGGCGACTATGGAGTTAGCGCTTGTTGAGTAAACCTTGGCGACTATGGAGTTAGCGCTTGTTAGGTGAACCTTGGTGACTATGGAGTTAGCGCCTGATAACTATGGATTTAGTACTTGATAAATAAATCTCATGGAAAAATAGATATAGATGCAAAGAAGGGAAAATGTCCGCTTAATACCTCCAAGATTAACACAACTGAAGTAGATCTCGAGCACTCACCTATCCGTTGAAGCAACCTTCTTGATCTTCAAGTTTCCTCTCCAAAGTCTCCTTCCTCCAAAGCTATTTCTCTCAATAATGGAATCTCACACGAATTGTAGGGTTTACAGGTCCTCTGGAGTGATATGGGGGCTGAGGGAGGGACATAACACCCTTTATATATGATACAACTCCCAGAATTAGGGTTTTCCTCGCACAGACCAGACTCGCCGAGTCACCTTGGATGACTCGCCGAGTCGGTCACTTACTCCTCGACCCGGATCCCGCTCTGACTCGCCAAGTCCCTCCTTGGACTCGCCGAGTCGACCCCTAAACTTAGGGTTTTCTTCCCTTTCTTGGTCTTCAAAACTTTGGGTGTTACACGAAGCCCCGGTATCAATCCCGAGTCCCGAAGCAAGATCCGAGGCCCCGAGAATCCCGAAGAGCGTGATTCCCGAGCCGAAGCTCTGCCCGCGAGAAGTTTAATTTTTGTGAAGATCTTCCAGATCTGCGCAGATATACTACTTCTGCAAGCCGTAGTGTTGTCTGATCATCTTCTGATCAAGTGAGTGTATACTACCTTTCATAAACACGATAATAATACAAGTATGGTTTGAGTATATTAAGTATATTGTTGTTTATATGTGTGAGGGTGTAGTTACTTTCTTCTAACACATAAATATGAAGTATTTGCTATGAAATACGTGCTATGTGTTTATGCATTATTTGTCTATTTGAGATGGGCGTGGAGTTGATGTTTTATACAAGTGTTAAATGATTTAAACTGTGTAAGTATTTATATCTACGAAAATGTTGGGTAGAACTTGGGTAGATGGGATAGTTGGTGACTATGGAGTTAGCACCTATTGTATAAACCTTGGCGACGATGTGACTTCGTGCCTATTTGATGAACCTTGGCGACTATGGAGTTAGCGCTTGTTGAGTAAACCTTGGCGACTATGGAGTTAGCGCTTGTTGAGTAAACCTTGGCGACTATGGAGTTAGCGCTTGTTGAGTAAACCTTGGCGACTATGGAGTTAGCGCATGTTAAGTGAACCTTGGTGACTATGGAGTTAGCGCCTGATAACTATGGATTTAGTACTTGATAAATAAATCTCATGGCAAAATAGATATAGATGCAAAGAAGGGAAAATGGCAGCTTAATACCTCCAAGATGAAAACAACTGAAGTAGATCTTGAGCACTCACCTCTCCCTTGAAGCAACCTTCTTGATTTTCAAGTTTCCTCTCCAAAGTCTCCTTCCTCCAAAGCTATTTCTCTCAATAATGGAAGCTCACACGAATTGTAGGGTTTACAGGTCCTCTGGAGTGATATGGGGGCTGAGGGAGGGACATAACACCCTTTATATATGATACAACTCCCAGAATTAGGGTTTTCCTCGCATAGACCAGACTCGCCGAGTCACCTTGGCCGACTCGCCGAGTCGGTCACTTACTCCTCGACCCGGATCCCGCTCCAACTCGCCGAGTCCCTCCTTGGACTCGCCGAGTCGACCCCTAAACTTAGGGTTTTCTTCCCTTTCTTGGTCTTCAAAACTTTGGGTGTTACACGAAGCCCCGGTATCAATCCCGAGTCCCGAAGCAAGATCCGAGGCCCCGAGAATCCCGAAGAGCGTGATTCCCGAGCCGAAGCTCTGCCCGCGAGAAGTTTAATTTTTGTGAAGATCTTCCAGATCTGCGCAGATATACTACTTCTGCAAGCCGTAGTGATGTCTGATCATCTTCTGATCAAGTGAGTGTATACTACCTTTCATAAACACGATAATAATACAAGTATGGTTTGAGTGTATTAAGTATATTGTTGTTTATATGTGTGAGGGTGTAGTTACTTTCTTCTAACACATAAATATGAAGTAATTGCTATGAAATACGTGCTATGTGTTTATGCATTATTTGTCTATTTGAGATGGGCGTGGAGTTGATGTTTTATACAAGTGTTAAATGATTTAAACTGTGTAAGTATTTATATCTACGAAAATTTAGGGTAGAACTTGGGTAGATGGGATAGTTGGTGACTATGGAGTTAGCACCTATTGTATAAACCTTGGCGACGATGTGACTTCGTGCCTATTTGATGAACCTTGGCGACTATGGAGTTAGCGCTTGTTGAGTAAACCTTGGCGACTATGGAGTTAGCGCTTGTTGAGTAAACCTTAGCGACTATGGAGTTAGCGCTTGTTGAGTAAACCTTGGTGACTATGGAGTTAGCGCTTGTTAGGTGAACCTTGGTGACTATGGAGTTAGCGCTTGATAACTATGGATTTAGTACTTGATAAATAAATCTCATGGCAAAATAGATATAGATGCAAAGAAGGGAAAGTGGCCGCTTAATACCTCCAAGATGAACACAACTGAAGTAGATCTTGAGCACTCACCTCTCCGTTGAAGCAACCTTCTTGATCTTCAAGTTTCCTCTCCAAAGTCTCCTTCCTCCAAAGTTATTTCTCTCAATAATGGAAGCTCACACAAATTGTAGGGTTTACAGGTCCTCTGGAGTGATATGGGGGCTGAGGGAGGGACATAACACCCTTTATATATGATACAACTCCAAGAATTAGGGTTTTCCTCGCACAGACCAGACTCGCCGAGTCACCTTGGCCGACTCGCCGAGTCGGTCACTTACTCCTCGACCCGGATCCCGCTCCGACTCGCCGAGTCCCTCCTTGGACTCGCCGAGTCGACCCCTAAACTTAGGGTTTTCTTCCCTTTCCTGGTCTTCAAAACTTTGGGTGTTACACGAAGCCCCGGTATCAATCCCGAGTCCCGAAGCAAGATCTGAGGCCCCGAGAATCCCGAAGAGCGTGATTCCCGAGCCGAAGCTCTACCCGCGAGAAGTTTAATTTTTGTGAAGATCTTCCAGATCTGCGCAGATATACTACTTCTGCAAGCCGTAGTGCTGTCTGATCATCTTCTGATCAAGTGAGTGTATACTACCTTTCATAAACACGATAATAATACAAGTATGGTTTGAGTATATTAAGTATATTGTTGTTTATATGTGTGAGGGTGTAGTTACTTTCTTCTAACACATAAATATGAAGTATTTGCTATGAAATACGTGCTATGTGTTTATGCATTATTTGTCTATTTGAGATGGGTGTGGAGTTGATGTTTTATACAAGTGTTAAATGATTTAAACTGTGTAAGTATTTATATCTACGAAAATGTTGGGTAGAACTTGGGTAGATGGGATAGTTGGTGACTATGGAGTTAGCACCTATTGTATAAACCTTGGCGACGATGTGACTTCGTGCCTATTTGATGAACCTTGGCGACTATGGAGTTATCGCTTGTTGAGTAAACCTTGGTGACTATGGAGTTAGCGCTTGTTGAGTAAACCTTGGCGACTATGGAGTTAGCGCTTGTTGAGTAAACCTTGGCGACTATGGAGTTAGCGCCTGATAACTATGGATTTAGTACTTGATAAATAAATCTCATGGCAAAATAGATATAGATGCAAAGAAGGGAAAATGGCAGCTTAATACCTCCAAGATGAACACAACTGAAGTAGATCTCGAGCACTCACCTCTCCCTTGAAGCAACCTTCTTGATCTTCAAGTTTCCTCTCCAAAGTCTCCTTCCTCCAAAGCTATTTCTCTCAATAATGGAAGCTCACACGAATTGTAGGGTTTACAGGTCCTTTGGAGTGATATGGGGGCTGAGGGAGGGACATAACACCCTTTATATATGATACAACTCCCAGAATTAGGGTTTTCCTCGCACAGACTAGACTCGCCGAGTCACCTTGGCTGACTCGCCGAGTCGGTCACTTACTCCTCGACCCGGATCCCGCTCCGACTCGCCGAGTCCCTCCTTGGACTCGCCGAGTCGACCCCTAAACTTAGGGTTTTCTTCCCTTTCTTGGTCTTCAAAACTTTGGGTGTTACACGAAGCCCCGATCTCAATCCCGAGTCCCGAAGCAAGATCCAAATGTTGGAATAGTGTCTAAGCCCGTAACTATATTTGGTATGTACTTGACCCGGTTGTGCATGGTCCTTTTGGGTTGCCTTCTCCATAGCAACTTGACAATGTAATTTAAGGAGAAAGAGAGAGTATTATGATTTATTAATATATTATAAGAATAATATATTAAAGGAGAAATCATATTTATTTAATTAGTATTGGTCATAAATTAATTAAGAATTAATTTAGTGGTCAAAAGAGATTAATTGAATAAAGGGGTATAAACTGTCAAATGTGTGATAGTTGAGTTTTAGTTTAAGGAAACCTAATGGGCTTAAGGGGAAACGAAATTATGATGGGTAACCATCATATTTTCGTCCAAGGGCCTTATTCTAGAAGGTTCCATGGGCTGCTTTGTGGTTAAGCTGTCCATTAGGGTTTAGAGTGAAACCCTAGTAATTTGTAACTATAAATATGACCCCTAGGGCATGAATTCGGCTACCACTTGATTCCAAGAGTACCCTAGGCCGAATTCTAGCCTCCCTCTCCCTCTCTCATATTGCCTTCTTGCTTGTGGGGTTTGTGAACCATTAGAGGAGTTGCATTTGTGACTCTAGGCTCAAAAGAAGAAGATATACAAGATTTAAGCCAACAATTGAAGAGGTAAACATCTAGATCTGATTCTATATGTTAGTTATGTTGTTTATATGCTAGATTAGGGTTTGTAAGTCTTGGAATCAAAGCATGTTCAATAGTGAAACCTAGATCCAAGCATTAGGGTTTGTATGAGCACATAGGAATGTTTCTTATGCATAAAACCCATCAGTGGTATCAGAGCTTTGATTGGTTTCAGTTGTATGTGATGCTTAACTGCTTTATTTGATGAGAATACGATTTTTGGTCCCTGCCCGACTCAACTCGGCGAGTCACTAGCTGGACTCGGCGAGTTGGCCCCTACTCGGCAAGTCCAGGCCTGACTCGGCGAGTCAGTTCGTCAGAATTAGGGTTTTTCGGGTTTTTGGCTGCTGTTTTGACTTGGACTTGATGCTTAATTGTTTTATGAAGTTAAAATCCGAATTTTATCTATATTAAGTGTTCATCCTTGCCAAAAGAATAGATAATTTCAAATCTTTTTAAATATTAGTTATTTATGTGATAAATATGGATTATTTAAAAATTATTTGGTAATTATCTAATGACTAAAATTAAGATTAGGTCAAATATATATAATTATGAAATTAATTGGTTAATTTGAATTATTTGTTATTTGATCCCTTATGTTTTTGAAAAGTTCAAAACTTGCCCTCAAGTTTTTGAAATTTGAATTTTGTAATTAAAAGTTTAATTTTGAATAATTTAAATTTCAAACCCTTAGAATTTTACAAGTTTAAAATTCAACCTTATACTATTATATATTACAAGCTTAATTAATATATATATATATATATATATATATATATATATATATATATATATATATATATATATATATATATATATATATATATGTATAACTTAAATGCTAGTCTTACCGTTAGTAGCCCTCATTCACGAAGTCGGTCTATAAGGTGGGTATAAGGTTGCTGCCTATAAAATGGCGCTTAATGGGTGTACACTCACACCTACCGCTTGCTTGACTGGTGGAGGGTCGTTAGCCGAACGGGTAGGATAGGGCAACCCTCTCCTCATTAAAAGTATAATGTTGAATATAAAGTAACTACATGTTTTTTTTTTTTGCAAATTCCCATTCTTAGTTACTTTAGGGTAAAATGTGAAAATGATGCTAATCCATGGAATTACACTTCGTACCCTTGTCAAACGTTGATGGAGCGCGTGTGGTTAACCGGCACATCAATTTGGGGATGACATAGGTAGCGAAGGGTGACTCGATGTTTGTCATAGATCAATGGAGCGTGTGTGGTTTACCGGCACATTGATTAGGTGATCATGACATTGAGTGCACCACGTTAATTCGCATGGTTATTCACAAATTTGTTTGTGATCCTCGGCATCCCAGTCGCAAATTTGAAATGCATATCGAGATTTAAACATGCCATTGAAAAGTTCAATGAATCTCAAAGATCTAGGAGTTTTCAATACATTTAAAACCTAAATTGCTTTTTCGTTTTTCATGGTGAGAATTAGTGAATCGTCATTCACTTACCTTCAAATTATTTACTTTTAGAGTACGGCATCCCTTTCTAAGTTGTAAATAATGTTGTTGGATCCTAGCCCTAATTTCTCATTTGGGTGTTTAATTAGGGATTCATTTCTAATCAAACTTTGTTCCTTTCTTTTTCAGATGTCTGCTAACAACAACAACAACGCTTCTGGGTCATTCTCGTTGATGAACTTGTGTCAGAAAGTGACATTTGATGGTTCAAACTTCAACGAGTGGATGAGGTACATTCGCATGATCACACGCTACGAGGACAAAGAATATGTCCTCGATGAAAAGCTTGAGAAGATCATCCCAGATGTTGCTACTCCTGAGGAACTGGCCGCCTTTGAGGCCCACGAGCGTGATGCCACGAAAGTTCACTGCATCATGTTGGCCACCATGAACCTCGAACTCCAAAAGTCCTATGAGGACATGTATCCATATGAAATGCATCAGGATTTGCTGGACAGGTATCACCAGAGCGCGAGGCAAGAGCGCTATGAGATCATTACTAACATGATCACCGCTAAGATGGGGAGTGGAGAATCCCTAACCTCTCATTTGTAGAAAATGCAGAGGTATGTTGATCGTCTTCTCAAACTTAATGTTAAGTTTGATGAGGATTTGGCTATCGACATAATCCTCCACTCCTTGCCCTCCTGCTACAATCAGTTCAGGATGACCTACCATATGAACAAAGAGGAGGTCTCCTTGAGCAAGCTCCAAGGACTTTTGAGGACTGCTGAGAGCAACCTCAAAGACAAATCCGTTGCACCGTCCCCTGCTGTGGCCGCTCCTGTGATGGCAATAGGTCAAGGAAAGGGCAAAAAGAGGAAGGCTCCATGTAAGAGCCACCATAAGGGGAAACCCCGTGATGGTTCGTCCTCAAGTGGGACCAAAGCTGGCTCCGTTAAACCCTCTTCCGATCCTAAAGAAGCAGAGTGCTTCTATTGCCACCAAAAGGGCCACTGGAAGCGAAGCTGCCCTCAATATCTGCAGGACATAAGAGATGGGAAGATCAAGCCCACATTTGCAGGTATGTATTCTATTAAATCTAATAACTCATCATTTGCTACTTCATGGGTTCTTGATACAGGATGTGGTTACCACATTTGTTCTGATTTGCAGGGCCTAAAAAGAAGTAGGGAGATGGAGCATGGGAAGATGAACCTGATTATGGGAAACAGAAGATCTTCGCCTGTGACCATAGTCGGTGTTTATTCTTTAGTGTTGAGTAATGGGTTAGGAATAGATTTAGAGAATTGCTATTATTCGCCAGATATGGCAAGAAACATTATTTCTTTTCACGGGTTGTTTAGACAAGGTTTCAGATATTCTTTTGATAATAATAATGGTTCTATTAATGTTTATTTGAATGGTGTCTTTTATTTCAATGCATTACCTTGTTATGAGATTTATGAATCTGTGATGATTGTTGATAATTTTGGAAATAATGTTTTGAATATTGATTCGCCTACTAGTCTAGACAAAGCATGCTTGTGGCATTGTCGCCTTGGCCATGTCAACAAGAAACGCATAGCCCAACTCCTAAAGGATGGAGTGTTGGAGTCATTCGACCTTAGGGACGATGACACGTGTGAGTCTTGTTTACTTGGGAAGATGACCAAGTCACCCTTTACTGGCACTTGTGAAAGGGGTGAGGGTTTATTGGATCTCATACACACCGATATGTGTGGGCCCTTTAGATCCACCACAAGGGATGCTTGCCGCTTCTACGTGACTTTTACAGATGATTATAGCAGATATGGATATATCTACTTGATCAAGCAAAAGTCGGAAACCTTTGAAAAATTCAAAGAGTTTAAGAATGAAGTGGAGAATCAGCTGGGCAGGAAAATCAAGATGCTTCGGTCAGACCGAGGAGGAGAGTACCTAAGTCTTGAGTTTCACGACTATCTAAAAGAATACGGAATCGTTTCGCAATTGACGCCTCCGAGAACGCCACAATTGAATGGTGTGGCTGAGAGACGTAATCGGACCTTGTTAGACATGGTTCGTTCTATGATGAGTCAGACTTCATTACCAATAGCTTTCTGGGGGTATGCCTTAGAGACTGCCGCCCACATACTTAACTTAGTTCCCACCAAGAAGGTTTCCAAGACTCCTCACGAGATGTGGACAGGGAAGGCTCCCTCGTTGGCACATATCAAGGTTTGGGGTTGCGAGGCTTTCGTAAGACAAGAGACTCACGACAAACTAGAACCTCGTAGTGAGAAGTGTTATTTCATTGGCTATCCGCAGAAGTCTTTTGGCTACCTTTTCTATAGACCGAGTGACAATGTTGTCTTCGTTGCTAGAAGAGGGGTTTTCCGAGAAAGGGAATTAATAAGCCAAGAAGACAGTGGGAGGCAAATTGAACTTGAAGAGATTCAAGATCAAAGCGATGAAGGAACCTCGGACACTGGCACTCAACTTGAGGAGGAAACTCCTGTTGAACCTATTGACGAGTCCCTACCTCTTCGACGTTCCACTAGGGCTAGTGTTCCACCCCAGTTTTATGGTTTTCATATTACTACTGAAGGGGATACATTTATTAGTGATAGTACACTAGTAAATTTGGATGAACCTAGCAGCTATAAGGAAGCCATGGCAGGCCCAGAGTCTGCAAAATGGAAAGAGGCTATGGACAGCGAGATTCAGTCCATGTACGACAACCAAGTTTGGAATTTGGTTGATAATGTACCGGGTCGTAAGACAGTCAGGTGCAAGTGGATCTTCAAGAAGAAGACGGACATGGATGGGAAAGTGCATACTTATAAAGCGCGATTGGTTGCGAAGGGTTTTACTCAAACTCCCGGAGTTGACTATGATGAGACCTTCTCGCCAGTTGCGAAGATAAAGTCTATTAGGGTGATGCTTGCCATAGCTGCGTTTCATGATTATGAAATATGGCAGATGGACGTGAAAACCGCTTTCCTTAATGGAAAGTTGGCTGAGGATGTCTATATGAATCAGCCAGAGGGTTTTGTCGATGCGAAGCATCCAAATAGAGTATGCAAGCTTGAGAAATCCATTTATGGATTGAAACAAGCATCTCGCAGGTGGAATCTTTGTTTTGACGAGAAGGTTAAAGAGTTTGGCTTCTGCGAAGCGAAGATGAATCTTGTGTGTATGTCAAAGCCAGTGGGAGTATAGTAAGCTTCCTCGTATTGTATGTCGACGACATACTACTCATAGGAAACGATATCCCAACCTTGCAGGAGGTCAAGTCCTGGCTTGGGAAATGTTTCGCTATGAAGGACCTCGGAGAGGCTACTTATATTCTGGGAATAAGAATAGTTAGAAACAGGGAAAAGAGACTGATAGGACTCAGTCAGGATACATACTTGGAAAAGGTACTAAAGCGTTTTAGTATGGAAAATTCCAAGAAAGGGGAGTTGCCAATCCAAAGCAATACCAAGCTGAGTAAGACTCAGAGCCCGAGTACAGAGACAGAGATAGCTGATATGAGTCGAGTACCTTACGCTTCCGCAATAGACTCTATCATGTACGCTATGACTTGTACTCGCCCTGATGTGGCCTTCGCCTTGAGCATGGTCAGCAGATATCAAGGGAACCCTGGTAGAGCTCATTGGATTGCAGTTAAGAATATTCTTAAGTACCTTTGGAGGACCAAGGAATGGTTTCTAGTCCTCGGTGGGAGTGATGACTTAAGGGTACGAGGGTACAGTGACGCTAGTTTTCAGACGGATCGGGATAACTTTCGATCGCAGTCGGGCTGGGTCTTTACCCTAAATGGAGGAGCAGTGACTTGGAAAAGTTCCAAGCAAGAGACCGTAGCTGATTCAACGTGCGAATCAGAGTATATTGCGGCGAGCGAAGCGTCAAAGGAGGCTATATGGTTGAAAAACTTCATTGGAGACCTTGGAGTTGTGCCATCCATAAAAGAGCCGATGGAAATTTTATGTGATAATGAAGGTGCGGTTGCCTTGACCAAGGAACCGAGAGATCATGGCAGATCTCGACATATTGACAGAAAATACCATTTTATCAGACATCGGGTAGAAGAGGGACTCCTCGTTGTGAAAAGGGTATCATCAGAAGAGAACCCAGCAGATCCCCTTACGAAGGGACTGAGTAGGGTCAAACACTTGCAGCACGCTAAGAGCATTGGGCTGAAGGATGATATAAGTTTGGATTAGATAGGAAATGTGTAATAGATAGTTTTTACTTGACATTTGATGAATAAATGAAATTGTATTATTTATGAGTAAAGTTACTACCTTATGTTGGTTATTTATCTATTGTTTCCATTTTGCATGTTTTGACTTCCTGAATGATATGATTATTCAAAAGGTCCACAGTCGGTCATATTTTGGAAGTAGATATGAATTAAGACTGTCATGAATTGTTTGTAGATTGTCTGAAAGGTTTTGGACATAGCAAAGGTTTGCTGCAAAGTTCGTGAGTGCTTGTGAATATGAGTTGAGCATTTGATTAAACCCGAGTTTGCTGTATCACTTAGTGGTGTCTTATCTTAAGTGATCGCAAAGTGATAACATCATATAGTCTTAAAACTTAGAGATATGGTTGTTGTTTGCTGGTTGGTTATACATTGATAATGTGTAAACGCATCAGTAACTTGATGTTATAAAACACATTATTGTGTGTGATCCATTAGCAAATGATAGATGCATATGAGTCGAAGTTGATCTGTTCCTTTTATTCTATGAGGATAAAAGTGATATATTGGCCACTTGATGATTTGGTTTGACTTATGTGTCGGGCCTGGTCAGAATGAAGTTGATGTGTTCAACTAAATTCTATGTCAAACAAATCAGAAATCAAGGAACTACTGCTGGACAATAAGCATTGCCAGCATAATATCCAGAAAAGAGGATTATACGATCTCTTATCTAAAGGACAAGTTGATCAGAGTTGACAGCGAAGTATAAGAGCTACGATTTCTAATCGGATTCTGAAGTCATATGTGAGATATAGTTACTAGACTTATCCAAGTGGGAGACTGTTGGAATAGTGTCTAAGCCCGTAACTATATTTGGTATGTACTTGACCCGGTTGTGCATGGTCCTTTTGGGTTGCCTTCTCCATAGCAACTTGACAAGGTAATTTAAAGAGAAAGAGAGAGTATTATGATTTATTAATATATTATAAGAATAATATATTAAAGGAGAAATCATATTTATTTAATTAGTATTGGTCATAAATTAATTAAGAATTAATTTAGTGGTCAAAAGAGATTAATTGAATAAAGGGGTATAAACTGTCAAATGTGTGATAGTTGAGTTTTAGGTTAAGGAAACCTAATGGGCTTAAGGGGGAACGAAATTATGATGGGTAACCATCATATTTTCGTCCAAGGGCCTTATTCCAGAAGGTTCCATGGGCTGCTTTGTGGTTAAGCTGTCCATTAGGGTTTAGAGTGAAACCCTAGTAATCTGTAACTATAAATATGACCCCTAGGGCATGAATTCGGCTACCACTTGATTCCAAGAGTACCCTAGGCCGAATTCTAGCCTCCCTCTCCCTCTCTCATATTGCCTTCTTGCTTGTGGGGTTTGTGAACCATTAGAGGAGTTGCATTTGTGACTCTAGGCTCAAAAGAAGAAGATATACAAGATTTAAGCCAACAATTGAAGAGGTAAACATCTAGATCTGATTCTATATGTTAGTTATGTTGTTTATATGCTAGATTAGGGTTTGTAAGTCTTGGAATCAAAGCATGTTCAATAGTGAAACCTAGATCCAAGCATTAGGGTTTGTATGAGCACATAGGAATGTTTCTTATGCATAAAACCCATCACCAAAGCCCCGAGAATCCCGAAGAGCGTGATTCCCGAGCCGAAGCTCTGCCCGCGAGAAGTTCAATTTTTGTGAAGATCTTCCAGATCTGCGGAGATATACTACTTCTGCAAGCCGTAGTGTTGTCTGATCGTCTTCTGATCAAGTGAGTGTATACTACCTTTCATAAACACGATAATAATACAAGTATGGTTTGAGTGTATTAAGTATATTGTTGTTTATATGTGTGAGGGTGTAGTTACTTTCTTCTAACACATAAATATGAAGTATTTGCTATGAAATACGTGCTATGTGTTTATGCATTATTTGTCTATTTGAGATGGGCGTGGAGTTGATGTTTTATACAAGTGTTAAATGATTTAAACTGTGTAAGTATTTATATCTACGAAAATGTTGGGTAGAACTTGGGTAGATGGGATAGTTGGTGACTATGGAGTTAGCACCTATTGTATAAACCTTGGCGACGATGTGACTTCGTGCCTATTTGATGAACCTTGGCGACTATGGAGTTAGCGCTTGTTGAGTAAACCTTGGCGACTATGGAGTTAGCGCTTGTTGAGTAAACCTTGGCGACTATGGAGTTAGTGCTTGTTGAGTAAACCTTGGCGACTATGGAGTTAGCGCTTGTTGAGTAAACCTTGGCGACTATGGAGTTAGCGCTTGTTAAGTGAACCTTGGTGACTATGGAGTTAGCGCCTGATAACTATGGATTTAGTACTTGATAAATAAACTTTGGCAGCAATAGATCAGTAGTTATAAATAACTATTGTAAGGTCTATTTTATATTGTTTATTCTTTTGGTCTATATCGAACATGACATCCCAAGGTTTTATTATTTAATGAAAATACATTCTCTTTGAGAAATGTTTGGATAAATGGTTATCATATTTTTGTTTTTGGGAACAAATTCCGCAACAGTTTTCTTTAAACGATTACTCTGATTTTAAAAACAAAGAATAAATCGGTCTTTTCTGGCCATGAAATTGGGGATGTCACACCTGATTATGTGATGCCTGATAGCCTGGGGTTTTGCTTACGTGAATTTGACATCATTATTGTAGTTACTTAGTGTATGCATCATAGTTGTACATAACTAAGATTCTATAGCCTGAGAATATTTGGTTTGGCTTTATTTCCCGTTCCTTGTTTGGTTGTGTGAAAGGCATAGAATAATGGTTTGGTCTAGTTGTTGCAGTTAGTGATAGGGGTACGTTTGTAATTAGCTTTTTGTCAGTTTACGGTTGTAACTGAGTTTACGACCGTAAACACCTTACGGCCGTAAACTCCTCACGGTCTTGGGTGTCTATATATATATAGGGTTGTGTCAGATATAATGTTGGTTGATGCCTTTAGTATTTTGCGGTTCCACCAAGTTGTATCAGACATTTACGGTTATAAAACGTATGCAAGCTTGGTTTGTTACTTCTTTGTTTATTATTTCGCTTCGTGTGATTGTTATGTGCTTTTGATCACTAAAAAGATCCGATTTTGGACCTTACAATTGGTATCAGAGCCAAGTTGTATCAGTCAATTTTGTCAGATTTGGGGCATTATTTGGTCTTATTTTTGAAATATTCTTGCGTTTTTGGATAGATCTCTGAAAATTAAGGGGAATTTGTTCTTCGTGTTTTTCATAAAAAAAGGTTTTTGATCGAGTTTTGGAGCAAAAAAGGGCAAAAATCATTGTTTTTGGTCGTAAACTGCGAGGGGGTGGCGGCCAGCAGCTAGGGTTTCCGAGGAGTTCACGGCCCGAGGTTTGCGGGTCGGAGTATACGGTTCAACAGTTTGCGGCTCGGTCTCGCACGTTTCCGGCTTCTGAGTTCTCGGCCTCGCAAGAACCAACCTCGCTCCCGAGGTTTGCGGCTCGGAGTATACGGTTCAACAGTTTGCGGCTCGGTCTCGTACGTTTCCGGCTTCTGAGTTCTCGGCCTCGCACCTCGGCCTCGCAAGCGCAGCCTCGCAAGAACCAACCTCGCTTTGCATTTAAAAAAATCGGAAGCGACTTTGGAGGTGCTGGGGATCGAACCGCGACCTCCACCTCCCAAACACAGCGGCTTACCATCTCAGCTAACAAGCTTCTTGTTTCATTCCTCCGAAATTTTAAACATAAGCCGTCTTTTTCGCTTCAAGTTTCGCATTTTTGACACTTTTAACCCCAAAACTCATTTCCTTTTAATTTTAAATTTCTTTTTCATCCAAAATAAATAATAATAATAAAATTAAAAATAACAATAATAAATTAATTAAATATTAATAAATAAAATTATATTTTAATTTTTGACTTTTATTTTTTTTAACTTTTATTTTTTTTAACTTTTGACCTTAAATTTTGACTTTGACTTCCAATTTTGACCTTTGACTTTAAACTTTGACTTTCTCGTTTGACTTTTAAATTTTCAAATTTAGCTTTTTTGGTTTGACTTTTTCAAGTTTGACTTTTGAGTGTAACTTTTTTAAATTTGACTTTTAAGGTTGACTTTTGAGGTTTATAATCAAAGGGTTTGACTGTTAAGTTTTATTTTAGCTTCTAGTTGTGCTTTTAATTGATTTTAAGGTCTACGAGGGAGTTGAAACATGAAAGAGAGTCGTCAGGATATGTTAAGACAAAATTTCAACATTTTCGATTATATCCCTGGAGAAACCCTCGAAACTCAGTTGCAGCGATTTATTACACTTACTACTGAGATGAATATAGTTGGGATCTTCTTGACTAAGTCTGAGATAAACAAAAAGCTATTGAATTCACTTCCGAAATTGTGGGATATGTACGTGACTATCATCAAGAAGACAAAAGATCTCAATCATCTTAGTCTTGCTGATGTAATTCAAGAACTTGATGCTTTCAAGTGTAGAAAAACAATGAGTTTTGAAAACATTCCGGTCACTAAAGTTACATGTACTCCAGTTTTTGAAACTACAATTAAATTTCTTCGGGAACAAATTGATTTGCTAAAAAGGGAAGTCGAGGAACTGAGATATGAAGGATATCAACTCAGGAAAGGACAGAAACCCCTGAAGGTTGAATTAGAAGCAAAAACCAAGGACTTTAGGAAGCTTTAGGAAGAGTATAGCAACAAGTGTGAAAATTATGACTATATTAAGAGACAACTTGCTGCTGTAACTGAAGAACTTGACACATTGAAAATTAAGTGTGGAAAAACAGATGTCAGTTTCAAAAATTATACTGCGTCAAGTCAGACAATCGAGTCCTTGTTTGAAACCCAATTAAAATTCAAAGATAATCAAAACAAGGGTCTAGGGTATGATAATGTTCCTCCTCCTTTCAATCATAACTACACATCCATTCCTATGACACAGGAAGAAATTGACATGGAGGCATATCTTAAATATGGAAAACCAGTTGGATTTATGTCAGGAGGAGTTATTAATGTTGAAAATACTAATGTTTCTACTTCATGTGCAAGTAAAGTAGCAGAAGATGAGAACAAGGAGAGCACTACTGAACAAACCAATGACACCTTGAACTCAGAATCTGTTGCTTCGAATTCTGTTACTCCTAACAAACCTATCGTTGAGAAATACAGGCCTCCAATTCTAACGCAACAGAGTGCTTGTTGCAAGTGTGCATGTGGGAACAACAAGAAACGAGGCAAGGATACGCCACTAGGGGCAGGAAGAAATAACTTTACAGTGAAGAAAAAGACATGCTTTCACTGTGGAACACCTAGACACATTGCTAGAAATTGTCCTAATCACGCATACGTTCCCTATTGTGCACAAGGATGGCATAACGTGCCAAGAGGGAGATTTTTCAAAAGAAACCCCTCAAGGTCACGTTCAGACAATAGTGACTGGAACGCGCAAAAGGCGAAGAATCAAACCTACAAGGCCAAGAATCCGAATCCTAAGAGAAATAACGGAATGCCGGCCAAGAAGCCAAATCCAAGAGATGCTCCTGTGAAGCCAAAATCAAAGTCATCTCAAAGGCCGACATCAAGATCAAAAGCAAGTACTGAGCCACCCATCAGATTGAACAAGAAATGGGTTAAACCTGAATATAGATGGGTTCCGAAGGCTCAATCTCCCAAATCTTCTAACGATTTTGATATTTCTATATCTTCTGTTTGTGATAAACAGGACATGTCATGGGAGAAAGTACCTTGCGTTGATGACAAAGGTCGACCCAGTTTCAAAATGGACTGGGTTCCAAAGACCAACTGATCTCGCTCAGTGCTGGAGCAGCTATGGAGGCATATCATCAAACTTCGGTTTGTTGGTAGTAGTTGCTCCTGGCATATGATTGGGGACATCTCTCAACTGTACAACATTCAGACCTTTGTTGAGAGTATGTGTCTTTTTGCGGGAAAGGAAGAAAGGAAGAGATCACAAATGGGGTTAGTGCTTAATGATATGAAGAATTTTTCGGATCTGTTCTGAGATTATGCGTGCTGTTCTCAGACCTTCTGGATGCAGATTCAATCGGTGAATTATGGTTTGAGTTTTCTTCTCTATACTACGGAGTTTTTTTCTTAAGTTGATTCGCTTTAAAGACTAAATTTTGTTTTAGGATAGTTTAAATTTGCGCATTTATTTTCGTTTCTCTCCTATGCACAAATTTAGGGGGAGAAATAAAAACAAAACAAAAATTAAAAAATTTAATTTAAAAAATCCAAAAACATTAGAAAATCAGAAAATAAAAAAAATTATGGTGTTAATGGAATGTGCTTGCAGGAGATGTTTTGGGAAATGAAATTAGCAAGTGATAACGGGCAATTTGAATCGGTGTAACGTACCCAAGTTGAATCGTCTACGCTCTGTGCTCGATGTGCTGGTAGGCACGAAAGATTTTAAATGGACTTGACTAGGGAGAGTTGAACCTAATGAATTTAAGGACTTGACAAATTTTGACCTAGTTAGATCAGTTTAACCTGATTTCACGATGCTCGGATAGGTTGAGCAGGTAGATATACATGGGAATCTATCGGTCACATTAAAGAACCCGTACTTGGAACCGTGGTTTAACTTTTCCTCGATGTGCGGATTTTGTCCTTAATTCCGGTTGGATGGGGCGACTGGTAAATTCCGATAAATTAGGTCTGTAGAATATCATTTTCTTTCTTTCCGTCTGTTAGTCATATGTTGTCTCCTTTGCGTGACTTCTATTCCGACCTGGTACACAACATATGCAACTCTATTTCTCTGGAGGCTATATATGTGAAATACTTCTTATCTGTTAGCCATATGCTGTCTCCTTTGCGCGACTTCTAATTCGACCTGGTACACAACATATGCAACCTTCTTCTTCTCAACCCCTCTGAAGTAGTAAGTAATAGAATTCTGAATCTCTCCTCTCTCTGAATGGTTGTCTGCTCACCCGGTGTAAGGAGTACTCTGGAAGTTCTTGATGGCTGGGGCATATCAGGAAGCGGGAAACACGTTCCAGTACACTTAAAAATGAACTCATATAGATTGTCTGTACATCTCGCTGCTCGATTTAGGTAGACAACAATATCCCTGGTTGTAGTCAGTTAAATGGTCATAAGGTGAATTTATTTAAGATTTAGGAGTTATCATAATAACAGAAATTTACAATTAGATATATGCCTGAATCATGTCATTGGTAAAATGTCCAAAACTGTCACAAATCTTTCGTGTTTAAGTGGACCACAATACTGGCAATCGGTCAGACGAAGATGTGAAGATAAGGGTACCGACAAGTGGAATAAGGCTGTCCAACAACTTTGATCCCGGCTTCACAAAAGGAGTTATAATGGTTAAAGTTTTGTTTTGTCAAATTTTTAATTTGAATTTTATTTTTTTCTTTTAAAATTTAATTTAATTTAATTTTATTTTTAAATTTTAATTTTTTATTTTTTATTTTTAATTTTATTTTTACTTTCATAGTTTTTACTAGATTTTAATTTTTCAGCAATTAAACCTTTTATTTTTAAATTTTTTATTTTTTATTTTTTTATTTTTTTTTTAAATTATTTCTAAATAATCCACAAAGTTTTTTATTTCTTATTGTATTGGAATTTGAAAAATACTGGGTAGTTATCAGGTAAGAGGGTAATTAGTGGTAAAAAGGGGTAAATAAGGAGTTCACTGCCGGAATCTCCTCATTCACGAGATTCCGACCGCAAACCCTACTCAAACCCTCTCAAACCTTCGAAAATTTTTTGTGTGATTTTTGGAAAACCGCTTCAACCATCACGTAGGTAATAACTTCTAGATCACATATATGTATTTTATTACGATTTTCACCGTGTAATTTGTCCGGAAATCGAAGAAACGACTCCGACGGAGCTTACGGCCGTAAGCTTGGGCCGTAAACTCCCTTTTGGCTTTCAATCCTTGTTATTTTGTTGCAATTCGTCCATTTATATGCATCTGTTGGGGTATTATCTGTCAATTCGTCGTAATGGTGTGATTTCTGCAATTATTTCAAGAATTTGTTCATCGGCCGTAAACTCCTCTTAAGCCGTGAACTGGGAGTTTACGGCCCAAGAACTGGGAGTTTACTGCCTTCGAAATTTGTTCTTTAAAATACATGTGCTATTTTCGCGAAATGAGTTTGTCGTGGTTTTTAAGCCGTAAACTTCGAGTTTACGGCCCAAGAACAAAAGATATCAAATTTTTAATAAATTAATTTGGTAACTGGTTTTTGGCAGTAAACTCAATTTTTCTTAAGAAAATTTTGTTTTGATCATTTTTTGGTCAAAATATTTTTTTTAAGAAATCATTTAATCTCAAGGACTATGATGATGGGGAGATTGTTTACAAGCCTTTGGGAGTTGTTTTTCTAGGAAAGAACAATAATGGAAAGATGACCAAATTAATATTTCAAGTTTATGATGTGGAGAGGTACATGAACTCTCAATATACAAGTCTTCTGGTTCGTCTTCGAAATTGCAGTAAGAATACTGCAGAAGATAAAGCTGAAATCCAAAAGACAATCATTTGGTATACGGAGGTTCACCTAGTACTTCACTAGTCCGTGAAGATGATGATGACATAAGTTCGACACTTCTCGCTAAGGGGGGAGATTGTAAGGTCAAAATATGTAGTGATGTTTCGAAGTACATATAGGCCTGGGTAGTGTCGATGTCGATGTCATGCACTTCGAATGTATGTATTTCATAAGACAATCTTAGTGGTCGAAGCTTAAACGTTTAGTCCTTATGTATTTTTTTGTAGGTGTCTATATTACCCTATAAATAGGGTGAGTATAGGAGTCGAGAGTAAGTTTTTGAGCTTTTGTGATTTATTCTCTTGTGTTCATTTGTACGTGTTCAATCATGATAATTGAGGCAAATAGAATTTATTTACATATGTTTTCTTTACGTATTCTGTTCTCGATTTTATTCTTAATACTCGATTCAAACGAATTTCAAATGGTTCATTCCATTGGAATGAAGTTCATTCTTGAACAAAAAGACTTTTCTTCCATTCCTTAGCCATGAGTTTTTTTTTTCAATTTTTGGAAAAAGGGCAGGCATATTACTTTTTTTAAATAATGAAAGGGAATGAAAAATTGCAATATTAACTCATTTTTATTTCAAAACTTGAGCTTCTCTCGTATGAATTGACGTGTTGGTTTTATTTTTCAACCCACTTTTCGCCATATATTGCCAAATTACGAGTGTTGGTGAACATCATTATTCTTAATATATTAACCTGAAATTGGTGTGGTAAGGAACCACAAAAACCATATATTATTTTCTATCATCTTCATATTACTCAAAGTTCAACATATGCATTTGGATATTTACTAAAAAGCCCTCACTTTTCCTCAAATTACAATATAAAATTCAACAAGAAGATAAAATCCACAAAAATTGTAACACCGTGAATTTCAAAACAATTTTTCATTTAAAAATTATCGTTAATTCTTAAAAAACACTTTTCTCAAAATTCCAGTCATAATCGAATTACAAAAACATAACTCCATTTTCACTTGCTTAATAAACCAGGATCCTTCAAAACATGACTCTTTCTCTGGTGTGTATAATCGAGCCGGTGTCGTCCCGTGATCCTGAGAGAAACCTGAGACACATAACACAAAACACTATAAGCACGAAGCTTAGTGAGTTCCCCAAAATACCACACATAACACATATTAGCCACTCGAGGCTATAACTCTGTGGGTCCGTGGACCCTACTCTATGAACCCTCTAGTTCTAACTCTGTGAACCTTCCGGTTCTAACTCTGGGAACCTTCCGGTTCTAACTCTGTAAACATGCACAACATAAATCACATAGAAATAATGCAGTACAATACATCACATACATAGCATACAAATACTCTGTCACATAACTCTGGTTACCTACTCAAGGTAAAGTATGGTGAGAAGACTCACCTCGCGTATCTCGATAATTCACAAATCTCGGAAATCACTCGCGCTCGATCCCCCAAGCTATAATCCTCCTATAACACAATATATCTCTAATAAACACTTTCACGACTAAGGTTGACTAACCCTATCAAGTCAACACTGGTCAACTCTAGTCAATGGTCAACGGTCAACTTTGACCGGACTCGGTGAGTGCACTAGAGCGACTCGGCGAGTCTATACGTGTTCACTGACTCCCTAGGATCCTCTCTTGACACGTCGAGTACTTCCCTAACTCGAAGAGTTCCACCTGGCATGAATCGTGGGGCCACCACGACTCAACTCACCGAGTCTCAAGAACAACTCGACGAGTTCAGGATTGGCTCAGCTCCCTATTGACTCTCCCTGACTCACTGGGTCATCCCTCAACCCGGCGAGTCTACTCGCTGAACAATTTACGTGAAACCCCAACCCTACTCGCCGAGTCTCAAGAACAACTCGGCGAGTTCATGCCATGCACAAACTCTATTGACCTTCTGAGGTCAGATCTGCTTTCCCAAACCATAGATATGGCCTTCCCAAGCATGAATGTCACGTAAAGTTCGAAACTTGATGCTTGTATAACCCCCACGAGGCATCAAAAGGATATTTGGTCCCAAAAATGGCAACCTAGGTCCAATAACTCCATAATAACCCAAAAAGCTCCAAGGGTTAAGGTCTCTGGACCACTTTGAGTCCAGATCCAAGGCACAAACTCGAAGAGGGACCATTTGCTTCATATAATCACTCTCCAAAGGGGTTAGAAAACCCTAACTCTAAAGATCCACCCTAAATCTGAAGGAGGTTCGAACCATTACCTCAAAATGAAGCCTCTAGACTCTGGATCTGCTGGAATCTCACCTCCTCCTTGCTCTTGCCACCTTCTTCTTGCTAAACAAGGAATACAAAGGCCCAAAAGTGACTTCCTCTCTCCCAAAACGGTTTAGCTCTCTTAGGGTTCTCTCAAGGGACTGGTAGCCGCAATGGGAGGCTATAAGTGCCCTTAAATAGGCTCCAAACCCGGGGAATTAGGGTTTCATTAAACAGCGTGGAATCGCCGAGTCCAGACGCGAACCCGCGTACAAAACCGCGATCCTACTCGGCGAGTTTGGACTTCAACTCGCCGAGTCTCCTCTCGATCACCCAAAAATAGAGAATAAAATAATACTTGGGAATCCGGGGTGTTACAATTCTCCCCTACTAGAATTAGATTTCGCCCTCGAAGTCTCGCTCTGCAAATAACTCCGGATGCTGCCCACGCATCTCACGCTCTGGCTCCCAAGTTAACTCTGACCCTTGTCGATGCTGCCACTGGGTCTGCACCAGTGACACCTCTTTATTCCTCTGAACTTTAATCTTTCGATCTCTGACCGCCACTGGCCTCTTAGCATAATTCAGGCTCGCATCCACCTTAATATCCTCTAGTGGCATTACTGCTGACTTTTCGGCTACGCACTTTCGCAACTGCGACACGTGGAAAGTGTCGTGAATCTGACCCAACTCTGCTGGCAAATCCAAACGATAGGCTACCCTGCCTACCCTCGCGACCACCCTGAATGGACCAATATATCGGGGCCCCAACTTGCCCCTCTTCCTGAATCGAATCACTCCTTTCCAAGGAGAGACCTTCAGGAGCACAAGGTCGCTAATCTGGAACGCGAGCTCGGACCGGCGCCTGTCCGCATAACTCTTCTGACGACTCTGAGCAGTCAATAACCTCCGCCTGACCTGTTGAATCTGCACAGTCATCCACAGCCCAATCTCCGTACTACCCATAACACGTTGCCCGACCTCTCCCCAGCAAATGGGGGTCCGATACCTCCTCCCATACAACAACTCAAAGGGTGGCATACCAATGCTCGAATGATGGCTGTCGATATGGGAAAACTCAACCAAGGGTAAATACGTGCCACAACTCCCTCCGAAATCTAATACACATGCCCGAAGCATGTCTTCGAGCGTCTGAATCATTCGCTCGCTCTGAAGTGTCCTCAGACATCCCCATGATAAGCTCTAGCTCATTTTTCATATCCCTCTTCGAGATTGAGCACCAAGTCAACTTTTGACTCCACAGCTGAGCCTCCAAAGGTCACCCATATTATGATCCAAATATCCCACTAACTTCCTCCCTGTGACCACTATCCCGTCCCAGTGACACACAAGTCACGAAATTCTCTTTTCCTTATGCGAAAAAAATTACAATCCAACCGAGGATCGTCTCAACTCTGATCTCTGGTGTCTGCTGTGCATATCCCTTGCGCATTTCGTCGAATCTTCCGACAGAGACGGAGACCCCCGTCTCGCCCCCGGTTCGACAACCAGGCTCCAAAAACTCAATACTAGGTCTACTCAAGCCCAAAACTCTTCCACATCATACATTGATCGGAGAACAATCCATCATCACATTCTCTTGCCATCTAGTGGGTACTATGGCTTCCCGCAACATTACGACAGCCTCTGACTAGTGAGTACTACGGCTCCCCGTAGCATCACAACGCCAACTAACTAGTGAGTACTACGTCTCCCCGTAGTACCATGACTCCCTCCCTCTGACTGGCGAATACTACGGCTCCCCGTAGCATCACGACTCTCTCTCTCTCTCTCACTTGTGAGTACTACAGCTCCCCGTAGCATCACAACACCCTCTGACTGGTGAATACTACGGCTCCCCGTAGCTTCACCCTATACTCTCATTCTCATTACAATGCCCCACTATGTTCACTAACTCAAGCACCAAAGACTATCATAGATAGTTACACACACACTTGCCCCGATATGCATTACAGACTCTGGCGGCAACCGCCATAACATAGAACCTACCACTACGGAGATCCATGTCCTTAAATAATTCCCCTTGACGACAATACACGAAGGGCTCCCACTGGAACCGTGGATACATGATACATCACTAGTCGTCTCAGCTCAAGATTCACGAATAACTCCGAAATCAAGATATCATACCCGGATACCTCGGAACACCCCAACAGAACATCACAAGATCCTACCACAACCACTGATCTCCTGCCCCAAGCATCATATAGATACAATAATACATTTCCTCTGAATCCAATAATAATTTCCTATTTCACTCAATGCGCAACTTCGGTACATCCAAACACTCAATTGGAATACAAGGAAGGCGCTAACTCTTCAGAACACACTGATGATCCTCCGAAGCCCTTTCCACTACTGCTCAAAATCCAAGCAAGAATACACATCCCAGCCTGGGAGTTGGCTACTCGGAAATCTTCTACCCATAATTCAAATCAGAAGTTCTCAACTGCCCATACCATCATTACGAGTCTTCCACTTGAAACGACTCTGACCACCACCAGATTCCTGACCATTGACCACCCGCCGCGGAGACACCCATCCTTCTCAAACAAGTACTTCCTGCATTAACTCACTCTGACCCTTTTCCTCGATCACCAATATCTCTGGTCTCATGAATTCTTACCGCAGATCTCTATACCCACTTATAGCCGCTCTTGAGAAATATCTGCTTTCTTCCATACGGTACCTGGTTCTTCCCCACCCAGGGTTCAAACCATCACCAATTGGCACGCAACCATCCCATAAACTATTTTCACCAGCAAAATCGCACCTGCCCCTGGAAAGTGCTACACAACGCCCGATAATCCCCTTTAAGGAAATCAATCGACCTCATATACTCTGAACCTCAGATGAAATCCTCAAGAACTTCTCGCCACGACTGCCTCTAGTCGTCCCAAGTCTCGTACCAATCCAATACCAAACAAATCAACTATCCAAAAACATCACTGACTCATAGACTGGACCACAAAATCATCGTACTCCCCCACCTCAACTCATCAACCAATGTTCCAACACATGGATCATCCCAAGAACAGGGACCCACTCCCATATTCAATACCCAACATAGATAGAAAACCCACTACACTGCTAAAACTCGACTGAACTCCCCACTAATACCACTACAATACACCCTACTATACTCAAATAGGTGTAATGTGGTCCTCGATTATCTCAGTCCCAACTGACTATCTGTTCATGATAAATCACTGCCTCGCGGCACACATTCTACCTGATACTCTGGTGGAAGATCATCATCAATGACAACCTGCAGGGTTTACCCCCAAACCCAAAACTTAAACATCATGCTTCTCATGTTTTGCACACGAACATAATTAGTACCACCTAGATCATAGAAGGTGACATCTCCTCTATCGACTGATTGCTCAACTCAGACCGAAATTCTCCTCTCTCTCTGACTCCTTACTAAAATACTCTGAGAGGCTCTTGATCTCCCTCTCAAGGGACGCCTCTTCGAACTCAATCATGACCGGATAACCGGGGAACCACAAGCATCATTTACTACGAACCATGGTACTCATTCCGGGACATTTCTTCTCAATATGCTCCGGTGTATGGTACCCGAACCATAACATCACTCCTCTATCCGCTCCAATCTATGGTACCCGAACCATAACATCACTCCTCAATCCGCTCCGATGTATGGTACTCGAACCATAACATTACTCCTCAATCCACTCTGATGTATGGTACTCGAACCATAACATCACTCCTCAATCCGCTCCGATGTATGGTACTCGAACCATAACATCACTCCTCAATCCGCTCCGATGTATGGTACCCGAACCATAACATCACTCCTCAATCCGCTCCGATGTATGGTACTCGAACCATAACATCACTCCTCAATCCGCTCCGATGTATGGTACTCGAACCATAACATCACTCTTCAATCCTCTCCGATGTATGGTACCCGAACCATAACATCACTCCTCAATCCGCTCCGATGTATGGTACCCAAACCATAACATCACTCCTCAATCCGTTCCGATGTATGGTACTTGAACCATAACATCACTCCTCAATCCGCTCCGATGTATGGTACTTGAACCATAACATCACTCCTCAATCCGCTCCTTAGAACCTCCAGAATACTCCCTGTATCAAGTATGGGTCCTCTGCTTTCAGTAGTACGGGCCCATACTACCTGCCACATCTACCCATACTTTCCACACGGACTATCCCAGAGCTCCTAAGTAGCTACTCGACCTGCTCTTTCACCAATCCCATCGCGCGTGCTCGCTCCCCAGCGAAATTCTCTACTCTGCCAGCGCACTCATCTGGCTAAGGTTACTCCCTAGGCTCTGCCTAGATCCCCACACTTCTCTGCCATCAGCTGCTAAAGAGCTCCTAATGATGCCAGTCATCTACCTCCTGAATATCGTCATATTCACTTAGTAGCTGACTCCCATCATCAAGAGTTCCACAAAGCACGAAGCAAGCAGCATTCGGGCATTGAAGTGTCCCCTTCAGTACGAAAAACCTCCTTAGGTTATTATCCACTCACCTTCCTCATTCATGATGGATATCACTGAACTCTAACAACTCCGCCCCACGTGGGCATCTGGCTACCCTCTCGGCAAGCTCCTCATATGCTCATATAGATACCTCTTCCATATTACTTCCCTGCTCAAATCCCCTAAAGATTCCTGTTGGACACTCTCGCTCAGCACATACTCAAAAGCACATCACATATATCAACAACCCAAGGCTAAGGCATCACAAATCAGGCCACTCTAGTCCTAAAATATGAATTGCCTAGCCTGCCTCTAGCATGCAAACTATCTCATAAAATATATCACAAATATCTCATAACACAAAATAAGGGTGTTTTAGGAAATCACCGTTCGGGCTCTGGCTGATTGTACACACTGCTCTTTTTGCTTTCTCTTTGAATCTCTTATTCTCTTTATAAAAACACATTTCTTTTGAAATTTTTTCTTAAATCCTCAGTTTGAGTCCAGATTTACCCGAAGGTGCATCCGAATCCCTCAAACCAAGGCTCTGATACCAACTTGTAACACCGTAAATTTCAAAACAATTTTTCATTTAAAAATTATCGTTAATTCTTAAAAACACTTTTCTCAAAATTCCAGTCATAATCGAATTACAAAAACATAACTCCATTTTCACTTGCTTAATAAACCAGGATCCTCCAAAACATGACTCTTTCTCTGGTGTGTACAATCGAGCCGGTGCCGTCCCGTGATCCTGAGAGAAACCTGAGACACATAACACAAAACACTATAAGCACGAACTTAGTGAGTTCCCCAAAATACCACACATAACACATATTAGCCACTCGAGGCTATAACTCTGTGGGTCCGTGGACCCTACTCTATGAACCCTCTAGTTCTAACTCTGTGAACCTTCCGGTTCTAACTCTGGGAACCTTCCGGTTCTAACTCTGTAAACATGCATATCATAAATCACATAGAAATAATGCAGTACAATACATCACATACATAGCATACAAATACTCTGTCACATAACTCTGGTTACCTACTCAAGGTAAAGTATGGTGAGAAGACTCACCTCGCGTATCTCGATAACTCACAAATCTCGGAAATCACTCGCGCTCGATCCCCCAAGCTATAATCCTCCTATAACACAATATATCTCTAATTAACACTTTCACGACTAAGGTTGACTAACCCTATCAAGTCAACACTGGTCAACTCTAGTCAATGGTCAACAGTCAACTTTGACCGGACTCGGTGAGTGCACTAGAGCGACTCGGCGAGTCTATACGTGCTCACTGACTCCCTAGGATCCTCTCTTGACACGTCGAGTACTTCCCTAACTCGACGAGTTCCACCTGGCATGAATCGCGGGGCCACCACGACTCAACTCGCCGAGTCTCAAGAACAACTCGGCGAGTTCAGGTTTGACTCAGCTCCCTATTGACTCTCCCTGACTCACTGGGTCATCCCTCAACCCGGCGAGTCTACTCGCTGAACAATTTACGTGAAACCCCAACCCTACTCGCCGAGTCTCAAGAACAACTCGGCGAGTTCATGCCATGCACAAACTCTATTGACCTTCTGAGGTCAGATCTGCTTTCCCAAACCATAGATCTGGCCTTCCCAAGCATGAATGTCACGTAAAGTTCGAAACTTGATGCTTGTATAACCCCTACAAGGCATCAAAAGGAGATTTGGTCCCAAAAATGGCAACCTAGGTACAATAACTCCATAATAACCCAAAAAGCTCCAAGGGTTAAGGTCTCTGGACCACTTTGAGTCCAGATCCAAGGCACAAACTCGATAAGAGACCATTTGCTTCACATAATCACTCTCCAAAGGGGTTAGAAAACCCTAACTCTAAAGATCCACCCTAAATCTGAAGGAGGTTCGAACCATTACCTCAAAATGAAGCCTATGGACTCTGGATCTACTGGAATCTCACCTCCTCCTTGCTCTTGCCACCTTCTTCTTGCTAAACAAGGAATACGAAGGCCCAAAAGTGACTTCCGCTCTCCCAAAACGGTTTAGCTCTCTTAGGGTTCTCTCAAGGGACTGGTAGCCGCAATGGGAGGCTATAAGTGCCCTTAAATAGGCTCCAAACCCGGGGAATTAGGGTTTCATTAAACAGCGTGGACTCGCCGAGTCCACTTTTGGACTCGCCGAGTCCAGACGCGAACCTGCGTACAAAACCGCGATCCTACTCGTCGAGTTTGGACTCCAACTCGCCGAGTCTCCTCACAATCACCCAAAAATAGAGAATAAAATAATACTTGGGAATCCGGGTTGTTACAAAAATAATAAGTAATAACACATTAAAGCTAAAGTTAGATACATCACCGTAAGAAACATGATACACCCTCTCACCACCCCCCCCCCCCCCCCCCCCCCAAAAAAAATCTTATCTTTAATTTTTGAGTTATACCTATAACTAACATTTTAATTAATCACAATTTGATAATGGCAAATTATTTAATTTGCAGGTATATGGGCAGGAATACATACTGTTCGATAGTTTGATGGTAAAACATATGAATGGGCTGGAATAAGGCATCAACTGGTTATATAAGGCAAAGTATATCATCTTTTTATATATTTACTAAATATTTAAGCTCCAAAAAATCTTCATTTTACTGATTTTTGAATTCTTTATTTTTAGGTGAAGCGAACAATGGGTCAATTCACTCCCACATATTGGGACAAAGATGAATGGCATCCACTCCTTGGTTCATGAAGATTCATTCAAGTTCTTAGCCTTTACATCGTGTTCTTAATAATTGAACTCAATACTTTTTCTTTAAATTTTGCCTTTAGGTTCCTCTTAGAAACCCAATCATTATCTATGGATTTGTTCTTTGGTGGCTCATTGCAATACCCACAATTCAGATAATACAATTCTTACCTACAAGATTGGTAACACCCTTTCTTCTTAAAACCATGTTTATATATTTATGCATAAAAAATAGTATTTAGGGTATATTTTAATTATATTGCTCTTTTTGCAAATTTAGGTTTCAAATCTTATGAATAGCCTAAACAATGTATATTTATCGGTAGATAAATAAGGGCAGACGATTCTTTTTATCTATGGCTGAGTTTCTATAGGTTTTCACAACTATAGGCATGTGATTAATAAAAGTTGCAGGTTTTGATAAGGGTTTTTGGTTATTTCATCACCATATTTTTTTTGTAGGTCTTCATCATTATAGAATTGATTTGGAATCATAGTTGAAGAATATATTGTCTTGATGAAGATCTAGATCGAAGCAATGGATTCTGTTGTAAGTTGTCATTTTTTATTAGCTGTGGATTTCATATTTCAAAGCATCTATCTTTTTAAAATAAATCTAAAAAATTGATGTTAAAGTTCATTTTTTCCAATTTTTTTACTAATAACGACAATCACCTTCTGTTTCACGTGTGAAAGGGGTAAATTAGTCATATAATTTTCTGTTTCATGACATGTGTTTTCTTCACTAAATGACCATTTTACCCTTATCGTAAAACTTCAAATATGTTGTTATTAAAAGTTTTATAAATGACATCAATATACATTGTTGTTTACTTTTAATAAGTTAATAGGGACAAATTTTGTTAATTTTGAAAAAAAAAACACCAGGTTACTATATAGCAATGTACTTTGAAAGTACATTGCTATAAATTATGTAACTTAAGAAAAAAGCTTTACAATTTTACAAAAAAAAGAAAAAAAAAAAGAAAAAGAAAAAACAGCTCTACAACTTATAGCAATGTACTTTCAAAGTACATTGCTATTTACTTTTATTACTTTTGAAAAAACAGGAACCATATTTGAATATTGTTGTTATTTGTTAAAAAACAATTTTATAACTTATAGCAATGCACTTTCAAATTACATTGCTATCAATTCGTGTATTACTAAAAGATTAAATTAAAAAAATTCTTGTTCGTAACGAACTTATCACTTTGCCAACCATTTATTTGTTGTTGTTTTTTTCGTTTGCTGGAATATGTCAATGCGTGAAATAACATTGTACTTTTAAATTGAACCTATATATACATGAAAATTAGGAATTAAATTGAAATAACATTACAATTTTTTTTTTATTTCAAGGTACTATGGATCATTCTTCTGAACATATTACTTCTATCAAATATATATTTCAATTTAATCCCTGATTTTAATGTATTTGTGCAAATTTTTTATGTTTTTTATATTTTATTCTGATCCAATTTCTTTCCATGCTTCAACGATACAAACATGGTATATTAGTTAAAGTTAATCAACATATTTACATACTGACAAAAATACCCATGCACAATTGTAAACTGAATATTTAATTTTGTTTATTTAAGGATGTTTTTATACATTTCTTATTAGATAATTATCTTTTATATAAATTCACATCCCATTCTTAGTTTATTTTTAGTATGATTTATTTTAATGCAAAATATGATAATTGTATGCTTAAATTAGGTATGATTTTAGTTATTTGTGTTATTATATTTGACATTTAGTGAAGATTTTACTTTTGATATCATATCATACTTAAGACATATTTTGAAGTATGTAAATGATATCACATTCCAAAATTTTTATGCAATATCAACATTAACCAATTTTATACTTCCCTATAAATATAGGGTATACGATTTTTCATGCTATATCATAATTATCTGTAACTATTTCTCATTTGATTTTAGAGAATAGCATTCCATCGCAAACAACAATGCATGTCAACTCATATTTGATAAGCTCGCTGACATCGATGCATCTAAGGAATCTTGGAACATACATGTTAGGTCGTCTAGCTTTGGAAGCAGACCTATAAAACCAACCCTAAAATGGTCGGGAACCTAAATATGATTTTAATTGACCAACAAGTATGAATTATGCATTTTACTATACAATCTGTTTTTTGTTTACACTTACTAAACTTTCATTGTCAACTACATGGCACTAAAATACAGGCAACGGTAAAAAAATCTTATTCCTATATTTGAAGCCCTATTTGACGAATGAGTTGTCAGGGAGATCAGCAACTTCGCTATCAGTAGAAATGAAGGCGATTACATGCTTGCTCCTTAGAAACATAAGTTCAATTTCTAGAAAACCACAACAGTTCATGTATCCAATGAGATTGTTGATAGGGTAGATCCTTATCACTTTTTCAGTTTCCCGGATTTGCTAGCCAATAATTTTGACACTCGCGTTGCATTTGGTATGTTGTTTTATTATTAGTTTCCCATATTTCTATACCTCATTTTTTTAATGTAACACATGTTTGTATCATATACTAATAGATTAAATTTGCACGTATATTTTCTTGGTCAAGTCGTGTCTACGGATCCCATGCGAGTCATTGTTGAGAATGGAAGACAAAAAAAGGTTAATGAATCTGGTTACTCATGATCTAAGGTAGTCATACAAATGTTTATATATTATTAACTTTCCCACTTTTATATTTATCATTCATTGATAACCACCATGCATTTTTAGTGGTAGGAAAATTGCAGTTGCTTTGTGGGACAGTTTTGCATTGAAGCTAAAAACTTACATTTCAGAACATCAAAACGAAACTGCTCCAGTTATCATCCTGCTATGTTTGGCCAAACTCAAATCTTAGGGTGGTAAGAATTTTTAACCTGTAAATATATATATATATATATATATATATATATATATATATATATATATATATATATATATATATATATCCGTTTCAACAAATTATCGTTTCTAACTTTATAGTAATTACTGACAATATTGTTTCAATTATTATTTCCACGTCAACCTCAAGTTGGTAACTGTTTATTTGGGTCTAGATTGCATGTAAATGATAATATGCCTCACATTTTAGAGTTCAAAAAAAGGTATGTCTTCCTTTTAATAATTATTCCTTTAATGTTTTCTGTTTTTATACGCTTACAAAATCATTACTGTTATTTTTGAACCTCATTTTTTTTTCATGTATATGTAGTCTTAATGCTTTGGATAAGAATGTTGAGTCTTCTAGCCATACATCACACCTCCACCCGGATAACGTTGTGGTCGATCTACAGGATTACTACCTGCATTTTCAAATAAAAAACATTGATTAGATTCCTGATATCAATGAGGTTTAGTTAACATATTTAAATTTTTTGTAACACCCTGTTTCAAATCGTTTCCTATGTGGGGGTGGTGACCCGAAGACCGAGTATCATCAGGCTTAGGGACTTTGAGGAAAAGATAGTTAGACCCATTTGGGTGTGGGTAATGCAATTTGGAAAATCCAGGAGTTTTGTCTATGTTTTGGTGACAAGGGGTATTTCGGAATGGATAAATTAATAGAAATGTAGAGCTTCTCGTTATCTTTCCATGGATATAAAGAAAGTCAAAATCGAAGTTAGAATGAAGAAGTTATGCTCTTTCAAAAAAAAAGTTATGACCGTTTGAAGTTTGGGTGGTTTTGGGCCAAGCTGAGTACATTGGGCGTACTTAGGGAATCCTGAGTACGCTAGGCGTACCATGAGTACATTGGGCATATGCAATTAGTACCTAAACCCCATTTTCATGGTTTGATCCCTATTTAAGTTCCTTAACTCCCCCAAACCCACTCCATTCTCAGCCTCCACCCCTCTAACACCCCTTCCATGATACCCTAATCCTAGTTGAGCCTTGTGTGATAAAAGAAGGTGTTTTTTTAGTGTTTTGGAGTATGCATGGTGCACCTTGGAGAATAAGGAACTTCTTGGAGAAATATTGATTGCATTGGAGCTTATAGATCTGGACTTTGTTCACCTTGATCTATCTTCTAGAGGTATAAAGTTTGAATCTTAATGATGCATTTTTTTAGATCTAACTAGTTTTGGATGTTATGTGCTTTCGGTCATTTTAGTGCATAAAGTTTAGATATTGGAAGTTTGTGACGTTGTAATGGATAAAGTTGGAAACTTTATCCATCTAAACATCATTTTGATTCAGATCTGAAAGTTAGAGACTTGTACTTAATGGACTAAGTTGAAAAACATGATCTTTCGGGTCCCTTTGAGACGTAAAGACTAGATCTTGTTTATTGGGACCATTTGTGACAACCCGAAATTTCAATCTTGTACAATTAATCAGTTCAATCAATATTCAACTTGTTTCGTCGATTTCTAGTGCTATTCAAGGGGTCATTTAAGTGTTCTAAGCTTGTATATATAACCAAGGTTGAGTTTAGGAACGAGTCGGAGTGTTGAATACTGAAAAATTGGGCCATACACACCTCTTGGAGGAATATACAGCCGTACACATGGGTGTGCGGCCGCACACCCACTCCCTTGGTAGCACACTCAGTTTTGGGCAGCACCTTTACCCCTATATAAAGGGTACCCCTATATAAAGGGTAGCAGATGCCCTTAGCCAAAAGGAATACTCCGGGACAAAGGTGAAGGCATTGACAATTACCGTTCATTCCCATCTATCCGCACAAATCAGGGAGGCTCAGCAGGAAGCCTTGAAACTAGAGAAAGTGATGGACGAAGCATTGAGGGGAATGGACAAGAACTTAGAGGTTAAGGGAGACGGAGTGTACTATTTCATGAACCGGATCTGGACCCCAAGGTTCGGTGGGTACATAGAGGTTGTCATGAATGAGGCTTACAAGACGAAATACTTCGTTCACCCCGGTTCAGATAAGATGTATCTGGATCTCAAACAGCTCTATTGGTGGCCAAACATGAAAGCAGAGATTGCAACCTTTGTGGGCAAGTGCTTGACTTGCGCCAAGGTGAAGGTGGAATATCAGAAGCCCTCAGGTTTACTTCAGCTGCCAGAAATACATGAGTGGAAGTGGGAAATTATAGCAATGGATTTTATCACCAAGTTACCTAGATCCCCGAGTGGGCACGATGCCATTTGGATGATTGTCGATCGGTTGACTAAATCCGCCCACTTTCTGCCAATCAAAGAAAACTTCAAGATGGAGAGACTTACACGGATCTACATGCAAGAAATAGTTCGCCTTCATGGGGTACCTGTATCCATTATCTTTGACCAAGATAGCAGGTTCACCTCAAGATTCTGGCAATCGCTTCAGAAGGCACTTGGAACTAAGTTGGATATGAGCACTGCTTATCATCCTCAGACTGATGGACAAAGTGAGAGAACAATTCAGACATTGGAAGATATGTTGAGAGCCCGCGTCATTGAATTCGGCGCGTCATGGGACACTTATCTTCCTTTGGTCGAATTTTCCTACAACAACAGTGTGACATCCCCAAAATCTCGGCCAGAAAAGACCGATTTTCATTTATGCTTTTAAATATTTTCAGAGTAAATCCTTTTGATTTGAAAGAGTTGCGGAATTTGTTCCCAAAAACAAAACATGATAAAACAATGTTTACCGAAGCATTTCATAAAAGAAATGTATTTTCATTATAATCAAAACTCGGGGTGTCATGTTCCGATACAGACCAATAAGCATAAACGAATATATTACAAGTCATATAACAAATATAAACATATGCAGACTTGTAAACAAAACAACTTGATGGTTCATCCATCTCATGCCCTTCCGCCACTTCCTGTAATACAATTTAAAACTGAGTGGGTCAGGCTTGGGAGCCTGGTGAGCATATAGGGTTTTCAACCCACAATAAATATCATATTTAATTTTCACCAACCAACAATAACCCAATTACCCATTCCCGTTATCCTCACTTTAATGTCCCTAAAACAACTAACATAAGGGACCTAGTCTAAGAATATTTCATCGGGGCGACAACACATGCTTCGGGGGTACCTCAGCAATATAAGTCAAATAAGGCAACCATGAGGGGGATGGAGTACAGCGAATGAACACCCAAGTTCATTAACACCTACAGGTGGTGAACCTGCTAATGTTTCCACAAGACTATCTAGAAAAGTATGTGGTCGTCATCTAAACTCCGCTAGATGACTAAATCAAACAACAACGAGGCCTCTCATCTGTTTATTACACACCAACTATCTACCCATGTTCTACCCAACATATTAGTAGATAAAAATATACATTTGTATACATAGTTTAAAAACCTGTATAGCATGCTTTAATCGACACATATATCACATAACAGATGAGGCACACACACACATAACACATATCTCATAGAGAAATAATCAGATCTATAAGATAGAAGAGAGTGAATACACATTCACACATAACACAACCAAATATATACACATAGCACGTATTTTATATAAAATACTTCATATTATTGTATTTGGAAGAAAATAACTACACAATCACTTGATCAGAAGATGATCGGACAACACTACAACTTGCAAAAGTAGTAATCCTCAGCAGATCTGGAAGATCTCTTCAAAAATCGAACTTCTCGCGGGCAGAGCTTCGGCTTAGGAACCGCACTTCTCGGGATCTTCGGGATCTCGGGACTTGCTTCGGGACTTGGGAATATTACCGGGGCTTCGGGGTACTTCTGGCATGCAAATCGATGCAAAACGGGAGAGAGAAGAGAGAAAATAGCAACCCTAAACGGCTGGCCCTTCAAATCTATTTATAGGGCAAATTTGGCCCTTGCCACGTCGTGGAAACCTTGTTCCACGTCGTGGGCTTGGTCGTCACTGCATGCGTCATCCCAAGTTGCATCTGGGGGCCTTCCAGAGGTGACAGGACACTTGCCACTCGTGGCAACCTTGTTCCACGTCGTGGGCTCTGACAGTTTTGGGGTTTCGCGCCCCAAACTTCAGAAATTCATAACTTTCGCATACGAACTCCGTTTTCGACGTTCTTTATATCGCCGCGAAGGTGAGATTATGCTCTACAACTCTCGTTTAGACTCCATTGGCTAATTTTGACTTTATTTTTAATATATTATAAGTATATTACTTATATATTATCTTTAGTAGGCCGGGACAGGAAAACTCCGTTCGAAATTCATAACTCCTTCATCTGAACTCCGATTCCGTCTGTCTTTCCGTCGTTGCACTACTATCAATGAGATCTTCAATTCTCATTTAGATCACTAAGGATAGATATCTATCTACCTTAAATTCACTATTTACGTCGCGCTGGGTCGCGCTGGGTCGTGCCGGTTCTGTCGCGAAACTTCGACAGGTCATAACTTCTTCATTATAACTCGGATTTCGGCATTCCTTATATCTCCGGAATCCTTGTTTCGACCACTACAACTTTATGAAAAGATATCGGGCTTATCTCACACTTTAATTTTGACGCTTATTTTTATTCTTAATTAATCAAACCACATAATTAAGCAATTAAGCACAAAACACATAATATTCAAATAATACACTTTTATTATTTCAAAACGGGTTACAAAGGTTAACCTAGACTATTACATTGCTAAAAATGGCAAGCCCGGAAACACAGGCGTTACAATTCTCTGCACCTTAGAATGATTCCATCCCCGGAATCACACATCAACAAACAAATGCAGATAGCGACTCAACATGTCACTCTCCGTCTCCCAGGTGAGATTCGGCCCATTCGTGTGTTTCCATTGGACAAGCACTAACCCAACCATTTTGCGTCGCAACTTCTTAGTCTTTCGGTCAACAATTGCCTCTGGTTCTTCAATCAACCTTTTGTTCTCATCAATTCTCAATTCAGAAATTGGAATTATATCGGGAACTTCTCCCGTGAACTTCCTCAAATAACACACATGAAAGGTGTTGTGAATTCCATTCAGTTCTTCGTGTAATTCGAGCTTGTAAGCTTGGTTCCCAATCCTCTGAAGGACTTTAAACGGTCCAATAAACCTTGGACTAAACTTTCCCCTTTTACCAAATCTTATAAGTCCCTTCCACGGCGAGACTTTAAGCAAAACCGAATCTCCAACCTCAAAAGTCATCGGTCTTCGCTTCTTGTCAGCATAGCTCTTTTGACGATCTTGAGCTGCTAACATTCTTTCCCTAATTATTTTCAACTTTTCAGCAGTTTGATGAACCATCTCCGGTCCCATAAACTGCTTTTCCCCAGCCTCAAGCCAACAAGACGGCGTACGACACTTCTGTCCATACAAAGCTTGATAAGGTGCCATCTTAATGCTCGAGTGAAAACTATTATTATAGGAAAATTCTACCAACGGTAAATGTTCATCCCAATTACCTAGGAATTCTAAGGTACATGCTCTAAGCATATCTTCAAGTGTTTGTATTGTTCTTTCACTCTGACCATCAGTCTGCGGATGGTAAGCTGTGCTTAAACATAACTTGGTACCCATTTCCTCTTGTAGACTTTTCCAAAACCTTGAGGTGAAACGGCTATCACGATCCGATACAATCGTTAACGGAACACCGTGAAGCCTCACAATTTCCTTCACGTAAGAATTCGCGAGCTTTTCCATAGACCATTTCTCCCTGGCCGCTATGAAATGCGCACTCTTAGTGAATCGATCAACGACCACCCAAATCATGTCGTGACCATTCTTTGTTCTGGGCAGTTTAGTGACAAAATCCATAGCAATGTCTTCCCACTTACCTATAGGCACAGGCAATGGTTCTAAACTCCCGTAAGGTTTCTGATGTTGTGTCTTGACTCTCGCACAAGTCACACACTCGGCCACATACTTTGCAACATCAAGCTTCATCGTCGGCCACCAGTAGTAGGGTTTCAGGTCCCTATACATTTTAGTGCTACCCGGATGAATTGAGTACATGGTTTTGTGAGCTTCTTCCATCAGAAGATCCCTAATTCCTCCTGACTTAGGTACCCAAATACGATCTTGGAATACCTTCAGTCCATGACCGTTAGTACCAAACACCAACGTTTTACCCAAACGTTCCTCCTTTCGGTCATTTTTCTCAGAAGCTTCCTCTTGAGCTTTCTTTATACTTTCCACAATGGTCGAGACAACTTCAATTCTCAACGCTCTTGGCCTCTTCCTTTCAAGATTGACCTTCCGACTGAGAGCATCAGCAACAACATTAGCTTTACCGGGGTGGTAAAGTATCTCGCAGTCGTAGTCTTTAAGTAATTCTAGCCAGCGTCGTTGCCTCATATTCAATTCTTTCTGATTAAAGAGGTATTGGAGACTCTTATGATCAGTGAAAAGTTTGCACTTCGTGCCATAGAGGTAATGCCTCCATATTTTCAGAGCGAAAACTACCGCTGCCAACTCCAAATCATGAGTCGGGTAATTCTTTTCATGCTCTTTCAGCTGTCGAGACGCATATGCTATCACCTTTTCTCTTTGGGTCAAAACACAACCCAATCCAACACCAGACGCATCGCTATAAACAGCGAAGTCTTCAACTCCATCGGGTAGAGAAAGTATCGGTGCCTCGCATAGCTTCTTCTTTAGCTTCTCGAATGCTTCTTTATGCTTATCACTCCAAGCATAAGTAGCTCCTTTGTGGGTCAAAGCTGTCAATGGAGTAGCAATCGAAGAAAAACCTTGGATAAACCTTCAGTAATATCCGGCTAATCCTAAAAAGCTTCGAATCTCCGTGGGACTTTTCGGTTGTTCCCACTTCGTCACAGGTTCGATCTTCGCTGGATCAACCATTATCCCTTCTTGGTTGACCACGTGACCCAAGAATTGGACCTCACGAATCCAAAAATCACATTTGGAGAACTTCGCATAAAGCTTCTCCTTCTTCAAAACTTCTAACACTTCTTGCAAGTGCCTGCCATGCTCCTCCTGGCTTTTCGAGTAAATCAGAATGTTGTCTATGAACACTATCACAGATTTATCAAGGAACGGGTTACAAACCCTATTCATCAAATCCATGAACGCTGCTGGAGCATTGGTTAGTCCAAACGACATAACCAAGAACTCGTAGTGTCCATATCTAGTTCTGAATGCAGTCTTCTCGATATCTTGCTCTCTTACTTTCAGCTGATGATATCCTGACCTAAGATCGATCTTCGAGAAATAGCTCGAACCTTGCAATTGATCAAATAGGTCATCAATCCTCGGCAACGGATATCTATTCTTTATTGTTGCCTTGTTCAGCTCTCTGTAATCGATGCACATTCTCATACTTCCATCTTTCTTCTTCACAAATAACACCGGAGCTCCCCAGGGCGATGAACTAGGTCTAATGAAACCTTTGTCCAATAACTCCTGAAGTTGCATCATCAGCTCCTTCATCTCCGTCGGTGCTAATCGATAAGGTGCTTTTGCTATTGGCGTGGTTCCTGGTAACAAGTCTATTTTGAACTCCACTTGTCTATCAGGTGGTAATCCAGGAAGATCCTCGGGGAACACTTCCGGAAAATCACACACCACTGGAATGCTCTGCATCACCTTCTTTTCCTTCTTAGCATCAATCACAAATGCTAAATATGATGTACATCCCTTGGTCAAACACTTTCTGGCTTTCATTAGAGAAATGATCCCAGAATTCACTCGCCGTTTGTCCCCATACACCATAAACGAATCTTTACCAGGCGGGTTTACTTTAACTATCTTTTTCTTGCATAAAATTTCGACATCATTGGCGCTAAGCCAATCCATTCCCAAGACGATGTCGAAACCATTAAGTTCGATAGGCAATAACGCCTCGTGAAACTTATTCCCATTAAGGTCGATCAAGATGTTTTTCATACGATGGCTAACAGGTACAAACTTGCCACTAGCTACTTCGACTAATAAAGCATTATCTAGTCTATCAATAGGCAAAGCTAGCTTTCTACCAAACTCATGCGAAATAAAGGAGTAGTTGGCTCCAGAATCAAACAATATATGAGCAGGTAATTCGTTTACGAGAAAGGTACCTGAAGCAACATCAGCTTCATCCTTCACAGCCTCAAGTGTCATCTGGAAGGCTCTCGCCTTCGGCTTTGGTGGAATGTTGGGCTTTGCTGCCTCCTTCTTCTTCGGACAGTCTTTCAAAATATGTCCCTCTTCATTACACCCAAAACACATCCTTTTGTTGTTCGGACATTCATTGGCAAAATGTCCAACCTTTCCACACTTGTAGCAGGTCACATCCTCGCTACATTTCCCAAAGTGCTTTTTCTTAGACTTGTCACACCATTTCGCCTCGCCTCCTTTTCCTCTAAACTTTTTCGAATCAGATTTCGAAAATTTTCCTTTCTTACCGGAACCAGATGTTCCCTCAAACTTTCTTTTCTCACCAACATCAACCTTTTCGGTGGCTCTCCCCTTGATCATGTTCTCCACAGACTTGCCAACCCAGATTGCTGCCTCTAGGGTAAGTGCCTGACGTACTGGCACCTCGTACTCCCATGGGAGTCCCTTCGCATACCGATCCACCTTTGTCAGCTCATCTGGAACGATACGCAAGGCAAACTCCATCTTATCGGTGAAGTTATTGGTGTATTCATCAACTGACATGCTGCCTTTCGTCAATGTCAGAAACTTGTTCTCCAACTCCAACAGATTTTGAGCCGAGCAGAACTTGCGCTTGAACTGCACCAAGAACTCTGCCCATGACAATTGTAGTGGCTCATTAGGGCTTAAGGTCTTCCCTAGAGTGTTCCACCAACGAACGGCTCCACCTCGGAATTGACGCACGGCATAGATAGTCTGCAATTTACCTCTGCAGCCACAAGTCATGAAGGCTAGCTCCATTTCGGAGATCCAATCCATAACCCCAATCGGATCCTCCTTTCCATTGAAGGTCGATGGTTTGCAAGTTAGAAAGTCCTTGTACTTGCATCCCATTCCATCATTCCTTCCTTCATGGTTATCTTGCCTAACTATCGGTGGGTTGGCTGAACCAACAGACCCACTGAAGTTTCCACCTTCCGAGTGCCCTTCATTTAATTCAGGCTCTTCCACACGAATCGACAGTTCTTCACGATTTTGTTGAAGCAACCGTCTAGTTTCATCCATCTGACGATCCAACATCATCTGAATCATCAATTGCACACCAGCCATGGTTATTGGCTCAGGTGCTGCTGCTACGACAGGTATTGGCTCAATCACTGGTGGTTGATTCCTGTTTTCGTCAGCATTTCCAACTCCACTTCTTGTTCTCACCATTTTGATCTACACACCGAATAAGGTGAAATTAGATCCTCAATCATGATAGATATTCAAATCATCCTTATCACTCCGAAACGTTTACATGCTAGTTCTAATATCGTAGACGTACGCTTAGAATCCTACACACATAAGGTTTCTAGATCCGGTCAGCAACAGACCATAGATCCAAACAAATAATATCATATATGGCAACATATAACATTTAGCACATAAAAGCATTTTAGGCAACTTTCCTAAAATAAACTGGTGCTCGTGTCTAAATCACAACAGACACACATCTCAAAATTTCACTTAGCATTCTAAGTTTAAGTCTAGAAATCCTACAAATTCCTAGTTCGCTTAAACTAATGCTCTGATACCAACTGTGACATCCCCAAAATCTCGGCCAGAAAAGACCGATTTTCATTTATGCTTTTAAATATTTTCAGAGTAAATCCTTTTGATTTGAAAGAGTTGCGGAATTTGTTCCCAAAAACAAAACATGATAAAACAATGTTTACCGAAGCATTTCATAAAAGAAATGTATTTTCATTATAATCAAAACTCGGGGTGTCATGTTCCGATACAGACCAATAAGCATAAACGAATACATTACAAGTCATATAACAAATATAAACATATGCAGACTTGTAAACAAAACAACTTGATGGTTCATCCATCTCATGCCCTTCCGCCACTTCCTGTAATACAATTTAAAACTGATTGGGTCAGGCTTGGGAGCCTGGTGAGCATATAGGGTTTTCAACCCACAATAAATATCATATTTAATTTTCACCAACCAACAATAACCCAATTACCCATTCCCGTTATCCTCACTTTAATGTCCCTAAAACAACTAACATAAGGGACCTAGTCTAAGAATATTTCATCGGGGCGACAACACATGCTTCGGGGGTACCTCAGGAATATAAGTCAAATAAGGCAACCATGAGGGGGATGGAGTACAGCGAATGAACACCCAAGTTCATTAACACCTACAGGTGGCGAACCTGCTAATGTTTCCACAAGACTATCTAGAAAAGTATGTGGTCGTCATCTAAACTCCGTTAGATGACTAAATCAAACAACAACGAGGCCTCTCATCTGTTTATTACACACCAACTATCTACCCATGTTCTACCCAACATATTAGTAGATAAAAATATACATTTGTATACATAGTTTAAAAACCTATATAGCATGCTTTAATCGACACATATATCACATAACAGATGAGGCACACACACACATAACACATATCTCATAGAGAAATAATCAGATCTATAAGATAGAAGAGAGTGAATACACATTCACACATAACACAACCAAATATATACACATAGCACATATTTTATATAAAATACTTCATATTATTGTATTTGGAAGAAAATAACTACACACTCACTTGATCAGAAGATGATCGGACAACACTACAACTTGCAAAAGTAGTAATCCTCAGCAGATCTGGAAGTTCTCTTCAAAAATCGAACTTCTCGCAGGCAGAGCTTCGGCTCGGGAACCGCACTTCTCGGGATCTTCGGGATCTCGGGACTTGCTTCGGGACTTGGGAATATTACCGGGGCTTCGGGGTACTTCTGGCATGCAAATCGATGCAAAACGGGAGAGAGAAGAGAGAAAATAGCAACCCTAAACGGCTGGCCCTTCAAATCTATTTATAGGGCAAATTTGGCCCTTGCCACGTCGTGGCAACCTTGTTCCACGTCGTGGGCTTGGTCGTCACTGCATGCGTCATCCCAAGTTGCATCTGGGGGCCTTCCAGAGGTGACAGGACACTTGCCACTCGTGGCAACCTTGTTCCACGTCGTGGGCTCTGACAGTTTTGGGGTTTCGCGCCCCAAACTTCAGAAATTCATAACTTTCGCATATGAACTCCGTTTTCGACGTTCTTTATATCGCCGCGAAGGTGAGATTATGCTCTACAACTCTTGTTTAGACTCCATTGGCTAATTTTGAATTTATTTTTAATATATTATTAGTATATTACTTATATATTATCTTTAGTAGGCCGGGACAGGAAAACTCCGTTCGAAATTCATAACTCCTTCATCTGAACTCCGATTCCGTCTGTCTTTCCGTCGTTGCACTACTATCAATGAGATCTTCAATTCTCATTTAGATCACTAAGGATAGATATCTATCTACCTTAAATTCACTATTTACGTCGCGCTGGGTCGCGCTGGGTCGTGCCGGTTCTGTCGCGAAACTTCGACAGGTCATAACTTCTTCGTTATAACTCGGATTTCGGCATTCCTTATATCTCCGGAATCCTTGTTTCGACCACTACAACTTTATGAAAATATATCGGGCTTATCTCACACTTTAATTTTGACGCTTATTTTTATTCTTAACTAATCAAACCACATAATTAAGCAATTAAGCACAAAACACATAATATTCAAATAATACACTTTTATTATTTCAAAACGGGTTACAAAGGTTAACCTAGACTATTACATTGCTAAAAATGGCAAGCCCGGAAACACAGGCATTACAAACTGCTACCATACTAGCATCAAGGCTGCGCCGTTTGAAGCCCTCTACGGCCGCAAGTGCATATCCCCTTTGTGCTGGGCTGAAGTAGGTGACACGCAGCTAGTCAAGGGTCAAGTCCCTGACAGAATTCTCGCGGGTCTTGAAATCATCTGAGAGACAACAGGAAATATCATACAAATCAGAGAGCGACTGAAAGCATCTCGCGATAGACAAAAGAGCTACGTCGATAAGAGACGAAAACCCTTGGAATTCCAGGTCGGTGACCGTGTTCTTCTAAAGGTCTCGCCCTGGAAAGGCATGATACATTTCGGAAAACGTGGAAAGCTAAACCCAATGTACGTTGGACCATTCGAGATCCTATCTAGGATCGGTCCTGTAGCATATAAACTCCAGTTACCTCGAGAGCTCAACAACATCCAAGCTGTCTTCCACGTGTCGAACCTAAAGAAGTGCCTGTCCGATGAGACACTTGTGATTCCTCTCGACGAGATCGAATTAGACGAGGGGCTACACTTCGTGGAAGAACCTGTCGAAATCATGGATTGGGAAGTCAAGAGTACAAAACAGAGTCGCATCCTATGACAACCCAAAAATTTCCATTATGTACAACCATCCACTTCAATGGAAGTCAAAACTGATTCTGCTAACTTTCAAGCTTTTTGGAATAAGTTTGAGTGTTTTAAAGATAGTACATTAAGAGATATCAGGAGAGAGGATACCCTAGGGTTTATTGTGTAGCAATAAATACCCAAAACTTCAAGATTTTGGAGTTTACGGTCCAAAATGGTATTGGGACCGTAAACCCTAAAGACTATATAAGTGAGACTTAGATATTTTATTTACTTTTTCACATTTCCAAGTCAAGATCCATTTCTCTCTCAAGTATCATCCCATTTTTCTTCAAGATCTTCAACTTGTAAGTGTTTATAGCCCTAATATGTTTAGATCAAATGTTAAACATCAAGAAATCATCCAAATACCCCAAGGAAAGGGTGTTCACGGCGCAAGATCCTCTTGGACTTTGAACACTAAAAATGAGGCCAAAGTGTGCCCTATGTCCCTATAGACCTTGGAACCAAACATAGAAACTACCCTTGACATGTTTAGACCTTAGGAGCATCAAGAAAACACCCAAAGATCACAAAGAACAAGGTGTTTACAGACCAAGAATCTTCTTGGACCATAAACCCTAAAAAGGGTGCAAAAGTGTCTCTATTCTCTTGCCAAACCTTGGAAACAAACCTAGAACCTTCCTTTGATGTGTTTAGCACATGAAAACCACAAAAATGTCCCATGTATATGTGTTTACGGTTTGGGGAGCTTCCAAAACCGTAAACACCCCAAAGAGGGTTATGATGCCCCATATTCCTTCCTTAAGCCTAGAAACTAGCCTACCACCTTACCTTGATGTGTTTAGTACTCAAAACAATCAAAATACCATGGTCCCTAGGATTTTACGGCAGCAAACACATGGAGAAATGGTCCATGGGCCGTAAACTCCATTAAGGAGTAAATTGATGCCCTAAAGCACTTCCTAAGGCTTAAACATGAAGTAGGAATGCTTTGAATGACTTCTAGGACTTCAAATCACAAAATGGTCAAAGTACCATGAGTTTACGGCTGTAAACTCATGGGTTTACAACCGTAAACTCAAGTGGAGTTGGTTACAAAACCGTAAACACCAATTAGTGCCATTTCACTTCCCTTTGTTGAATCACATGTGATTCCAACACATAACCAAGGTGTTTCCTAGTCCCGAAGGTGTTATCTTTCATATAGTTGTTTATAAACACTATATTCATGTCAATATGTGTCCTTATATGTCATTTAGGACTTATTGTGTTTTGGGACTTCATTCGTGGAACTTCTCATCCTTACGCGCATACCCGTTTGAATCACCCACATCAGGTGAGTTCATACCCCGTAATGAATCTTTAAACCATTTTAACTGTTTTAAGGGGGGAATACAAGTTGAACACAATGATAATTGTGTAAATGTTTGTTATAAACGTCTTTCAAAATGTTACTTATGTTATTTATAAGTTGTAAAAACATTTCAAAACTCTTTTAAAGGTTATGTTACTTTATAGTTATACAAAACTCCGTTTTTAAAGTACAAGCATAACTTAGTAGAGAAACGAGTCTTTTCAGTAACAGTCCAAGTAGAGCATTAGTAAAATATTATAGGTATAGTTTAGGAGAATGCTATTCATTACTTCTAGTACAATGAAGCACAAAAAGAGTCTGTCCAGTTCATGAGTCTATACTAACGCAATACGTATACATAGATACACTTACATGAATACGCTTACATAGATACGATACCAATATACGATAACAGAACAGAACATAGTAAGGTGCTATTGCATGGAACGTTTTCAGGATCTAACTATACCAATGAATCACAACGCATTGTGATAGTTATATTGGGTATACATGATCATAGTAATGTGGATGTTCGCAGCTTGCACTCATGCAGGGGTCGCGTGTAGTTCCTAGAATCTCTTGACAAGGGAGCGTTTTGATGGGTTTTGAGCATTCTAACACTTCCTAAGTGTACATGCAACCCTAATAACCTTGGATCTATGTTTGTCTAATTATCATGCAAAGTTGAATTCCAAGGTTATATTCCTATCTAGCATACATGGGGAACAATTTTTAACTTGAATGAAAGATAGAATAACTTACCTTGTTGTTGCTTATGTTCCTTGAAACCTTGTGAGCCTAGCACCCCAAGTGTGATGTGTAGCGCCCGGGTTTCAGGGCTAAGCATTTTTGTCAATGTAATAGTCTAGGTCAACTATTGTAACTCATTTTTTGAAGTAATAAAGATGAAATATTTCAGTATTATGTGAATTATGTGTATTTATGTGCTTATAACTTAATTATAAATGTATAATTAATAAAGAATAAAAATGAGCGTCAAAATTAAAGTGTGAAATAAGCACGATATCTCTATGTAAAGTTGTAGAATATGTCTCAAGGTTTCCGTGCATATAAGGAACGCCGAAATCTGAGTTATAACGAAGAAGTTATGACCCGTCGAAGTTTCGCGACAGAACCGACACGATACCGGAGAGCGTAAATAGTGAATTTACGATAGAGCGAGATTTAGCCTTAGTGACCTAAACGAAAGTCGTAGAATATGTTAAACTAAGAACGTCGATAAAAAGAACGCCCAAATCTGACTTCGTATGAAGAAGTTATGATTTTTCGAAGTTTCGGAATAGCAGTGTACAGCCCGAAATTCGAATATTAGATCGAGCGGTTTTTAGCCGACACGACCTAAATGAGAATCGAAGATCTCGTTGAGAGTAGCATAACGAGAAAAAGATGGGCGAAAACGGATGTCGGATGAAGAAGTTATGAGGATTTAACGGACCAATCGTGTCCCGGCCCGTTAATAATATAAAATTTAAAATCGAGCCAAAATTAGCCGACGAAGTCTAAACGAAAGTTGTAGAGTACGTTCCCACCTTCACGTGGATATAAAGAACGTCGAAAACGGAGGTTGTACGCGAAAGTTACGAATTTTTAAAGTTGAAGTATGAACATGCGAAGTCTGTTGCGAGATCGATGACGTGGCTGCATCTGGGCCGCACATCGCTGATGAAGGAACACGCTTCGGATCTTGACACGTCGCCCTTCGCTTACGCCCTGCGTCCGAAGTCTGTACGCACCGCGTACCCTCGCCCTGATCTACTCCGAGTGTAAGACAGCTGGACCCTCGCTGGCGCTCTTATCCGATGACTACGCCCCGCGTAGGTCCGAGGTACGCCCAGCGTACCGAGGCCTCGCAAGGCTATAAAAGGAGGCCAAGATTTCTTCATTTTTCACACCAAAATCACTTCTCTCTCTACAAGCTTTCTCTCTCTAAGTGCTATAAATTCCCCTAAGCCCTAGTTAAGCCCCTTAGCACCCTAGGGAAGCCCCGAGGCTCCCGGAGTCCCGAGAAAAAGGAGTATTTCGGTTTCGAAATGCTGCTCCAATTAAGTCCCGGTTTTCGATAAAATTCGATGTAAGTATGCTACGCTTACGCAATTTTTAATATATCTTTCAAATAATTATAGGAATGTTATTAGGTCCTTAAAATAATTATTTGGGCTATTATTATGAGTTATATCGAGTATTATTAACGCTTAATAATACTCGGACTAATTAATTTGTTGCGGTTATCGTTAAACTAAACCCTAGTGGTATCGATACTAGGTTTTATCGAAGGAATATCGTTTTGAGAGTATCGAAGCGTTGTCCAAGTGCTGAGTCACCACCTAATCAGGTGAGTGCATAGTTACTTTCTACTTACACATAAATATGAAGTATTTTATATAAATTACGTGCTATGTGTGCATATTATCTGAATACTTGCTATCTATGCCGGATGAACATTGTTATACATGTTTTCAATGATTTAAACTGTATATGTATTTTATATCTACGAAAATGTTGGGGTAAAACATGGGTAGATGTAATAGGTGATGTGTGATAAAATGATGAGACGCCTCGATGTTGATGTTGTTGATTATGTCATCTAGCGGATTATGGATGATGACCACGGACACTTCTAGACAGTCCAGTGGAACACTAGCAGGCTCGTAACCTGTAGGTGTTTGTGAACGATGTGTTCATCGGTGTACTCCATCCCCCACATGGTTTCCTTTAGGACATTTATTGCTGAGGAATTCCCTTAGCAGTAGTGTCCGTCCCGATGATGATCCTTAGGCTAGGTCCCTTATGATAGGTGATTAGGGACGTAAAGTGAGGATAACGGGAACGGGTAATTGGGTTATTGTTGATCGATGAAATTAATAAACTTATTTATTGTGGGTTGAAAACCCTATGTGTTCACCAGGCTCCCAAGCCTGACCCACTCAGTTTTATGTATTACAGGTAGTGGCGCATGAGCATAGGTGTGATGTTTTGGGCGAGGGATTACGGATATAAGCCTGTAGATATGAAATAATGTAGTAAGGCTTATATTGTACTGTTTATGCTTTTGATCTGTACGAACATGACATCCCAAGTCTTTTTAATGAAATACATTTCTATGGAAATGCTTTTGATAAATCTTTATCATATTTTTGTTTTGGGACAAATTCCGCAACACTTTCATTTAAAATGTAACTCTTATTTTTAAACAAAGCATAAACAAACCGGTCTTTTCTGGCCGTGATTTTGGGGATGTCACATGATGCCTCAAATGCTTCACACAACACCAAATGCTCTTCGAAAGACTTTTGAGAGAATACACACTTCTTGAAATCGTCCTAGCCCTCTTGTTTCATATGTGTAGCCGATTTTGGTGGAGAATGGGATTCTTATATAGTGTTGACACATCTAGGGTTACACCATGTAAACCCTAATGTGTCATGAGTCTTCATTTCCATGACCCATGGGTTTGTAACTCCCATGGAGCATCCTATGGGTGGAACCCAACTTGATAATCCATGGAGCCTCTTAGCCCACTATACAAGATATGAATGATTTACATAATCAAACCATATATTTAATTAGTTATCTTTAGATCACTTAATTAATTCTAAATTAATTCTTGATCAAACTAATTAAATAATCTTATTAATATATTAGAACTTATAATATATTAATAATCTCCAAGTGTTATTTCTCTCATTTAGTCTATCCAATTGCATGGTGCCATGCAACCCAAATGGACCATGCCGGGTCGGGTCAAGTACTGACCAGAAATAGTTATGGACTTAGACACCTTATCCAACAGTTTCCCACTTGGATAAGTCTAATAACTATAACTCCAGTACTTCAGGAACCGACCGACAATCGTAGCTCTTTCAAGGTCTCTCGGAACTGAGAAGATGTTGATACGCCATTTAAGATAAGTGATCATATAATCCTCTGTTCTAGATATCAGCCGGACAAATACATGGAACAATGTCTTACTTATTGTCCAGCAGTTTGTTTCCCGATTTCCGATTTGTTTGAAAAAGAACTTAATTGAACACATCAACTTAGTTCTGACCGTGCCCGGTACATAGGTCAAAACAAAATCATCGAGGGGCCTAGATATCAGCTTCTAATCCAAGAAGGAACAGATAAACTTTGACTCATATGTTTGTTCTACCACTCATTGAATTATACACAAAAGCACGTTTTATAACATCGAGTTACCAATGCGTTTTCATACAATCAATGCATAACCAAATTGTAAGTAACAAATCATATCTCTAGGTTTGAAGACTTATATGATATTACCGTCTCATGATCACTCGAGATAAATTCCATGAAGTGATTCCAGTGAGCGTGGGTTGAGTCCAATGCTCAGAACTTATGAGCACTCATGATTGTTGTAGCCTTGTACAACACCGTAGAACTCTGCAACCAATCATGATAGTCTTGATTCATACCTACTTCCGACATATGACCGACTGTGTAGGTTTGAATAATATGTTATACCAAACAAAATTATTCTGGAAGTCAAAACATGCAAAAGAAATTTAGTAAACGATCGACAAGAGATAGCAACACTTTACTCATAAATAAAACACCTTTTATTCATCATCTAATGTCAATTACACTTTACAAATTTCGAGGTTATCTAACTACTAAATCTAATATCATCCTTCAGCCCTATGCTCCGAGCATGCTGGAGATGCTTAACCCGAGTCAGTCCCTTCGTGAGGGGATCTGCTGGGTTCTCATCCGATGATACCCTCTTTGCCACGAGGAGTCCTTCTTCTATTCGATGTTTGATAAAATGGTATTTTCTGTCGATGTGTCTGGATCTCCCGTGATCCCTTGGTTCCTTGGCTAAGGCAACAACACTTTCACTATCACAAAAAATTTCCATTGGCTCTTTAATAGCTGGTACAACTCCAAGGTCTCCAATGAAGTTCTTCAGCCATATCGCCTCCTTTGCCGCCTCGCTAGCTGCAATATACTCTGATTCACAAGTTGAATCAGCCACTGTCTCTTGCTTGGAACTCTTCCAAGAAATTGCTCCTCCGTTTAGGGTAAAGACCCAGCCCGACTGAGAGCGGAAATTATCCCTATCAGTTTGGAAGCTAGCATCACTATGTTGGAATAATGTCTAAGGCTACAACTATATTAGGCAAGTATTTGACCCGGTTGTGCATGGTCCTTTTGGGTTGCCTTCACCATAGCAACTTGATAGGATGATTTATTAAGAGAGAGTAAATATTATTAGTATATTATGAGAATAATATAAAGAATAATATATTGTTATTTGATTAATATAAGTCATAGAATTAATTGGAATTAATTTGGTGACTTAAAGAGATTAATTAAATAAGATGGTATAAACTGTCAATTGTTTGATAGTTAAACTTTAGACTGTAAATCCATATAGATATGGATTGGACGGATTCTAGAAGCTAAAGGATAGCTCAAATCGTCCAGGAATTATCTAAGGAATGGATTTGGATAGCTTTAGGAGAAGATTATCCAATTAGGGTTTAGGTTGTAACCCTTAAGGAGTCTACAAGTATAAATAGACCCTATGGCATAAGGAAATCGGTACTTCATCTAAAGTATAGAAACCCTGGCCGATTTCCTCCCCTCTCCTTTCTCCCAAATCATCCTCCTTGCTATTTGGTGTTTGTAAGCCATTAGAGGAGTCACAATTGTGACTCTAGAAGCTCCAAGACAACAAGATCAAACAAGGAATTCAAAGGTATGATTCTAGATCTGTTTCAATATTGTTATTACACCTAAATAGTCATTAGAAGTCTTGGATTCAAAGCATGTTTAATTAGAAAGCCTAGATCCAAGCATTAGGGTTTTGCATGCGCACATAGGAAAGTTCTTATGGCAAAAACCCATCAGTGGTATCAGAGACTAGCTTCGTTTTCATTAAATTGTTGCTTAATTGTCAGAAACTAAACTGAAAATTCGATTTTTGTGTTTCTGAGTCATGGACTCGGCGAGTTCCATAGTGGACTCGGCGAGTTGGCTTGACTCGACGAGTCCCTTGGTGCACTCGGCGAGTCCAAGCGTCACGAATGGCCAGATTCGGGATTTCTTCATGATTATCTTATGGAAACTTACCTTAATCATATTAGATCAACCCTAATCCGATTTTTTGATATATATGACTATTATCTTGATCTAATTAAAGATATTTATCAACTAATAAAATATTTAATTTCCTTATATGATAATTAATTAATTATTTTGATTATTTTGGTAATGATCTTGCAAGAAATCTTGAATAAATCAAATATAGATAATTAGGAAATTAATTGTTAATTAAAATTATTTGTTATTTGATCCTCCATGTTTTAAATGTTTAATACTTGTCCTCAAGTTTTGAAATTTATATTTTGTAATTAAAATTTTTAATTTAGGCAATTTAAATTTGAAATCCTAGATTTTAAAATGTTTAAAATACAACCCTATACTAGTATAATATTACAAGATATATATATAAGGTGGGTAGATTCGGGATTTCTTCAAGATATATATGTATGTATAACTAAAATGCTAGTATTACCGTTAGTAGGCCTCATTCACGAAGCCGATCTATAAGGTGGGTATAAGGTTGCGGCCTATAAAATGGCGCTTAATGGGTGCACACTCACACCCACCGCTTACTTGATCGGTGGAGGGTCGTTAGCCGAATGGGTAGGATATGCAATCCCATGAAATTACACTTTGCACCCTTACTAAGAAGTTAGTGGAGCGTGTGTGGTTTACCGGCACACTAATTGGTTCTAAGAAAAGGTGGAAAAGGGTGATTCACTGTTTATCATAGTTCGATGGAGCGTGTGTGGTTTACCGGCACATCGAATAGGTGATCGTTACAATGAAGGCACCATGTGAATTTGCATGGTAATTCACACCCGCTTTGTGATTCTCGGTATCCCAGTCACAAACAAGAGGGGCATATCGAGATTTAAACATGCCATTGAATAGTTTCAATGAATCTCATCCGAACCTAGGAATTCTCAATACATTTAGGACTAATAGTTAGGTTTTATGGTGGAGAATTAGTGAATCGTCATTCACTTACCTTCAATTATTTGCATGTTAGATTACGACATCCCTTTTCTAATATGTAAATGTTGTTGTTGGATCCTAGCCCTAATTTTTCTTATTGGGTGATAATTAGGGATTCATATTCTAATCTATCTTTGTCCTTTCTATTTGTAGATGTCGAACGCAAACAACGTTGCTGCTAGTTCTTTCACGTTGATGAGCCTTTGCCAAAAGGTCACCTTCGATGGAACAAACTTTAGCGAATGGATAAGATACATTCGCACCATTGCTCGCTATAAGGATAAGGAGTATGTCCTCGATGAGAAGCTCGAGAAAATCAACCCCGAAATCGCTACTCCGGCCGAAATTACCGCTTTTTAAACTCATGAGCGAGATGCAACAAAGGTACATTGCATCATGATAGCCACCATGAACTCCGAATTCCAAAAGTCCTACGAGGAGATGTACCCGTACGAGATGCATCAAGACTTATTGGAGAGATACCACCAAAACGTGAGACAAGAGCGTTATGAGATTTTCACTAAGATGATTTCCGCTAACATGGGTCATGGAGAATCTCTTACCGTGCACCTGCAAAAGATGCAAAGGTATGTTGACCGCCTTCGCAAGTTAAATGTTGACTTTGGAGAAGACTTGGCGATCGACGTGGTGCTTCACTCTTTGCCTCCGATGTACAATCAATTTAGGATGACCTACCACATGAACAAAGAGGAGGTCACCCTAAGCAAGCTCCAAGGTCTCTTGAGGGTCGCTGAGAGCAACTTCAAAGACAAGTCTGTTGCACCAACTCCCAATCCACCCGCTGCTCCTGTCCTGGCTATTGGTCAAGGAAAGGGAAAGAAGAGGAAGGCTTCGTCTAAGAACTATCGCAAGGTTAAAGCCCGAGATGGTGCCTCTTCTAGTGAGACCAAAGTTGATCCCACTAAGCCCTGCCCTAACCCTAAGGAGGTAGAGTGCCACCACTGCCACAAGATAGGACATTGGAAGAGAAGCTGCCCAGAATACCTGCAAGCCATCAAAGAAGGAAAGATCAAGCCATCTTTCGCAGGTATATAGACAATTAAATCTAACGATTCTAATCATGCTATTTCTTGGGTTCTTGATACCGGTTGTGGTTATCACATTTATTCTAATGTGCAGGGACTAAGAAGAAGTAGGGATGTGGAGCAAGGAAGAATCAATCTAATCATGGGGAACAGAAGATCGTCTCCTGTGACCAAGATTGGGCTGAAGGATGATATTAGCATAGATTAGATAGTATTAGAAACATGTAATAGATAAATGTAATTGACATTTGATGATTAAATAAAGGAGTTTTATTTATGAGTAATATTACTATCTTATGTTAATTGTTTAGCTATTGTTTCACTTTGCATGTTTTGACTTCCAGAGTAATTGAGTTTATTAGGAATAATCGAATTATTCAAATAGTCCACAATTATTCATATGTTGGAAGTAGATATGAATGAAGATTGTCATGAATTGGTGTGTAGATTGTCTAAATGGTGTTAGACATAGCAAAGGGTTGTTGCAACGTTCATGAGTGCTTATGAACTAGTTTTGAGCATTGGAACAAACCCGTGCTTGCTGGAATCACCTTATGGAATATGATATAAAAGGGTGATCGCAAGACGATAATATCATATAGTCTTAAAACCTAGATATATGGTTTGTTATTTGTTAATTGATTGTACATTGATAATGCGAAAACGCATTGGTAACTCAATGTTATAAAACGCATTTTTGTGTATAGTTGATTATTGAATAAGTAAATGCATATAAATCGAAGTTTATCTGTAACTTTTATCTAAGAAGGTAAAAGCGATATCTCGGCCGCTCGATGATTTGATTTGACTTATGTGCCGGGCCCGGTCAGAACTGAATTGATGTGTTCGATTAAGTTCTATGTCAGATAAATCAGAGATCGAGAAACCTAAATGCTTGACTAACCATTCCATAGGATTGTCAGCATGATATCTAACAGAGGATTGTATGATCCCTTATCTAAAGGACAAGATTTATTAAATCAGAGTTTGACAGCGTCTTTGAGAGCTACGATTGCAAATCGAATTGTACTTGTGCATATAGTTACTAGACTTATCCAAGTGGGAGACTGTTGGAATAGTGTCTAAGGCTACAACTATATTAGGCAAGTATTTGACCCGGTTGTGCATGGTCCTTTTGGGTTGCCTTCACCATAGCAACTTGATAGGATGATTTATTAAGAGAGAGTAAATATTATTAGTATATTATGAGAATAATATAAAGAATAATATATTGTTATTTGATTAATATAAGTCATAGAATTAATTGGAATTAATTTGGTGACTTAAAGAGATTAATTAAATAAGAGGGTATAAACTGTCAATTGTTTGATAGTTAAACTTTAGACTGTAAATCCATATAGATATGGATTGGACGGATTCTAGAAGCTAAAGGATAGCTCAAATCGTCCAGGAATTATCTAAGGAATGGATTTGGATAGCTTTAAGAGAAGATTATCCAATTAGGGTTTAGGTTGTAACCCTTAAGGAGTCTACAAGTATAAATAGACCCTATGGCATAAGGAAATCGGTACTTCATCTAAAGTATAGAAACCCTGGCCGATTTCCTCCCCTCTCCTCTCTCCCAAATCACCCCCTTGCTATTTGGTGTTTGTAAGCCATTAAAGGAGTGACAATTGTGACTCTAGAAGCTCCAAGACAACAAGATCAAACAAGGAATTCAAAGGTATGATTCTAGATCTGTTTCAATATTGTTATTACACCTAAATAGTCATTAGAAGTCTTGGATTCAAAGCATGTTTAATTAGAAAGCCTAGATCCAAGCATTAGGGTTTTGCATACGCACATAGGAAAGTTCTTATGGCAAAAACCCATCACACTATACCCTACAACTCTCAAGTCATCACTCCCACCGAGGGTAAGGACCCAATCCTTAGTCCTCCGTAGGTACTTGAGGATATTCTTTACCGTCGTCCAGTGTGCCTTGCCAGGGTTCCCCTGATACCTGGTAACCATGCTCAGGGCAAAGGCTACATCAGGTCGAGTACACATCATAGCATACATGATCGATCCTACAGCCGAAGCATAAGGTATTCGACTCATTTCTGCTATCTCAACCTCAGTGCTAGGGCTTTTACTTTGGATGGGTAGCTCTCCTTTCTTGGAGTCCTGCATGCTGAATCTCTTCAGCACCTTATCCAAGTAGGTACTCTGACTAAGTCCAATTAGTCTTTTACTCTGATCTCTCAAGATCCTTATCCCTAGAATATAGGCAGCTTCTCCTAGGTCCTTCATAGAGAAACACTTCCCAAGCCAGGACTTAACTTCCTACAGAGTTGGGATGTCATTTCCTATGAGTAGTATGTCATCCACATACAATACCAAAAAGCTAACTATACTCCCACTAGCCTTGACATACACGCAAGATTCATCTTCACTCCTAGAAAAGCCAAATTCCTTGACCTTTTCATCAAATCAAAGATTCCATCTGCGAGGTGCTTGCTTTAATCCATAAATGGATTTCTCAAGCTTACACACTCTATTAGGGTACTCGTTGTTGACAAAACCTTCTGGCTGACTCATGTAAACATCTTCAGCCAACTTTCCATTAAGGAAAGCGGTTTTGACATCCATTTGCCATATTTCATAGTCATGAAATGCAGCTACGGCTAACAGAACCCTAATAGACTTAATCTTGGCTACTGGAGAAAAGGTCTCATCATAGTCCACTCCAGGAATTTGAGAGAAGCCCTTTGCAACCAGTCGAGCCTTATAAGTGTGTACTTTACCATCCATGTCGGTCTTCTTGAAGATCCATTTGCACCCTACTGTCTTACGACCTGGTACATTCTCAACCAAGTTCCAAACTTGATTGTCATACATGGACTGTATTTCACTGTCCATTGCCTCTTTCCACTTGGCTGACTCAGGGCCTGCCATGGCTTTCGCGTAACTGTGAGGTTCATCCAGACCTATCAGTGTCTCATCACTGATAAGTGTATCACCTTCTGCAGTAATATGGAATCCATAGTAATGCTCAGGAGCATTCCTAACCCTTGTGGACCGCCTCAGAGGTACAAACTTGTCAATTGGCTCAACAGGAGTTTCCTCCTCAAGTTGAGTTCTAGGGTTTGAAGTTCCTTCACCGCTTGACTCTTGAATTTCTTCAAGATCAACTTGCCTCCCACTGTTTCCTTGGCTTATGAACTCTCTCTCTCTCTCTAAAGAAAGCCCTCCTAGCTACAAAGACCACATTTTCACTAGGTCTGTAGAAGAGGTAACCAAAGGATTGTTGTGGGTAGCCGATGAAAATACACCTCTCGCTTCGAGGTTCGAGCTTATCATGAGTCTCGCGTCTCACGAAAGTCTCGCAACCCCAAATCTTGATGTGATCTAGTTTAGGTACTTTACCAGTCCACATCTCGTGAGGAGTTTTGGCAAATTTCTTTGTAGGGACTAGATTAAGGATATGGGCGGCAGTCTCTAAGGCATACCCCCAAAATGAGATTCGTCGCGAAGCTTGACTCATCATGGAACGAACCATATCCAACAAGGTTCGATTACGCCTCTCAGCTACACCATTCAATTGTGGTGTTCTGGGAGGTGTCAATTGTGAGACTATCCCACATTCCCTTAGATAGTCAAGGAACTCTGAACTAAGATACTCACCACCACGATCGGATCGAAGCATCTTAATGTTCCTGCCCAATTGATTCTCGACTTCTTGTTTAAATTCCTTAAACTTTTCGAAAGTCTCTGACTTATGCTTGATCAAGTAGACATATCCATATCTACTGTAATCATCAGTAAAAGTCAAATAATAACGATTAGCATCCCTTGTGGCATGTTTGAATGGTCCACACACATCCGTGTGTACAAGGTCCAACAAACCTTCACCCCTCTCACACGAACCTGTGAAGGGTGACTTTGTCATTTTTCCAAGTAAGCATGATTCGCAACTATCATCTGAATTTAGGTCAAATGACTCCAAGACTCCATCCTTTTGGAGTTGGCCTATGCGTTTCTTGCTTATATGTCCAAGACGACAATGCCATAATGATGCTTTATCTAAGTTATTATTAACAGAATCAATACACAATACATTATTTCCTAAGTTATCAACCACATATACTGTTTCATACACGCCATCACAAGGTAATGCTTTAAAATAAAGAACATTATTAAAGAAATCATTAATCGAACCAACTTCATTATCAAATGAAAAGGTGAAACCTTGTTTATACAATGCATGAAAGGAAATAATATTTCTTGCCATTTTTGGCGAATAACAACACTTATTCAAATCTAAACTAAACCCACTACTTAGCGATAAAGTATAAACTCCAATCTTGGTGACAGGTAAAGCTTTCCTATTCCCCATGATTAAGTTTATTCTTCCTTGCTCCACATTCTCACTTCTTCTTAGTCCCTGCAAGTCACAACAAATATGAATACCACAACCGGTATCAAGGACCCAAGATTTAGAATGGGGTGAGTTATTAGAAATGATAGTGTAAATACCTGCATGGTTGGGTTTAACTTTCCCATCTTTCACATCTAGCTGGTATTTTGGGCAGTTCCGCTTCCAATGTGATTTTTCATGGCAATAGAAGCATTCAGCCTCTTTTGGGTCAGAAGAAGGAGTGACGAAACCTTTCTTGGTTCCACTTGAAGAAGAGCCATCAAGGGTCCGAGCCTTGGTACCCTTTGAAGAGCTCTTTCTCTTCTTCCCTTGACTTTTCCCGATTGCCAAAACCGGAGTGGAGTTTGGAGTAGGAGTGTTAACAACCGACTTCCCTTTAAGACCTGTTTCAGCGGTCTTGAGAAGTCCCTGAAGTTTGCTGAGTGTGACCTCTTCTTTATTCATGTGATATGTCATGCGGAATTGATCATAGCACAACGGTAAGGAGTGCAAAATGATATCTATTGAAAGCTCCTCAGGGAAGTTCACATTAAGTTTCAGCAATCGATCCACATACCTTTGCATTTTCTGCATGTGGCTCATGACGGATTCCCCGTCCTTCATCATGGTTGTTATCATGGAGCAGATGATTTCATACCTCTCTTGTCGTGCACTTTGATGGTATCTTTCCATCAGATCTTGGTGCATTTCATAAGGGTAGAAATCCTCATAGGACTTTTGGAGTTCCGCTGTCATCGTGGCCATCATGATGCATGCCACTTTGGTAGCATCCCTTTCATGTGCCTGAAAGTCAGCGATCTCCTGGGGAGTTGCAGTGGTCTCATCAATCTCCTTAAGCTCCTTGTCAAGGACATATTCTTTGTCCTCGTAGTGGGTAATCATCCTGATGTTTCTGATCCACTCATTGAAGTTGGATCCATCAAAAGTGACTTTCCTACACAAGTTCATAAGGGTAAAAGAGCCATAACCATCATTTTTTGAAGACATCTGAAGGAAGAGGACAAGATTAGTTTAGATATTAAGAGAGTCCTTAATAAAACACCCAAATGTAATATTAAGGCTAGGCTCCAATCACAATATATTATAACTTATAAGAGGTATGCCGTAATCCAAGCTATAACATATTTGAAAGGTAGGTGAATGACGATTCACCAATTTCCACCACGAAAACCGAAATATTAAATATTAGGTTTTTGATTGGTTCTTAGAAATTCCTAGATTCTTTGAGATTCAATGAACTTTTCAAAGGCATGTTTCAATCTCGAGTGTGCCCTCCAAGCTTTGTGACTGGGATACCGAGGATCACAAAACGAGGTGTGAAGTAACCATGCAAATCACTTGGTACCCTTTAAAGTTTATCACTCAATCGATGTGCCGGTAGACCACACATGCTCCGCCGATACTATGATAAACCTTAAGTCACCCTTTACCTACCTTGTTAAGTCCAAGTTAGTGTGCCGGTTAACCACACACGCTCCACCAAAGACTTAAACAAAGTGTAAAGTGTAATTTTATGGATTAGCACCTTATTCACATTTTTCCTAAAGTAACTAAGATTGGGAATTTAATAAAACATTGAGTTACTTTATAATATTCATCATACTTTTAATGAGAATTTATAAGTCCTTGTCCTACCCGTTCGGCTAATGACCCTCCACCAGTCAAGCAAGCGGTGGGTGAGAGTGGACACCCATTAAGCTGCCATTTTATAGGCAACAACCTTATACCCACCTTATAGACCGACTTCGTGAATGAGGCGTACTAGCGGTAAGACGACTTTAATCTTATACATACATATATATATATATATATATATATATATATATATATATATATATATATATATATATATATATTAACTTATAATATTATAAGTACAAGGGTAGAATTTTAACTTTTAAAATTCTAAGGGTTGGAATTAAAGTTTTAGCATGACTTTACTTGTTCCAAAACTTGAGGGCAAGTTTTGTAAACTTTCAAAACTTTTCATTTCTTGTAACTTATGAGTTTAATAGAGTAATAAAAATGAAGACTCTTCATTTTTCTAATTCTTGTGTTCTTTTAATGGTTTTAATTCAAGTGACTTTTGGTTTTCCATAACTTGAGGACAAGTTATGGACTCCATTAAAACACATTATGATCAAGAATTAAACTACCACATAGGTTACAAATAATTCCTATGATCATCTAAACATCATAAGATCAAGAACATGAACATGAACACTATCATGAATCAAAATTACACTTAAAACTATGTAATTTTGATAACTAGTTGTTGTAAATGGATTAGCAAAGACATTTCACCATCTAAAACAAGTTTTCAAGTACCAAAACAGTTTAGAGTAATGTTTCTAGTCCATTTCCAGCAACTAAAGTCGAAAATCTGCACTCTGTGGCTCCTACTCGCCGAGTGCATGAACCTACTCGGCGAGTAGGTTGAAGATACAAGTGAACTCGGCAAGTCCCCCCATGGACTCGGCGAGTTCATCAGGCAGACAGCAAGCTTTTCGACTTTTTTCAACTTTTTAGAACAAATAACAAACAAACAAGCCTAGGCTCTGATACCACTGATGGGTTTTGAGCATTCTAACACTTCCTAAGTGTACATGCAACCCTAATAACCTTGGATCTATGTTTGTCCAATTATCATGCAAAGTTGAATTCCAAGGCTATATTCCTATCTAGCATACATAGGGAACAATTTTTAACTTGAATGAAAGATAGAATAACTTACCTTGTTGTTGCTTATGTTCCTTGAAACCTTGTGAGCCTAGCACCCCAAGTGTGATGCCTCAAATGCTTCACACAACACCAAATGCTCTTCGAAAGACTTTTGAGAGAATACACACTTCTTGAAATCGGCCTAGCCCTCTTGTTTCATATGTGTAGCCGATTTTGGTGGAGAATGGGATTCTTATATAGTGTTGACACATCTAGGGTTACACCATGTAAACCCTAATGTGTCATGACTCTTCATTTCCATGACCCATGGGTTTGTAACTCCCATGGAGCATCCATGGAGCATCCTATGGGTGGAACCCAACTTGATAATCCATGGAGCCTCTTAGCCCACTATACAAGATATGAATGATTACATAATCAAACCATATATTTAATTAGTTATCTTTAGATCACTTAATTAATTCTAAATTAATTCTTGATCAAACTAATTAAATAATATTATTAATATATTAGAACTTATAATATATTAATAGTCTCCAAGTGTTATTTCTCTCATTTAGTCTATCCAATTGCATGGTGCCATGCAACCCAAATGGACCATGCCGGGTCGGGTCAAGTACTGACCAGAAATAGTTATGGACTTAGACACCTTATCCAACACGTTTAGCATAGGATCTAGCCATCACGTTATGCCTTAAACCTCAATTAAGGCAAAATAGTACTTAAAGTAGTCACTTATTACAAATACTACAGTACTTACACTGTCATTACGACAATTACAGAAGGATATAAAATTCTAGTGTCAATGTTATTAATAGTCGTACAGTCGGGTCTTGGTAGAAGGCTACTTTCAAAATAGTCGAGTCTTGATAGAAGGCTACTTTTAAAAGTTAGGACCATAATGCTAATCTTATGATTCCTTAATGTATACACTATAGGATACATATATACTAATAGATTCTGACAGCTAATAGGATGTGTGCTCTTCGCTTCATTTCCTGTTCTCGTTGGATTGTGGGCTTGGAACGAGTTCACCCAATCTATTATCTATCCGAACCTATATATATATATATATATATATATATATATATATATATATATATATATATATATATTATGTTTAGTATACGTTAAGTCATCATAAGGGTACCAGGTATGGATCAGGTTGTAGGACACAGAGTCAAAGCACAACTTTTCTAGTACAAAACATCCTTTTCAAAGTCATCACTTTTGGTATACAAAACTAGAAACTTCCCAGATAAGGGCTTAATCCATTTTATTAAGCCAGTATACACTTAAAGACTTTAGGTGAAAAACTCTATAACACCTTAGTTTATACACCATGTTTATATATAAAACTAATACCCAATAGATAGTTAAATGTGTGTTTTCCGCCTTACTTCCTGTCCTCATCGGGTTGTGGACTTAGGGCAGATTCACCCAATTAACTATTCTACCCGATATTACATTATATATAGCAGTATAAACAAAGCTATTATAAAAGTAGTCACTGTGGTCAATATTTTACTATAAGGAATATAGGTTTTCTTAAAAGAACTTTTCATTAAATATAAAGGAACCATTACAAATAACTCCATGAGTAACAAGTGAATACACCAGGGTTATATGAAAGACCTTAACTTTCGTATTTATGAAAGACCCAAACTTTCATACTCGACAATATAGTTACTCCAAAACATGCTACTTGCATATTCATAAAAACAATATTTTACATTGATAAAGAGATTACAAATTACTGGATACAAACCGACTATTTTAAAGTGTTATATATTACATAACTTCCCAGGATTCTATAGTTTTATACATATAGGAGTGCAAAATACAATAGTTTCAAACTATCCATAAGCTTCCATCGATACAATAGTTTCAAACTATTCAAAAATCTTCTACCAGTATATAACTATACTGGATGTCTATCTCCTGCAATTTGTTAAACATCGAGAGGGTAAGCGGACACGCTTAGTGAGTTCAATAATAGATACAATATAACGTTATGCCATATATATACTTTAATAGGGCAGAAGCAAAGAGGAACAAGGAACAACAAGGGCATATGTGAATCATGTGACAAACATTCCATATCAATCATTGATTTGATTTAAAGATGTACAATCAATGAGACATAACAATTTCCATGCTTGATATACATCAATAAAGCTTTGGCCCAAACGGCACAGAAGATATACAACTTCGGATTAACATTTCGGTAGATTTCAGGCTTATAGCCCTATCTAACCTTCTGCCACTACCATATAATAGAATTCATTCTCTTACGGAGACATGTTCCACATGGCCAGAGGCTACATACCAGTACCAACGTGAATCTAAGTCCTTTCACTGATCACATGGTCAAAGGTATTTCTTTGCTATATAAAAATAGCAATTAAAAATAACCCGGGAAAATAACCCGGAATAATAACACTGAAAAGCACGTAGCACATATAACACATAACATACAATTATTTCTATATATTAAACTCACCGTGAAATAACCGGGGGCTAAAATATTAATTTGGGCAGTACTTCGGCTCTAAATATGACTTTCGTCGTTGAAAACCGGGCTCTGCGAAGGTAGAGCTTCGAAACCGAAAAGATAAATTTTCCAGGCTTCTCGGGAGTCTCGGGGCGTGTTTCGGGCTTTAGAATCAGTACCGGGGCTTCGGGGGATGTCGGGATAGTCAAAATATAGAAAAAGGGGGTGAAAATGGAAATTTTCTAAAACTAGCCGAGAGGGCTCGCACCCCTTATATAGGGCTGAGCTTCGGATCTGAAGCGAAGGGAAGGAGACAGGTGGCTGCGAGGCTCGGACCAGATGGCAGCTTCGGCGAGGCTCGGATTCGAGGAGTCATCAGCTTCAGGCGCGTCATCGGCTGGGTCTTCGGCTCGGACAGCAGGTGGCTCGCACGTGGGTTGCGCATGCGAGGGTGATCAAGGGGGTGTCTCCTGCGAAGGTGTTCCGGGCTTAGTGGTCCTCGGCTTGGTCCAATCAGAAGGCAACACGCAAGGCTGCGGTCCAATCAGAAGCGAACACCTGTCCGACACGTGGAAGCCTCGCATACGAGGGTGACGTGGCATTTCACTATTCATACGAATTTTCTCGAAAAATGTGCAAAAACTTCTAAAATCCATTACTTTCACATACGAGCTCCGTTTTTGACCTTCTTTATATGCACGCGTAGCTAAAATTATGCTCTACAACTTTTGTTTAGACTTCGTCGGCTAATTTTGACTTTAATTTTAATATTATTGTTTTTAACAGACCGGGACAGGAAAATCCGTTAAAAATTCATAACTTCTTCATCCGACGTCCGTTTTCGTCAGACTTTTTACCGTTGCACTACTAATGACGAGACCTTAAATTCTCGTTTAGGTTGTGTCGGCTAAAAATCACTCGATCTAAAATTTGAGTTTTTAGCTGTCTGCTGCTAAGCTGAAACTTCGAAAAATCATAATTTCCTCATACGAAATCAGATTCAAACGGTTTTTATATGAAAGTTGATTATTTTTACGAGTTCTACAACTTTCATTTACATCAGTAAGGCTAAAAATTAGTTTATCGAAAACTAAATTTTTACGCGACAAGGTATTTTCCGGATTTATCACGGATCTTCGTTTGGTCATAACTTCTTCGTTATAACTCGGATTTCGATGAGGTTTTCGCATAAATGTTTCTAACGAGATTATCTACAACTTTCAATAATAAAATTTTACTTATTCCAAATTTTATATTTTCGCTATATTTTACTATTTGGTTTTTAATTGGAATCTCATAAGACTTCCTACATTTTATGAGTGATTCTGAACATAGTTTTACTTCATTTCTAGTAAAAGCTATCTGTTAGAACTCAACATTCAAATTCACATAATATTTCATAATATTATTTACTTAAAACACGATTTCAAAACGTGTATGTTACAAATACCTCCTCCTTTTGAGGATTTCATCCCCGAAATTACATCGATTAAAATAAATGGGGATATTTTGCTCTTATCTCATTCTTATTTTCCCAAGTATAATTTGGGCCTCGATGGTGTTTCCACTTGACAAGCACCAACTCCACTTCTTTATTACGTAGATTAGTTGTTCTTTCATTCACGATCTCTTCCGGCTCTTCTACATATCGTAACTTATTATCCAATTTCACATCGGATAATGGAACTGTCTCATCATTGATGCTCAAGCATTTGCGCAGATAGCTCACATGAAGCACATCATGAATACCTGCCAAATCTTCAGGTAATTCTAAGCGGTATGCTTGCTTTCCAATTCTCTGGATGATTTTGAAAGGACCAACAAATTTAGGACTTAACTTTCCTTTCTTCCCAAATCTCATAAGGCCTTTCCATGGAGATACCTTCAGCATCACGAAATCACCCACTTGGAATTCTATGGGTCGTCTTCTCTTTTCTGTATAGGACTTCTGTCGATCCTGGGCCGCTTTCATTCTTTCCCGTACGATTTGAATTTTGTTGGTGGTGTCTTGAATTATTTCAGGGCCTCCAAGGATCTTCTGTCCTATGTCTCGCCAACATAACGGAGTACGACACTTGCGACCATATAATGCTTCGTATGGTGGCATTTTGATTGAAGCGTGGTAACTATTATTATATGAGAATTCGACAAGAGGTAAGTATTTATCCCAGTTACCACCGAACTCCAAAACACATGCACGAAGCATATCTTCTACTATTTGGATTGTTCTCTCCGTTTGACCATCTGTCTGGGGATGATATGCTGTGATGAGAGCAACTCGAGATCCTAATTCATGTTGCATACTCGCCCAAAAGTGAGAAGTGAAGCGAGTATCACGATCGGAGATGATCTTTAGTGGCACACCATGTCTTGCCACAATTTCATCCAAGTATACTTGTGCGTATTTCTCCATTGGTGTCGTTTCACGCATGGCAAGAAAATGAGCGCTTTTAGTCGGGCGGTCGACGATTACCCAAATGCTATCATGTTGTCTAGCAGTCTTTGGCAATTTGGTAATGAAATTCATGGACAATTCCTCCCATTTCCATACAGGAACACTAAGACTTTCTGGGGTTCCATAAGGCTTTTGGTGCTCTGCTTTGACTTGTAAGCATAGTAAGCATTCCTGTACATATCTTCCAATGTCTTTCTTTAATCCAAGCCACCAATAATCAGCTCTTACATCATAGTACATTTTACTTGTACCAGGATGGATTGACAGTTTAGATTTATGGGCTTCATCTAAAATCTTCTGTCTCAATCCACCGATCTTTGGAATCCACAGCCGATTCTTGAATACTTTTAATCCTCGCGGATCATCAAGTAGAGCATCATTATAATGTATCATCCCTTCTTTCTTCACATTTTCTGGCTTTAGGGCCTCTTCTTGCCATTTCTCTAATTCATCTAAAATAGTGAATTTTACTATAGTATGAGTAATGGCATAACACATACTATTGCGATAAACTTTTCTGCTAAGTGCATCAGCAACCACGTTAGCTTTTCCAGGATGATATAGGATTTCACAATCATAATCTTTGATCAGCTCCATGGCTCGTTGTTGTCTCATATTCAAAGTTTGCTGACTGAATATGTACTTGAGACTTTTGTGGTCGGTAAATAATTGGCACTTTGTACCAAAAAGATAATTCCTCCAAAGTTTTAGGGCAAATACCACTGCAGCGAGTTCGAGATCATGAGTGGGATAATTCTTTTCATAATCTTTCATTTGTCTTAAGGCATAGGCTATCACTTTGCCACGTTGCATCAACACACAACCGAGTCCCAATCTTGAAGCATCGATATATACGGAGAAGTCATCATCACCTTCTGGGGGTGATAAGATTGGAGCATGAATCAAAAGATCTTTTAGAGTTGAGAAAGCTCTTTCTTGGGTTTCACCCCATTCGAACTTCACTTCTTTCCATGTAAGACTCGTGAGAGGTACGGCTATATGAGAAAAGTCTTTAATGAATCTCCGGTAATATCCCGCGAGACCTAAGAAACTACGAATTTCAGAAGCATTACGGGGCACTTCCCAATTTTGAATGGCCTCGATTTTGATAGGATCTACGGATACACCATCACTAGAAATAACATGGCCGAGAAATTGAACTTGGCGAAGCCAAAATTCACATTTCGAGAATTTAGCATATAGTTTCTCCTTTCGAAGAAGTTCCAATACCGCACGAATATGAATGGCATGATCAGCTTCAGACTTGGAATATATTAGAATATCATCAATGAATACGATGACTGATGTATCGAGCATTGGGCGGCATACCCGATTCATCATATCCATGAATACATCCGGAGCGTTTGTTAAACCAAACGGCATAACAAGGAATTCATAATGCCCATACCGAGTACGAAAAGCAGTCTTCGGTACATCTTGCTCGTGAACTTTCAACTGATGATAGCCAGATCTTAAATCAATTTTTGAGAAATAGCTAACACCTTGAAGTTGATCGAATAAATCGTCGATGCGAGGTAGTGGGTACTTGTTCTTAATAGTCACCTTATTCAGCTCACAATAATCAATGCACATCCGCATCGATCCATCTTTCTTCTTGTCAATAGTATGGTTATAAGACTCACATGAAAGTATAAAAACAAGTTTGATTTACGAGATTTATATATGCATTCAGTATTTACATCATTTTGAGCACAAAGTTTATCTTTATCATTTAAGTACGAAAAATACTAACGCACTCCAACTTTGGGAACTTTTCAAACTATATATAGAAAATATTGGATTTTCTGAAAACCACGTTCATCGATTTTCTACCAAAAAGACATACTTTTCAATACAAAACACTTATGAACTCACCAACTTTATTGTTGACACTTTTTTGAAATCACTTGTATTTTTCAGGGAATCAGTAATACAGGTAACTACCAGCTTTTGAAGAAGGAACGCTAAGGACGTTTACTATTAAACATTTTACATCATCATATTGTAATATTCTTTTGGAAATATGTATAACACAACAATATACGTTTTTATTATATATATGATGGTTGTGTTACTTTCTTTACAATATTCAATTGTTATGGTACTACGTGAAGTCATCCACCCCCGAATGTTTCCGCCATTCTAGTTTGGGGGTGTGACAGATTGGTATCAGAGCATTGTTTATAGTGAACTAAGTATATCGAACCACATAAGATATACAAACTATAAATACAAAGGGGACCAAAAACCCTCTGACAAAACGTTTTCATAAACAATATATTTTCTTTTAAAAGAAATATACATTTTTACTCCCATGTATCAGTATCGTATCATGACAAAGTTTTCTAAAAAAAAGTATTAAGGCAAGTTGCGACACTACGATTGGGCCTCGGGGTATGTAATCAAATCGAGAATAAATATAGCCTGATCAACTATATTTATCCTGGATTTGACCAACGTACGTCGAGGAATGGTCGTAGTGGACAACAAGTCAAAAACTTACCAAATAAAATTCTTTTAGATTCGCAAATTTGAAATACTATAGGAGTATTGTTATAAAATAATAGTACAATGAAAAACTTGCACACCGTAAGATGTAGTTAAACATAGGATGCCATTAAATAGAAATTTCTTTTCTTATAAAATTCTCATACCTCTATCCTAGTACAGACAAATGGCCGGATTCCATTTACCGGGAGATCCCTACTACCCAAACCAAGGCAACGGAGGATGGATAGAAGAAGACCCAGAAGAAGACCCGGAGGAAATCGAAGAGGAAGTCGAAGAAGAATTCGAAGTCGAAGTTGGAGAGGAATTCGAAGTCGACGAGGAGGTCGAGGAGGAAGAAGAAGATACTGATGGAACAGACTCCGAGCCAGAAGTAATCAACCCTCCTGTCCCTCATCCTCCCGAAGTCAGACCATATCAACCAGGACCCATTCCCATCTGGGGAAGCCACCTCTACTACTAGAGCCGCCAACTAGGTATACGCCCTCCTTTCGGCATGTGTCGAGATTTTTACAATGTCACTGGGGGAGGCTCAGATGATCGAGCGCTTCCCGTTATTGTGGGCACTATAGCCACCCAAAACTACCATGCGGACATGCAAGCGGCCAAAGTTCGTGAGGTCAATGCTGCTACACAGGGTAACGCCGCAGACATCCGTCGTCTGGAAGGACTACACGAAAATACACAACTCCACACAGGGACGCTTCAGAACCAAATGGTGACAACATTGGCAGAAATAAAAGAGATGAAGGAACAACAAGCAGTTCTTGAAAGGCGCCTAATGGGAGTCAAGAAGTCGGATGCCGACTCTAGCTCCAAATGCACAACACGCCGCAAGTAGAACTTGCTCAACTCCAACAATTTTGATATAGGATAGGACCTCGGATAAAGTTTTTCTTATTTCCTTTGTACTTGTAATCGGAGACCTCTAGTTAAGTCAAATTTTCCTAAACACGAAGCATAATGTAACGCACCGTATGTGTGACATATATAAATATGAAGTACTTCTTTACATACCTCTCGAAACTTATGATATTATCATATCTACTTTGAACTAAAGTTAAAACAAATTACAAGATACAACTAACCCTCTAGTACACGATTATCAAATCATTAGAAACTTATAGTGTTCATTATTATTTCTCTACCAGAACATGCCTCCTCGTAGATCAGCACGCAGAAACTCAGCTCCAACACCCCCTCCATCGCCCCCTCCAACTATGGATGCAGCTATGTTCCAAACTGCTGTAACAGCCGCTGTAACCGCAACGATGGCTCAAATGAGCAACAATGGGTCAGGAGGAGGAATAAACAGCTTTACAAATGGCCAAAGCCAAGGCCGCTCCAGGGTGTGTACTTACAAAGACTTCACCAACGGAAAACCTATTCCCTTTTATGGGACTGGGGGAGTGATGGCTCTATCCCAATGGATAGACAAAACGGAAGCTGTATTCGAAATTTGCGCTTGCCCTGAAGAAAGCAAAGTAAAATTTGTTGCTTTACTTTCTCTGAACAAGCCCTAACGTGGTGGAACGGCCACGTCAAGGTACTAACCCTAGTGGTGGCAAACTCCATGGGTTGGGAAAACTTGAAACGAATGCTCCTACAAGAGTACTGCCCAAGAGGCGAGATTCAGAAGCTCGAACAGGAACTGTGGGGCCTTACGATTGTAGGCTCGGACATCGCAGGCTATACCAACAGATTCAACGACTTGATAATACATTGCCCATGGATGCTGATCCTGGAAAGCCAAAAGGTGGAGTGGTACATCTGGGGACTATCACCCCAACTTCGAGGGAGTGTGTTAGCCTCCAAACCCATGACCTTCGACAGCGCCAAGGAACTGGCGCAATCTCTCGTTGATCATGGTGTCTGTCAAGGAGTCACGGCTATCGTCGCTGAACCAACCAAAGGGAACAACAACAACGATAACAATGCCAACAACAACAGCAAGAAGAAATTCTCGAACAAGAGAAAGGGGCAAACTTCGCAAGAACCTTCAAAGAAACAAATGGTGGCGGTTCATGCCACTACTGCTCCCACTACAACTCCTGCTACCCCTACACCAACAAAACAATATGTTGGGAATCTGCCAAAGTGCAGCAAATGCAACTACCATCACCACAGTAATTGCCGCGAGATGCACTGTAAAAACTGCGACAGGAAAGGGCACACTGCCCGTTTCTGTAAGGCACCGGCACGACCAATCACTCAAGTTCCTGGTACTGGGATAAGCCAGGCATGTTTTGGGTGTGGAGAAACTGGGCACTTCAAGAGGGATTTCCCCAAGGCAAAGAATGTTGGCGGTGTTGGGAGAGTGTCGGCGATAGGTCAAAATGAAGCAATAGCTGACCCCACGGTGGTTACGGGTACGTTTCTCCTCAACAACATTTATGCATGCATACTCTTTGACTGCGGTGTGGAGAGAAGTTTTGTGAGTCATAAATTCAAACACTTACTTAATCAAAAACCCCAACCACTCAATAAAATATTCACTCTAGAAATGGCAAACGGTAAAACGGAAAGCGCAAACGATATGTATGTAGGGTGCACATTAAATTTAAACGAGCACTTATTTCAAATCGACCTTATGCCCATTTCGATAAGAAGTTTTGATGTAATCATTGGTATGGATTGGTTAAGTCTTCACCATGCCAATATACTTTGTCACGAAAGGGTTGTTCGCCTCAATCTGCCAAACGGCGAAACTCTTGTCATTTATGGTGACAAACCTAGTACAAATTTACAAATCATCTCCTGTATTAAAGAATGAAAATATCTTCGCAAGGAATATCATGCGTTTCTAGCTCACGTAGTAGACCAGAAACAAGAACCGAAGAACATTAAAGACATTTCGGAAGTCTGCAACTTCCCAGACATTTTCCCAGAAGATCTTCCAGGAATCCCACCAGAACGCCAAGTCGAGTTCAGAATCGACTTAATCCCCGGAGCTACTCAAGTAGCAAAGTCGCCTTACCGTTTAGCCCCAGCTGAGATGCAGGAACTGTCCAGTCAATTAAACGAGCTGCTGAGCAAGGGCTTCATCAGACCGAGCTTCTCACCATGGGGAGCACCGGTCCTATTCGTGAAGAAGAAGGATGGATCTTTTCGCATTTGCATCGATTACCGGGAGCTGAACAAACTCACGATCAAGAACCGATATCCCCTACCGCGCATAGACGATTTGTTCGACCAACTACAGGGAGCGAGCTACTTCTCAAAGATCAATCTAAGATCTGGTTATCACCAACTGCGAGTACTGGAAGGAGACATCCCCAAAACGGCTTTCCGAACACGTTATGGTCACTACAAGTTTGTAGTAATGCCCTTCGGGTTGACAAATGCTCCAGCGGTGTTCATGGACTTGATGAACCGAGTATGTCGTCCCTTCCTGGATAAATTCATGATCGTGTTCATAGATGATATACTCATCTATTCAAGAAGCCAGGAAGAACACAGCCAACACCTCCACCAAGTTTTGGAAACATTGAGGGCAGAGAAGCTATACGCAAAATTTTCAAAGTGTGAATTTTGGATTCAGGAAGTAGATTTCCTAGGTCATGTACAGGCCCGACCCAATAGAAGGGGCAGGCTGGGCAATGGCCCAGGGCCCCAAAATTTGTATAGGGCCCATTTTAGAAGCCTGTTATAGCAAATAGAAACAGCCTGGTATTTGTTTTCTGAATTTCGGAGGCCCATATGATGATATAAAGTTAGATTTGGTAATCTAGAAAAAAAAGGGCGCCTGATTTCTCGGGAATTCCTCGTACGCACATTGATTCGTTCAAGCCTAAAGTATGACTCTTCAGTTTTCAATGTCAATTGCTATTGTCCTTGAACCGTCCCTGCCCTCGACCCCTCGTCTCTTCCACAGTCTCGCACAGTCGCACTCCCGCTCCCGATATTGAAGGAAAACGACTTAACGAGAGCAACTGATTTCTGAAATCGATTCCATCCAGACATCCAGTAATCAATTGAGCGATTAGGAAGCAATAACATCTGATCAGGTAAGAATAAGCAATTGATTTTTACTTTTTTTTTTTTTATAGATTTTCAGATTTCTTAGAGTGATAGAGAATTAGAGATTTATCAATTTTTCTAGATTTCGTGTTTTAGATGATACCCAAAATCGATTTTCAATTTTCAGAATTCTTGAGCCGATTTCTGAATCATGATTTACATGATACCCAAAATCGGTTTTGTTGACTTCTGATTTCTGTTATCAGTCCGACAGTCCCATTTAATTAACTTGAACTTTTCAATTTTATGTTTTTGTTTTTTTATATATACGAATTTAACTTTGTCTCATATATTGAGTGTAGGTAATTGAGTAATTGAAAAAAGAAATATAAATCTTTTTGGAAGCAAATAGCAACTTGGCAACAGCCTAGTGAGCCTACAAATTGATGAATCGGGTGTTCTTTTTCCATTGTTCTATCTAATAATCTTATATTATCATCTTCTTCCATTGCTTTGTTTAAATAAAAATCCCCATATAATAACTATAAGATAATAATGCTTCCTAGAAAACATCTATCCGGAAGTCAAAAAAGGAAAAAGAAACAAAAAATAGAACAAGATGAACAGGCTCAAAAGGGATCCATGGATAAATTTATAAAAAAAAATAGATAATCCCAATGCTTCAATTCAACATGAAAATATAACAAGTGATAATGAAAATAGCCACAATGATAATGAAATTAACACTAATGAGAATGAATTTGATAATGAAAATAACGTTACTAATAAAGATGAAAATAATAATAATGAAAATGAAATTCGTAATGAAAATATTGTTAGCAATAAGGATGAAAATAACACTAATACCAATGAAATTGATAATAAAGCCACTAATGAGAATGAACATAACACTAACGAGAATAAAATTCCCAATGAAAGTAATGCCACTAATGAAGATGAAAATAACACTAATGAGAATGAAATTAGTAATGAAAATAATGTTAGTAGTAAAAATGATATGAATGAAAATGATCATCAATTTGTTCCTCCTTTAAATATTTATGATCCAAGTAATTGGGATAATATTGACAATAAATTAAGGGAAATTTTAGTTGAAAAAGGACCAATTAGAGAATCAAATCTTGTGTTTCCTAAAGATAGTTTATCTAGACATTTTTCTTATGGTGCTTATACTAGAAAGCTAGGTAATGGTGAAACAAGTGATCGAAAATGGTTAATTTATTATAAACAAGTAGATACAATTTATTGTTTTTGTTGTAAATTGTTTAAACCTATTAATAATAATAATCAAATTTCTTTGGCAAATAATGGATTTAATAATTGGAAACACCTTGATGAAAGACTTGATGAACATGAAAATAGTGCTCAACATATTTTATGTGTGCGATCTTGGAATGAGCTAAGAGTAAGATTGGGTAAGAATGAAACAATTGATAAGGACTTACAACAAATATATATAAAAGAAAAAGAACGTTGGAGACAAGTTTTAATAAGAATAATTGATGCCATGAAATATTTATCCAAATATAATTTAGCTTTTCGAGGATCTAACGAGAAGCTTAATCAAGATATTAACGGTAATTTTTTAGGAGTAATTCAAATGATGACAGAATTTGACAGTGTAATGCAAGATCATGTTAAACGGATAGAAAATCATGAAACCCATAATCATTATTTAGGGCATAATATCCAAAATGAACTAATTTCTATTTTAGCTCACAACGTTAGAAATTCTATAATTAAAATTATTAAAGAAGCGAAATATTTTTCTGTGATTCTTGATTGTACCCCCGATGTAAGTCATCAAGAACAAATGATTCTAGTTATTCGATGTGTGAACATATCTAGTAACAAAATAAAAGTTGAAGAATACTTTTTAGAATTTTTGAAGGTAGATGATACGTCTGGTTTAGGACTATTTAATGAATTATTATATGCAATTAAATCAATCGGTCTTAATATTGATGACATAAGAGGGCAAGGTTATGATAATGGTTCTAACATGAAAGGGAAACACCAAGGGGTTCAAAAACGATTACTTGAAATTAATCCAAGAGCGTTGTATATGCCATGTGCTTGCCATAGTCTTAATCTTACAGTTAGTGATATGGCCCATTCATGTGAAAAAGCTATTTCTTTTTTTGGAGTTGTGCAACGCATATTTGTACTATTTTTGAGTTCTACTAAAAGATGGAACATACTACTTGAAAATGTTCACAATTTAACTGTAAAATGTTTATCTAATACACGTTGGGAAAGTAGAATTAAAAGTGTCAAAGCTTTTAGGTTTCAAGCTCCTCAAATAAGGCAAGCTTTAATTGAATTAGGTAAATCATGCAATGATGCTAAATCAAAAAGTGAAGCAGAAAGTTTAGTTGGTGCCATAGAAAGTTATGAATTTTTACTTGGTGTGGTAATTTGGTATGATATTTTATTTGCTATTAATATGGTAAGTAAAAAATTGCAAACTAAATCTATGTGTATTGATGGCACCATTAATCAATTAAAAAGTATAATGTCATTCTTTGAGAAATATAGAAATGAAGGGTTTTCCCGTAGTTTAGATAATGCCAAATCCATAGCAATTGAAATGGATGTTGAACCTACATTTCGAATAAGACGTCAAGTTACTAGAAAAAGGCAATTTGATGAAATTGATAATGCACAAGAATTACAGTCAGTCGAAGAATCATTTAGAATTGAATATTTTATGGTTGTTGTTGATATGGCAATTGTTTCATTAAAGAGTAGATTCGAACAATTAACTATTTTTGAAAATATTTTTGGATTTTTATATAATTCAAAAAAGTTAAAGTCATTGGATGACATTGAACTTAAAAAAAGTTGTATTAATTTCACAAAACAATTTTCTCATAATAACTTGCGTGATGTAGATTCAAATTATTTGTTTTCCGAACTTCAACTATTACAAATGACTTTGCCAAACGTTTTTATGTCAGCTGTTGAAATTCTAGAGTTCGTTAAAACTGAAGATTGTTATCCACATGTTTTCATTGCATATCAAATATTATTAACTATACCTGTTACTGTAGCATTAGCAGAAAGAAGTTTCTCAAAATTAAAATTATTAAAAAGTTATTTGAGATCATCTATGTCACAAGAAAGATTGAATGGTTTGGCTATGTTATGTATCGAAAAAGATATGTTGGATAAAATCGACCTTGATACTATTTATAATGACTTTGCTTCCAAAAAGGCTCGTAAATGTAAATTTTTTTAGTTTTTCTTTGCTATGTTTATGTAATAGGGTGCATATCATGTTATAGCCTTTTTATTTTGTTGCTTTGTATTTATAGTATTAGATTGTTTGGCGTTTGGGGCCTGTCCCAAAGCTTTTTCCTTTCCATAAGTGGGGAGTCCCCAGCCTGCAATTGTATTAACTTTTTTTAATTAATAAAAATTTTCGGAGGTACCGCCCTCCTTTACCCAAAATAAAAATTATATTTATATATCTATCACTAAGGACCCCATTTTTTTCTGCCCTGGGCCTCAACTCGTCTTGAGACGACCCTGGTCATGTAGTAAGCAAGGAGGGGATACACGCGGATCCTTCTAAGATCAAGGCAATAGAGTGTTGGACGACTCCAAGAACCCCTGCATAAATCTGGCAATTTTTGGGACTTGCCGGGTATTGCCGAAGGTTCATACAAAACTTTTCAAAGATTGCCAAGCCACTCACCACCCTAACTCAGAAGAGTGTGACCTTCGACTGGGGAGAAAACAAGACATCGCGTTTCAGACACTAAAGCGAGCCTTATGTAGTGCGCCCATCCTAACCTTGCCAGAAGGAACAGAGGACTTCGTGGTCTATTGCGATGCATCAAACCAAGGACTCGGGTGTGTCCTGATGCAATGAGGGAAGGTCATCGCCTACGCCTCAAGGCAACTAAAGACACACGAAGTAAACTACACAACGCACGATCTTGAGCTAGGAGCAGTCGTCTTCGCTCTAAAGATATGGAGGCACTATCTCTACGGCACGAAATATACAATCTTCATCGATCATAAAAGCCTCCAGCATATCCTCAACCAGAAAGAACTCAACATGAGACAAAGACGGTGGGTAGAACTACTAAATGATTACGAATGCGAAATTCGATATGATCCCGGAAAGGCTAACGTGGTGGCCGATGCACTCAGCCGGAAGGAATACTCGGGCCGCAGAGTGAAGTCTTTAACTATGACAATCCATTCACACCTGTCCACACAAATCAAGGAAGCCCAAATAGAAGCCTTAACATCTGAAAATGTGGCAGGGGAAGCTTTAAGGGGAATGGATAAGAAACTTGAAGTCAAGAGCGATGGAGTTCTTTATTTCATGGATCGAATCTGGACACCGAAGTTCGGTGGATTCAGAGAAGTCGTCATGAATGAAGCCCATAAAACACGATACTCCATACATCCCGGCTCCGATAAGATGTATCTCGACCTCTAGAAACTATACTGGTGGCCGAACATGAAAGCCGAAATTGCTACCTACGTGAGTAAATGTCTGACGTGCGCCAAAGCCAAGGTAGAATACCAAAAGCCCTCAGGATTGTTGCAACAACCAGATATACCTGAATGGAAGTGGGAACGGATAACCATGGATTTCATAACCAAATTTCCCAAGACGGCAAGCGGACTCGACACCATCTGGGTGATCGTCGATAGGTTAACTAAATTAGCGCATTTCTACCAATCAAAGAAACGGATAAATTGGAGAAACTAACTAGAACATACCTCAGAGAGATTGTACGACTGCATGGTGTGCCCATATCCATTATCTCGGACCAAGATAGTAGATTCACCTCAAGGTTCTGGCAGTCGCTACAAAAATCTCTAGGAACAAGACTAGACATGAGTACTGCTTATCACCCACAAACTGACGGCCAGAGTGAAAGAACCATACAAACCCTAGAGGATATGTTGAGATCTTATGATGTGTGCAAACTCACTTAGTTTTAAACCTACTTTCAATTATAAAATAACACAGAAAGGCAGTGAACCTATCAATTGTGGTATAGTTAAATAAGTAGGGTATCGAACACAGGGAACGACAAATTAAAACTAAAAACTAATTCTATCTAAATTAATTAATAAATAGGGGTTTTTCTCTAGTTTTACAGGACTAGAAAACTTACTAACTATTGCTTAATCTAAAACTTAGAAAAACAAAGAATTACTAGATTCAATAATGGGAAGGAACTTCTATTTAGTTCAACTCAGTTGATCCTATGGTTGATTTCAAGGTAATGGTGCAATGGATTAATTCTTTTGTTGGTTACCGATTCAAGTGACTAGATTCGCATTCACTACACTAATCTTTAGCAAATAAACTAACTTAAACAGTGGCCAGTTGTCTAATTTAATTAAATTCACTAGATTAATTATTCGGGTTAATTTAGACTTGCAATAGTTAACTAATTTAATCTTTTAATTAACTTCTTGTTGATGGTCATCACACAAGCTTGCACATGAATTTACTCAATTTTCTTATTAACTCTAGTTTCATGTTCATTAATCCTAGACATATGATAAAGTGGTCACATAGCATATGAGGTTGATAATCAATAGATGTTCATGCTAATCAATTATCTTCCTATTAACAAAAAATTAATTATTATTCACACACAAGGTTCTTTAGCAAGCTAAAATAACAAAAATCACCAACTTAGAATTAATCCTACCAATCAATCAAACCATAGTATCAATTTTGTATCCCCAAACAGAAGTCTAAAGGTTTTAGCTCATAATTGAAGTAAATAACAGCAAACAAACAGAGTCTAATTGTTTAACCATAATGACAAAACAAAAGATTAAGTAGAGTGATGAAATTTGCCCCAATTCTTCCTTCGGAATTGAATTCTAACTTATAACTTCGTCTTCTAGGGTTTTTCTGACTTCTTAATCGTAGCTGAACTTTTCTGAATCGTTCCAGAATTCCCCTCCATCGTTCTGTGGAGTTATCTTTATATATACGAATCGACTCGTCGAGTCAGGTGCTGACTGGTCGAGTCCATCTCTCAGTCCCCGTATTGTGATAAGCCTCTGGGTTTCCGAGTCTTTATCTTCTCGAATCTTCTCTTGGACTCGCCGAGTAGTCGACCCTACTCGCCGAGTAGGTGTTATTTTTAGTGTTTTTCTTCTTTGTTCCATTCTCGAGCTCTCAACCGCTTCTCCTGCTTCCTTTTGCTTCCGAGCTTCATTTTTGGACTGAAAATATAATTCAACCATTTTTAAGTACCTTTTGTCCATAAAATGCAATAATTTAGCTAATAAATGAATAAAAAACTATACTTAATATGAACTAAATATGCACATATCATCTTGCGTAATCGATTTTGGCAAAGTATGGGACACCCATCTACCCTTGGTCGAGTTCTCGTACAACAATGGCTACCACACTAGTATCAAGGCTGCCTCGTTCGAAGCCCTCTACGGCCGTAAACGCAGATCACCTCTGTGCTGGGCTGAAGTGGGGGACACACAACTAGCAAAAGGACAAGCAACAGACAACACGCTCACTGGGCCAGAAATCATAAGGGAAACTACGGAGAAGATTAATCAGATCTGGGAACGTCTGAAAGCATCAAGGGACAGACAAAAGAGTTACGCGGATAAAAGACGGAAACCCTTGGAATTCCAGGTTGGAGACCGAGTCCTACTAAAAGTCTCGCCCTGGAAGGGATTAATACGCTTCGGAAAGCGTGGGAAACTGAACCCAAGATACATCAGACCATTTGAGATCCTTGCCAGGATCGGTCCAGTGGCCTACAAACTTCGATTACCTCAGGAACTCCACAACGTACACCCTACCTTTCACGTATCAAACCTAAAGAAGTGTTTTTCCGATGAGACCCTTGTCATCCCTCTAGACGAAATTTCAATAAATGAGAATCTCCAATTTATAGAAGAACCAGTAGAGATCATGGATCGGGAAATAAAAAGGACTAAACAAAGCCGCATACCTATTGTAAAGGTCCGTTGGAACGCCAAGCGAGGACCTGAATACACCTGGGAACGCGAGGATCAGATGAAACAAAAGTACCCGCATCTTTTTCCTAACATGTAAACTCTATCTTAGATTAAATTTCGGGATGAAATTCCCCTAACGGGGGGATGATGTGTAACAACCCGAAATTTATATCCCTAAATGTAACCCTTCTCGCGACTCGTTCTGATCATCCAATCGCCGTTTCCGATTCCAACATTTTATTAAGTCATTAATGTGGATCTTATTTTATGACTTAATGAGTGCCTTAATAACCTTAGAACTCATTTTAACGTCTCATATTAACGATCGGAACATTTCTAGAATCAACCATATCAGGTTACGGCGAATTGGCCGGGTGCAACCAAAAGCCCTGTCTAACGCCGGTATCGGGTAGAATTCTACCGTGTCCCGAACTTGGACACTATTTAAAGTGATCTAAGTCTTCATTTTGAAGCTTTTGCTTCATTTTACAACTATCACTCCAACCTCTCTCCTCAAACTAGATTTAAAGGTCCAAATCTCAAGTTTAAGGCTTCAAATCATCAAGGTATCTTCTCTAGCTCATTGTGTATCATATTGGACCTTCAAATTCGAGATTTAATCATGATTTTGAGCCTTGTATATGAGTTTACGGCCTAGGAAGGTGCTTAGGCTGTAAACCCATATTTAAATGGTTTTTAAGCCCTTAAACCCTTCCATGACTCAAACTAGACCTAGATATGACTTTTAGAAATTTGGTAATGGACTTAGAACACTTCAAACATGAATTTGGGGGGATTTGTATGAGTTTACGGCCAAGGCATGTGCTTGGGCTGTAAACTCCTAAAGCATCGGTGTAAACTCATTTCCAAGGCGTTAGAAAGCCACCCAACACCACCAAAAGCCTTGGAATAAATCATAGAACCAACCAAAAATAGTTTAGGGACCTTAAACATAACAAAACTCTTCATTTGAGAGTTTACGTCCATAGCATGTGCTCCAAGGCCGTAAACTCCTAATTGTAGGTCATTTGGTGCCCTAAATTCATTTCAAGGCTTGTAAGGATTTTAGGAATCACATGTGATTAACTTTGAGACATTAAAAACACATATTCAAGGGAGTATGAGAGTTTATGGCCATAAGCTCCATGCTAAGGCCGTAAACTCCCTTAAGTGTTGTATTTGGTGATTTAAATTCATTCCAAGCCTTAGGTAAAATTGTTCCAACTCTTCCCAAGTGATTTTTTGCCATTTAAGCTCCATAACCCTTGCCAACATGAGTTCACGGCCGTGAACTCATGTGTGGGTAGTGTATAGGCCGTAAACTCATTAGGAAGTTTACTCTTGGGGAGTAAACTCAAATCCCAAGTCCCTCGCTTCATTTCCCGTCCGTAGATGTCACCCGGGTCACTCCAAACACCCGTTTTGAGGTGTTTTCGTTCGTTGGAGTGTGACTTCATATCTAATTAGAGGTTATGAATCTAATTAGATATATTTTTATGCCATTTCATGTTACATAGGAACCTCACGTGTTATCAGGCCTCGATTCGACGTTTAGCATCCAAAATCGACACATTTCCGCGTCCGGTGAGTTCATACCCCTACCCTTTTTCAATGGTTTTTCAATGTTTTCAGGGGGAATACAAGCAAAAGTACAAGAATATCTTGTACTTAAACACATGATTACAGTTAAATGGTTTCATAATTGTACATTTTTAAGAATTGAAAACCTTTTAACAAACTGTTTTAACTTGCAGAGTTATTTGTTTTAACCCGATTTTCAATTCTTATTATACATTGATGTATCGTATACTTTATATTTGATTGTTCACATTTTAAACTGATAGAACACATAAAGCATTGTAATGTCTGTAATAAAACACTAAGGTTCGAGTGTAAAAGACAGACACCATCAGAAAACATAAAACATCTGTATGTCCTTAACAATACACCTAGGCTCGAGTGTGATAGATAAATACCATCATAATACACAAATCAATTGTAATGTCCTTAATAATACACCTAGGATCGAGTGTAAAGGACAATCACCATAAGATAACACATATATCATTTGTAACGTCCTTAATAATACACCTAGGATCGAGTGTAAAGGACAGACATCATTAGATAACACCTAGGCTCGAGTGTAATTTCCTTAATAAAACACCTAGGCTCGAGTGTAAAGGACAGGTACGTTAGAACTTAACTAGTCATAGGTACTACTTTCCTAGTCGAAAGGTAAAGAGTAATCTTAAAGATTGGAGACACGTCCTTGTAACACTTCCTTGGCACGAGATAGTGGAGGACTAACCCTGTAACCAAAATCTCCGAACGTAGGAGAGCGTGGCTTGAGTGTATAGATCTATACGGGACTGACAATCCCACACCTGGCTGCTAGCTACAGCCAAACCGAAAGGTTCAAGGGTGACGAAAGTCATAAAAAGGATACTGACCCTGGTCCGAGTCATATCTAGTCTGAGTATGGTTAAGGACTCGCAATCAGGATTATTAACACTTTACGAGTATTTATTAGTTTTATGTACGTAATAAAACTAATGTACGTTCAAGGATGACAGGCACACACATACACACTTTCAGGAAAACATGGGGTTTTTCCTAGGGAGAACACTGAACATAACCAGAATCGGTAAAGATATACACACACAGTCAGGAAAACATGGGGTTTTCCTGGGGAGGACACTGACATAATCAGAATTGGTAATAGTTCACACACACACAGTCAGGAGAACATGGGGTTCTTCCTGAGTCACAGTAGTACGTAACTAGAAAAGTATAACAAGTTAAATAACTGAACTACAATTCACAAGAACAATTATGTTTTCATTGAACATCGTTTACTTTACTTTTCGGATTTGGAAACTAACTTTACATAAGAAAATATGGGATTTTCTTGGATAAACACTTTTTCAGGAAACCAAAGGAACTCGTACACTTTCAGAAAAACTAACCGCTTATGAACTCACCAGCTTTATGCTGATTTTCAAACCGCTTGTATTCTCAGGTTCACATTAGACAGGTACCCGAAGATCTTTTTGTTCGAAGACGGAGTTCTCAGAAGACTCATTTCGTGTTGTTTATATATGATATGTATCACTTGTATAAATTATGATTTTGAAACGAATGTAAAAACTTTCATATATGTAATGTAATGGTTGATTTACTTTACTTACTATGTACATTGGATTTGATACTCAACATGGAGTCAACCCCGGAAATGTTTCCGCCTTCGTTTTTCGGGGTGTGACAGATTGGTATCAGAGCCCTTGTTTATAGTGAATGAAGTATACCAAACCTTACATGGTATAAAACTATAAACATTAAGGGGCCTAAGTGCTCTGAACTAAAAGTATCCTTCAAAATATAAGTATTTTTGAAAGTATATAAGTATACCGACCCGTCGAGATCCGTAACTACAAGTAGAACAGAACATAAGTAAATGGGTGTTGTACGCTGCGGTTAAACCTGGGCAGTTATGTAGTCGTGTCTAGGATCAATATAGTCTGGGCAACTTTATTCATTTGACACACGGCCAACATGTGCTTGGGAGTGACTGTGGTATGCGGCATGCCTAAAACTTACCCTAATACCACAAACATCGAGCTAGTGTCGTAATGAATCATGAAATACTATGGGAGTATTTCTCGAGCCAATCCTTGGTAGAAATCCTCGTTCATGCATTGTTCTTTGATCATTCCCTTAGTGATAATTTTCCCGCTTTGATAACTCTTTCCTGCTTTATCGCTTGTTAGCATATATCTGTCATATCTCTTGATTCAATTCAGAGGACTTATCATCCTCTCTTCCTTGATCTTATTAGATCAAGATGCCTCCAAGAAAGAGACCCAACTCCAAGACCAACAACCCTCCGCCACCACCGCCTCCCCAAATTGATCCAGTAGTATTCCAGGCAGCTGTTACAGCCACGGTAGCAGCTGCCAAGTCTCAACGGAACTCCGACGGTTCCGGTGGTTCGGGAGGTGATACCCAAACCCAAAACCAAGAAAGCAGTCAGGGACGCCGGAAAGAGGGTTCCTATAAGGATTTCATGAACGCCAAACCCACATCCTTTGATGGCACTGGAGGTGTCATTTCCCTTACCCGATGGTTCGAGAAGATCGAATCCATCTTTGAAATTTGCGCCTGTTCAGATTCAGACAAGGTGAAGTTTGCCGCCTGCACCTTCATCGACAAAGCCTTGACTTGGTGGAATGGCCGAGTCAAATCCCTAACCTTACCTGTAGCCAACGCCATGGGTTGGGAAGCCATGAAGGAACTTCTGTTGGCTGAGTACTGCCATCGGGGCGAAATGCAGAAGTTAGAACATGAACTTTGGAACCTGAAGATGAAAGGTTCCGACATCACTGCTTATACTTCCAGGTTTGACGACTTGGCACTACTCTGCCCGGGAATGGTTACTCCGGAGAGTAAGAAGATAGAAAGATTCATCTGGGGGCTGACCCAGCCAACGAAAGGAAACGTCATAGCCGCGAGGCCGGATACCTACGACAGCGCCAAACGCTTAGCACAGATCCTAATCGATCATAGCAAAGACCTTGAGGAGGCAGCTACCACTCCTGAGCCGACAGTGAAGAGTGGTGAGAAAAGAAAACTTGGGAAGAAAGAGAAAAGTTAGACATCGCACGAGTCTTCGAAGAAACAACAAACGGTGGCAGTTCACGCTGTCACTTCCTCTGCAACTGTTTCTATTGATGGATCCTCAACCCGAAAACCTGCTAATAGGTATACTGGAACCCTTCCTAGTTGTGGCAAGTGCAACTATCGTCATCTTCCTTCCGGTCCATGTATCGAGATAATTTGCAACAAATGTGGCATAAAGGGTCACATGGCGAAAAACTGTAAGACACCAACCCAATCAACGAGTCAAACTTCTGGAGCGGGCATTGGTCGGGCCTGCTATGGTTGTGGAGAAGTTGGACATCTTAAGCGAAACTGTCCCAAGGCTGTAACACCTGGCAACACCGGAAGACTTCTAGCGATAGGACAAGAGGAGACAGCCACCGATCCCACCGTTGCCACAGGTATATTTCCCTTGTTAAATATGTATGCCTGTGATTCTTTTCGATTCTAGCACCGAAAGAAATTCGTTAACCATCCATTTGAAAATTTTCTAACCCCGTTGTTTGCGAGTAACCGAAAATGTATATCTTCGAGATGGTTATCACATGAGAACGAGAACGCTTGTGTCGTATCCGTAGATTGTATTCTCAATCCGAGCGATTATTCTTTTTCCATTCGACCTATTGTCAAACTTTTTATGAAATGCTTTGACGTCACCTTTAGCGTGAAATGATCGAGCCTCATTCGTGCTGTCATTCCTGGATTCGAGAAAGCCGTTCGTTCTAACTTCCCTCCGACCCGACCCTCATGATCTTCGTACATCAAAGCTTAAAAAGTTTTCCCGTGTATCCCTCGTCCGAGTAATCATCGAGAAACGAGAAGTCTACGATTCATTCCCCAATACTATTTCCAAAGAATTCTTGAGAATTCTTTCCGAACGCATAGTCCAGTCTCGCATCGACCTAATCCCAGGAATTTCCTCGTAGCCAAACCTCAGTAAGCATGATGTGTGCAAGTCAGCAATCAGGGCTTGATACGATCATTACGAGGTAGTAGTGGCGCCCTTCGGTCGAACCATTTTCTTGGTCATGTAGATAAGCAAAGCAGTCATACTCGTAAACCCTTCCAAAGGCAAAGGCAATAAAGAATTAGTCGACACCGGGAACACCCATGGAAACCTGTCGATTCTTGGGTTCCGTCGACTATAATCGTAGACTCATGTAGAAGTTTCCCTTAGAACCATCGGACTCTTAGTTACTCTGCCATGTGTAAATGTACCCACTTGTTGGAGGTTTTACCCTGGAAATACATAGTACGCCTTGGGAAGTGTGGAAAACTTAACTTGTGGAACCTTAGAATCTTCGAGATCCTCGTTAGGAATTGATTCCATAGCCCTCTCCGAGCTATCTTCAGGAACTCCACAGCGAGCATCCGATATTCCACATCGTTGTTTGTGAGAACTGCTAACCTGACGAAAACCTTAGTCGCCCTTTGATGAGGTCAAAATCAATGAAAATACGAACCTTCGTGTATGAATCAATTGAGATCGTGGATTGAGAGGTTAACCATGCGTAACAAAGCCACGTCCTGATAGTGAGGGTTCGTTGGAATGTCAAGCGGAGACCCGATTCCACTTTGGAGCTTGAAGACCCGAAGCAGTAGATTCATCCTTATATCTCTTTTCACTTCGTGATCTGTGTTCGAATCTTTGAATTTCGGGACGAAATTCCCTCTAATGGGGGGGGGGGGATAATGTAACAACCTGAAATTTATATCCCTAAATGTAACCCTTCTCGTGACTCGTTCTGATCATCCAATCACCGTTTCTGATTCCGACATTTTATTAAGTCATTAATGTGGATCTTATTTTATGACTTAATGAGTGTCTTAATAACCTTAGAACTCATTTTAACGTCTCATATTAATGATCAGAACATTTCTAGAATCAACCATATCGGGTTACGGCGAATTGGCCGGGTGCAACCAAAAGCCCCGTCTAATGCCGGTATCGGGTAGAATTCTACCGTGTCCCAAACTTGCACACTATTTAAAGTGATCCAAATCTTCATTTTGAAGCTTTTTCTTCATTTTACAACTATCACTTCAACCTCTCTCCTCAAACTAGATTTAAAGGTCCAAATCTCAAGTTTAAGGCTTCAAATCATCAAGGTATCTTCTCTAGCTCATTGTGTATCATATTGGACCTTCAAATTCGAGGTTTAATCATGATTTTGAGCCTTGTATATGAGTTTACGGCCCAGGAAGGTGCTTAGGCCGTAAACCCATATTTAAAGGGTTTTTAAGCACTTAAACCCTTCCATGACTCAAACTAGACCTAGATATGACTTTTAGAAATTTGGTAATGGACTTAGAACACTTCAAACATGAATTTTGCGGGATTTGTATGAGTTTATGGCCAACGCATGTGCTTGGTCCGTAAACTCCTAAAGCATGGGTGTAAACTCATTTCCAAGGTGTTAGAAAGCCATCCAACACCACCAAAAGCCTTGGAATAAATCATAGAACCAACCAAAAATAGTTTAGGGACCTTAAACATAAAAAACTCTTCATTTGAGAGTTTACGTCCATAGCATGTGCTCCAAGGCCGTAAACTCCTAATTGTAGGTCATTTGGTGCCCTAAATTCATTTCAAGGCTTGTAAGGATTTTAGGAATCACATGTGATTAACTTTGAGACATTAAAAACACATATTCAAGGGAGTATGAGAGTTTATGGCCATAAGCTCCATGCTAAGGCCGTAAACTCCCTTAAGTGTTGTATTTGGTGATTTAAATTCATTCCAAGCCTTAGGTAAAATTGTTCCAACTCTTCCCAAGTGATTTTTTGCCATTTAAGCTCCATAACCCTTGCCAACATGAGTTCACGGCCGTGAACTCATGTGTGGGTAGTGTATAGGCCGTAAACTCATTAGGAAGTTTACTCTTGGGGAGTAAACTCAAATCCCAAGTCCCTCGCTTCATTTCCCGTCCGTAGATGTCACCCGGGTCACTCCAAACACCCGTTTTGAGGTGTTTTCGTTCGTTGGAGTGTGACTTCATATCTAATTAGAGTTTATGAATCTAATTAGATATATTTGTATGCCATTTCATGTTACATAGGAACCTCACGTGTTATCAGGCCTCGATTCGACGTTTAGCATCCAAAATCGACACATTTCCGCGTCCGGTGAGTTCATACCCCTACCCTTTTTCAATGGTTTTTCAATGTTTTCAGGGGGAATACAAGCAAAAGTACAAGAATATCTTGTACTTAAACACATGATTACAGTTAAATGGTTTCATAATTGTACATTTTTAAGAATTGAAAACCTTTTAACAAACTGTTTTAACTTGCAGAGTTATTTGTTTTAACCCGATTTTCAATTCTTATTATACATTGATGTATCGTATACTTTATATTTGATTGTTCACATTTTAAACTGATAGAACACATAAAGCATTGTAATGTCTGTAATAAAACACTAAGGTTCGAGTGTAAAAGACAGACACCATCAGAAAACATAAAACATCTGTATGTCCTTAACAATACACCTAGGCTCGAGTGTGATAGATAAATACCATCATAATACACAAATCAATTGTAATGTCCTTAATAATACACCTAGGATCGAGTGTAAAGGACAATCACCATAAGATAACACATATATCATTTGTAACGTCCTTAATAATACACCTAGGATCGAGTGTAAAGGACAGACATCATTAGATAACACCTAGGCTCGAGTGTAATGTCCTTAATAAAACACCTAGGCTCGAGTGTAAAGGACAGGTACGTTAGAACTTAACTAGTCATAGGTACTACTTTCCTAGTCGAAAGGTAAAGAGTAATCTTAAAGATTGGAGACACGTCCTTGTAACACTTCCTTGGCACGAGATAGTGGAGGACTAACCCTGTAACCAAAATCTCCGAACGTAGGAGAGCGTGGCTTGAGTGTATAGATCTATACGGGACTGACAATCCCACACCTGGCTGCTAGCTACAGCCAAACCGAAAGGTTCAAGGGTGACGAAAGTCATAAAAAGGATATTGACCCTGGTCCGAGTCATATCTAGTCTGAGTATGGTTAAGGACTCGCAATCAGGATTATTAACACTTTACGAGTATTTATTAGTTTTATGTACGTAATAAAACTAATGTACGTTCAAGGATGACAGGCACACACATACACACTTTCAGGAAAACATGGGGTTTTTCCTAGGGAGAACACTGAACATAACCAGAATCGGTAAAGATATACACACACAGTCAGGAAAACATGGGGTTTTCCTGGGGAGGACACTGACATAATCAGAATTGGTAATAGTTCACACACACACAGTCAGGAGAACATGGGGTTCTTCCTGAGTCACAGTAGTACGTAACTAGAAAAGTATAACAAGTTAAATAACTTAACTACAATTCACAAGAACAATCATGTTTTCATTGAACATCGTTTACTTTACTTTTTGGATTTGGAAACTAACTTTACATAAGAAAATATGGGATTTTCTTGGATAAACACTTTTTCAGGAAACCAAAGGAACTCGTACATTTTCAGAAAAACTAACTGCTTATGAACTCACCAGCTTTATGCTGATTTTCAAACCGCTTGTATTCTCAGGTTCACATTAGACAGGTGCCCGAAGATCTTTTTGTTCGAAGACGGAGTTCTAAGAAGACTCGTTTCGTGTTGTTTATATATGATATGTATCACTTGTATAAATTATGCTTTTGAAACGAATGTAAAAACTTTCATATATGTAATGTAATGGTTGACTTACTTTACTTACTATGTACATTGGATTTGATACTCAACGTGGAGTCAACCTCAGAAATGTTTCCGCCTTCGGTTTTCGGGGTGTGACATGATGTGACAACCCTATATTTTTCCAAAAAGCAATGTAACACTCAGAAGTCAAATACAACGAAAACTATTTGGAATCAACGAAATTAACCTCAAAAATAAAGTGTTCAAATATCTAAATTGGGATGCATCAAATGTTAGATATCGTGCCAAGGTTTCCAAAAACATAAAGAACATTCGAAACCGGGTTGTATTGAAGAAACTATAACCACTCAAATATTTACGACATACCCGGTAAAACACTATTTAACGTAAAAAAAGTGAAATTACAATAAAATGAATTTTAGCCTTAAGTGTCTAAACAAAAGTTGTAGAGTTCGTTAAACTGTAAACGTACATAAAAAGATCGCCCAAATCGGACCTCGTATGAAGAAGTTACGAATTTTCTAAGTTTCGTAACAGTAGTAGAGGGCTAAAAACTCGAATTGAAGATCGAGCAATATTTAGCTAACGCAGCCTAAACTAAAGTTTTAGGTCTCCACAATAGGAGTAAAATGATAAAAAGACAAATGAAAACCGACGTCGGATAAAGAAACTATGAATTTTTAACGGACTTTAGCAGTCCCGGCCTATTAAAAAACATAGAATTAAAAAATGAAGTCAAAACTAGCCGACGGAGTCTAAATGAAAGTTGTAGAGCATAATCTCACCTACGCGTGGATATAAAAAACGCGAAAAACGGAGCTCGTACGCGAAAGTTACGGAATTTAGAAGACGGAAGCCAGGATTACGCCCAGCGTAATGTAGGAGTACGTCCAGCGTACTCAGGTGCAGGGTCGAGTCCCATCGGATGCAGCTCTACGCCTAGCTAGACTCGAGTCGTAAGTCATGACGCAAAGTTACGCCCAGCGTAACCGAAGTACACCCAGTGTACTCCGGTGGTATGCCCAGCGTACTCGCCTTTCCAGCACTATAAATAGAAGGCATAAGCTCCGGATTTTTGGCACACATTCTCAAACTTCCACATACTCTCACACACTTGCAAGCACCAGAAGCCGTCCCGACACCCTCGATTTCCCCACCCGAGCCCCCGACGAAGGTTCTACGCTACCAAGATCCCCGTGAAGCTCGAAGAACGCTGCTTTCCGCGGTTGAAGTTCTGCCCGACTCTAGCCCCACTCTCCTCAAACCAAACAAGTGAGTTCATACCCCTACTTTTCAAGTCTTTCATGTTTTAGGGGGGAAATACAAGTACTATACAAGTAACGTATCGTTTTATAAACACAAATGCAACATCTATCTTATTATTTATCGATACCAACATCTTACGTTACGTATAAAGTTTAGTATATCATCAAGTTATTTTCTCCAAATGGAACATACTTTCTGAAAAACTATAATGGGTATAGTTAGCAAGTTATTCATACATTCTTACGTATACATCTTGAAAAACGAAATACTTTCAACAAAAATGAAGTAAAGTCTTTCTTATCGTAAATCTATTTATACTAAGTGATGTGAGATATTCAAACTTCAACGTACTCTTATGTATGCATTTCAAGTCCTGTATTATAAACCATAATCTCTTGGTGAGAGAGCGTGATACTTGTGTATAGATCTATACGGGATTGACAATCCCGCACCTAAACTGTTAGCTACAGTTAGACCGGCAGGTCTGGGGTGACAAATGTCATAACACTACAACACCTGAAGAATGTTGTTACAGGCAGTCTGTGTCAATAGTATGGTTATAAGACTCGCATGAAAGTATAAAAACAAGTTTGATTTACGAGATTTATATATGCATTCAGTATTTACATCATTTTGAGCACAAAGTTTATCTTTATCATTCAAGTACGAAAAATACTAACGCACTCCAACTTTGGGAACTTTTCAAACTATATATAGAAAATATTGGATTTTCTGAAAACCACGTTCATCGATTTTCTACCAAAAAGACATACTTTTCAATACAAAACACTTATGAACTCACCAACTTTATTGTTGACACTTTTTCGAAACCACTTGTATTTCTCAGGGAATCAGTAATACAGGTAACTACCAGCTTTTGAAGAAGGAACGCTAAGGACGTTTACTATTAAACATTTTACATCATCATATTATAATATTCTTTTGGAAATATGTATAACGCAAAAATATACATTTTTATTATATATATGATGGTTGTGTTACTTTCTTTACAATATTCAATTGTTATGGTACTACATGAAGTCATCCACCCCCGAATGTTTCCGCCATTCTGGTTTGGGGGTGTGACAGTTCATACCCCTACATTTTTCCATATTTTTAATGTTTTCAGGGGGGGAATACAAGCTAAACATAATTTTTTTCAAAACTCATGAAATTCTCATACTTTAACCCTTTTGTACTGTGTTGAGCATAAGGTTCGTTTTTCACTGAAATTTCATAGTTTTCTGGATTCGCTATTCACTACGTTACTCATGCAAACTATAATCGGTATAGTTTGGGATTTTTCTAAACATAACAAGTATAGAAACTTTCACTACTAAACATATGCACTAAAAACAAGAATAGTTTACAGTTTGCACCACTACTCTATTACGTTTTCATAACTGTAATTATCTTTACGAACGGTATACATTCGGATTTTCACTACGATAGAACGCTACTACACTACATGTAAACTAAATTGTACGATACTGTGAGGCGCTACTTCACTACTGTACCCTTAGGTGTACAGGGATAAATCCTATCATAGTATAACCAAAGTCTCCTGGAGGGAGAGCGTGAGATTTGTGAATAGATCTATTCGGGACTGACAAACCCACACCCGAACTGCTAGCTACAGTTGGGCAGGCATTCCCAGGGTGACAAATGTCATTTAACTCGACGCCTGAAGAATGTTGGAAAGGTCTCTAGTCACATCAAGTATGGTTATACGACTCACATTATGTATAAATCACCTTTAGTTTACAATCTGACACTCTTTAACGGTTTTATTTATACTAAATGGAACTAAAACACACTACGTATACTCGCCAAAGCCAGGGTTTTCAAACAGAACCAATTATGCAATGGCTTCACATACAAAATACTTATACTTCATGATTAGCTTTAGCTAGTCTCATGAGGTAGTATTTGCGCATATGACTGCAGTTTTCAGTAACGAACATTCATGGTTTTATACGGAATCGATAACGCTACATTTTCATTACAGAAAATATCGGATTTTCTTGGAAACATACAGATCTTCATGGTTTACTACAGAACTGATAACACTACATTTTCATTAAAGGAAATATCGAATTTTCTTAAAACTATACAAACATTTCTGCTAGCTCATCAACAAGTTTCATTACAAACTACTTCTTATGAACTCACCAGCTTTATGCTGATATTTTTAAACTACTTGTATTCTCAGGAAATCAGTAGACAGGTACCTGCTGGGTTTTTGAGGAGTTGGAGCAATAAGAGTTTAATGTTTATATTATATATATATATATACATATATATATATATATATATATATATATATATATATATATATATATATATATATATATTCTGTATGACAAAATCCAAACAAGTTTCAGACAATTTCCAAATTGATGTAAACATTTTTATTTAAGTATTCAATCTAATGGTTGTGTTGCTATGATTGCTATTATACATTGGTTGTGATGCTATACATGACGTCCTCCGCCCCGAAACGTTTCCGCCATCGGTTTCGGTATGTGACACCATTCTAGTGGATAAAGTTGGAAAATTTATCCATTATAAAGCTATTATGAACTATAAAAATGTGATCTTGTCCCTTCTATCCCTTACATGCAAGATTGGTGATGTCTTATTGGGTTAAGAACTTAGGGTTTTCGACATTAAGCACTTTATAACCATGCAAAGTCATAAAGTTGGAAACTGTATGATTTATATCATTATTATGGGCTTGGATATGAGTTTTGGATGTAAGAACTTAAACGAATAAGCTCTTAATGGAGTTTGGGACTTACGAGGGTACGCCCCGTGTACCTCCGGAGTACGCCCCACATACGCACGCTGAGTTGACTCAATCAACCTAGTTGGTTTTGTTGGATTAGTGTCTAAGTCCATAACTATTTTGGTGTGTACTTGACCCGATGGTGCATGGTCCATTTGGGTTGCCTTTACCAAAGCAACTTGATAGGATGAATTATGGAGATAAAGGATTAATTATGATTTATTAATATATTATGAGAATAATATATTAAAGGAGAAATCATATTGTTTAATTAATATTAGTCAAGAATTAATAAGAATTAAGTTTGTGGCTAAAAGACATTAATTAAACTTAAGGGACTAGAGTTGTCAATTGTATGATAGTTGAATATTGAGCTCAAGGACTCCATATTAGAGGGGTGGACGAATTCTATGGGGAAACCCATTAGAAATCTTCCAAGGCCTCTAAGGAAGGAGTCCATGGGTTGCTTAGGGCCTAAGCATCCAAATTAGGGTTTCCTTGTTAGATAACCCTTATAGCCTCACTATTTAAAGGACCCTTAAGCCCCAAAAACGTGCTGAACTTGTTCTCTAGGGTTTCCACTCGTTTTGGGCAGCCTCATCTCTCCTTATTCTTCATCCTCTTGCTCTTGGTGTTTGTGAGCCATTAGAGGAGTGACACTTGTGACTCTAAGCTTTCTAAAGTCATTACAAGGAGGATTTGTGATTGTTATTGCTACATAACAATCAAGGTAATATCTTAAACCCATTATTATGTTAATATTGATTATCATATGCTAGATTTAGGGTTTAAAGTCTTGGATGAATAGCATGTACAATAGAGAAGCCTAGATCCAAGCATTAGGGTTGCATAAGCACATAGGATGTTCTTATGGCTAAAACCCATCAGTGGTATCAGAGCCTTGATTGGTTTCTATTGTATTGATGCCTTGTTTGTTTGTTTGTTCAAGCCTTAAAAATTCGTTTTTTGCCCCCCTGTCTGATGAACTCGGCGAGTTCCAATGTGGACTCGGCGAGTAGGCCTCAACTCGGCGAGTCCAAGAGGAACTCGGCGAGTTCGAGCGTCAGAAAGAGGGGATTTCGGGATTTCTTGCTGTTTTACTCATGGATACTTCCCTTAACTGTTGTGGGTCATTAAAATCCGATTTAAACATATTTTTGAGTATATCCTTGATTAAACAAAAGATATTTACCAATTGATTAGATAATAACTTCCTTATATGATTAAAGATTGATTATTTGTATTAATTGGGTAACTTATCTTGCAAGAAATTGAAATTAGGTCAAATATAGATAATGACAAAATTAATTGTTTAATTTCTATTATTTGTTATTTGATCCTTCTGTTGTGAAAAGTTTCAATTATGCCCATGTAAGTTTTATAGTTTAAATTAAAACTTAAAAGTTTTGTTTTGAAATTTAAACAGTTAAAACCCTAATGTTTTGAAATGTTTCAAAACTTTCCCTCAAGTTTTGGAATTTAAAAGTTGAATAAAAGTTTAATTTAGAAATGTTAAATTCTAAAACCCTAGTATAGTTTTGAAATGTTCAATTCGCACCCTTATGGTTTTATTAATTAATTAAGGTGTATAATTAAAGGAGATTTAATAAATCCATAAGTTTTGGTTTACAATTTAATTAAATTAAAATATAATTATTAAATTTGACCATCTAGTATTTTAAAAGTATAAAATACACCCTATACTATATATAACATTAAAAGTCTAACATTATATATATGTATGAGTAAAAGTCAGTCTTACCGTTAGTAAGCCTCATTCACGAAGCTGGTCTATAATGGGTGTTTAAGGAAATTGCCTATAAAATGGCGATTGAATGGGTATCCACTCTTACCCACCGCACTCTTGACTAGTGGAGGGTCGTTAGCCGAACGGGTAGGATAGGACAGAAACCTTCCGTTATAAGTATAATGAAATACAAAAGTAACTAAATGCTTTTACAAATTCCCAATCTTAATTACTTTAGGCAAAAGTGAATTGATGCAATTCCATGAAATTACACTTTGTACCCTTGCGAAGACGTTAGTGGAGCGTGTGTGGTTAACCGGAACACTAAATGGGTCTAAGCAAAGGTAGCAAAGGGTGACTCAATGTTTGTCATAGTTCGGTGGAGCGTGTGTGGTTAACCGGCACATCGAATAGGTGACTGTAACAGGTGGGGGCACCATGTAGATTTGCATGGTTATTCACACCCGCTTTGTGATCCTCGGCATCCCAGTCACAAACTAGAGGGGCATATCGAGATTTAAACATGCCATTGAAAAGTTCAATGAATCTCAAAGGATCTAGGAGTTTTCAATACATTTAAAACTTAATATGTTTTTCGTTTTTCATGGTGGAAAACTAGTGAATCGTCATTCACTTACCTTCAAATGTTCTGCAATTTGGGTTACGGCATCCCTCTCCCGAGTTGTGGAATATTGTGTTGGGTCCTAGCCTTAGTATATCATTTGGGTGATTTACTAAGGACTCAATAAATCAACTAATTTGAATTCGTTTTCTCCCGTTTTGTAGACGTTAAAGTATGACAATCATGGTCTTCCCAAATTTCAAGGAAAAGGTGTTCCTGCTGAAAATAAGCTATTCCGCTATTCAAGTAAAGAATCAAAGTGGACTAGTTTGATTTCACTTCCTCCTCCTCCTCCAATTATTCTCCCTAACCCACAAGATCGAAGAATTGAAAGGTTCAATGTCACTAAAGCCCTATTGGAAATGAAACATGAAGATGGTAAACCCGTGTGTGCCCACGTTCTAGGAATGAAATCACACATCGATAGGTTGATTATGTTGGGTGCGTCATTCCCTGATAAGTTGGCTGTAGACTGGGTTCTGCAGTCACTCCCTTAATCATATAATGAGTTTAAAAGAAAGTATTATATGATGGATCATGACGCAAACCTCATTGACCTAACTTACATGCTCATTGCTGCTGAATCAGAAATGATTTGGCAAAGCAATGGAGCATATTTGTTGGGAAAATCAACCAACCATGCTTCTGAGGACGTTCTAGGAGAACCGACCTGCGTTTGTTGCCAAGTGAAAGGGCGTTGGATACAAGTCTGTCCTAAGAGCCTGAAGAGTCCAGAAGATGGGAGAGTCAAAGAGTATGGCTGTGCTTCAGGTAAAATCCACTATCTAACTCCATTAAGTTCCTATTCATTGATTCTTAATACATAATGTGATAAGATTGCATTTTAATGTTTTGCAGGATCAATGAAAAGAGAGGAAGCCTGATGGAAAAGCAAGATGAGTCTGATCACGAAAAGATGGATCTCGATCACATGAAATCGAAGATTATATTTTGAGCTTAGAAAGTTATGATAGAGTTGTTAGGAATATTTAATTACATAGTTTTTCAGTTGATTTTGCATTGTAAGGACAAATGTTTTCCGCTGCTTTTATGAATAAAATAAATTTTGTTTGACGTATTTATTTATTTATTTATTTCCTTGCAATGAAATCGTTATAAAAAATTGATGTTTGCATATTTCTACAACGAATGGATGTGATTCTTAATTATGTTATTTGTGGAATGATCAAGAATTTACCAAATAGGGAAAGTTTCTCATCACCCAAGTTTCAATTGGATAGAGACTTGGAATCATACAACTTGGTTGCATGATGAATGAGAAATTTCATACTTGGAAATTAGACTAATTAGTTGACAAAGTGTCAAGTGAAGGACTAGGAGATCAAGTACACAAGGTTGTGTGTTGATCAAGTCCACCACAAGAGTAACAAAGACATTCGTCATGATTTACTAAGGTTAAGTAAATATGATTACAGTTATGAGATTAAGTGTAATTCTTAGTTGATTGAAAAAGTTTAAATCAATAGCAGAACGAATAAGAAGAATCAAGTAGGCAATAGGATAAAAGTTTCTCTATTCTAAGAAGAAGGGAGAGTATCCGAAGACGAGTCATCGGACTCATCCGAAGTACGCCCCGCGTACAGCGAAGCATGACGACCTTCGCACTCGAGTTCTTCGGATGACGCATGCAGTGACGTTTCGGACGCGTACATCCCACGTACTCCGAGGCTTCAGCCTCCTATAAATAGGATGCGAGGGCAGCCGGCTCAATTGCTATTTTTCTCTCTTCTCTCTCCCGTTTTGCATGCCCGAAGTATCCCAAAGCCCCGGTCTCAATCTCGAGTCCCGAAGCAAGATCCGAAGCCCCGAGAATCCCGAAGAGCGTGATTCCCGAGCCGAAGCTCTGCCCGCGAGAAGTTCAATTTTTGTGAAGATCTTCTAGATCTGCGGAGATATACTACTTCTGTAAGCCGTAGTGCTGTCTGATCATCTTCTGATCAAGTGAGTGTATACTACCTTTCATAAACACGATAATAATACAAGTATGGTTTGAGTGTATTAAGTATATTGTTGTTTATATGGGTGAGTGTGTAGTTACTTTCTTCTAACACATAAATATGAAGTATTTGCTATGAAATACGTGCTATGTGTTTATATATTATTTGTCTATTTGAGATGGGCATGGGAATTGATGTTTTATACCAGTGTTAAATGATTTAAACTGTGTAAGTATTTATATCTATGAAAAAGTTGGGTAGAACTTGGGTAGATGGGATAGTTGGTGACTATGGAGTTAGCGCCTATTGTATAAACCTTGGCGACGATGTGACTTCGTGCCTATTTGATGAACCTTGGCGACTATGGAGTTAGCGCCCGTTGATTAAACTTTGGCGACTATGGAGTTAGCGCTTGTTGAGTAAGCCTTGGCGATTATGGAGTTAGCGTTTGTTAAGTGAACCTTGGTGACTATGGAATTAGCACCTATTGTTAAGTGAACCTTGGTGACTATGGAGTTAGCGTCTGATAGCTATGGATTTAGTACTTGATAAATAAACTTGGGCAACATTGGATTTCGTGCCAATTCCTTAGGAATAAATCAATGAAGGATAGTTGGTTCTTAGGGTAAAACCTTAAGAAGATAATGGGGATGGGTAATTGGGTTGGCTGTCTGCTGATTAAATATAATAATTATATTATTGTGGGTTGAAAACCCTATATGCTCACCAGGCTCCCAAGCCTGACCCACTCAGTTTTCTTTTCGTTACAGGTAATGGCACAAGGGTATAAGTTGGCGGACTTGACGAGAGATTTTGGATTACAGATCAGTAGTTATAAATAACTATTGTAAGGTCTATTTTATATTGTTTATGCTTTTGGTCTGTATCGAACATAACATCCCAAGGTTTTATTATTTAATGAAAATACATTCTCTTTGAGAAATGTTTGGATAAATGGTTATCATATTTTTGTTTTTGGGAACAAATTCCACAACAGTTTTCTTTAAACGATTACTCTGATTTTAAAAACAAAGCATAAACAAATCGGTCTTTTCTGGCCGTGAAATTGGGGATGTCACAATAGAGGGAATGATTAAGTTCATGTCTCATATCTATATGATATCTAGAATGGAGGAATATATGATCCCTTATCTAAAGGACACGCGTATCTGATAAGATCAGAGTTGACAGCAGCTTTGGAAAGTTACGATTACAGATCAGGATCTGAAGTCATACGCAGAATAGTTATTAGACTTATCTAAGTGGGAGACTGTTGGATTAGTGTCTAAGTCCATAACTATTTTGGTATGTACTTGACCCGATGGGTGCATGGTCCTTTTGGGTTGCCTTCACCAAAGCAACTTGATAGGATGAATTATGGAGAGAAAGGATTAATTATGATTTATTAATATATTGTGAGAATAATATATTAAAGGAGAAATCATATTGTTTAATTAATATTAGTCAAGAATTAATAAGAATTAAGTTTGTGGCTAAAAGACATTAATTAAACTTAAGGGACTAGAACTGTCAATTGTATGAAAGTTGAATATTGAGCTAATGGACTCCATATTAGAGGGGTGGACGAATTCTATGGGGAAACCTATTAGAAATCGTCCAAGGCCTCTAAGGAAGGAGTCCATGGGTTGCTTAGGGCCTAAGCATCCAAATTAGGGTTTCCTTGTTAGATAACCCTAATAGCCTCACTATTTAAAGGACCCTTAATCCCCAAAAACGTGTTGAACTTGTTCTCTAGGGTTTCCACACATTTTGGGTAGCCTCCTCTCTCCTTATTCTTCATCCTCTTGCTCTTGGTGTTTGTGAGCCATTAGAGGAGTGACACTTGTGACTCTAAGCTTTCTAAAGTCATTACAAGGAGGATTTGTGATTGTTATTGCTACATAACAATCAAGGTAATATCTTAAACCCATTATTATGTTAATATTGATTATCATATGCTAGATTTAGGGTTTAAAGTCTTGGATGAATAGCATGTACAATAGAGAAACCTAGATCCAAGCATTAGGGTTGCATGAGCACATAGGATGTTCTTATGGCTAAAAATCATCAGGTTTGACCAATTGACTTTGACTGCTTTGAACAAGTTTAACCTTGAGGGTTGATGTGAATATTTAATCCACTAGTTTTTTATTTATAATTCCTAGTTTATCACATCTAAACCACACCTTACAGGCAGTGAACCCGATCGAGTATAATATAACTTTGATAAGCAAGGGTGTCGAACACAAGGGGAATAATAGTGAATTAATTTAAAATGTTTGATTATAGGTTACACAAAACACACAAAAGCCGTAAAGAAAGGTTTTATGGAATTAAATCTCAATCAAACAAATAAATATCAAATCTCGATAAGCTGACCAAAGACAAATCTCTTTGAGTACTTTGGTTTAGACGAATTACATCTTAAAATCATAGACAATTGCACACACATATTTTTTTATTCATGTTCACCGATTTCTAAAATGATTTGGTTCATGTTCACTATTATTAATCCTTTAGCAAACAAGTCAATTCAAACAGTGATAAGTTGATTAAATTAACAGGTTTCCTAGTGTTCAGTTCATAACAAGCAAGACTTGTAATAATAGTTAATCATATTGATTGATTCAATTAACTTATATGTGGTTGGTCATTACAGATTCTCACACATTAACTTACTTATTTTCTAGTTAACCCTAGGTTCATGTTCACTAATACTAGGCGTACAAACTTGTTTTCACAAAACTATAAGACTCGATCAATCAAGAAGATGTTCATATAACTCAATATACCTGGTTATTAACAGAAAATAATTGTCATTAACACATGAGGATCTTTTAACAAGCTTAACAAGATAAATTAAACATGAATATAACAATCCAAATAGCAATTAATCCATAAATCAAGGTTTCATCTAATCATAAACACAAAGCAAAGGGTTTTAACACCCAAATCAGAAAGTAATTGCATATAGAATCATAATGGAATGCTAAACATGTTCCTGTTAACAAACTACATGATTACCAACATGAATCTGCTCTCCAATCCTTTAGATCTTCGCTCCTCTCAACTTAACGGCCTTCCGACGGCCTTCTAGACCCTCAAAACGGCTTCTTGGGGGTTTATAATCGCAAGAATCAATCTAGGGTGTAATATCTATCATTAGGGATAATTTTTGGCTTTATTTATAGTTTTCAGCATCAACTAGACGATTTTAGACACCAACTCGGCGGGTTCTTAATTAAAATCCTGCATTCCCCAAGTCAGCATCAAGAATCGCGAAGCTTCTGATCAACTTGTTGAGTTTGTGTTAAACTCGACGAGTTCGATAGGAATCACCATTTTCTTAAAACACGAAAGTCGTCTGAAAGAGTGTCTAGTTTTCAAAACATTTTGAATCTCGTTAATCGCAGTTATGAGTCATGAGATATGGCTAAACACTGACGAGGGGTCAAGCTGTCCAGCAACACCATTTTTGCGTCTTTTTAGCTATTTTCTCCTCCTTTTGCATTCCAGCTCCCATTTTTACTGTAATTTAACATTTCAAACCATATTAAGTATATTTTAGTTCTAAATAACATAAAAACATAGTATAAAATAATAATAAAACGTCATAAATATATGCATAAAATGGACGTTATCAAACTACCCCACACTAGTTTTTTGTTTGCCCTCAAGCAAAACTGATTTTATTATTATCATATCAAGACTTTAGCTACCAACATCGCATAAGACAATCCATTTTGAGTCTCTCCATTACTCCAAGACCGCAATGCATGTATTTGTGTCTAAATTTTTCCTAAAAACCTACACAATCCTAAATACTCACAATCTTCATAAACACTTGCCCACTTCTTTTGAACAACGCTCATTTTATGAATCCCTCCGAATCCATCTATAACACCGTAAATTTTCAAACAAAAATTTTCATTTAAAAACCCAATTATCTCATTTCTAAACCAAAAATTCCACAAACATCAAGTTATCAAAATACATGTCCCAAAGTTGTTTATAACACAAATCCAGAATCCTCCAAAAACATATCTCCAACTCAAGTGTGTGTACAATCAAGTCGGTGCCTTCCCGTGATCCTGAGAGATACCTGAAACACATAACACATAACACGGTAAACACGAAGCTTAGTAAGTTCCCCAAAATACCACACACATCACATTAGCCACTCGAGGCTAACTCAATACGACCCTCCGGTCCTAACTCAATAAGCTCATAATAATAATGCTCAACAAAAATCACAAAGACATAACGAAGGATATCAAAATACTCAATATAACACATAAGACCCTCCGGTCACACATAGATACCACTCATGGTAAGTATAGTGAGAATACTCACCTGGTAATCAAGTAAGTAATAATCTCGTACACGAATCTCGAACTAGCCTCCACCTAACACATAAGATAATAATCTCTAACCAACACTTAAATCACGACTTGAAATAAGCTAGGTTAATTTCTCTCAAACTGATAGAATGGGTAAAACACCATTTTACCCCTTCACGTTCCTCATACCCCCTGCCTTGACCAAACGTTAAAGTTAACAGAAGTCAACATTCGAGTCAACTGTCCATGTTGACTCGACTCGCCGAGTTCATCCATGTGACTCGCCGAGTCCCCCTTGTTTCTTCAGACCCTCGCGAAAACCCAACTCAAATCGCCGAGTTAGCCCATCAACTCTCCGAGTTACTCGTGTCCAGACTCATTGGGGAAAACTAGGGGTGCAAACGTGCCAAGCTACTCGTGAGCTACTTGAGATCGAATCGTTAAAAGCTCGACTTGAGATCAATTTTAAATGAGCCCGAGCCGAGCTCGAGCTTAATATTAGGCTTGTTTATTAAACGAGCTCGAGCTCGAGCCTCTATTACTTGGCTCGATTATGATCGCGAGCCTAAACGAGCCTACATATATATATATATATATATATATATATATATATATATATATATATATATATATATATATATATATATATATATAATAAAAAAATTATTTTTATTTTTATATATTAAAATAAATAATAATTTAATAAATACCATTTTAGGAAATTAGAGTATACCGTATACGAGCCGAGCCCAAACCGAGCCTGAGCCCATACAATTCTTAACGAGCCGATCTCGAGCTTTGTACCATAAGGCGTGAACGAGATCGAGCCTATAAATAGTTAAATGAGCCTAGCCCGAGCCTGGTCAGGCTCGAGCTCGACTCGGCTCGTTTGCAGCCCTAGGGAAAACCATAGCCGACTCGTTGACTCGGCGAGTCCCTTCATTCTGAATTCTCAATCAGACGTTTCAAGGTATATCTACTACTCCACACTCTAGATCTAGGCTCCCAATGCTCGAATGTCACGTCAAGCTTCGATCTTTACGTTCATGCATGTCATATTTTTCTCCAAAAGGCCAATACAACTCTAACAAGGGTTTTTAAGTACAAATACTCTTATATGGTTGAATAAAGTTGGGACCTTTGGACTCTATGGACCTCACAAGGTCCAGATATGAAGTATAGACCTCCTGATAGACTCAATCCATTCAATGTCCCAATAAAAGGTGGTAAAAGCCCCAACCTTCCATAATCACGAGATCTAACCCATAAGATGAGAAAGGTGTAGGATTTTTACCTTACACAGAAGCTCTTGGTCGATATAGCACTAGATCCAACAGTTCCTCCTCGTTCCTTGTTGGATAATCTCATCTTCTCCTCAAAAGATGCACTAGAATACTCAAAGATTAGCTTTATAACTATCTTAGCTTACCACACACGTTTAGGGTTTCACTCAGGGGTGTTGGGCAGTTGGTGAGGCGGAAATGAGGACATAAGTTCTCTTAAATAGGCCCCAACCCCAGGGATTTAGGGTTTCACCTCACAGTGCCTACTCGACGAGTCAGCTCTCTGACTCGTTGAGTCGGTCATTAAACCCACGTGACCAAATCGGACTCTACTCGACGAGTTAGGCTCACAACTCGCCGAGTCAATCATGAAATCCCAAATAATAAATAAATAAAATAAATACCTGGGATTCAGGATGCTACACCTGTTGGAATAGTGTCTAAGCCCGTAACTATATTTGGTATGTACTTGACCCGGTTGTGCATGGTCCTTTTGGGTTGCCTTCTCCAAAGCAACTTGACAAGGTAATTTAAGGAGAAAGACAGAATATTATGCTTTATTAATATATTATAAGAATAATATATTAAAGGAGAAATCATATTTATTTAATTAATATTAGTCATAAATTAATTAGGAATTAATTTGGTGACTAAAATAGATTAATTAAATAAATGGGTATAAACTGTCAAATGCATGATAGTTGAGTTTTGGGTTGGAGAACCTGATGGACTAAGGGGGAACGAAATTACGATGGGGATCCATCATATTTTCGTCCAAGGGCCCTAATCTAGAAGGTTCTGTGGGCTGCTTGGTGATTAAGTTGTCTATTAGGGTTTAGGCTGAAACCCTAGCAGTCAGCAGTATAAATAAGACCCCTAGGCTATGGAAATCGAATACCACTTGATACTAAGAGAAACCTAGGCCAATTTCAGCACCTCTCTCATATTGCCTTCTTGCTTGTGGGGTTTGTGAACCATTAGAGGAGTTACAATTGTGACTCTAAGCTCAAGATCAAGAAGATTACAAGGATTCAAGCTACTTGAAAGAGGTAATCCATTTAGATATGTTTTCTTTATGATAATTTCGAATTATATCTGATAGATCTAGGTTTGTAAGTCTTGGAATCAAAGCATGTACAATAGAGAAACCTAGATCCAAGCATTAGGGTTTGTATGAGCACATAGGATTGTTTCTTATACATAAAACCCATCAATGGTATTAAATCCTTGATTGGTTTCAATTGTATGTGATGCTTAACTGTTTTACTTGCTGAAAATCGAGTTTTTTTTGCCTCTGCCCGACTCAACTCGGCGAGTCAGTATCTGGACTTGGCGAGTTGGCCCCTACTCGGCGAGTTCAGTGTTGACTCGGCAAGTTTGTGCGTCAGACAGAGGGTATTTAGGGATTTAGCTGCTATTTTGACTTGGATTTGATGCCTAAATCGTTTTTTGAAGTTAAAATCCAAATTTTATCTTAATTAAATGATTATCCGTTCCAAAACAATAGATAATTTCAAATCTTTTGAATATTGGTTGTTTATATGATAAATATGGATTATTTAAAATTATTTGGTAATTATCTAATGACTAAAATAAGATTAGGTCAAATATAGATAATTATGAAATTAATTGTTTAATTTAAATTATTTGTTATTTGATCCCTCATGTTTTGAAAAGTTCAAAACTTGCCCTCAAGTTTTGAAATTTGAATTTTGTGATTAAAAGTTTAATTTTGAATAATTTAAATTTCAAACCCTTAGAGTTTTACAAGTTTAAAATTCAACCTTATACTATTATATATTATTACCATCTTAATATATATATATATATATATATATATATATATATATATGTATGTATGTATAAGTTAAACTGCTAGTCTTATCGTTATTAGGCCTCATTCACGAAGTCAGTCTATAAGGTGAGTATAAGGTTGCTGCCTATAAAATGACGCTTAATGGGTGTACACTCACACCCACCGCTTGCTTGACTGGTGGAGGGTCGTTAGCCGAACGGGTAGGATAAGGCAACCCTCTCCTCATTAAAAAGTATAATGTAAGATACAAATTAACTACATGTTTTACAAATTCCCAATCTTACTTACTTTAGGGTAAAATGTGAAAGTGATGCTAATCCATGGAATTACACTTCGTACCATTGTCAAACGTTGATGGAGCATGTGTGGTTAACCGACACATCAATTTGGGGATCACATTGGTAGCGAAGGGTGACTCGATGTTTGTCATAGATCAATGGAGCATGTGTGGTTTACCGGCACATTGATTAGGTGATAGAGACATTGAGTGCACCATGTTGATTCGCATGGTTATTCATAATTTGTTTGCGATCCTCGGTATCCCAGTTGCAAATTTGAAATGCATATCGAGATTTAAACATGCCATTGAAAAGTTCAATGAATCTCAAAGATCTAGGAGTTTTCAATACATTTAAAACCTAAATGTCTTTTTCGTTTTTCATGGTGAGAATTAGTGAATCGTCATTCACTTACCTTCAAATTATTTACTTTTAGAGTACGACATCCCTTTCTAAGTTGTAAATAATGTTGTTGGATCCTAGCCCTAATTTCTCATTTGGGTGTTTAATTAGGGTCTCATTTCTAATCAAACTTTGTTCCTTTCTTTTCCAGATGTCTGCAAACAACAACAATAACAACGCTTCTGGGTCATTCTCGTTGATGAACCTGTGTCAGAAAGTGACATTTGATGGGTCAAACTTCAACGAGTGGATGAGGTATATTCGCATGATCACACGCTATGAGGAAAAAGAATATGTCCTCGATGAAAAGCTTGAAAAGATCATCCCAGATGTTGCTACTCCTGAAGAGCTGGCCGCCTTTGAGGCCCACGAGCGTGATGCTACGAAAGTTCATTGCATCATGCTGGCCACCATGAACCTCGAACTCCAAAAGTCCTATGAGGACATGTATCCGTATGAAATGCATCAGTATGAACTCCAAAAGTCCATACACATCCTTGGTTTTACAATTGATTGGATCTTGGGAGACTTTGATTTAAATCATGTTTTGGAAACAAAAGTACTTACTTGGATAAAGTGTTGAAACGTTTTAGCATCGAGAATTCCAAAAGAAGGGAGTTACCAATCCAAAGAAATACCAAGTTTAGTAAGACTCAAAGCCTGAGTACTGATGCCGAGATAGCAGAAATGAGTCGAGTACCATATGCTTCCGCCATTGGCTTGATCATGTACGCTATAACATGTACCCGACCTGATGTGACTTTTGCTTTGAGCATGGTCAGCCTATATCAAGGGAACCCTGGTAGAGCTCACTGGATAGTAGTAAACAACATTCTTTAGTATCTACGAAGTACAAAGGACTGGGTCCTTAAACTTGGTGGCAATGAAGACTTGAGAGTGACAGGGTATAGTGACGCCAGTTTTCAGACCGACAGAGATAACTTCCATTCTCATTTGGGCTGGGTATTTACCTTGGATGGAGGAGCAGTAACTTTGAAAAGTTCCAAGCAGGAGACCGTAGCTGATTTAACATGTGAGTCAAAATACATAGTAGTGAGCGAAGCATCAAATGAGGCGATATGGTTGAAGAACTTCATCGGATACCTTGGAGTTATACCGGTCATAAAGGAGCCTATGGAGATTTGTTGCGATAACGAAGGAGCGGTTGCCTTAATATAGGAACCAAGGGATCATGGGAGATCTTGACACATCAACAGAAAATACCACTTCATTAGACATCGGGTAGAAGAGGGACTCCTCGTAGTAAAGATGGTATCGTCAGAAGAGAACCCATCAGATCCCCTCACAAAGGGTCCGAGCAGGGTTAAGCACTTACAACATGCGAGGAGCATTGGTTTGAAGGACGATATTAGTTTTGGTGATTAGATAGTTGTTTATAAACTTGTAATAGATAAAATGTAACTGATATTTGATGATTGAATAAAGGAGTTTTATTTTTGAGTAAAGTTACTATCTTGTGTCAATTATTTACTATTATTTCATTTTGCATGTTTTGAGTTCCAAAATAATAAGATTATTCGAAGTATCCACAGTTGATCATAGTTTGGAAGTAGGCTATGAGGTTAGACTGTCATGAATTGGCTTGTAGATTGTCTAAGCGTTTAGACATAGCAAAAGTTTGCTGGAACGTTCATGAGTACTCTTGAAATAAGATTTGAGTATTAGATTAAACCCACACTCATGTGAATCACTTCATGGAATTTATCATGAGTTATTGTGAGATGATAATATCGTATAGTCTTTAAACCGAGATATATGAATTGTTGTTTACCAGTTGGTTATGCATTGATAGTGCGTTAACACATCAGTAACTTGATGTTATAAAACGTATTTTTGTGTACGATTTAATAAGTAAATAGTAAAAGCATATAAGTCAAAGTTTATATGTTCCTTTTATCCTAAGAGGATTAAAAGCGATATCTTGGGCCTCTCGATGACTTTGTGTTGACTTATGTGTCGGGCCCGGTCAGGACTAAATTGATGTGTTCAATTAAGTTCTATGTCAGACAAATCAGAAATCGGGAAACAAACTGTTGGATAATGAGTATGAATTTATTCCATGTCTTTGTCCACACGATATCTTGAGAACGGAGGACTACATGATCCCTTATCTAAAGGACGCGTTATTGACTAGGTCAGAGTACGACAACGACTTTTGAGAGCTACGATTGCTAATCGGATTTTGAAGTTGTACTTGCACTTATAGTTATTAGACTTATCCAAGTGGGAGACTGTTGGATTAGGTGTTTAAGCCCATAACTATAATTGATATGTACTTGACCTGATAGTAGCATGGTCCTTTTGGGTTGCCTTTACCATAACAACTTGACTGGATGAATAATGGAGAAAGAGGTTAATTGTGATTTATTAATATATTATAAGAATAATATATTAATTGATACATCATATTATTTAATTAGTATTGATCAGAAATTAATTTTATGATTAAAAGAGACTAATTGAATTAAGGGTACTGATATTGTAATTATAAGATAATTGCAAAGTCGGGCTTATGAATCCCTAAGAAAGGGATGGACGAATTCTATGAGGGAGCCCACATAGATTTCGTCCATAGGGTCTTCTGGAAGGATCTTGAGGGCTGCTTGAGGACTAAGCAACTGGATTAGGGTTTTACCTGAAACCCTAGTAGCTCAGCTATATAAGGAACCCCTTGGATCCCTAAAATCGGCCACTTGAACCCTAGAAGGAATACTACCCGGTTTTGAGCCTCCTAAACCTCTCTCATATTCTTCCAACTTGCTACTTGGTGTTTTTAATCCATTTCAGGTGCAACAATTAAGGCACTAGGCTCTTGAAGGTCAAGATCTACAAGCTACAATCAAAAGGTATTCTTCTAAACTTGTATTATGTTATGATTTCCGAAAATTGCATGCTAGTTAGGGTTTATGCTTTGGATAACTTGATTTGCATGTATAACTCGAGAAAAACATAGATACGAAGCATTAGGGTTGCATGTACACCATAGGGATGTTGTAGTGCTCAAAACCCATCATTATGTCCCAAGCTTGAAGCTTTATGAGTTTGATGAACTCCAGAGCATAGCTTCTGTTCTTTTAGGTGTTTTTAGACGTTTGGGTTAAAAAAATGAGATCTTGGTCGTCAAGATCTCTTCATGCATGAGATATGAGGAACTTTATGATTAGAGGATTAGAGTTTATGAGTTTTAGACTTGTCCAACCTTGCTAAGGCTTAAAGTCAACAACTTTATGGAGTAATGGACCTTATTCAGCCCATATTTGTAGTGGTAGCAAATGTCTTAACAGATTAAGACAAAAAGAGTGAAAAGAGGAAGTCTGGAGAGTACACCGTGCGTACTCCTAGTTACACGTCGCGTAACTCTGAGCCACCCCAATGCATGCATGGCTAGTTGTACGCCCAACGTAGAGGGATGTACGCCTAGCGTACGCGCTGGGTGTTAACTTTCGTTGACTTTTATGGTTTTGGTCAAGATGAGGACTTTTGAGGGGCAAAATGGTATTTTTACCCTCCTAAGGTTTAGTAGAGGACTTGGTCTAACATTTTAAGGGTTGTTCGTGTCAATTATTAATTAGAGGTATATGTGACATATGTTAGGCGGAGGCTAGACCGACAGTTCGGGTGCAGTATTTATTTACTTTACGTGTGAGGTAAGGCTTGTCACTATACTTACCTGTGTCGTAATCCATGTGTGATCAGATGGTCTTATTCGTGTTAGTGACCAGAGGTTCCTATGTGCTTATACTGAGATATGTGTTATTGTGCATTATGTTTATGTGATTTGTGCTGTTACATTATCTTGCATATATTGAGTTATGATCGGAGGGTCCATACCGAGCCGTGAGATTGGATGGTCTTCACTGAGACACATGACCGGAGGGTCCATACCGAGACGTGAGACTAGAGGGTCCTCACTAAGACTTATGACTGGAGGGTCCTTATCGGTACATAGTGTAACGCCTGTTCCGAGTATCATTTAATTTTCTAAATTTTTAGGGTTTTGTGCTAGGACTCGACGATTTGGGGAACCCAACTGGACGAGTAGAGATCGATTTTGGACGCGGGACTTAGGGTCTACTCGACGAGTTGGAAGGCCCCAACTCGACGAGTAGACATTATAAAGGAAAACCCTAATTTTCAAAGATTTGTACCATATTTGGCCACATTTTGGTGCTTTCTTGAGTGTGTGTAAGCCTTAGAGATTGAATCTTATGCTTTTTAAAAGGAAACTTGAAGCTTGAAGAGATTGAAGTGAGGAGAGGGCTTTGGATCCGACATCTACATGTTGTTAACATCCATTTAGAGGTAAAAAGTTGATACCTTGATCTTTATTTGCTTGGATATCATCTTATGGAAGAATATGGTCACTTTTGGTGCAAAAAGGGTGTCATACTTGGATTTGGACTTGTCATGAGGATATGGTTCCAGATCTGGACACCTCTAGGTCTTCAATGACATAAAGTTGCTCCCTATACCTAGTGTAGGCCCTTTTCCCATCCTAAGTATTATATGAACCCTAGCTTTAGTGTTTTAGCCATTTGAGGCCATGCATGAACGTAAAGTTTGAAACTTTACGTGGTATTTCGGTCTTAAGGTACTGGATTTGTAGTTGGAAGTTTGGATTCGACTGGAAGAGTTGATTATGTTAAGACAAGGGAAAACTTGACGAGTTGCCCTGGCGACTCGGCGAGTTGAAACGGGTTTCCTGTTTTCGGTATGCAGAGTAAACTCGACGAGTTGATAAGATAACTCGACGAACTGGATCAAGTTTTCCTCGTTTTCGGTATGACGAGTAACTCGACGATTTTATGAGACAACTCGGCAAGTTGGTTAGGGTTTTCCTGGTTTCTGGACTATGAAGGAACTCGACGAGTTGCTAGATGCACTCGACGAGTTGAGGTCAACATAGATTGTTGACTTGGACTTTGACCAGGGTTGACCAAGTTTGACTTAAGGGTATTTATGGTATTTAGGGATTTTGACAAGTTAATCACATGATGGTTATAGGCAGTTGAGTTAGAGCTGCGTGTTGGGACTTATCTGATTCTATCTTATCAGTTCAACATTCCTGAGAGGTGAGTCTCCTCACTATACCCATGGGTCGAAGGCACTAAGGCCGACCCATTTTATGATATGTGGTACACTAGTTGAATCAGTGTTATGTGGCATGTTATCTGGTTATGTGCTAGGAGGTATGTGTTGGATTAATGTCTAAGTCCATAACTATATTTGGTATGTACTTGACCCGACCCGACATGGTCCATTTGGGTTGCACTTCACCGACACAATTTATATGGATAATCTTTTGAGAATAGTATGTTTATGATTAATATTAATATATTATAAGTTCTAATATATTAATATGGAATCATATTATTTAATTAGTATTGATCAAGAATTAATTTATAATTAATTAAGTGATCAAAAGAAACTAATTAAATATGGACTCTTATATATATGGAATGGGCCAAGTTCATTTAGGTTGGGCTAAGCTTTCATGGATATTCCATGGAGTGTTTAACCCATGGATCCTAGGAAATGAAAAGTCATGGGTATTAGGGTTTAACCCTAATCCTCCATACTATATAAAGATGTCCTTGGTTGGTGAAATTGGCACTAGTGTGTGGTACACTAAGAAGGGCTAGCCAATTTCACTAGAGAGAACCAAGTATCCATATTCTCTAAAGTCTTCCAAGGTGTTTTGGTGATTTGTGATTCCATTTGAGGCTTCCACACTATTGGGGCTAAGCTCTTAAAGCTTGAAGACATCAAGCTACATCAAAAAGGTATGTCATCTAACTAGTACTTTGTAGTATAAGAACTTCATAATATGCTAGTTAGGATTAAAGCCTTGGAAAGTTCTTATTTGCATGTATTATAGAGAAAACATAGATCCAAGGTTTATAGGGTTGCATGTACACCATAGGAGTGTTAGAATGCTCAAAACCCAACAGTATGCTAGTTGTATATGTGGTATGCTTGTATGGAAGACGATGGAAGAGCCCATGACACCTGGATGTAGACCATGTGGAGAGCCCATAGCTTTCCTATTAAAGACCATGGGAGAGCCCATGACACCTGGCTGTAAGACCATGTGGAGAGCTCATGGATTTCCTATTCAAGACCATGGGGGAGCCCATGACACTTAGGTGTAAGACCATGTGGGAAGACCATGGCATCACAGAGTAAGACCCTAGGGTGAGTCCACGACATCCTTACATGTTGCATGCATGGCTTATATGGTTTATTTAGTTTTTATAGCTAATATGGATTATGTGATTATGTGGATTGGTGGGGTATGCTCTGGGGAACTCACTAAACATTAGCTTACAGTTTGTTGATTTGTTTCAGGTACTTCTGAGCATAAGGGCAAGGGCAATGCTTGATGGCGCGACATACACTCTCCGACATTTGATTTGATGGGACACTCTGATATTTGAAATAAAAATTGCTGATGTTATGAATTTGAAAAGTATTTTTCTTGAGATTTATGGTTTATTGGAAATGTTTTGACTATTTAAAAATGAAAAAAAATTCCTTTTGAAAATTGGGTCGTTACACATAGCCATGAGAGGCTAATTATTTATATATGTGGTATTTTGGGGAACTCACTAAGTTTCATGCTTACACTGTTTGTATAAAATGTGTTTCAGGTACATCTCATGATCGTAGGAAGGCGCCGACATGACTGTACATACCAACTTGATGATTTGTGTTTATGTGGATTCTGGGATATTTGACAAACAATTTCTGATGTTTTGGTGTTTGGGAAAATTTCAAATTTGGCATGAGAAATGTTAAACTATGTTTTTGTGAATATTTTAAAATGAAAAATTTGTTTGAAAATATAGAGTGTTACACTAAAGGTCTTGATGGATAAACTTTCCAACTTTATCCCTTAAGACATACCAATAAGTCAAGACCATAAAACCTAAGTCCTTAATGGACACACCAAGTGTATGGACACCAAACTAGGTCATGCAAAAAACTTTTCCAACCACTACTAATGTTAAAAAGTCATAAAATGCATCAAGGGGTTCTGGAGTTCACTCAAACTCCAAGAACATGAAGATTTGAACCAAAGAGCTCATAAAGTGACCTAAGCTAGATCTAACGAAATAATGAACAAGGTAGAAGCTTTATACCTCTAAACAATCATAAATATGATGAAATTGCTGTATCTATGATGGAACCAAGCACTCAAGCAACAAAAGGGACTCCATCTTCATTCAACCTTCACAATAAGACGCTCAAACATTCAAAACACACATATGAAGGCTAGGGTTTGGGAGGGAAGGTTTATCAGAGGATGGAGGCTATAAATGAGACAACCATAGGAGTTAGAGCCTTTAAATAGGGCTCCAATCCAAGGGTCTAGGATTTTAAGCCCTAGCTGCCACCATGTAACATCCTGTTTCGTATCGTCCGTGATTAGGGTTCGTGGGCTGCAACCCGGGCATGAAGAAACCTCGGGGCTGCGACGGGTTGCTAGAAGCGTAGGGCTTCTCGTCGCCTTTCTGTGGATATGAGGTTCTTTGGAATCAGAATTATATCGAGGAAGCTATGGAAGTTTGAAGTTTTGACAAGATAGGTCCCTTATTTGAGAAAGGTGGCAGCTGAGTACGTTGGGCATACTTGTGTGTACGCTTCGCGTACTCATGTGCGTGACTTTTAAGCGGAGCCACCTAGTACGCTGGGCCTACCAGAGGGTACGCTGGGAATACTAGACATAGAGTGAAAACCCTAAATGAGGGGTGTCCCTATATAAAGAATAAGATGGCCTCATTCCTCGCCACCATCCTCAGATAACAAACCCTCTTAAACCCTAAACCTTCGTTCATAGAGCTTGTGAGTGCATTTGAGAGCCTTTGAATGTTTTTGTGTGTTCTTGGAGTGAAGAAGAAGCTTTGGAGAAGAAGGAGTGAGAGTACATGCCCTTGGATCTGAGCATATCTATGTTGCGAGCTTCATATAGAGGTATAAAGCTTCAAGCTTTCTCATTCTTTTGATTTGTGCATCTTAGTAGACTATTTTAGGGTTTTGTCCCAAAAGTTGGAGACTTTATGAGATATTGAGCTCCAGAGACTATGATCAACCCCTTTGAGTGTATTCAATGGTGTAGTGTCATAAAAATCAAGACTTGGACATTAGAATCAAACCATGCATGAGATATGGGCATTTTGAGTTAAGAGAGTAAGAGTTTTATGTGTTTGTGAGCTTATCAACCATGCAAAGGCTTAAAGTCACAAGCTTTATGGAGTAAGAGCCATTAGGGAGTCCAGATATGGGATTTGAGTTAATGTCTTAACGGGTTAAGACCAAAGGAGTAGGAAAAATAATCCTGGACGTACGCTGAGCGTAATTCCAGTACGCCCCGCGTACTGAACAAATGTCCCCGATGGCGAATCTAGATTCGTGCGTACGTTGAGCGTACCAAGGGAGGTACGCCCCGCGTAACCTCACTGTGGGCTTTTGGGCTAAGTCTCATTTTGGGCCTGGAGTTTGGGCTTGAGTACTAGAGATTTTGAGCAGAGAAATATTATATATTCCTTGGGCCCTTGTGTTGGGCTTGTCGCTTGGACTTGAGAGTTGGGCCTCGGGAGAGCCCATTCATTATTGGTCCTTGGTGGGCCCAATGAGTTTTAGGTTATTGATGGGCTAGTTAGTGGACTACCCTTAGACCTAAAGAGTGAGGATTTGGACTTAGATCTTAATTGGGTAATTGTGGATTTTGGTCCAGTGTTAGAGGCCGGTGTGGCAGCAACATCTATAGGAGCTGTTCATCATCCGAGGTGAGTCTTCTCACTATACTTTACCTAGAGTGGTAACTTTTGTATGATCGGAGGGTCTTATGTGCTTATATTGAGTATTGTGATATCCTGCATTATGTCTTTGTGATTTATGTTGTGTATTATTCTGAGCTTAATGAGTTAGGACCGGAGGGTCCACCCGAGTTTTGGGACCGGAGGGTCCCACTGAGACACATTGAACGGAGAGTCTTATCTGAGTATAGCAATGAGAGGCTAATGAGATATGTGTGGTGTTTTGGGGAACTCACTAAGCTTCGTGCTTACTGTGTTATGTGATATGTGTTTCAGGTTCTCCTCAAGATCGCGGGAAGGCGCCGACTTGATTGTACACACCAGAGAAGGAGTTATGTTTTGAGGCTCCTAGATTATTAGTCAAATAATTATGGAATTGTGTTTTGTAAATTAAATAAATGAGATTTTTGTGAAATATGTTATGAGAATATGTAATCTTAAAATGAAATTTTTGTTTGAAAATTTACGGTGTTACACACCATGCCGTGGCCATTTCTTTGCCATGTGGTCAATCGAGAATGCGTGTCCATAATAATGTCATGGCCAAGCTATGGTGATCCTCCATTACCACGCCATAGTCACCAAAAAGTCTCAAAATTTATGATTTACACAATTTATCTCAAACGAAGTATACCTAAAAACGGATGTTACAAAATAATTAAAAAACTACTAGTTTGTTTTCTCCACAACAAACGTGTTACATCAATTATTTTAAAATAAATTATACGAATGATCCTTGTAATTTATGGTAGAATGCACATTTAGTCCTTGTTTTTTTTAACTTGGATGCTCCCTGTGGCTTAAAAAACTATTTTTTCCTCGTCCACCCCATAGATCTTTTGTCGGAAGAAACACACCCAATCATCGTTGATAATTAGTTTCACTTCGGTCTCCTCCACCTTATTAATTTTGATATCTAGAATGTTAACGTCCTCTTGATTTTTTTTCCATCTATGCATTTTGGATTTCTAGACTTCAAAGGAGATTTTCGATAATAATCACTGTCCATGTTTGCGTCTTCTTCTAGAAGCTCGAATAAGGGGGCTTGATCCTTCTTAAACGCACATGAGCTATGTTTTTGTATAAAACAATTGAAAATACAAACAAGTTGGACCAAAGAGAATGCAGGTAAGAGATTTGATGTCTGCCTTAACTCTATGGTAAGTGATTATTATTGAAAACTTTCTTTGAAGTCTAGGAATCCAATATATATAATAAATATGACATTAATGCTCTAGACATCAACATGGCATAAAAAATTTAGAGAGTTTGATATCTAGAATGTTAAGGCAGACATCAACCCACACATACCAATATATTGGCCATTTTGGTCCACCCGACACAAATACATTGCAGGGAGTCACACATATTCTTATTGCTTTCGTGTGGGCACAATTAACTACATAGTTCTTATGAAATCTCATGTTATTGATGGGCTAGTTAGTGGACTACCCTTAGACCTAAAGAGTGAGGATTTGGACTTAGATCTTAATTGGGTAATTGTGGATTTTGGTCCAGTGTTAGAGGCCGGTGTGGCAGCAACATCTATAGGAGCTGTTCATCATCCGAGGTGAGTCTTCTCACTATACTTTACCTAGAGTGGTAACTTTTGTATGATCGGAGGGTCTTATGTGCTTATATTGAGTATTGTGATATCCTGCATTATGTCTTTGTGATTTATGTTGTGTATTATTCTGAGCTTAATGAGTTAGGACCGGAGGGTCCACCCGAGTTTTGGGACCGGAGGGTCCCACTGAGACACATTGAACGGAGAGTCTTATCTGAGTATAGCAATGAGAGGCTAATGAGATATGTGTGGTGTTTTGGGGAACTCACTAAGCTTCGTGCTTACTGTGTTATGTGATATGTGTTTCAGGTTCTCCTCAAGATCGCGGGAAGGCGCCGACTTGATTGTACACACCAGAGAAGGAGTTATGTTTTGAGGCTCCTAGATTATTAGTCAAATAATTATGGAATTGTGTTTTGTAAATTAAATAAATGAGATTTTTGTGAAATATGTTATGAGAATATGTAATCTTAAAATGAAATTTTTGTTTGAAAATTTACGGTGTTACACACCATGCCGTGGCCATTTCTTTGCCATGTGGTCAATCGAGAATGCGTGTCCATAATAATGTCATGGCCAAGCTATGGTGATCCTCCATTACCACGCCATAGTCACCAAAAAGTCTCAAAATTTATGATTTACACAATTTATCTCAAACGAAGTATACCTAAAAATGGATGTTACAAAATAATTAAAAAACTACTAGTTTGTTTTCTCCACAACAAACGTGTTACATCAATTATTTTAAAATAAATTATACGAATGATCCTTGTAATTTATGGTAGAATGCACATTTAGTCCTTGTTTTTTTTAACTTGGATGCTCCCTGTGGCTTAAAAAACTATTTTTTCCTCGTCCACCCCATAGATCTTTTGTCGGAAGAAACACACCCAATCATCGTTGATAATTAGTTTCACTTCGGTCTCCTCCACCTTATTAATTTTGATATCTAGAATGTTAACGTCCTCTTGATTTTTTTTCCATCTATGCATTTTGGATTTCTAGACTTCAAAGGAGATTTTCGATAATAATCACTGTCCATGTTTGCGTCTTCTTCTAGAAGCTCGAATAAGGGGGCTTGATCCTTCTTAAACGCACATGAGCTATGTTTTTGTATAAAACAATTGAAAATACAAACAAGTTGGACCAAAGAGAATGCAGGTAAGAGATTTGATGTCTGCCTTAACTCTATGGTAAGTGATTATTATTGAAAACTTTCTTTGAAGTCTAGGAATCCAATATATATAATAAATATGACATTAATGCTCTAGACATCAACATGGCATAAAAAATGTAGAGAGTTTGATATCTAGAATGTTAAGGCAGACATCAACCCACACATACCAATATATTGGCCATTTTGGTCCACCCGACACAAATACATTGCAGGGAGTCACACATATTCTTATTGCTTTCGTGTGGGCACAATTAACTACATAGTTCTTATGAAATCTCATGTTATTGATGGGCTAGTTAGTGGACTACCCTTAGACCTAAAGAGTGAGGATTTGGACTTAGATCTTAATTGGGTAATTGTGGATTTTGGTCCAGTGTTAGAGGCCGGTGTGGCAGCAACATCTATAGGAGCTGTTCATCATCCGAGGTGAGTCTTCTCAATATACTTTACCTAGAGTGGTAACTTTTGTATGATCGGAGGGTCTTATGTGCTTATATTGAGTATTGTGATATCCTGCATTATGTCTTTGTGATTTATGTTGTGTATTATTCTGAGCTTAATGAGTTAGGACCGGAGGGTCCACCCGAGTTTTGGGACCGGAGGGTCCCACTGAGACACATTGAACGGAGAGTCTTATCTGAGTATAGCAATGAGAGGCTAATGAGATATGTGTGGTGTTTTGGGGAACTCACTAAGCTTCGTGCTTACTGTGTTATGTGATATGTGTTTCAGGTTCTCCTCAAGATCGCGGGAAGGCGCCGACTTGATTGTACACACCAGAGAAGGAGTTATGTTTTGAGGCTCCTAGATTATTAGTCAAATAATTATGGAATTGTGTTTTGTAAATTAAATAAATGAGATTTTTGTGAAATATGTTATGAGAATATGTAATCTTAAAATGAAATTTTTGTTTGAAAATTTACGGTGTTACACACCATGCCGTGGCCATTTCTTTGCCATGTGGTCAATCGAGAATGCGTGTCCATAATAATGTCATGGCCAAGCTATGGTGATCCTCCATTACCACGCCATAGTCACCAAAAAGTCTCAAAATTTATGATTTACACAATTTATCTCAAACGAAGTATACCTAAAAACGGATGTTACAAAATAATTAAAAAACTACTAGTTTGTTTTCTCCACAACAAACGTGTTACATCAATTATTTTAAAATAAATTATACGAATGATCCTTGTAATTTATGGTAGAATGCACATTTAGTCCTTGTTTTTTTTAACTTGGATGCTCCCTGTGGCTTAAAAAACTATTTTTTCCTCGTCCACCCCATAGATCTTTTGTCGGAAGAAACACACCCAATCATCGTTGATAATTAGTTTCACTTCGGTCTCCTCCACCTTATTAATTTTGATATCTAGAATGTTAACGTCCTCTTGATTTTTTTTCCATCTATGCATTTTGGATTTCTAGACTTCAAAGGAGATTTTCGATAATAATCACTGTCCATGTTTGCGTCTTCTTCTAGAAGCTCGAATAAGGGGGCTTGATCCTTCTTAAACGCACATGAGCTATGTTTTTGTATAAAACAATTGAAAATACAAACAAGTTGGACCAAAGAGAATGCAGGTAAGAGATTTGATGTCTGCCTTAACTCTATGGTAAGTGATTATTATTGAAAACTTTCTTTGAAGTCTAGGAATCCAATATATATAATAAATATGACATTAATGCTCTAGACATCAACATGGCATAAAAAATGTAGAGAGTTTGATATCTAGAATGTTAAGGCAGACATCAACCCACACATACCAATATATTGGCCATTTTGGTCCACCCGACACAAATACATTGCAGGGAGTCACACATATTCTTATTGCTTTCGTGTGGGCACAATTAACTACATAGTTCTTATGAAATCTCATGTTATTGATGGGCTAGTTAGTGGACTACCCTTAGACCTAAAGAGTGAGGATTTGGACTTAGATCTTAATTGGGTAATTGTGGATTTTGGTCCAGTGTTAGAGGCCGGTGTGGCAGCAACATCTATAGGAGCTGTTCATCATCCGAGGTGAGTCTTCTCAATATACTTTACCTAGAGTGGTAACTTTTGTATGATCGGAGGGTCTTATGTGCTTATATTGAGTATTGTGATATCCTGCATTATGTCTTTGTGATTTATGTTGTGTATTATTCTGAGCTTAATGAGTTAGGACCGGAGGGTCCACCCGAGTTTTGGGACCGGAGGGTCCCACTGAGACACATTGAACGGAGAGTCTTATCTGAGTATAGCAATGAGAGGCTAATGAGATATGTGTGGTGTTTTGGGGAACTCACTAAGCTTCGTGCTTACTGTGTTATGTGATATGTGTTTCAGGTTCTCCTCAAGATCGCGGGAAGGCGCCGACTTGATTGTACACACCAGAGAAGGAGTTATGTTTTGAGGCTCCTAGATTATTAGTCAAATAATTATGGAATTGTGTTTTGTAAATTAAATAAATGAGATTTTTGTGAAATATGTTATGAGAATATGTAATCTTAAAATGAAATTTTTGTTTGAAAATTTACGGTGTTACACACCATGCCGTGGCCATTTCTTTGCCATGTGGTCAATCGAGAATGCGTGTCCATAATAATGTCATGGCCAAGCTATGGTGATCCTCCATTACCACGCCATAGTCACCAAAAAGTCTCAAAATTTATGATTTACACAATTTATCTCAAACGAAGTATACCTAAAAACGGATGTTACAAAATAATTAAAAAACTACTAGTTTGTTTTCTCCACAACAAACGTGTTACATCAATTATTTTAAAATAAATTATACGAATGATCCTTGTAATTTATGGTAGAATGCACATTTAGTCCTTGTTTTTTTTAACTTGGATGCTCCCTGTGGCTTAAAAAACTATTTTTTCCTCGTCCACCCCATAGATCTTTTGTCGGAAGAAACACACCCAATCATCGTTGATAATTAGTTTCACTTCGGTCTCCTCCACCTTATTAATTTTGATATCTAGAATGTTAACGTCCTCTTGATTTTTTTTCCATCTATGCATTTTGGATTTCTAGACTTCAAAGGAGATTTTCGATAATAATCACTGTCCATGTTTGCGTCTTCTTCTAGAAGCTCGAATAAGGGGGCTTGATCCTTCTTAAACGCACATGAGCTATGTTTTTGTATAAAACAATTGAAAATACAAACAAGTTGGACCAAAGAGAATGCAGGTAAGAGATTTGATGTCTGCCTTAACTCTATGGTAAGTGATTATTATTGAAAACTTTCTTTGAAGTCTAGGAATCCAATATATATAATAAATATGACATTAATGCTCTAGACATCAACATGGCATAAAAAATGTAGAGAGTTTGATATCTAGAATGTTAAGGCAGACATCAACCCACACATACCAATATATTGGCCATTTTGGTCCACCCGACACAAATACATTGCAGGGAGTCACACATATTCTTATTGCTTTCGTGTGGGCACAATTAACTACATAGTTCTTATGAAATCTCATGTGTTTCTTCAGGCACCAAAGCGATGTGCTGGAAGAGGAAAAATAATATTTTTAAAATCATGGAGACCGTTGAAGTTAAAAAAAAAAAAGTTAATGAATAAATGTGTAGGTTACCCTAAATCACAATGATTATTCATATAATTTACTCTAAAATAATTTATGTAACAAATTTAATTAACGAGAAATGGACAAAGTAGTAGTCATTTTCATTTTGTTTCAATAAATGATAATAAAGAAATATAGTGACAAATAAGTTTTGACTAATATTAGTTTAATCAAAGTATAATGATTAAAACAAACATCAACCAAAGTCCAATGACTAACTATAACATTGACGATGTCAATCTATGTTATACACCGTTTATCATCGGCTAGAGAATGAAAAATATGAATAAGTTCAGTGACCAATTATAACTTAAACAAAGTATAATGACTAAAATAAAACACACTGAAAAGTTTATGATTGTTTCTATCGACATTTTCTTCTTGTTATTTAAAACTAACAAGTGCACCCACGGTATGAATCCAAAACTGGCACCAAAGTAAGGTGAATAATATCAACCCATTTGAAAATCCCATTATACTTTCTAGTTGTCTTCTCACATTTCGATAACAAATGTTCATATCTTTTTGATGCGTGCAAATAGCTACATCTAATTTTAAATTATTAACCTAACTAACTTAACTAACTAAATTACACCTAGGCAGTGTACCTAGTTAAATTATAGAATAGTGTGGGTAAGTCAGGTGTCGATCATAGGGAACGGTTTTAACTAATTAATTTACCTACTACTAAGTTAACCTAAATTTCTAGCAAAGTATTGATTTTTATCTAATTTTGGAAGTTTAGATGAACTTAATTCTTAACACAAATTCAATCAATAAACAAAGCAATTATGTTAGTTCGAATCCACTTTCCCTCAATGGTTTATACAATATTTATGACAATTCATGTTGGTTACCAATTAAAACATTATTAGCAATTCAGTTATAAATTTACTAATATTAATTAATTCATGTAGATCTATGTATGGTCACACATAATCAATTATTAAATAGTATTGGGGCTATGTAAGATTGGGTTGACAAACACAATTATGGTCATAATTTGAGTTCTCTAGCACAACCTAATTTAATAATTCAATTACTTATCTAAGATTGGTTCGTTCTTATCTCTAATAATCTAATGTTCACTAAATTACTAGGTATTCAAATTCATGCAGATTAATGGTCACTAACTGCACATAATGAGAAGTTTAGGCAATCTAATTATCAAATCAAGCATGATAGGTATACCAATCAAACACAAGACATAACCAACAAGTGAAGTCTAAACTAATATATTAAAACCATGAGTTCCAGCTTCATCTAGCTAACAGAAGCAACTAGATTTAGCTGGACATCCTATCAAATAAACACAAATAATCCATAGTAAAAAACATATTAAAAGTACCAAACTAAATATCGAATTATGACTTCTTCATCCTCCTTGGTGTAAAGAACAATTCCCAGGCCTTCTTTTTTTGTGATTTTCGACTTCTGGAACTTCTCCAAGTCATTTTCCCCATTCCGTCGTGAGATTTGGAGGCTCACCTTGTGAGTATGTATTTTATGAATTTATTGTCTTTCAAGCCTTTAACCTCCAAAGTTCCATTCTTTAACGCTTTTAGTCCCTACTCTTCAAAATGTCTTCTATTTGGCTGCAAAATACAATTTAACCTTATAAGTATCATCATTCCATGCAAATAACAAAATAATAATTAAATGTACTTAAATATTGCCTAAAAACATGTACAAATATGGCAATATCAAATACCCCACACTTATTCTTTGCTTGCCCTCAAGCAAATCTAATTATTTTTAAATTCAAACCCTTATCACTAACATCACATGGAACAATCCAATTCAAGCTCAACTATTATACCAAGACCTCAATGTACATATTTGTGTCTAAAATCGTAACGACCTCCCAATCATAAATACTCACAATCCTTATGAACCTTCACCCCTTAGCTTTTACGACGTTCATTTCTGCAACCCTCTGAATCAATCCTCGAAAATCTTTCTTAACCTCAAGGTAATTTTTGTAAAGCTACCCAAGCATACATAATCTAGAAATTACAATTTTTGATACCATTATGGAGCTCTTAGAATTCTTCACTTTCTTGAATATTTCATATTTGATTTCTTTGAATTCGCCACCTTTTTGTGTGATTTCCGGTATCTTCAATTTTTGAATTTCTTTAGAATTTTTGATCTTTGAACTTCATACTTTATACTTTGATTGCTCTAAAAATTCTTCAAATTTTTCACTCTTTGGTAATTTCTCTCTTTTTTTACATGTATAACTCACTCTTTTCACTAAAAAACCTACATGTTTAAGCAGGGGTTCTTAACTTCAACCCTTATTGGTTAAGGTATTAGTCTAAGTGCAATGACTACATAACTTTAACCCTTTTGGGTGGTCTTGGTTGTTGTTATGGTGGCGGTGGTGGGGGTGGGGGTGGCGGTGGTGGCGGTTGGTTGACCTATTGGTTGGTTAGGAGGTTGACGAGAGTAGCCATGTCTGTCGTAAGTTTTTCGAGTCGAGTGTTGGTGGCGGTGGTAAAGTGGAGGAGAGCTTGAAGTTGGTCTTGCATGGAGAGGGATTCATCGGGTTTGTGTTCTTGTTTTGGAGGCATGGTAAGAGAGATGAAAGCACCAAATGATAGAGCCAATTTTGAGATGGCAAATCTCCAGAATTAAGAAGAGAAACGAGACTAATTTGGAACCAGTTTTCTGCTTGAATTCCTTTCAAATGAACAATACAATTTAAATAGAAAACATTACTGACTCTATCCTAGAAATAAGGAAATGTGTATGCAAGTAACAAAAATGTGGGCTCCTAATGAGAAGCACTAACTCCTTTATTGACTCTTGAAGAAAAGACCAAGTCTTTCTCCATAAACTCATGAATGTGACTAAATGAAAACTTAAGAACGGGTCTCCTAGTAAACATGTTCGTATCACACCCCTACCTCGTTTATCATTGAACGATCATTTAGGGGTTGGCTGGTGATCGAAGTTGTTTTCCTCTCAACTATAAAGTTTATCCCTTATCAATAAAAGCTATAACTTTCAATATCATATCCTTAGTTTGCAAATTTGCAATTGGCATCAAATTGAAGGTTAACATCTAACTGAATTTTTAGTCAATTAGCTTTCTTATACACGGTAATATATCGAAGCTCACAATTTTGAGTTCACAAAAAGGTTAGTGCTCTAAGTGAAGACTAACAAACTGACAAGACCAAATGTGCCAAAAGATAACAAGTAAAGGGCCTCAAATGTAACATCTTTATCTAAAAAAAATATCATATTTTCGAGTTCTGTGATACCTGCAAAAACCCGGAGAGAGAAACACAAAAGACATTATAAATCGTCTCTCTCTAAACCAAAAACTTTTCAATGCAACATACACTTGTAAATACTTCATTGCAAGTTGCACATTCTGCTATATTTATGGATTTTGACTCTGAAGAAAGAGAGTATCGCATGTATATAGATATATGGAGAGAGAAAGTCATTTGGATCTATTCTCACCACGACTCTACCAATCTATCTCTCTCTCTCTCTCTCTCTCTCTCTCTCTCTCTCTCTCTCTCTCTCTCTCTCTCTCTCTCTCTCTCTCTCTCTCTCTCTCTCTCTCTCTCTCTCTCTCTCTCTCTCTCTCTCTCTCTCTCTCTCTCTCTCTCTCTCTCTCTCTCTCTCTCTCTCTCTCTCTCTCTCTCTTCTGTGTTCTCCATTTTCTACTTCGCCATGAGAATACGAAAAAATGCAAAAAATTCGACACTTGTATATTCAAACGCAAGTCTTTCGAATGATTCTGATAAATGCTTGGTTCAGATGAACTTGTGTCAGCTCAACCAATCTCCATGGGATATCATCACATTCCCATCTTCAAATTCATCTTCTTCACTCCACCAGGTAACAATAGATCTATCTTCATCAATATGTTCTCGCAGTTCTTCAGTTCTATGAATCAGATCTACCGAAACAAGGTCATCCCATTTGAAATTACTCAAAATCTTCCGTTTATTTGCTTCACCTTATTCACTAGGGTTTATCTTGAATAATCAAAAACCCTAAATTCCCAGCATTTCCGTCGTCAATTCGAGCTCAATAAGTTAATTTCTTACATTGGTTTTCTTTGTTTCGTCTGATTGAAATGATTATTATAATGCTTCTTCTTTTCTTGATAATTTGTCGAACGCGTTTCTTGTTTTACACAGTTTGATGATAATGAGGTTTACTACAACGTTAATCTTGCTGTAAATGGAACCTCGGTTGATTCCATTGGAGCTTTCGAGAGGTAAACCCGTAATATTTTAGTTGAATCGAAACGATTTTTATTTGCATTCTTTGTGTTATCGTTCATATATAGCTAGAGCCAAGCTAATTAGGGTTGTTTATATATTTATATATGTTTATTATTCTTCGATCATTTCCTTAAATGTGTGTTTCTTTATATGTGCTTCGACTGCTTCATAATCTTTGCTTCCATATTTAGGAAAATTTTGATTCTTTTTTGCGTTATCTTTATGGCCTACACATAAAATTTGGTCATGTTGACTATGTGGATCCAATATATTGAACTATAATTTCGATATTAATTGCTATTATTAAAGTTATTATTATGGGACCAATAACCATTAAGAAAAACTTTCGAACAAACTACAAAGACTTGTGCTTCAAATTCTTCATGATTTAAGTTTGATTGAAGAAAGTTGTTTTCGTTTTTGTGTTTTTGATCTGGGGTTCGTATAAAGATTACTCTTGGTGACAGTGTGGCTTCAGTGAAGAACCCCGAGGATGAAAGATATGATCTTGATGATCTAAAGAACGATTATCAAGAAATTTTAGGGTTTAAAGAAGAAGAAAAGAATGGAATTCTAGAAGACATTGTGTTGTGTGGTGAGAGTGATGAGAAAGGATGGCAATGTGGGAAGATGGTGAAAAATGGCAACACTATGTGCGACCATCATATCATTGAGCTTCAAAACGACTCCATTTGGACTACCAAGAAAAAGTCTCGATCCGGGTCCGGGCCCATCAATGAGCTCATGGCTGGAACTCGGGCTCGTCAAACCAAGAAAGGGTCGTCAACAAGCCCATATGAGTTCTATTATTATTCTGGGTTTGGACCATCTTGGGGCAAGAAAAGAGGAGCCGTGGGTAGTAATACAACAAACGCATATAACGAACCTACCAAAATTATGGACATGAGTTTGACCGACGATGATATGAATATAGGGAAGGATATGGTGAAAACAATTGAGCCCAAAATTTCTAAGGTGGGACCCACAATAATGGAATCAGCTACCATGGATGACAATACCAAAAAGGGTAAAACGGGAATTATTGGAAAAAAGAGAGGGAGAAAGCCGATGAAGGCTAGATCATTGAAATCTTTAATGTGATGAAACATTTGTAATGGTTTTGGATTACTTACATGTGTTTCGGTTTCAAAATTTTGGCAACTATTATGTATGCTATATTATACTTTTGTATTTGTTAGTCAAATTTCTAAAAAAGTTAAAAGAAAAATGAAATGTAAGAATGTTAAACTAGAAAAGATAGAAATGGAAAGTTAAAAGATAGGACCCAAGGAAAATTACACATTTTTGCTTATTCTTTGTAAATAATTATATAGTGCTTGTATCCTAGCATAATCATGATGGAAATGTGTCACTCAAAGTTAAGGATGTAAGTCTCGTTTGAAAAACTATAAGAATGAAGATGAAAACCTATAATAGTAAAAGGGCATTGTCTTCAAAGCTCCATTTCAATAAATCTAAGAAACATGCAAACTCTTAAGCCATTGTTAAATAATAACTAAAATGTTTTGTTTTTAAACATAGATATATTTACCAATTAAATTATTGAGTTGATAAAGTAATTAATTTATTGAAAATAATTTATGAGATTCAAGAATATTCAAAAATCTAAGAAATATGTTTTTTTATATAACACTTTGACAACAAATGATGGTTCGTATTCATATTATATAATCGACACATAATTTTCACTTTCGCATGCAAAATTTAAGCATGCAAAATTTAAGATATTTGCTCACATACTTAAACGACGAGTTGGGTCGAAGTGCTCCGATTCTGAAAAGGGAAAGACTCGACGAGTTCAGGACGGACTTGACGAGTGGGGTTGGAAAGTCTCGATTATGTTGATAGGAGAAACTCGACGAGTTCGTGAAAAACTCAACATGTTGGGTCGCGATTTCAGGGTTTATGATTTATGGAACTCAACGAGTTGATGGACCAACTCGATGAGTTGTGTCAAGTGTCAACCCATAATGTTGACTTTGACCAGAATGTTGACTTTGACTAGGGTGTTGACTTTGACTTTGACTTTAACCAAAGGGGGGTATAAGTATGAAAGTCGTAATTAAAGGAAATCTTTTATGTGTAGGAGTTTGAGTGGGGTTGATTTCAGAGCCGAGGACAGTTCAACTACTTCACAACATTTGCGGTGAGTTACCTTCCAGTAGGAGTGGTTCGAAGGAACTAATGTCGACCCATTAGTAGTTGATTATAATTGAGAAGATTGTCTTTGTGATAATTGTCTGGTATGCCACTATCTGTTATGCTTTATGTGCTAGTATGTTATGTTATTGTGCGATAATGGTAGGAAGGGTATGATAGATCCTGTTACCGGTCGAAAGGACCAAATGGGTAGGCCAACACCCATATATGCTAGGCAGTATGTGACTTATGTGTTTATGTACTAGGATGATATGTGGTAGTAGTAGGGGGTGAAATAGTCCCTGTTACCGATTGAAAGACTGAAGGGGTATGCTAACACCCAAATATGCTAGGCAGTTACCGGTTGAAAGAGACCGAAGAGGTAGGCCAGCACCCTTATATGCTAGACAGTTACTGGTTGAAAGAGACCGAAGAGGTAGACCAACACCCAAATATGCTAGGGAGTACGTTATTGTATGGTATGTGGTATGATGGGGGAACTCACTAAGCTTTGTGCTTACAGTTTACAATTTTGGTTTTAGGTACTTCCTCTTCGAAGGGAAAGGAGCCGACATGATCGCAACGCATCACACTACATTTTCCGCACACGATATCTTTGGGAGTCATACTCTGATGTTGTTTTACCATGACATGTTTTGACTATTGATACCTTGGTTTTGATTTGCATTGATACTATGGTTGTTTTCAGACAAATGGTTTTATAAATATTATATTAAAAATGAAAATTTTGGGATCTTACAAGTTGGTATCAGAGCCTTGGTTTGAGGGATTTGGACACACCTTCGGGGGTGTCTGGACTCAAATCGAGGGCTTGGAATCTTTTTTACAAAGAAAACAATTTAAAAAAAAATTAAAATTAAGGGTTTTGAGAAAGAACAAGGAGTGTGATGCGTGTAATCGACTGAGCTCAAGTTAGTTTTCCCCAAGATACCCATACATGTTTGCTATGATATATGATATGTTTATGAGATTTGCATGCTAAATTAGGGCTAAGGATCTAGGAAGGATGGCTTGTATGCCTATTGTATGTGTATGAGAACTGCATGCTAGATTCGGGCTAAGGATCTAGGAGGATGCCTTATGTGCCTGTTGTATGTGCTTATTGAATTGCATGATAGTACTTACTAGTCAGTGATATGATAGCCTGATTAAGATATGCTTGGTTTCAGTTACTCAATGCCCGAATGCTGCTTGCTTTGTGCTCTTAGGAGTTCTAGTTACCTTTAACTAACTAGTAAACGAATATGTTAAGTTACATATTACGAGGAATAAATAATTTCAGAAGGTTAGGTTTAGCCCTATTTCGCAGCTCTCATCTGAATCCAACCGTTGTAGGGAGAGACCTCTCATTCGAAGAATTATATGGTCTTAGTAATATGTAATGGTATTCGCGAGCTAGTTAGGGAAATGTAGTAAGGACTTCTTATGCAGCTGATGGCGGAGAGTGGGTCGGAGATTATCCTAGGGTAAGCCTAGGATGATTTCAGTGCAGTAAGCAGTAGTAGTGAAGGGACTTGGTGGAGTCAAGGCAATTCTTGAGGAAAGTACGGATAGATGTGGAAGGTAGTATGGACCCGTACTACTGAAAGATGAGGATCCGTACTCGAATCAAGGAGAGATGAGATTAAACCAGGGAACTTGTATTGTGTGTGAAACCTCTCGAGATTATGTATGACCCTGGCAATTGTGTATTTTGTTTCAGAATGGTGGTGACACGTCATGAAGCAGGAGGTTTAGGGTTTGGGTCAGGTTCACGTATAGGCTTCAAGCCAGTTGATGACAGATTTGCACGAGTTCATTGCATCCGAGATTACGAGAGGTGTCCTTGAGGCGACCCCGGTGATTTTCGAGTCGATCAAGGAGGGTATCATTGAGCTGATGGAGAATCGCCTTAGGGCATTCAAGAGTGACATGACACCTGGCCAGTCAGGGACTCGTACGCTCTCCTTCAAGGATTTCAGGGGATGCTGAGTGCCAGACTTCAGCGGGATGAAGGACCCCATTGTGGTGAGACGATGGATCGCGGACATTGAGTATGCGCAGCTAACGAGCTCCTGCCCTGAGGGGTCGAAGGCCAGGTTTGCTGCTGGTTGTTTGAGAGAACGGGATAGTGACTGGTGGGAGATAGTCAACGATACTTTGGGTGCTCCAGCCATTGAGGCTATGACCTGATCAGACTTTGTGACTAGATTCCGGGCTGAGTTTGCGCCAACTATGGAGATTCAACAGCTAGCCAGGGAGTTTCTGGATATGAGACAGACTACTGAGTCAATGGCAGGGATTACCGCCAAGTTTTGGGAGAGGGCCTTAATGTTGCCTCAGTACGCTGGTGATGAGGAGATGAAGAAAACTCGGTACCATGACATGTTGAGAGCTGACATTTAGAAATATGTTAGCAACTCGGCATGCCCGAATTTGGATGACATGATAGCGAGGGTGAGGTAGAGGGAGATTGATATAGAGCACATCAGGAAAAGGAAGGTGGAGACTGCGCAGATGACTGGGGTTTTGGGGAAGAAACCCAAGGGATTCGACTCTAGGTCGAAGGGTCAGAAGGGCCGAAGCCGTTGTGGGAAATGTGGCAAGTTGCATGAGGGAGTATGCAGATTAGGGGGATCGGGCTGCTATAAGTGTGACAAGCTTGGGCACTTTGGCAGGGATTTTACTGCCCTTACCCCCACCATTTAGACATCAGACCTGATTTGCTTCCATTGCAATCAGAAGGGCCACAAAAAGGCCAACTGCCCGAGATTGATATTGATGGGTTTTAGTATACTACAACATCCTATGGTGCACATATAGCCCTAAATACCTTGGATCTATTTTTTCACTAATTATACATGCAAATGGTTTCCAAGGCATTAAACCTATAACTAGCATGCATTTTCATATACCAAATAAGATACTAGTTAGAGTAACATGCATTTTATGTAGCTTGAAGTCTTGATGTATTTGGCTTTAAGAGCTTAGCCCTAATAGTGTGGAAGCCTCAAATGAAGTCACAACACATCATGGACAAAGGTAGAACTTGAGAGAGAATTCCTTCCACACCAAAATCAACTCCATGAGCTCCAAGAACTAGAAGTGGCGATTTTGGCTATGGAGTGACCTATTTATATGTAGGATTCCAAGAGTCATGGGTATAACCCAAATCCATACCCATTGGTATTATGATCCATGGTTCATGTGGCCCAACTCTTTATGTGTTCATACATAAACTTGGTCCAACATGGATCATAAGCCCAACACATATAAATATAACTAATTACCATAATTAGTCCCATAGATTTAATTAGTCTCTTTTGATCACTAAATTAATTCCAAATTAGTTCTTGATCAATAGTAATTAAAACATATGATTTCATATTAATATATTATAACTTATAATATATTAATAAATCATACATAACCTTCTCTCAAAATTCTATCCTAACAAATTGTCCTGATGATATGCAACCCAAATGGACCATGCTACTCTTGGGTCGAGTACATACAAATAATAGTTATGGGATTAGACATTTAATCCAACAGTCTCCCACTTGGATAAGTCTAAAACTATTATTGCATATGACTCCGACTAGTCAATGACGTGTCCATTAGATAAGGGATCATATATTCCTCCATTCTAGATATCATATGGACTGAGACATGGATTACAATCATTCTCTTTGTCCATTTGTTGTTTCCCGATTTCCGATTTATGACGACCGACTAATTGAACAAATCAAATCAGTCCAGGCTCGGCCGAGCACCTACGTTTGTCATCACTAAATCGTCTAGGGGCCCACAAATATCGCTTTTATCCCTCCAAGGGTAAATGGAATGGATAAACTTCGACTCATATGCTTGTACTAACCACTTGTTGAATCATACACTGATGTGCACAAAAGTAACCACTAATTTTAATATTTATAACCTAACAAACTTAGACTAACTATGCACTTATAGGCAGTGTACCTAGTCAGATTACAATATAGCTTAGGTAAGTCGGGTGTCGATCACAGGGAACGGTGGTGAATTAATTTAAAATATTTGATTATAGGCTACAGGACACACGAAAGGAATAAAGAAAGGGTTATTGAATCTCAAACGAATAATTAATTAACAACTCTCGATAAACTAACAGGAAAACAAATCTCTTCAGGTACTTTGGTTTAGATAAATTACACCTTAAAAACATAGACAATTACATACACAAATTCATTTATTCATGTTCACCGATTCCTAAAATGATTAGATTCGCGTTCACTATAACTAATCCTTTAGCAAACAAGTCAATTTAAACAGTGATCAGTTGATTAAACTAACATGTTTCCTAGTGTTCAGTTCGTATCAAGCAAGACTTGTAAATATAGTTAATCAAATTGGTCGTTCAATTAACCTCTTGTTGATGGTCATCAAACAAGGATCACACATTAACTTACTTATTCCCAAGTTAATCCTAGTTTCACATTCGTTATTCCTAGACTTATAATCTTGATGGTCATCAAAATCATAAGAGACAAGCAATCAAGCAGATGTTCATACAAATCAATTTACTTAATAATTAACAGCAAATAATTATCATTAACACGTAAGGATCTTTTAACAAGCTTGGCAAGATAAATTAAACATAAACAAACAATTCAATATAGCAATTGGTCTAATAATCAAGGTTTCATTCAATCATAAACGCAAAGTAAAAGGTTTTTACACCCAAATCAGAAAATAAACACATAATAGTATCACAATAGAATGCTAAACATGGTCACGTTAACAACCCATATGATTACCGACATGTATCCGCTCTTCAATCCTTCCGATCTCCGCTCCCGTTAGCTTAACGGCCTTCCGGCCGCCTTCTAGACCCTCAAAACGGCTTAACAAAAGTTAATTATCGACTAAATTAGGTTAGAAGTCGAATCCTCCCTTCTGGTTAGCTGATAATCGCCTTTTATAACCCTTGTAACCGACTTACGTACGCTGGGCGTAAGTCGGATTACGCTGGGCGTACTGAAGATTAATGCGCGATGAGGAAATCCGGATGTAAGCAGTTACGCTGGGCGTAACCATATATTACGCTGGGCGTAACATTACGCTAAGCGTACTTGTGAATTACGCGGGGCGTAATCGGCTCTCCAACATTTTTCCTTTCTTTTAGCTTCTAAGTCCTAATTCCGCTCCAGTCTTTTCTTTTGTGCTCCATCAACAACGAATAGCTGCAAATCATAATTCAAAGCATTATAAGTACTTTTTAGTTCTAAAAGAGAATAATAAAGGCTAAAATATTAAGATATAATGTATAAATATATATAAAAATACACATATCATACACAAAGACACATTTTATAACATCAAGTTACTGATGTGTTTTCGTACAATCAATGTATAACCAACTTATAGTCAACAAATCATATCTCTAGGTTTAAAGAATATAAGATATTATCGTCTCATGATCACTCGTGATAAAATCCATGAAGTGATTCAAATGAGTGTGGGTTTAATCCAACACTCGAATCTCATGCCAGGAGCACTCATGAATGTTGCAACAACTTTTGCTATGTCTAAACACTTTTGACATCTACAAGCCCAATTCATGAGAGTCTTGATTCATACCTACTTCCAAAGTATGATTGACTGTGGAGAGTTTGAATAACCTAGTTATTCGGGAAGTCAAAACATGCAAAGTGAAACACAAGAATAATATTAATCATATACAGCCCCAAGCACCTTTAAGAGTAAATAAAACACCTTTTATTTAAACACCATATTGATTACACATTATTCATTGTATAATGTTTTGATTTATCGACATAATACTTGAATTAAAACAAAATTCATGCCATGCTCCAAGCATGCACACTATGTTTGTCCAAACGATAGTTATGCTATACTCCAAGTATGCATACTATGTCTATGATCCTTACGTTGTGAAACAGAACAATTGAACATGATTCTAATGATGCTCATTTCACAATACCAAATCCCTACCGCAAATGTAAGAATACAATATTCTTTGTCATTTACCAAAATCTGTTAGATTCTAAACTTTATGCATTGATCCTCTTGTAATGACCATGCACAAAATTCACAAAGACTTGGCAACAAACATTTACAAAGTATTTCAATGGAGATCAATTCCATGGAAACGAAGTCTCAAATTCGAAGTACATTCCTTTGAACATCCTTCTTGCATTAAGTTTTTCTAATCTTACACAGATTTAATGAATATCTTCCTCCTATGGAAACATTTCCACATTCTCATTTTGACTATCACTTCTGAACAAGAGTTGCCTCTTTTCAGAATATGTCAATATGGTCATTTCAAAATTAACACTATACTTACAATTGTCCATGAGCAACCAATCTTTTGTAAACCTCAGATTGTCCTCGACAATTGCTTAATCATTTTAGTCATATCCTGTTCTAGTCCTTTTTTCCTCTTAATGCCCTAGGCATTTGGAAAATTTAGAACGGATGAATGATTGAATATTATAGCACATGTAATCGATCCTATACCCGAAGCATATGGGACACGATTCATGATATCTCACATAAAGACATGATCCTAGAGTAGCCTTTTGCTACACCATACTGATTACTCATTATTCATTGTATAATGTTTCGAATAGTCAACTTTATACTTGAATCAAAACGATAGTCATTCCATGCTCCAAGCATGCACACTATGTTTTTCCAAACAATAGTTATGCCATAATTCAAGTATGCACGCTATGTTTGTCTATGATCCTTACTTTGTGAAATAGATTAATTGAACATAATTCCAATGATGCTCATGTCACAATCTCAAATCCTTATCATAAATGTAAGAATACCAGATTCTTGTCATTTATTATAATTTGTTAGATTTTAAACTTATATGCAATGATCCTCTTGTAAATACTATGCACAAAAATCATAGAAACTCGGCAATAAACATTACAAAGTATTCCAATGGGGAGCAATTCCATGGAAACGAAGTCTCAAATTCAAAGTACATTCATTTGAACATCCTTCTTGCATTAAGTTTTCTAATCTTACACAAATTTAATGAATAAATTCCACTTATGAAACATTTCCACATTCCTATTTTGACTATCACTTCAGAACAAGAGTTGCCTCCTTTCAGAATATGTCAATATGGTCCTTTCCAAAATTTACACCATACTTCCGACTGTCCATGAGCAACCAATCTTTGGTAAACCTCAGATTGTCCTCGAAATTGCTTAATCATTTTAGTCATATCCAATTCCAGACCTTTTCCCCTCTTAATGCCCTAGGCATTTGGAAAATTTAAAAAGGATAAATATTATAGCACATGTAACCAATCCTATATCCGAATCATATAGGACACGATTCATGATGTCTGATGTCTCACATAAAGACATGATCCTAGACCAGTCTTTTGCTACAATATTTTTTATTTGCCATGTTTTCATAATTCGACTATGAAGATGGATACTGTAATCATAATCAAATTTTGAGAATACAATGTATATAGAATTTCCTTATGTTGAACTATTCTAACATAATATATATATATATATATATATATATATATATATATATATATATATATATATATATATATATATATATATATCCTTGACTAAAGATGATTAAAATCTCAATCTAAGCTTTTAGAATTGAAATGAAGTATAATTTCCTCTCCCTTAATTATAGCAAAACAACTTTTCCTAATTGAAACTTTTGTTTTGTATAATTAACATTGCTAACTTGCAACACTTATTATAATTGATTATGCTCCCACTAGCATAATAATTACTAGCATAACAATTATTCTCCCACTAGCTTTGACATGTATCCAAAAATCAGCTGGACTTCTAGAAATCAATACTTTATTGACTTTCTTACCAAAGTTCAGATTTCTAATATGATATTCTTTGATAAGATTTTATCAAAATCATACACCTTTCCTTAGATAGCTCATATGTGTCCCTCACACTTCCAGAAGACCTTAAACTGAAATCCTAGCCTTGTTTGAGTGCTCTTAAGCCATTTTTGTGCATTTTTGGTGGTTGTGAAGCTTGAGAAGAAGAAAGGAGCTTGGGAGTTCAAGTTGAAGCTAGAAGATCCAGAGATTGTGTTCCATTTCCAGCTCATTTAAGGTAAAAATCTTCAATCTTGACCTTCCATGTGTTTAATCAACTTTAGGGCTTGGATTTTGGTATTTTTAGGGCATTTCTAAGCCATTTTCGGGTTGTGGGGTGTGATGTGGACATATGGATTCAGATCTTGGACTTTGGAAGGTTCTCATGGCATAAAGGTGCCAACTCTATGGCCATGAGAGCCCCATGCATCTTGTAGGTCTCATTTTTGGTCCTTTTGAGCTTAAAGACCCATGCATGGATGTAAAGTTCATAACTTTACGGGTTATATCGACCCTAGGAGGTCATATCTAGCCTTTGGATGAGATGAGCTCAATAGAAATCGAGTTTATGGACATGGACTTTAGGGGACTCGGCGAGTCGAGCGTTGGTTCCCCAACCTTTTTGTTTAGGAGGAATCTGGTTGAGTCTAGAAGGGGACTCAACAAAGATGGATGTGATCATGGACCTGGGAATCATGGGACTCAGCGAGTGTATGAGCAAACTCGGCGAGTCCAAGGAAATCTCCCAACCCATGAAGATGGACTCGGCGAGTCATAGACTGAACACATTCATATGATGAAGATGAACTCGACGAGTTCAAGGGTGAACTCAGCGAGTCGTTTGAGGATGGTCCCAATGTTATGGTTGAAGGAGAACCCGTCGAGTTGTTGCTAGACTCGAAGAGTAGAGTCGGGGATTGAATCAATTTGAAGGAATAGGGACTCGACGAGTTGGTAGACCACCTCGGCGAGTGAACTCAACTGGAGGTTGACTTTGACCAAATTTGACTTTGACCAGGATTTGGGTTGACCCCTTGTGAGGGTTGTGAGTACGAATTGATAACTTAGTAGAGTTGCCATGTAGGGATTGAGGAGTCAAGGAAAGTCGATTTTCACACCGGGGACAGTACATACACCACGCGACATTGAGGTGAGTTACCTTCCAGTAGAAGTGGGTCTAAGGCACCAAGGCCGACCCACTAGTAGTTGATTACAGTTGAGATGATTGTTTTTGTGATAATTGTCTGGTTTGCTATTACTTGATATGTTCTATGTGCCAGTATGATATGTTCTTTGTGATAGTGGTAGTAGGAGGGGAATAGTCCCTTGATCAGTTGTTATGACCGAAGGGTAGGTCGGACACCCCATATATGTCTGACAGCATGTTGATTTGTATGTGACAATTTCTTTGCAGGACTGCGGGAATGCAAAGGTCTGATTGTACACACGCACTGGGAATTTACTATTGGGACATGATCTTTTATGTACTATGATAACTATGACATTTGTGTTTTGAGATGATGTGTAATTGATCTGGTTGTGAAACTATGTTTTTGGAAGTTTTAAAAATGAAAACAAATTGTCTAAAATTTGACGTGTTACACTCTTATTAGTTTCTAGCAGTCCTAGCTAGTACTGTACCTGTGATACATAAATTTGAGTAGGATTTTTAAACCAAAATTAGTATTTATATTTATCCTACATACACAAACTGTATCAAATAATATATATATATATATATATATATATATATATATATATATATATATATATATATATATATATATATATATATATATAATGCACCACTAGTTAGCCAACACATCGATTCTCACACATTGATCTTATAATAATGATCCAATGGGATCTATCATGATGAATCACTGTAAGAAACAAGTCGATTATATTGCTTTAGGGGTTCATTGGCAGTTGTAAGTCAACAAGGAAACCATGGGTGGGATAGAGTACAAAACACCTACGGGAATGAACACCTGCTAATGTTCCACAAGATTGTCTAGAATAATTAGTGGTCGTCATCTTACTCCGTTAGATGACTGAGTGTGTACTGCACTTCGGTACGTAACCCGTACCCCGACACGTAATAGTGCCATAAAATATAACTATCCTTTTCATTTAAATTTCACACATACTCCAATATGAGACTACTCATTATCCAACTTAAATGCTTATTGTAACATCCATAAATTTTACGCCAAATTTAAACTTTTTCAATCATAAATAAAAACCAAATAGCATTGTTTACAAAATGTTTTCAAATCATTTTCCATCAGAGTGTCCCAAAAATCATAACATAAGGATGAGGAGCGGTACGGTCACGCCTTCGCCCATCCATGATCTCCTAAAGTACCTGAAACAATAAACTGAAAATTGTAAGCCCGAGGGCTTAGTGAGCTACCCCCAAAATACTAATACCACACTGACAATACCATATCAGTAATAATCAATCAATCATCATGCATACTGGGCCATCGGCTTGACTGGACTGTCCTGCCGGGCCTACAGTCTGTCTGAATCTATCCCGAGCCTTCGGCATGACTAGTCCGCTACGTGGGCCTACAGTCTCCCTGGACCGCTCATAGGGTATATTGGCCTTCAGCACAAAGCAAGACCGCCTCAACCCAACCACCAGCAAATAACCATGTGCGCATACTATCCTATACAGGCATATACAAACATCAAACATATTTTTCACACTGATCATCAATCATAAAATTCTCATGTAACTAGAGTACCGACCTAGCAGGTCACTACATACCAATCCCTACGGATCATAAGAGCATAACATACTGTCTACCCCGATTCCGATCAAACAGATCATAACCACATGTAGCATACCATAACAATAACAACTAAAGGGCCGACCTTGGTGCCGTAGACCCTATCGATATATTAGGGATAACTCACCTCGCAGATGTCGACACGAAAGGTAAACTCCAACTCTTGGATCACTTGACACAGGTTCCACCACCTATCATCATAGCACATCATACTCATAAGTCCTTAACCTTATAAGGTACTCCATAACCCACTAGTCAACCCCTGGTCAAAGTCAAAGTCCTCAGTCAAGGTCAACAGTCCATGTTGACCTTAACTCACCGAGTACCCTTGGCTACTCGCCGAGTTCCCTGAAGTACATTCCAACTCGCCGAGTCATCAGAGTGACTCGTCGAGTCCCTTTGATTCTCGATCAAACTTAAGGTCACCCGTCGAGTTCCCTCCTTGCAACTCGGTGGATACACACTCATACATATCCCAAAGAAAACTCATCCGACTCGTTGAGTTGTTCTTCAACTCGTCGAGTCTTATGGCGATCTTCATTGGACTCGCCGAGTTGTTCATCCAACTCGTCGAGTTCACGACCATCTTCATGTGACTCGCCGAGTCACTTTGTGACTCGTTGAGTCCATTCAGTCCTTTTCCTCCATACAGACATATTTGAGCCATGCAACGGTTCCAACTCATAGATCCAAGCTTCTAAGGCATGCTTATCACGTAAAGTTGCAAACTTTACGTGCATGCATGACTATAAAGGCTCTAAATGTCTATTCTAAGTTCGTAATGGAACTTCATGCTCAAGAGGGGCCTTAATCACAACCAAGACTATGACTTTATGCTTCTAGAATCCAAGGAGGGTCCAGATCTGAAGTTAAAACTTTAGATCTAGCCCATAGCTCATCATACCAACTTGAAAATCCATAAAAAGCCCTAGAAACTCAACATAAGGGAAAAAGGGAAGTAAGAATGGAACTTTGATACCTCCAAGGGATGCTAGCTGAGGTAAATCCTGTTTCCCACTCCTTCCTTGCTTCAATTTGCTTTGCACTCTTAGCTTCTTCCTCCAAGATCCTCTTTTCCAAGCTTCAAACACCACACCAAGGCACACACACATGAATTAGGGTTTTAAGGGGCTCTCAACGACTGTAAATAGGCCAAAGGAGGCTAAGGCTCCTTTAAATAGAGGTGTAAACCCCAGGATTTAGGGTTTCCACTGCTAGCTCCTACTCGCCGAGTCCAACATGGACTCGTCGAGTAGGTCACTTAACACACGATCCCACCTCACTGCTACTCGACGAGTAGGTCAACCAACTCGTCGAGTAGAGCTTAACTCAATGAATCTTATTTAAGCAATACCTGAGAATCGGGGCGTTACACTTATCCAACTTAAATGCAATCCAAATATGATAACTAAAATAATAAATATAACATGTTAACTAGACATTAAATAACCATATCTGACACAAGTTAGGGCTAACTCACTTGGTTAACATGGAGGTTCTAAGCTAACAACTAACTAGGAGGTCTTGGGTTCATTCCCAATGGCAGGAGAAATATAATTATTTGTCATTCCAAAAAGAAATGCACTTTAAACGTCTCACTGAGATCTGCCTAGACACCACGCCCGTAAGTAGATCATTCAATATTATAACTAATGTTACTGATAAATCTTATTTATAGGTTCATAATAACGACAATGAACAAAATATAAATTACACTTAACAAGCATAGTAAGTGTAGCTCACCTTACATGATCGTATGGCGAAAACTTGAAATTTTGCAAGCATGACTTCGATGTGGAATCCTTTTTTTGAAAAGATTCTCTAGCGCTCAGCTAACGATATTGAAGAACAAAAAAATCAAATCATGTGGGATTGAAATCTCAAGGGTTTAGAGAGAATTCGATAGAAATTAGCAAGGGATGAAAGAAGGGGTCGAAATCTATTTATAGGGAAACTTTTCAAAAACTATGGCACGTCCTACGCGGCTTCTTCCTATGGTGCAACATCATTGGTGGTTGTTGGGGTTGAGAGTTCTCCAACTGCCATGTGGCCGCTTGGCAGCCTAGAGTTTTCAGTTGCCAAGTAAATTCTCGTTTTCTTCGGATAATTGTAACTTTTGCATACTGTAACATCCCAAGTTCAGGAGTGCAAGTTCAGGGTTCAAAGTGAAAGTGTGAATGGTCAACTCGGCGAGTCCATGGGTAGACTCAACGAGTAGGGTCGCGATTCTGGTCGCGTGTTAAGTGGCCAACTCGGCGAGTCGGTGGCTGGACTCGGCGAGTTGGTGCTGTGTGGAGAAAACCCTAATCCCAGGGATTAAGCCCTATATAAAGAACATAATACCCTCTCCCCAGCCTCTTTGCTCTCCCTTGAAGTCCAAAAACCCTAATATTCGTGTATGAGAGAATTAGAGAGCATTTGGATCTTGAAGGAGTGTTTGTTGAAGAAATCTTTAAAGATTAAGAGGCTTGGAGCAAGGGGCTTTGCAAGGTTTTGGCTTATTCTTTTGTTGGAGTCTTCTTTGGAGGTAAGAATTCGTTGCTTAAGCTGTTATCCATCTAGATCTATCATTTGTGGGATTTTGGGGAGTATATCTAGTGCTATCTTGAGTTTAGAGGTTGGATCTGAGGTTGCTACCTCAGATCTAGTGAAGTGATGATCCAAAAGAGCATAAAGTCCCTATTCAAGAGCTGTTGATGAAGCCTTTTAGTCCCAAACCCTAGCCCTAGAGTGTATTATGCTTAGATCTCCTTGGATTCACGTAAAGTTTGCCACTTTACGTAATGGATGGATTGTATAAGAGTAGATCTATGGATTTGAGACCCTGCATGGCTTGGAAAGCCTCTATACGGATTAAGAACTAGAGGTACTCGGTGAGTCACATGGGTGTACTTGGCGAGTTGCATGAAGATAGGCAGCAACTCGACGAGTTGGAAGAACAACTCGGCGAGTTGGTTGAAGATAGCCTTGCACTCGGCGAGTCTGTTCTTGGACTCGGTGAGTCTGGTCGTGAGGTCCTAACCTTTTCTGGTTAAGCTGTGAATCGGTGAGTCAAGGGATGACTCAGTGAGTTGAGCTCGGTTAGACTTAGAAATGCAGGACTCGACGAGTCTCGGGGCGACTCGGTGAGTTGAGTCGTGTTATGGGAGTTTCAGAGCATGGGGACTCGAAGAGTCAGCGGGTTGACTCGGCGAGTAGAGTCAGTCAGGAGGGTTGACTTTGACTGAAGACTTTGACTTTGACCAAGAGTTGAACAGTTGACTTCCAGGGCTAATTTGGTAATTATGGGTATTTATTGAGTTCAGTCTTTTGGTATTGATCAGTGGTGGAGTTCGTGTCGGAGGTTGGAGCAGTGTGATCTTATCCTTTTCAGTCAGCAGTTGCGAGGCGAGTTATCATCACTATATCAACAAGGTCTAAGGCACCAAGGCCGGCCCTTTATCGGATTGTAATTCGGGTATTGTTGTTATGTTGTTGCTTTGATATGTTTGCATCCGGGAAGTTAGGATGGTATATGTTAGAGACCTGGTTAAGGTCGGTATCCTGGAATATAGGATTATGCTCTAGTGACCGGTTAGGTCGGTATCCTTGTTAGGATGAGGTTATGTTATGTGATCTGCTAGATCGGTTTGATTGGATGTGGATTGTTATATGATTATATGTTTATGTGCACATGGTTGTTGGATTGGGGTCGGGTTGAGGTGGGTCCTACTTTGTGTTGTAGGCCAACATACCCAGGGCGGACCGGTTATCCCGAAGGCCCAGCAAGCGGTCCGGATAGGCTGTAGGCCCCACCGAGGGCAGACCAGACGTGTCGAGGCTCGGAGAGTGGACCAGGCCGACTGAAGGCCCGGTACAGGCGGACCAGTCATACTGTAGACTCAGAGAGTGGACCAGGTGGGTTGAAGGCCCGGTGCGGGCGGACCAACCACACTGCAGACTCGATGGATATGGCTAGACTCGGAGGGTGGACCGGGTGGACTGAAGGCCCGGTGCGGCGGACCAGTCGCACAGTAGACCCGAAGTGCATGACTGTTTTGTGTTCTGTTATGATATAGCATGTTATGTGTATGGTATATGTGGTTGGTATATTGAGGGTATCTCACTAAGCTTTCGGGCTTACAGTTGTGGTTTAAATGTTTCAGGTACTTCAGGAGACCGTGGCAAGGCAAATGCATGATCGTACCGCTCCTCAGGTTTTATGCGTTTATGATGTGGTTTCTGGGAAATACTCTGATAATAAATGTATTGAAAACCTTTTTGTATTAATTTTATAAAATTGGGTTGTTTTTGAAAAGTTTAAATTGGTTGGAATTTTTAGAGTGTTACACATACGAGCTCCATTTTCAACGTTCTTTATATCCATGGTTTCTTAATTTAGTGTACTACAACTTTCCTTTAGATCCTACCGGCTAATTCATAATCTATTTTCGTTTATTTTATAACCAAGATTAACACGTTGTATCTTTGAAAAATCGCAATTTCTTCATACAGATCCCGTTTTCGATGTCCTTTATATCAGCGGATTTGTAATTTCATGTACTACAACTTTCGTCAAGACTAATTTGGCTAAGAAGTAATATATTTTTGTTCCGTATTTTATAAAAAATACTGACACGATGAGTTGTAACACATAACTTTGAAAAAATGTAGTTTCTTCATATGGGCTCTATTCTCAACGTTCTTTATATCAACATGTCCGTATTCACGTCTACTACAACTTTCATATAAATGATTTCATTATTTTATAAAAGTAATTCAAATATTATTTATATACAAATAGCAATTATATAAGCATATATCATGTATCATGTATAAGCATATATCATGTATGAAGAATTCTTTATTTATCATGTATCATATATAAGCATTCTTTATTTATCATGTATAAGCATATATACAAATAACAATTATATAAGAATTCTTTATTTATCATGTATGAAGAATTCTTTATTTATCATGTATCAAATATTATATAAGCATATATAAGCATATATCATGTATGAAGAATTCTTTATTTATTATTTATAAGAAATTTTACATTATTAACTAATATAAATAAATATTCTTCTAATGAAAAATGCAGACATTACATAAACTATGATCCAAAATAACAATAATAAAAGAATCCATGCTCCAAAAAAAAACATTATTATCATCCATAAAACTAGAATTTGAATATAGGTTACTCAGAACAAAACATAACACTCCAAACAAAACCAAAGATATAGTAAGATAATGTTGTTTACCAAAGTTTTAATATCTTCTATAAATATGGAACGATTCAAGTTCATAGAAGGTTGAACAAACTCTCACAAACTTTAAGGGTTGTTTAGGATTCGATCAAAACCAAAAAAAATGGCCATGTAAGATATATGTTGAATCTCATGTTAACCCTCTAAAAAGTCTTTATAGAGAGATGAAATACTTCATCAAATATACACTTATTGGACTTGTCGCATCGATGTGAGGTACAATAACACCCTCACTCAAAGTCGGAGGCTCGATGAAGATTGCCAAAGATGCGTTGAACCATAAGGGTGTGGGATGCCGACTGTAATATCATGTAAGATATATGTAAAGTATTATATTGACCCTAAGAAAAACTCTTATGAATAAACGATGACTCCAACAAAAATATATAATTATTAGACTGTATTGTACCGATATAAAATACAATACCGAGTTGATCTTCCAATTTAAGGCAACTCATGCATGGTTTGATATAAAGCTGACAAAAATCGACTCAACCCACCAACCCAACCTAAATTTAATAGACTGGGTTGAGATTTTCAACCCATTTAGGATAAATGGGTCAATCCGGCTAACTCATTTAGTTAAATAGGTTGGGTTAGGTAAATATTGTCAACCCGTTTTCAACCTACCAACCCATTTAACTTTAATATATATTTAATTTAATAATTCTTTAAATTATCATGTATTAATCTAAGTACTAATTTATAAATTATACCGTTGTATTATTATTTATGTTTTAAAAAATGCAATCATAATTCCTATATTTTTTCTATGCGCCGACAACATTGATCATTCTTCAAAAATTATTTCGAAATCACATATCTTTAATGTTATTTGAACAATTTCTTTGTATTTGTGAATTGAGATTATGTTTTTATTATACATTGAAAGTTTATTTAAGTTTTGAAGTAATTTAAGTGGTGAAATCTTTAGTTAATTTATTTACTTTTTTATTTTAATTGAGTTAACTCATGTTTAACCCATTTATTTAATAGGTTGGGTTAAGAATTATATAAACATGTCACCCCGATGATAATTCATCAATCTAAAAGGCTAAATTGGATTGAAAATATCTACCAATTTAGATAAAAATGTTCGATTGTATTAAAATGTTCAACCCAATTAATAAACGAATTTAAACCAAACCCAGTTCAGATCAACCAATTGTGAGCTCTAGTTTTATAAAAAGAAATAACAAACTAGAAGTTTAAGTTTAATAATGTAAGGGATAGACAACAAACTAGTAGGACCATATCAGATAATATTCAACTAGTATAGGGTCTAAAGTGTAAATTTATATTGTTAGCCTTAGTATAATCCTCTCATTGTTTTCGAGTTCTGTGGTTCTGCGAAAAAACAAAGAGGGGAGAGAAGCACAAACAAAACTCATAATTCTACACAAAATCCTTTCTGTAGCCCAAAATTTTCTTAATATATATAATAAGGTAATATGTACTTGTACATATTTCTTTGGAAGTTGTACCTTTTCTTATATTTATATACATCGACTCTGAAAAAGAGAGTTATACACATATAATTATAGAGAGAGAAAGTCATTTTGGATCTCACCGCTGTACCCATCTCCCTCTCTCTCTTCGTGTTCTCCATTTTCACCATGAGAATAAGAAAAAATGCAAAAATCTCAGCGTTGCTTAGCTCAACCACAAATCTTACAAGTGACGCCGATGAATCATTGCTAAAGAAGAACTTGTGTCAGCTTAATCAATCTCCATGGGATATCATCACTTTTCCGTCTTCGGATTCATCTTCTTCTCTCCACCAGGTAACATTGATTCATTCTCCTTCAATATGTTCTTGTTTTTCTTCAATTCTATGAATCAAATCTCTCGAAACAAGAAAACCCCACTTAAAATCACTCCGAATCTTTTGTTTATTTGCTTCGGTTTCTTCTTTCTTCTTCTCTAGGGTTTATCTTCAAAACCCCTTCTCTAGGGTTCTTCCCAACCATAAACCCTAAAATCCCACCATTTTCGTCGTGAAATTGAGCTCAATAAGTTTACTTTCCCCATGGGTTTTCTTTGTTTGTCAGATTATAGTCATTATTAGCATGCTTATAGTTTTTCTTGATAATTTGTTGAATGGGTTTCTTGCCTTACACAGTTCGATGATTATGAGGTTTACTACAACGTTAATCTTGCTGGAAATGGAAGCTCGGTTGATTCCATAGGAGCTTTGGAGAGGTAACCCGTGAATCTTTTCTTCGAATTCGAATTATTCTGGTTGCTTTCAATATGTTATCGATCATTTACAGAACCTATAACGAGTTAGGGTTGTTCGATGATATGTATATATCGTCGTTAATTTTTCTTTCTTTAACATCTTATGTGCTGCGATTGCTTCGTAATCTAATCTGGGGTTTAGGGAAAGTTTGAATCTTTTTTGCGTTATATCTTATGGCTTTCGAATAAAACTTTGATCTTGTTGTCAATGTGGCTTCAGCGAATTGCAGAACTATAATGTTCATATTACGAACGTTAATGTCTATATATATTATGATAGTAACAACTAGAAAATTTCCAAATTGAGACTTCTGTGCATTGATTCTTCATGATCCAACTCGGATATATGAAAATTTTGGTTCTTACTTTCCCGCTATATTAATATGGGTTTGGAATAAAGATTAATCTTGATAACAGTGTGGCTTTGAAGACCTCTCGGGAAGATGAAAACGATAATGACAATTGTGGTGACATTTTAGGGTTTAAGGAAGAAATTGTGTTGTGTGATAAATTAGATGAAAAAGGATGGCAATGTGGAAGGGTGGTCAAAAATGGCAACAAAATGTGTGATCACCATCTTTCGACCACTAAGAAAAAATCTCGGGTGATATCCGGGCCCATGATAGGGGCCCGGCCTCACCGAACCAAAAAACGGCCCACAACAAACCCGCATGATTTCTATTATTATTCAGGGTTTGGGCCATCTTGGGGCAAGAAAAGAGGGGCAACAGATACAACTACAAGTACAATTACATATATTTACAAGGAAGCTTGTACGATTGCTACTAATAGCAACAACGGTTATGAAACCGGTGATATTGATATACAAGAAAAAAAGCAAAAACGATTGGAACCCGAGATTTCGGAGGTGGGGCCCATGAAAATGGAATTAGATAATATTGACAATCACAAAAAAGGTAAAGTGGCAATTATTGGCAAGAAGAGAGGGAGGAAGCCGATCAAGGCAAGATCATTGAAATCTTTGATGTGAAAAAGCCTTTGTAATGGTTTTGGATAATGTATAACTTTTGGTTTTGTTGTGTGATGGTACTTGGCTCACCTTCAACGTTATATTATTATGTTTACTTAAATGCTTTGGATACATCGTTTTCATTTGGTCATTTATTATAGAATGCCGTTCAAAAGAAATATTATTGAATAAATTTTGGCCAATAACCAGACGTCCAATATATTAATCATTAAAAGTCAACGTTTCTCATGAGTGCATACGGTATGGTGTGACACTCACGGGAAGGTCATGCACGAAGCATGACACTGTGCGGGAGCACAACCCCGGATGGTGCGGTACCGCTCCCTTGCAACTTTTTTCCCGGTCTTTGCTTCTTGGCTAACGTTCACTTCAATGGCTAGTGTATTTTTCCAAAAATAAAAACACTATAAATATAGTAGTCACTCTTAGTTTATCACACATTCTCACAACCATATATACTACCTGTATTTCCAAATTAAAAAAAAAAAAAAAAAAAGTTTAGATGATGGAGCACCAACGAAGAAATTTGTTGGCCAACGTTTTGATCAATATTTCAAAAGACTTGGGTAATGTGAATCATGAATGCGTAAGATATTTTGGAATCAGGTTAGAGCATATTTTATAAACCAAATGGGAAATGATGACCAATGTCTATCAAATAAATTCAAAGTGGAAGTCCATGAAAAATGAAATCACCAAGTTCAACGGTATCTACCACATCAAACATCGTAGTGGTCAACTAGAAGCCGATATAATTGAGGAGGCACTTATTGAATTTTGAAACTTTTATACAATCATCAAACTCCCTAAATCAATCATCAAACTACTTCCGACGCATGTCAACATGGATGGAGTAAAAACAAACATCAAACTACTTCCGACGCATGTCAAACTCCCTAAATCATATTTCCCTTTGAATGATAAGGACACGTCTAATATGGAAAATATTCTACGCTAGTGTTGTTGGAAGTTTGAAGTATGTGATGGTGCGTACAAGGCTATCTTTGTAGCATTAGTTGGGTTGGTTAGTACATGTCAAACCCGTGTAAACCACATTGGGAAGTTATAAAGCTTATTTTGTTCAAGGGTACCTCAAATTTTGGTCTTATTTTTGGGAATTTATAAAACTTTGTTAGGCCAAGTGGTATACCGAGCATGAGGACGTTCGTGGTTGAGCTGACCACGAACAACGGACATGCACACTACCCCGTTGTTTCGTGGTGGCTCGTGGTCGTTGTCTCTCGTGCTCGGCACAACGGAAACGCACGCCCAATCAACTCGAAGCATTCAATTTGAACGTTGCTATAGCCATTGAACGGCTAGTTTCTATAAAAAAAAAATTTAACAATTTATTTACCTATAAATATAACATTTTTACTCTTTATTTTTTACACCATTCTTTTTTTTTTTCTCTATACACAAACTACACACTACATCTTAACAACAAAAAATCATGGACCCCAACCAAAATACCCCTCCAAACTACAGAAATCGCAAACCCGATAACGCTTTTGCGTTAGATACAACACCTCGCCAATTCCCGACTATGGAGTCACCTCAAGGCGGTTTTATCAATCTACTTCAAACCGGTTCTCCTATCCAACAAACACCGCTGTTCCAACAATAATATCAACATTTTCCGACTTTCCAACAACAACAAATTTCACAACAATACCAACAATTTCAACAATTCCAACAACAATCGTCACAACAACAACCACCACCAATTTCACAACCACCAAGCTCATAACCACCATTTTCGCCGGATTTTGTTGCAGAAACGCAACCTTCACCACCACCTCAACCAAAAAAGAAAAAAGGAAAAAAAAACCGGTCCGACCCAATACCGCCCAAGAAAGGATCCTATGGAAAAAAGAAGAAGAAGAAAAGTTAGTGGAGGCATGTGTGGCGGCTTCCGAAAATCCAATTGTAGGAGATAGTCAGCCTTACGGAAGTTTTTAAGAAAAAGCCAGAGCCATTTTCTACGAGTTAATGGAAAGTGAAACTCGAAATGCCGATCAAATTACGTCGAAATGGCGCGATATTTGACTAAAATGCACTGAGTTTGGAGGAATCTACAACAACCTCCTAAACATATGCAAAAGCGGCTCGAACGATTTTGATGTTTTCAAGGGGTCAATGGAGCAATTTGAAAAAACAATGCCAACACGCAAAGCTTTTCCGTATATGAAACCGTGACTAAAATTGAAAGATGCCCCAAAATGGAAAGAGCAAACAGAAGGAACTTCGCAATCTTCCGGTTCAAAGCGTTCGAGAAACCCCAATGCAACTTCCCAACAATCGGACGGCCGAACACACATCGGCATCAACGACGACCCGCTAGATTTTGAAAACGACCAACCTCTTCGTCGTTCTGTTGGAAGAAATAAAGCAAAAAAATCGGCTTCAACATCTTCGAATTCTAGTGTTATGGATATGTTTGACGATAAATTTGATCGATATGTGCAACTTCAAGAAACGAAGGTCGAGGTGATGACTCGGATAGAACAAAAAATGATCGAAGCACAAACATCATTTCAAGAGGCACAAGCGATGATCCAAACAAAAACCGATATGAAAATCTTGAAAATGAAAGCGGACGACCTCGAGGGCAAATACTTGGAACTTTTTCAAGCAATAAAAGAGTCGGTTCGAGCCCGACGTAGGTGTATGAGGTAGTTTATTTTATTTATTGTTGAAATTTTTAGTTTTTTTTTTATTTTTTTTATTTTAAGTAATGTAATTTTTATTTTTATTGTTAGTTTTTTTTCAATTAATGTAGCTTTTATTTAATGTAATTTGGTCTTTTAATTTAATGGAAAACTAGTATTAAAAAAATGATTTTAATGTATTTTTGAATTAAACTGAAAAAAACGAGGTTAAATGATGTGTTAGTGGCAGGTATCTTATGCTAGTTGTAGAAGAATGTGATGCTGATGTGGCACCGATATATGATATGTGGTGGTATAACGGATGATGTTATAATAGACGATTTTATGGCTTAGATTAAGATGAGTACAGGTATAAGCGGGAATCAACATCTAGCTATGTTTTCATATCGTAGGGTATCAGTAGATGTTAGAGGTGTTCGTTGTTTGTTTGAGTGGACCAATTCAATCATCTGATTAAGTGAGTTTGAATTGATACTGTGTTTTGGAATATGCATCCAACTAGTATGAACTAAATTAAAATGTGATATAAAGAAACCAAATTATAGTTGGGTTGATTTTTTTTTTCTTTTCTTATTTTTATTCTCAATAGTAAAGGACTCCCAAAATATATAACTTTCACATAATTTGATAAAAAAATTTATTCATTTAAAAAATCTCTTATCTATTTATTTATTTTGCTATTAGTTTCTTAAATAGATAAAATACCAAATACTTTAACAACGATTGTTTTTAATTATAATCATACATAAAAGTATATTTTATTAATAAAATATGGTTCTTTTTGGATCATTAGCCTCTGATTATAATAAATAAAGCTAGTAGACAATCCAACATATTAATTTGGTTTTGGTTCAAACATATTCGATCTTAATTTTTCATACTAAACTAGATTATGATCTGTGTATAACGCGGGAGACATATAAAAAAATACATATAAATGCAAAATTAATCCTAATAACTAATCAATGTTTTCAAAAAAATTATTAATTTACAAGGATAGATGTTTTATTTATAAAATTATAATGATTAGTTAAAATTAATATATACATTGGAATATCTTATCGACGTTCTGTACATGTAGATATTTGATATAACATAAGTATACAATAGTTAATTTAAACTAATCATGTTTCGAAGATACGAACGTTGTTTAAAAATTGTAATCTTAACCATATATATGTGCTAATATTGATTCTTGTAATTGTGATTTACACAGTATAGACAACATCAACACCAATTTTTTTGTTAATTTTGCTAATGTTTTTTTTTTTCATTTAATAGTACTTATTATATGTGCTACTTTGCCTCTAAAACCTGAAAGAAAATTCCAAGTAAATTAATGACTATAAACAATAATTACTTAAAACTTACATCAAGAGACATTCAAACGATAACTAATTCCAACACTTGAAAAGGCTTCAGTATCATCAGCTAAATTGTCGGGTAGAAACTATAAGAAAAATAGTCAAAATGTTGAAAAAAAACTAAAAATTAACATTTTTAGCATTCTTTAGAAGATAAGATACTATATAATGGATAACAATAGTATAGAGTGAGTACCTTCTTTGCCAACTTTCTCCATAGCGTTAGCAATAAGTTCATCGATCTCCCTTTCACTACACATACATACTCTTCTTTGAGTTTTTTTTGTTCATAGACGATAATCGAATGATCGTTTATTGTTTATATAATCTCACTGTCATGAAATATGGATGCAAAACATATGTTTCTTCCATCCATCATGCTGACTAAATCTACAAATTTGATTCGTATAGAAAGAATGAAAGAAGCATCTCGGTTTTCAAATATTGTTATTTTCCACATTTAATAAAAAATTTGAATGTAAGCACATTAATATATTCTGGTTAGGGAGGATAGAGTCATGGTTAAATTGGGAGGTACCATTGGTACCTCCAAGAAACCACTCCAACTTGAGTGGGCAAAGAGGAGTGGGTTGTTTATGTAGCTTCACAAACCTGCTTCATCCTCTCTCTCTCTCTCTCTCTCTCCCTCTTGTACCATGTGTCTTAAAACTTATACCTTAGTTTTTTTTGAATTTTTTTTTTTAAATTGAGTGGGTTGAAAAAGATAAGGTTTCCATGTGTTGTGAGTTGAAAAAGATGGAAGAGAGAGGAGAGGGAAAAGATGATATAGTAGTGGTTCATGAATGATGGTTTCCATATTGATAGGTAATCGTAAAAGCCAGATAATAGAGTGAGTAATTTCGTTCCGGAGACATGTTTGTGAGGCATGGAATGGAACATAATGAAAATTTAATACGATTTTTATGTTATATATTGCAATTTAAATTATAAAGATATTTTTTCACATATATTTGTTTAGTTATTATTATGTAATTTAAAAAGGTTTATATTGCAACTTTTATACTAATGTCTTATCTTATTGCTGAGAAAACCTAGATACTCACAATGTTCCCAACCCTATTTTCAAGAGTGTAGGGTATAACCATTTATCCTTGAGAAAGTAAACTCAATAGGAAGATTCAAACCAGTTACACAAAATAATAAAGTTGTGCAAGGTTCTTATTATACTTCTCAGCATGCCCAGACAACGCAAGTACTTCCATAGTATCAAGTTCACAACTAAAACGTATTCCAAAAACACAAAACGAAAATTAGCAATCTGAGTTCTATGTATCTCTCTTTTGAAAAAACAGAATAATATGTAATAGATAAATTAGAATACATTTTTTCATAAAAAAAACCTACTAAGTAACCAAAAGTAATCAATCATAAATATTTTCCAATAAGGTTTATCGAGGTAATCTATTTACATGGTATACTAAAACTTTGTATTTTCTTTGCTATTAAGTCTAAAAGATGTTTTGTAATATTAAAAAGGGATCGGTGAATAACTCCTTTCTGAGAGCCTTATTTGTGTTTTTATAAAAAGATGTTTTTACAATAAATCAAAACAAATATCACTACTGAGTTTTGCTGAGTTGTAGGATATGTGGATCACTCATTCGTATAAGGGTTTGAATTTCATCTCTAAATCCAAGAAGGGATCAAATGAGTAAAGCATTATAGACATTGACTCAGTATATCTTCCATTCATAATTTCGTAAGCCAAAAAAAAATCATTGACTAAACACAAATACTAAAAACGTAAAAATAAAAAAATAAAATCGACATATACAAATTTAATACCTAGTGGACATATCTTCCAAATCGAAACAATGGATGAGAGGTAGTGGTGCTATTGTGTCCATCTTTTTGCTCTCAGATACCTATAACTTAAAAAATCAAAATCAACAATACATATCATAAGAAGAAAAATCGAAGCAGATTTAGAAAACATAACCATTATCGATCTAAACTTAAATCGAAAAGTTTTATAGATTGAAACTTCATAGTTGAAACAAAATAAAATAAATATAATCTAAAACTTAACCAAAATCGATCTAAACTACGATCAAATTAAAGTAGAATCCAAATAAAATTTATCTCTATATCATTCCTAATTCTTCCATGATGATCGAACACAAGATTAATCCATACAGATCGAAGCCAACAAGTACTCTACTACTTCTTTCCCCTATTTTCTTCTCCAGTACAAATCTTAGGTTATATAGATTATGTAAATAAATGAGGAGAAAGTGTAGGGATACTGGTAATAAAGGGTGCGGTGGGGTATTTTTTTTATTTTATTTTTGGTGAGATTTAATTGTCATTAATAGAATTCCTAATTTAATTCATTTTATTTTTTGTGAGATTTAATTGTCATTAATAGAATTCATAATTTAATTAATTTTACTTTTGATGAGATTTAATTGTTATTAATAAACTTCCTAATTTAAAACGTAATATATGTTTTATAAATTTGGTGGACAAAAATAAAATGATTGACAAAGATGATGCAAGCAAAATAATCTAATGGTGGAAAATATAGGATTGAAATGCAATCAATGACTCTGATTTCTTCAGTTTAAAATTAAAGGTTCTCTTTTAATAATATTTAGAGATACTTAATAAGGGTTAAGTTTTTTTAATATTCGTTGTGTCAATACCAAAAAATTGAACAATGTGGTGGATCATTTTTTTTTTCAATTGTGAATTATGATGTGGCTATAACTTTTGTGGATGCTCTAGTAGTCTAGTTTGTATGGTAATATTTTCCAATTTCAAAAATATGGTGTAAACATGATGTTCTTCTTGTTCTATGACATAACATCTATCTTTGATGATGTTCTTCTTGTTCTATGACTCTGATTTCTTCAGTTTAAAATTAAAGGTTCTCTTTTAATAATATTTAGAGATACTTAATAAGGGTTAAGTTTTTTTAATATTCGTTGTGTCAATACCAAAAAATTGAACAATGTGGTGGATCATTTTTTTTTTCAATTGTGAATTATGATGTGGCTATAACTTTTGTGGATGCTCTAGTAGTCTAGTTTGTATGGTAATATTTTCCAATTTCAAAAATATGGTGTAAACATGATGTTCTTCTTGTTCTATGACATAACATCTATCTTTGAACTAAATGTGTTGTACATTACCATTGAATCAGGGTTTATAAAATTAAATATAGTAAATGTCATTGGGTCCCAAATTTTTGGTTTGTTTGGAGCCTCCAAACTGGTTGAGCTGCCCTACATATGAATATGAGAGATGTTATGGTTCAAGTTTATTATGATGGAACATTGGTGTAACACCGTGAATTTCAAAATAATTTTTCGCATAATATAAAAACATTTTCATTTAATTTTCATAAAAACATCAATGTTTTAAGACTCCAATCCATATCATACAAAAATCCCAAGATCACATATCATAAAAATCCCATGCGTGTGTACAGATCAAGCCGGCGCATTCCCACGGTCATCACTAGTACCTGAAACAAACAACACTAACACTGTAAGCACAAAGCTTAGTGAGTTCCCCAAAATACCGCACATAACACATATTAGCCACTCGAGGCTATAACTCTGTGGGTCCGTTGACCCTACTCTGTGAACCCACTGGTTCTAGCTCTGGGAACCTTCCGGTCCAACTCTATAAACATGCACAGCATAAATCACATAGAAATAATGCAATACAACACATAACATACATATAGCATACAAATACTCTGTCACATAACTCTGATTACCTACTCAAGGTAAAGTATAGTGAGAAGACTCACCTCGCGTATCTCGATAACTCGCAAATCCCGGAAATCACTCGCGCTCGATCCTCCGAGCTATAATCCTCCTATAACACCATATATCTCTAATTAACACTTTCTCAACTAAGGTTGACTACCCCTATCAAGTCAACACTGGTCAACTCTGGTCAACGGTCAACTCTGACCGGACTCGGCGAGTGCACTAGAGCGACTCGGCGAGTCTATACGTGTTCACTGACTCCCTAGGATCCTCTTTTGACACGTCGAGTACTTCCCTGACTCGGCGAGTTCCACCTGGCATGAATCGTGGGGCCACCACGACTCAACTCGCCGAGTCTCAAGAAAAACTCGGCGAGTTCCAGCTCGACTCAGTCCACCTGTCAACCCTCTCTAACTCTCCCTGACTCACTGAGTCAACCCTTAACTCGGCAAGACCACTCGCTGAGTGGTTAGGACAATCTTCATGCTACTCGCCGAGTCTGTTCTTTGGACTCGGCGAGTCCATGCCATGCATCGACTCGATCTCGCTTCTGAGTTCAGATCCGCTCCAACAACTCATAGATCTAGCCCTCCCAAGCACATTCATCACGTAAAGTCACAATCTTGGCTACCATGCAACGCCTACAAGGCTTCTTTTGATGAAATGACATCTAAAATGGTAACCTAAGTCTCCAACTCAAAAGGAAAGGCATAAAGCATGGCATTTGGGACTCTCTGGACCTACTAAGGTCCAGATCTAGGTACCATTTCCCCATGGGACCTCTCACACTCCAAATACAAGGCAAACAAGGCATGAAGAAACCCTAGATTTGGCCATATCAAGAAAAACACGAGAATAAGCTCTGAATGTTACCTCAAATAGCTTCCTCTGCCGAAATGGGAGTAGATCTAAGCTCCCCAACTCCCCTAGCTTGGCCTTCCTCTTCCTTTCTTGCAAATACACACAAAAATGGTGAATAATGGCCTCTTATCTCACTCACAAGAACTCTCAGCTGCTCTGGTGCTCTCAAGGTCGAAAGTAGCCGCAATGAAGGGCCATAAGGTCCTTTAAATAGGGCTTAGGACCAGGAAATTAGGGTTTCATTAAATAGCGCGGACTCGCCGAGTCCATTCCTTGGACTCGCCGAGTCCAGGCGCGAACCCGCGTCCAAAACCGCGATCCTACTCGGCGAGTTTGAGCTCCAACTCGTCGAGTCCCCTCACAAAACACCAAAAATATATGAATAAATAATACCTGGGGTTCCGGGCTGTTACAATTGGTACATTGGATTATTTTGGAGGTGAAAGAACTAGAAATCATCCACAATCAACTAGACTTTATTATGGATTGAATTTTTTTTGGAGTTTCCGATTATTATCTTTTGAATTGTTGATTTTTAGAGGCTTTCGGTTTTGGAAGTGTTGGGATCCCGAGATCCTATCACTCGTTCGTTAAAGAATGTTTGAAGATCGACTTTTTCAAGAATTTAATACTGTAATTTACTTTCACAACTTTAATATTGTAAGGCATTTTGAAGAATTTAATATTGTAATGTATTTTCAATACTTTAATACTGAATGGGATTTTTCAAGTATTATGATATCGAAATGTTTTTTGGTCGAAAGACATTTACGTTGTATGACATTCCGTTTGAAGTTTTTACCTCTTAAATATTTATTTTTGGTGAGATTTAATTATCATTAATAGAATTCCTAATTTAATTCATTTTATTTTTGGTGAGATTTAATTGTCATTAATAGAATTCCTAATTTAATTAATTTTACTTTTGATGAGATTTAATTGTTATTAATAAACTTCATAATTTAAAATGTAATATATGTTTTATAAATTTGGTGGACAAAAATAAAATGATTGACAAATATGATGTCAGCAAATAATCCAATGGTGGAAAATATAGGATTGAAATACAATCAATGGTTCTGATTTCTTCAGTTTAGAATTAAAGGTTCTCTTTTAATAATATTTAGAGATGTTGGGATCACGAGATCCTATCACTCGTTCGTTAAAGAATGTTTGAAGATCGATTTTTTCAAGAATTTAATACTGTAATTTACTTTCATGACTTTAATATTGTAAGGCATTTTGAAGAATTTAATACTGTAATGTATTTTCAATACTTTAATATTGAATGAGATTTTTCAAGTATTATGATATCGAAATGTATTTTGGTCGAAAGACATTTACGTTGACATTCCGTTTGAAGTTTTTACCTCTTAAATTTATTTTTGGTGAGATTTAATTGTCATTAATAGAATTCATAATTTAATTCATTTTATTTTTGGTGAGATTTAATTGTCATTAATAGAATTCCTAATTTAATTAATTTTACTTTTGATGAGATTTAATTGTTATTAATAAACTTCCTAATTTAAAATGTAATATATGTTTTATAAATTTGGTGGACAAAAATAAAATGATTGACAAAGATGATGTTAGCAAATAATCCAATGGTGGAAATATAGGATTGAAATGCAATCAATGGCTCTGATTTTTTCAGTTTAGAGTTAAAGGTTCTCTTTTAATAATATTTAGAGATTACATCCAAAAAAAATTCTTTAAAAGTTAGAAATGTTGAATGTGTACAACTGTTACCAAAAAGGGAATAGACAAGTTATATCCTTAATGACAATAAGATACAATCAAATAAACATAACATGAACTGAGTGTTCATGTCGGTAACTATCTTAGATATTTTTGTAACGCCCATGTTTCCCGCTAGGCATTAATAAGATTTGTAATTGACGTTGGTCAATAATTATAATTATTTGATGAATAAATAAAAAGAAATATGATTGAATCTATGTGACTTATGTGTTTACATTACGTGTATATAATATTAGGTGAAAACTTAATAAATAGGGCTAAAACAAATATTTAAATAAAATATTAATTAAAATAAATAGCCTTGATTAAAATTGAAGTAGTCGTAATGATGATTTCGGGGATATAAGAAACGCTAAAATCTAACTTCATATGAAAAAGTTATGATCATTTGAAGTTACACGTTTGACTCGATACGACAAAGTACGCCGTAAATAGTGAATCAGAGATAGGTTGCTTATTAGCTTAAGTAATTTAAACGAAAGTCGTAGTAGAATTGAAGATCTCGTGATAAGGAGTCTATCGAATATTAGATTGCTTGAATTGTAGCCGAAACAAACTAAACTAGAATTGAAGATCTCGTGATAAGGAGTCTATCGATGTAAAAACAATCGAAAACAAAGTTCGTATGAAGAAGTCATGAATGTTACACGGTCAATTGCAGTGAAATCTTCGTAGACTGTTAAAATTAAGATCGGCTGGAATTAGCCGACGAAGTCTAAATAAAAGTTGTAGTACTCAGAAATACCTACGTGTGGATATAGAGAACATAAAAACGGAGTTCGTATGAGTTAGATATGAATTTTTAAAGTTTCAGCTCTACCTACTGCTTTGTCACGCAGCCCCTCTCAGTGAACGCCACGTGTCAGTCAACTGGTGGGGGAGGCACCGCCACCTACCCAACGCGCGACACACCTGGTAGGTAGGAACGACATGCCTCCCTAGAAAAATGCTTATAAGTAGCTTTTTCCTGCTCATTCTTTCTCCACACATTCTCTAAACAATCTCTCTCGAGTTTCTGCTCCCTTAGCCCGAAAAATCTTAGTATTTAGGATATTTTGGCAAAGCTCTAAGGTCATAAGAGGTATTAAGACTAAGACTTAGTGATAATTGTTGAGGACTTTAGACTATTAATTAGTCATAAGAGGTATTAAGACTAAGACTTAGTGATAATTGAACCTAGGTCACATAAAAGGAAAAGTTAAGTGCTGAAGCGAAGCGCTGCCCGACTTTCCAGTCATCCATTTTAACAAGTGAGTGCATAAGTACTTTTAGCTTACACATAAATATAAAGTATCCAAAGGATTAAATGCTATGTGTGCCTATTATCTGAATTACTTGGTATCTATGATAGATAATATGATTTATTTGCTTTAATCATATATGCATTTTCATATATATAATATATTGGGAAGTAATGGGTGATGAAACATGAAATGATGAGATGATGATGAGAGACCTTTATTTTTGGTGAACCTGTCATCTAGCAGAGTATAGATGAAGGTGGAACGTTGGCAAGCTCGCAACCTATAGGTGTTAATAAACTATTTGTTCATTTGATGTATTCTATCCCCCATGGTTTCCTTTTAACATATTGTTATGGAAATCCCCCAACTAATATTGTCTACCCGCTGTTGATGATGATCCTTAGGTTAGGTCCCTTGAGATTAGTATTTTAGGATTAATATGTGAAAATAACGGGAATGGGTAATCGGGTAAGTTATTTGATGTGAAATATATAATTGAAAACTTAATTATTTTGGGTTGAAAACTCTATATGCTCACCAGGATCCCAAGCCCGACCCAATTAGTTTCTTTGTATTACAGGTAGCGATACGAAGACACATGGATGATGACTAATTTGAAGAGTTTGTAGGCCATTAGTATAATAAGATGTTGTAAGGCATATTAAGATTTGTTTATGCTTATGTGTGTGTGTGTGTGTGTATATATATATATATATATATATATATATATATTAACGATAACATCCCATAGTTTTAAATATAAATGAAATACCTTTCTTCAGAAATGCATTGATAATGATATTATCATGTTTTGGGAACAAATTGTGCAATTAGTTTTATACTCTAAAATAAATAAGCATAAATAAAAATTTTAAATTGTCCGTGAAAATAGCGATGTCACAATTCTATACATTTTTTCAATTATTGAGCTAATACTCTCATTTACTCTACTGCAACATGAGTACTTGAAATGTAAGTCATAGAATAAATAGTAAGCTAAATAACTTAGTAACCTTTCTCAGTACATGTACGTTATTCAATACGATGAATAAGTTATTCTAAATAATATTCTATCAAAAAGTCATTTTTAATGTTTGTTGTCTCTAAATTGACTAGCCCGAATATGCGGGCGTTACATTTATCTCCCCCTTAGGATGATTACGTCCTGGAATCATCAACAAAATAGGTCTTGTACAATAACTCCATACATTATCTTTTCATCATAGGTAATAACCGTAGCTCTTATGTCCTTTCAAATGAGTATCTAACTTGTGGACTTCTTAACTGTTGGTGGTTCTCAATCTTGCACCCGCTCTTCGTACTATGTTGGACTTTCAATCGTAACCTTCAAGTTACAAACTCGATCTTTATTGCAAACTCCTTCCGCTACTTAACTTAAGATAAGTTCTTTACTTTAATTATTGTAACAAACTAATGAGTCATGTCCTAATGACCTCTCATCCTATGATGCAATGCTTAGACTTAGGTCTTTTAGAGTCAAATTCCATAATGGAATATATTTTCCTTTAGGTTCTAATGTGATATAATCACATTCTAGCATGTAGCACTTCTAGCTACAAGCTTCTTAATTTAACACCGATCGCGGTACTTCTATTGATCGCTTCGATTATTTGTCACTTCAATCTTCTGGCTTAAGTCAGATGCTACATCGATCTTAGTTCTTTGAACCACGTAGAATACATATATTAACCGGAATCGATTTGATATGACTACTAGGGTTAGAATAACAATCATCTTCTTAGTCATTACCTAAATGATGGTAACGATATATATGAATAAAACAGAATCAATTACTAGCGCCTTGGTAACCATGTGACTTTCCCTGATCCAAGTGTGAGTCATGTGCCTCCGGTAGTATAGGCCTCTACTATTTTTCAGATGTACTTATACTCGTCCCAAGTATTGCCTCTCAGTTCACCACGTCACCATAGCAGAATGTCACATAGTCATTTAACACATCGGATAATATAACTAAGGTTTATATTATTTCTTGAAACGATTACATAGGCATTCAAGTTCACCCTACACTATGCCTCTTATATTAGGCTACACCACATGATACTATCTATATGGATACTTTATAAATCCTTACTCCTAATCCCTTGCATCATCACCTGCTTCATTAAGGATCATATAGTATGCTCTTGCCTTTGGTTTCGGTGGTACGTTTGGCTCCGTAGCTCTTTCCCTAATTGGGCAGTCTTGCTTGAAGTGTCCTTCTCCACCACACTTAAAGAATACTTCTCTCTTGGTTGTGCATTCGTTGGCATAGTGACCGGTCTTCCTGCATTTGAAGCAGGTTACCTCTTTAGAGCATCTCCCGATGTGTTTCCTTCTACATTTTTCACACCACTTTTCTTCATTGGTATCCCCATACCTCTTGTTATTAGGGTCAGACTTCGGGAAAATATTTATCCTGTCAGATTTTGAAGACCCCTCAAACTTCCTCTTCTCCCCTACCCCACCTCTTTCCAAACCCTTTTCCCTAAGTTGGGTCTCCATATTCTTGGCTGCTCTAAAGGTTATCTTCAAAGTAGTTGCCACTTTTACTCTTGCACCAAAGTCTGTTGGCAATCTGTTAGCAAACCTATCTACCTTGGAACCAAGTAGGGGAATAGCTTCATCTTCTTGGTGAATGCGGTGTCATACTCGTCAACACTCATCTTCCCTTTTCTTTAGGTTCTAAAACTCATTGTTTAGGTCTATCAGATCTATCTTTGAGCAGTATTGCATTTTCAACTGCTCCATGAATGATTCCCAAGACATCCGCATGGCTTCTCCTTGTGGCGTTGTATCTGCCAACAACTTCCACAACTTAAAACTACGGTCTTTAGTTGTCTGACTACAAAGATGGTTTTCTATTTGTTGCTGCAATTGCAACTTTCAAATACCATCTCCATCTCGGAGATCCAGTAAATGATTTCTACTGGCTTTGGGCTTCCAGAAAGACTTGGTGGCTTGGCACCCATAAAGTTCTTATATATACAACCATCCTTGTCAATCCTTCTGTCTGGGTCGTTCCTCTTGACCACTTGGGGTTCAACTTGACTCCTAGTACGACTGTAATTTCCCTCGTCTGATAGCTCTTCATTCAGTTCGTGTTGCACAATAGGCACAGTAGGTTCATCCATATTATGTTGAAGTAGAAGCCTTGTCTCTTCCATCTGACGATCCAACATCATTTGTATCATTGTCTGTACTCCTGCCATTGTGATTGGATCGGGTGTAGTTGTTGCCTTTGGTGCATGCTCAATCACTCGAGGCTCAGGCTGCTAGTTACCGTTTCCCAATCCGCTTCGAGTTCTCACCATGTCGATCTATACACCAAATCAAACATTCGATGTGCAGCGATGGGAATTAAAATAGGGAAAGCTTTATTTACGATAGACGTATAAATATCCTTATCACTCTGAAAAGTTACATGTCAGTTCTAATACCGTAATTAAACGTTTAGAAATTTGAACACATAAAGTTTCTAGATTCGGTCAGCAACAGACCATAGATCCGATCAAACGATAATATCATAAAGCATATAAGACATATTATAACATAAATCATTTAGCACATAAAAGCAATTTAGGCATATCCCCTAAATAAGCTAGTGCTCATGTCTATTCAGGTATACATCCTAAATATAGAAAACACTCATCTCACAATCATCGTTTAGCATTCTAAGTTTAATTCTAGAAATTTCCTACAAATTACTAGTTCAGTTAAACTAATGCTCTTATTGATGGGTTTTGAGCATTCTAACACTTCCTAAGTGTACATGCAACCATAATAACCTTGGATCTATGTTTGTATAATTATCATGCAAAGTTGATTTCCAAGGCTATGATCCTATCTAGCATTCATGGGGAACAATTTTAACTTGAATAAAAGATAGAACTACATACCTTGTTGTTGATCTTGAACCTTGAAACCTTGTGAGCCTATCACCCCAAGTGTGATGCCTCAAATGCTTCACACAACACCAAATGCTATGGAGTAAACTTGGAGAGAAAGTATAACACTCTAAAAATCGGCTCTAGCCCTCAAGTATGCATGTGTAGCCGATTTTGGGAGAAACATGAGCTTTATATAGTGTTGACACATTTAGGGTTACACCATGTAAACCCTAATGTGTCATGACTCTTCATTTCCATGACTCATGGGTTTGTAACTCTCATGGAGCCTCCATGTAGCATCCAATGGGTTCAACCCAACTTGATTATACATGGAGCCTCTTAGCCCACTATAGAAGTTATGGATGATTTACATAATCAACCCAAATATTTAATTAGTTATCTTTTGATCACTTAATTAATTCTAAAATTAATTCTTGATCAAACTAATTAAATAATATTATTAATATATTAGAAGTTATAATATATTAATCAACCACAAGTGTTTTTTCTCTCATTTAGTCTATCCAATTGCATGGTGCCATGTAACCCAAATGGACCATGTCGGGTCGGGTCAAGTACATACCAGAAATAGTTATGGACTTAGACACCTTATCCAACAGTCTCCCACTTGGATAAGTCTAATAACTATAACTGCAAGTATGACTTCAGGAACCGATCGGCAATCGTAGCTCTTTTCAAGGTTTCTCGGAACTGAGAAGATGATGGTATGCCATTTCAGATAAGGGATCATATAATCCTCTGTTCTTAGATATCAGCCGGACAAATACATGGAACAATGTCTTACTTATTGTCCAACAGTTTGTTTCCTGATTTCTGATTTGTTTGACATAGAACTTAATTGAACACATCAAATTAGTTCTGACCGGGCCCGGTACATAGGTCAAAACAAAATCATCGAGGGGCCCAGATATCAGCTTCTAATCCAAGAAGGAACAGATAAACTTCGACTGGGATACTTGTTCTACTACTTGTTAAATTACACACAAACACACGTTTTATAACATCGAGTTTACCAATGCGATTTCACATGTTCAATGCATAACTTACTCATAGTTAACAAGTCATATCTCTAGGTTTGAAGACTTATATGATATTACCGTCTCGCGATCACTCGAGATAAATTCCATGAAGTGATACCAGCGAGCGTGGGTTGAATCCAATACTCAGAACTTATGAGCACTCATGAGTGTTGAGGCCATGTCTAACACTTTAGACCTCTACAACCAACTCATGACAGTCTTACTTCATATCTACTTCCAACATATGACTGACTGTGGATAATTTGAATAATATGTAAAACAACATAAATATTATGGAAGTCAAAACATGCAAAAGAAATAATAGTAAACGATTGACATGAGATAGCAACACTTTACTCATAAATAAACACAACTTTTATTCATCATCAAATGTCAAATACATTTTACAAATTTCAAAATCATCTAACTACTAAGACTAATATCATCCTTCAGCCCTATGCTCCTAGCATGCTGGAGATGCTTAACCCTACCCAGTCCCTTCGTGAGGGGATCTGCCAGGTTCTCATCCGATGATACCCTCTTTTCCACGAGAAGTCCTTCTTCTATACGATGTCTGATGAAATGATATTTTTTGTCAATGTGTCTGGATCTCCCGTGATCCCTTGGTTCCTTGGCTAAGGCAACAACACTTTCACTATCACAGAAAATCTATATAGGCTTCGATATAGCTGGTACAACTCCAAGGTCTCCGATGAAGTTCTTTAGCCACATAGCCTCTTTTTCCGCCTCGCTTGCCGCTATATACTCTGATTCGCAAGTTGAATCAGCCACTGTCTCCTGCTTGGAACTTTTCCAAGAGATTGCTCCCCCGTTTAAGGTAAAGACCCATCCCGACTGAGAGCGGAAATTATCCCTATCAGTCTGGAAGCTAGCATCACTATACCCTACGACTCTCAAGTCATCACTCCCACCGAGGTTAAGGACCCAGTCCTTAGTCCTCCGCGGGTACTTGAGAATATTCCTTACCGCTGTCCAGTGAGCCTTACCATGATTCCCCTGATACCTACTAACCATGCTTAAATCAAAGGCTACATCAGGACGAGTACAGGTCATAGCATACATGATCGAGCCTACCGCCAAAGCATAAGGCACCCGACTCATTTCTGCTATCTCATCCTCAGTACTCGGGCTCTGAGTCTTACTCAGTCTAGTGTTACTCTGGATGGGTAACTCTACTTTCTTGGAATCTTGCATGCTGAATCTCTTCAACACCTTATCCAAGTATGTACTCTGACTAAGTCCAATTAGTCTTTTACTCCGGTTTCTCAAAATCCTTATTCCTAGAATATAGGCAGCTTCTCCTAGGTCCTTCATAGCAAAACACTTCCCAAGCCAGGAATTAACTTCCTGCAAATTTGGGATGTCATTTCCTATGAGTAGTATGTCATCCACATACAATACCAAAAAGCTAACTATACTCCCACTAGCCTTGACATATACACAAGATTCATCTTCACTCCTAGAAAAGCCAAACTCTTTGACTTTCTCATCAAAGCAAAGATTCCATCTGCGAGGTGCTTGCTTTAATCAATAGATGGATTTCTCAAGCTTACACACTCTATTAGGGTACTCTGTGCTGACAAAACCCTCTGGCTGATTCATGTAAATATCCTCAGCCAACTTTCCATTAAGGAAAGCGGTTTTGACATCCATTTGCCATATTTCATAGTCATGAAATGCAGCTATGGCTAACAATACCCTAATAGACTTAATCTTGGCTACTGGTGAAAATGTCTCATCATAATCAACTCCTGGAGTTTGAGAAAAGCCCTTTGCAACCAGTCGTGCCTTATAAGTGTATACATTACCATCCATGTCGGTCTTCTTCTTGAAGATCTATTTGCACCCAACTATCTTACGACCTAGCACATTGTCAACCAAGTCCTAGACCTGATTGTCATACATGGATTGTATCTCGCTATCCATTGCCTCTTTCCATTTAGCAGACTCAGGGCCTGCCATGGCTTCCGCATAACTGTTAGGTTCATCCAGGCCTACTAGTGTCTCATCACTAATAAGTGTCTCACCTTCCGCAGTAATATGGAAACCATAGTAATGCTCAGGTACATTCCTAACCCTTGTGGAACGCCTCAGAGGTACAACTGGAGGTATAATTGGATCAACAGGAGGTTCCTCCTCAAGTTGACTTCTAGAGTTTGAGGTTCCTTCACCACTTGACTCTTGAAGTTCTTCAAGGTCAATTAGCCTCCCACTGTCTCCTTGGCTTATGAACTTTCTCTCTCGAAAGACAACCCTCCTTGCTACAAAGACCACATTCTCACTAGGTCTGTAGAAGAGGTAACCAAAGGATTTTTGTGGGTAGCCAATGACAATACACCTCTCGCTTCGAGGTTCGAGCTTATCATGAGTCTCGCGTCTCACAAAAGCCTCGCAACCCCAAACCTTGATGTGAGCTAGACTAGGAACTTTTCCAGTCCATATCTCGTGAGGTGTTTTGGCAACCTTCTTTATAGGGACCAGATTAAGGATATGGGTGGCAGTCTCTAAGGCATACCCTCAAAATGAGATTGGTAGCGTAGCTCGACTCATCATGGAACGAACCATGTCCAACAAGGTTCGATTACGCCTCTCAGCTACACCATTCAACTGTGGTGTCCTGGGAGGTGTCAATTGTGAGATAATCCCACATTCCCTTAGATAGTCAAGGAACTCAGTACTAAGATACTCACCACCACGATCGGATTGAAACATCTTAATGTTCCTGCCCAATTGATTCTCGACTTCCTGTTTAAATTCCTTAAACTTTCAAAAGTCTCTGACTTATGCTTGATTAAGTAGACATATCCATATCTACTATAATCATCAGTAAAAGTCAAATAATAACGATTAGCATCCCTTGTGGCATGTTTGAAGGGCCCACACACATCCGTGTGTACAAGATCCAACAAACCTTCACCCCTCTCACACGAACCTGTGAAGGATGACTTTGTCATTTTTCCAAGTAAGCATGATTCACAAATATCATCTGACCTTAGGTCAAATGACTCCAAGACTCCATCCTTTTGGAGTTGGCCTATGCGTTTCTTTCTTATATGTCCAAGACGACAATGCCATAATGATGCTTTATCTAAGTTATTACCATTAGTAGAATCAATACACATTACATTATTTCCTAAGTTATCTTCAACAGACACAGCTTCATACACACCATCACAAGGTAATGCTTTAAAATAAAACACATCATTAAAGAAAGCATTTATTCCACCAATTTCATTATCAAAAGAAAAGGTAAAACCTTGTTTATACAAAGCATGAAAGGAAATAACATTTCTTGCCATTTCTGGCGAATAACAACATTTATTCACATCTAAAGTAAATTCACTACTAAGAAACAAAGTATAAACTCCAATCTTGGTGACAGTTGAAACTTTCCTATTCCCTATGATTAAGTTTATCTTTCCATGCTCCACATTCTCACTTCTTCTTAGTCCCTGCAATTCAGAACAAATATGAATACTGCAACCGGTATCAAGGACCCAAGAGTTAGAATAGAGTGAATTATTAGATGATATAGTGTAAATACCTGCATGGTTGGGTTTTACTTTCCCATCCTTCAAATCTTGCTGGTATTTTGGACAGTTACGCTTCTAGTGCGCCTTTTCGTGGTAGTAGAGGCATTCAGCCTCTTTGGGATCAGAAGAAGGTGTAACGAAACCTTTCTTGGTTCCGCTAGAAGAGGATCCATCAAGAGTCTTACCCTTGGTACCATTCGAAGGGTTCTTTCTCTTCTTCCCTCTACCTTTCCCGATTGCCAAGACAGGTGCTGAGTTTGGAGTAGTAGCAGGAGTGGTCACAACCGACTTACCTTTAAGACCTGATTCTGCGGTCTTTAGGAGTCCCCGAAGTTTGCTAAGTGTAACTTCCTCCTTATTCATGTGGTATGTCATGCGGAATTGATCATAACATGAAGGTAAGGAGTGCAAAATAATATCTATTGCTAACTCCTCAGGGAAGTTCACATTCAACTTCATCAATCGATCCACATACCTTTGCATTTTCTGCATGTGGCTTGTGATGGGTTCGCCATATTTCATTCGGGCTGTGATCATAGAGGAGATGATTTCATATCGCTCTTGACGAGCACTCTGATGGTAGAGGTCCATCAAATCCTGGTGCATCTCAAAAGGATAGTAGTCCTCATAGCACTTTTGGAGCTCGGCTGTCATGGTGACCATCATGATGCATGCCACTTTGGTAGCATCTCTTTCATGAACCTCATATTCAGCAAGCTCCTCAGGAGTAGCAGTTGGTTCAGGCACCTTAAGCTCCTTGTCAAGAACATATTCCTTGTTCTCGTAACGAGTGACCATCCTAATGTTTCTGATCCAGTCAGTAAAGTTGGATCCATCAAAGATGACTCTCCCATAAAGGTTCATGAAAGAGAAGGAGCCAGTAGGGTTTGAGCCAGGAGTAGAGTTATTGGAAGACATCTGAAGAGAAGAAAGATAAGTTTAGTTTAGATATAGAGATAGTCCTTAATAAAACACCCAAATGTAATATTAAGGCTAGGATCCAATCACAATATATTATAACCTAGAAGAGGGATGCTGTAATCCAAGTTATAACATATTTGAAAGGTAGGTGAATGACGATTCACCAATTTCCACCATGAAAACGAAATATAAATTATTAGGTTTATTTGGTTTTAGAAATTCCTAGATTCTTTGAGATTCATTGAACTTTTTAATGGCATGTTTCAATCTCGAGTGTGCCCTTCATGTTTTGTGACTGGGATTTCGAGGATCACAAAACAAGGTGTGAAGTAACCATGCAAATTACTTGGTACCCTTAATGTTTTTCACTTAATCGTTGTGCCGGTAAACCACACACGCTCCTTCCGACCTCATGAAAAACCTTAAGTCACCCTTTGCCTTCCTTGTTAAGTCTAAGTTAGTGTGCCGGTAAACCACACACGCTCCACCAACGACTTAAACAAGGTGCAAAGTGTAATTTAATGGATTAGCACCTTATTCACATTTTTCCTAAAGTAACTAAGACTGGGAATTTATAAAACATTTAGTTACTTTATAATAATCATTATACTTTTAATGAGAATTTTTAAGTCATTGTCCTACCCGTTCGGCTAACGACCCTCCACCAGTCAAGCAAGCGGTGGGTGACAGTGGACACCCATTAAGTTGCTATTTTATAGGCAACAGCCTTATACCCACCTTATAGACTGGCTTCGTGAATGAGGCGTACTAGTGGTAAGACGACTTTGATCTTATACATACATATATTATTATTAACTTATAATATTATAAGTATAAGGGTTGAATTTTAACTTTTAAAATTCTAAGGGTTGGAACTAAAGTTTTAATCAAGACTTTACTTGTTCCAAAACTTGAGGGCAAGTTTTGTAAACTTTCAAGACTTTTCATTTCTTGTAACTTATGAGTTAATTAGAGTATTAAAAATGAAGAGTCTTCATTTTTCTAACTCTTGTGTTCTTTTAATGGTTTTAATTCAAGTGTGACTCTTGGTTTTCCATAACTTGAGGACAAGTTATGGACTCCATTAAAACACATTATGATCAAGAATTAAACTACCAAGTAGGTTGCAAGTAATTCCTATGATCATCTAAATTCATAAGATCAAGAACATGAATATCCATACCAAAGTTTCAAGTCCATATGAACACATATAATCATGAAAAATTGATATTTGCCATTGTAAATGGATTAGAACAAACACTACACCATCTAAAACAAGTTTTATAACACCAAAACAGTTTAGGGTAATGTTTCTAGTCCATTTCCAGCAGCAAAAGTCGAAAATCTGCATTATGTGGCTCCTACTCGTCGAGTGCACGAACCTACTCGACGAGTAGGTTGAAGATACACATGAACTCGGCGAGTCCCCCCATTGACTCAGCGAGTTCATCAGGCAGATTGCACAAAATCGACTTTTTTCCAACTATTTAGCACAAATAACAAACAAACAAGCCTAGGCTCTGATACCACTGATGGGTTTTGAGCATTCTAACACTTCCTAAGTGTACATGCAACCCTAATAACCTTGGATCTATGTTTGTCTAATTATCATGCAAATTTGATTTCCAAGGCTATGATCCTATCTAGCATTCATGGGGAACAATTTTAACTTGAATAAAAGATAGAACTACATACCTTGTTGTTGATCTTGAACCTTGAAACCTTGTGAGCTTAGCACCCCAAGTGTGATGCCTCAAATGCTTCACACAGCACCAAATGCTATGGAATAAACTTGGAGAGAAAGTATAACACTCTAAAAATTGGCTCTAGCCCTCAAGTATGCATGTGTAGCCGATTTTGGGAGAAACATGAGCTTTATATAGTGTTGACACATTTAGGGTTACACCATGTAAACCCTAATGTGTCATGACTCTTCATTTCCATGACCCATGGGTTTGTAACTCCCATGGAGCCTCCATGGAGCATCCAATGGGTTCAACCCAACTTGATTATCCATGGAGCCTCTTAGCCCACTATATAAGTTATAGATGATTTACATAATCAACCCAAATATTTAATTAGTTATCTTTTGATCACTTAATTAATTCTAAAATTAATTCTTGATCAAACTAATTAAATAATATTATTATTAATATATTAGAACTTATAATATATTAAGAAACCACAAGTGTTATTTCTCTCATTTAGTCTATCCAATTGCATGGTGCCATGCAACCCAAATGGACCATGCCGGGTCGGGTCAAGTACATAACAGAAATAGTTATGGACTTAGACACCTTATCCAACACTGATACCAACTGTGACATCCCCAAATTCATGGTCATTTTAAAAATTTTATTTATGCTTATTTAAAAATCAGAGTATTCATTTTAAAGAATAATATTGCGGAATTTGTTTCTGGAAAACATGATAAAGATATTACCGAAGAATTTACGAAGAAATGTATTTTGTTTATATTTAAAACATTGGGATGTCATCGTCAATACAAAAACATAAGCATAAACAGACCTTACATTCATTTACACTAATGATTTACATCTCCGTTAATCTCTCAGTGTAATGTGGCTTCGTATCGACACCTGTGATACAAATAAACTGAGTGGGTCAGGTTGGAAAACCTGGTGAGTACATAGAGTTTTCAACCCACAATAATATAGTTAATTTGTTTCTTTACATACTTCATGGCAAACAATTAATCCAATTATCTATCATCATTAACTTCTTTATTCTTAAGGATCTACCCTAAGAATCATCTATTTTTCAATATTTATTCCTAAGGAATAGGCACGCAGTCCATCACTATCAGGGTTCATCTAACATGCACTAAGTCCATAGATGTCGATGTTATTCATTAGGCTCAGCTGCCAATGTTATCTATTAGACACTAAGTCCATAGTTGCCAATATTCATAAGGCACTAAGTCCATAACTGCTAGGGTTTTTAGAGTACATCTGGTGAACACGTCGTTCACAAACACCTACAGGTTGCGAGTTTGCTAGCATTCCACTGGACTGTCTAGAATAGTCTATGGTCGTCATCTATACTATGCTAGATGACTGGATCAACTTCAAAGTCAAGTCTTCTCATCATCTTACACCTCTCAACCTCTATATCATCTCTCATCATCCATATCATCTTTCATCTACCCATATTTATCCAATATATTTATAGGTATAAAAATACATATACAGTTTAAATCAAGTAAAACATGTATAAATCGTTCATCTAGTATAATATCAGGAACATAGATAATAAGCATGTATAGCATATATTAATATTAAATACTTCATATCTATGTGTAAGATGAAAGTAACTATGCACTCACTTGTTAAAGTGATGACTCGAAATTTGGATAGTGCTTCGCTTCTAACAATTGTCTTTTCCTTCGACGAAACCTAAAATTATTATCGTTAAGTTTTTGGTCTAATATTTATTACGACTAATTATTAGTCTAGATTCATTATTAACTCAAAGTCTACTTTCATGATCTATCAAGTAAGGAACAACCAGGTAGGACCATATCGGAGGTAGGGTCTGTTTTGTATACGATGTATACCGTTTGGAGAGAGATAGAAAGACACACACACACACACACAGAGAGAGAGAGAGAGTACCTATGGGTGGGGTGGACCCGTCATATTTTTTTAAAATTTTATTTTGTTTTCCTTTTTTTTTAATTAATAAGATATTAAAACAAATATAAAAATACAAAAAAGAAATGAAAATGACAAAATAGTCTTTTCAACATTTTTAGGACCAAAACCATGATTTTTTTTTTCAAACCACAAAGATTAATTTTGCATTTTTATCTTTTAACTGAAATAAGCTCTAAATTTTAATCTTACTTAAAATCTATTTTTAATAAAACTTAAACTTATAATTTGCAATATATATATATATATATATATATATATATATATATATATATATATATATATATATATATATACACACACACACACACACACTAGTGATAGACCCGCGCAAAGCGGCGGCGGTAAATAATTTCTTTAGGCGATATATTATTATTTATTACTATACTTTTTTTTTGTCTTAAAAAACAAACCATTATCTTCCACCAGGGAGCACCACCCTAGTGATGATCAACTGCCTCCCCGTATCGATGCTTCATCCCAATAATTATTTTTGCAAGCTGAAATAGTTGAGCGGTACTACTTTGTTTTTGCTTTGTTTTTGGCTTTTACATAATGAGTTATTATCAGGAGTTAGAAGAATTTTGTTCTAAAAGAATCGGAACCGGCAAATTGTAAAGTATTTTTTCTCCTAATCGATCATACACGCACAATAAAACACGCTTAATCTTTATATAAAAAAGTTTTAATTGTGACCATACGATCACAAGAAAAAGAAACAGAGAATGACATCATATTTTACTTTGAAGACAAAAAAATGCAGTAATAAATAATAATATATCAGACAACTTGCACAAAAGGACATAATAATATAAACATTGATTTACCAAACAAATATAAAAGTATTTTCTTTTATATAATACACAAAAACACTTTCATCTCGCATAGTAAATACAGATTAAAGCAAAAAAAGTTCAAAAGTTGAGAACTTTACCCCCATTAGTCGGTCATTATTTTAAGAAACTTATATAAGTCGAGATCATGAAGGAATTTTAGTTCTTCACTTTGCAACCACTCTACTTCCCCAATTGGTTATGTATATACTATAAAATGAAGATAAATGGTACCCTTGCACAATCAGTAACCAATTAGCCTTTACCTCCATTTCAGATTGCTCCTCTCATAATCTTTTCAGTTTGATGAACACTTTGCTCATCTTTTCACCAATATAATTTGAATTATGATTGTCCTATCCCATCATACAACACAATATCCAAACTTTTAATATATTATACTTTCACCAAACAATCTCTTTGTTTCTTACCTGTTAATGGAGGTTGTGAAGATGTTGCTTTGATATGATTCTGCATTTTCACATAGACACATAAGACAAAAGTCGATCAAAAAACAGAGAGAAGTGGCTCTAGCATACTAAGTACGGATCAAAGTTAAGAAAAAATATATTAGCAAACAATTTTCATCACTGTTAAAAAGGCAATGTAATCCACTTGTAGAATATAAAAAACAATTAAAAAATGTTTGAAAAAGTCAATTCTTTTAAAAGAAAGAAACAAAACTATATATTTTTTTAAACAAAAAATGACTGTAACTAACATAAAATCTCATTCACATAGATCACAACATTACACTACGGATGGAATTAAAACTCATAAGCTTTTCTGACTTGTATAAAATTGTTACAGATTCACAAATGTTTTATTTATAAATGTGTCTCCTAAGATTCCAATCCCAGGAGAAAACAACAAAACAAAGATATTACCACTTTTAAATCAACTTCCCCATATCATGAGGAGACAAGATGGTTGTGAGGCTGGATTAGGCTCTTCAATGACAAGGGTGATTACAACTTTTACATTTAGCTTCTCCTCATCCTTCTCAGCATCATGGCAACTTACCTTATTCAAATATGATATTGTACAAAGAATAAGAGCTCGGAGGTTTGTGTACTAATAGATCTACATTACATGAGAAAAAGAGAAAAATGTTGCATGGTTATAATACATGATAATCAATGTATCAAACACTCAATAATTAAAGAACATTTTCCAACAAAAGGATTATATAAAAAAATTAAGTGAACCCATGTTTCAAGATTTCACTTAAGCATTTTAACAAAGACTTGGGCTCATATAGAACTTTCAAAATAATACCATAATCATTGTTTTCAATAAGTAGATACCAACTATTAATACATGTGAGAACTAAAACTGAAGCATGTTACCATTTCATCAACTCCAAAAATGGATTGCAGGCACACCATGTACTATCTAAACATCAGAATACGTACCATCACCCATAGCAAGCTGGAATTCATGTTGTGTATATGATTTTGAAAGATTTTAAATCGATTCGTGTCTGTCCTCTTCAAATTGGAGCATCACCAAGTTCTCTATACATGCAGAGAATAAAAACAAAAAATTCAAGTTGGGGAGAAAAAATATATAAAAGACTTCAAATGATTGGGTCATTCCTTTCTCAAACCATAAATAATACCTTAAAGAGCTATTTTTCCTTCGTTCAAAATCAATCATGTTTGATGCGTCTGTGTATGTTGAAGAAGTAAAAGAAGAGATATAGAAAGGGTTTTGTTTTTGCAAACACGTAGGGAGCTAGAAGGGTAATCGGGGTGTTTTACCTCTTTTGAATTAAAAGCAGACGCCAATTGTAGATACTCACCATCTTCAAATAAATAAATAAAAACACCGATCTTAAGGTAAAGAAAGATGGTACCCGAATTGTTGTTGGTCTCTTTATCTACATCCATATCCATGAAATCGAAATCACAAGAGTGTCGTGTGTTACAGAGTTTGACATACAAATGTATCTGTTGCTAAAAAAGAGAAACATAATAGATATTTATTTACAGCAAAATAGTGGTCTTCATCAAGCCCTAATCATAAAAATTAAGAACTAAATTAAAACCCTGCATAGAGAATTAAGAACTAAATTAAAACCCTGCATAGAGAAGATATAGAGGAGTAAGAGAAATAGAAACATTATTGATTTGGAGAGGGATAAAGATTGATAGAGATATAGCGTTGCAGCGATGATGATGGAAACAGGAGACAACGTTGGTGGCGGAGAGGAAGAGTGGTGCCGACGGTTTGGCAACTTCTTATGATTGTTGGTGGTGTTTGTAGGAGATTAGTGTGAGGGCGGAGACAGAGTAGTGGTGCACTGGTGGTGGGGGAAAGCATCAGGTTATTTAGGTGCAACGATGTAGATGAAGTAGTAGTGCGAAGATGGCATCTCGGGTTTTGAGAAGAAGAACTATAATCTTACTTCATGATGTAATTATACATTCGATCAACATTTGAAGAAGTAGGGGAAAGTTGAAAAGTTTCGTGTCGGGAAAGGTGGGCCAGAATTGACGAGATATAAGCTCAATTGGATTAGACCTACGGTCTATCGGTCAAAAGCCATTAAAAGATAAAGAAATAATGCATTGTGTAATTGTAATTTCAGCCTACAAGTTTGGACTATTTGAATTATAATATTATTATATTAATGATTGGTTATACTTTAAGTTTAGAGACTTCAACGTCTTAAAAAAAATATTATTATTATATTGAATCTATTTATAGAAATAGTATTATTATTATTATTATTATTATTATATATATATATATATATATATATATATATATATATATATATATATATATATATATATATATATATATCACAATAAAGTTAATCACTTACAAACCTTCATTTTAACACTCATAAGTTTCCATTACCATAATAAGACTTTAAACAACATATACAAATTCACTAGCCTTTATCATGTATATCTTTCATTTCATCAACTTAATCTGATTATAGTGTTCTTTAGCTTAATTTCTAACCATAACAATGGCTAAACACACAACTTCCCAGTTTAACAATATTCTTCTAAGGTTTTCAACCATGAACAACATGGACTTAGATCATCTATGGAATTCCTTAATCAATGTACATATCATTATAAATCAAAGCATCCATTAAGAGCATAAGTTTACATAAATTCATCTATTTAAACATTTTCATTCAACCAAATAAAACCTTAGGTTCCCGGTTTCAACAATTTGCAATTCATTAATCATAATCACCATTAAATAGAAGTTAAGAGCATATCAATCCTTTGTTCAACGGTATTGTTGTTAGGTTTGTAGTGGTGATGTCGTGAATTCACCCAACAAACCATGAGATTGCTATGTAAACTAGTATCCGGAAAGAGAATGACAAACCGATTATTTATCATATTTGAAATTTAGATAATAATTTTTAAATATAAAAGCAGAAGAAAATACATTTATGGTAAAACCCATTAGACATCCAAATAACTAAGAATTTTTTCAGCAATAGTCCATAAATTAACGAGTTATCTTATATGAATCATTACCCATATTTAAATTTTGTGGGGCATACGTGTAAAAATACTTTGACGTTTTTTTTAGTAGCACGCTTCTAAACACATTCATGTAAAAAAAACGTAAATATGATGTTTAAATAAACATTTTTTCGTATGCAAATATGTTTTTTCTGTGAAAATACATATGTGTAATATTAAGAAAAAAAATAAAGGTAAAAACGTAAAAGATTTGTAAACTTAAAGGTTTATTGGGAATTTGTTTAATGGTAACCTGAAAATTTTGTTATAATAGGTTAAAAGACTAAAATAAAAAGGAAAAAAACTTGTACAAAAATAATAATATTAAAATAGAACCATATTTTTTTTTATAAAACTTCAAATTTTTTATGTCATTATCCTTGTCAAATATCCGCGAAGCAAGAGTCAACTCCACACCATGCAATTTATTAACTTACTTCCAGTTCCTCGCTTACAAAAATTTAACAATTGGGGTTTTTGTAGACATTGTTGGTTGTGTGTGTTGTATCGATGGAAAACTGTATAAACTGGGTTAATTCATAAAATCAACCCAAAAATAAGAAAAGAATTCTCATATTATGTCAAGAATTCTTGGTTACAATTACAAATAAAAAAGACTCATTTTAATCCTATATAAGATCGGGTGAAGACTCATTTTAAAGTGAGAACTCGTGAGGACACCTTAAAAAATTGAAAAAAATCTTAAAAAATATACAAATCATAAAATCGAGCATAGATCTATGTCCGGAAGAAAAAAAACTGGAATTTTTTTTGGATCATAGATTATAATGATGCAAAATAAAAAATTAAAATTGAATCATGGATCAATTTTAATGATGCAAATTTTTTTTCCAATTTTTTTTCTCCCGGACATAGATATATGCTTGACTTTATTATTTGTATTTTTCTTAGATTTTTTTTTTCAATTTTTTTAAGGTGTCCTCACAAGTCCTCATTTTAAAATGAGGACTCATAGGAACCGAACCCAATCACTAAAAACCCTAACTTTCACTCTCATATATATTCAAACTCTCATATCAGGTATAGAAGCTAAAGAATCAAAATCTGATTAATGAACAAAACTAGTAGACAACAAATCTGAATATTGGTGAAAATAACTTCTAGGGTTTGTGTTTGAAGGAGACAACTTTTTTTTAGAAATATTATTGCGTAATTCTTTCATTATATAGCAAAATAGCAAATCCACTTTAGCTCCAAGCCCTTCTACTTTAATGTTATATCACATTTAGTCCTTGTTCACCATTCCATCTTCTAAATCTGGTCCTTTAGCTTTTTATGACAAAACAACTTTTATCCCTACAAAGTATATTTCCATTTTTCCTCCCAATTACAAGATTGGAACTATTATTTATTTCTTAAATAATATTTCCCCTGCTCCTGTGGTTTTTGTTTGTTAATTTGTGTAATAGCATCATAATTTATATTTTGTTTTTACATCATAATAGCATCATACTTGCCTATTATCCATTAATAGCATCATAATGTATTATCGGATACAAATGAAAGTATGATGCTATTAAGGGATAAAAATGCAAAAATTCATTTCTTGTAATAACCCCGTGTAGTACACGGGTCTCACACCTAGTTTATTTTAATAGAAAGATACGTGAACGGTTAATTAGGTTCTTATTCTTAATTTATTGATTTTAGTTTCAAAAACTGGGAATGGTCGTAGATGGCTTTGATCGTATGTATTGTTTCATATGGGTTTCCCCATAATTAAATTTAAATATCAGATGAAGTAACTGATATCAGTTAGGAATCAAAATCAGCTGAAGTTACTAAGCAATCCATTTAATTAATCGCACATCCAAACAGCCCCTTTACTAATTTTACACTGCGAATTAACATGGATTAAATTCTGATTATCGATTAACATATGTGATTAAATTAAAATAAATTAAGCTCTGATTCTTGATTCAGTGATCTCACATGGTATTGGTGGGTCATCATGTAATCTAATAACCAAATTTGTTTTTTTTTTTTTTTTTTTCGTGCAATGTTTTTCTTTATATTTTTTACACGGTTTCTTTGATATGCATTCGTGAAGGCAGCCCTTCTATACCCGATGCATATAACTTATAAGTGTATAACTCATCTTTATTCAATGTATTGTTGTTGAATATCCAATGGTTTTGTGAATATTCTTATGTAAATTTAATAAATGAAGCTTTTTTGGATTTATTGTTCTTGTCCTTAAGTAGCTGTTCAGATCTTTTAGATTTTAACAGAAAACTAAAATGAAATAAAAATAAAATAACAAAAGAAAAGAAAGGGTAGTAGGAGTTTTAGTTTTTTTATTTTAAACAAAAAACTATTCAAAAACTACTTCAAATATATTTTATAAATATATTTTAGGAGCTTTTTAGCTTTTGACTTTTATGTATTTTTACAAGCTAAACCACTTTTGTCAAACATTTTGCACAAATAAAATCTTCCGCTACTAGGTCTCCAATTTGCCGAAAAATGTTATCCTTACGACTAGCCACCAAGCAGGTTTGCTTTTGTTTTATATTATCAAGTTACTTTCACCATTTTACCGATCCATGCAACATTACTTTTTTATCCATAAAATGTAACAAACTTAAACTTTTTACCATTACAGAAAATGGTAAAAACCGGTATGTTAATAACATTAAATGGTTAATTTTTGCATAATGCTATGTATTTTTATAGGTTTAGGTAAAAACCGGTATATTAATAACATTAAATGGTTAAATTCTACATAATTCTATGTTCTTTAAGTTGTATCATTTGCATGAAAAAAGTATTAGTTTTTATATCATCCATGCTAGAGGAGGAACTTGAACTTTTGGTATAAAGCATTTGACTTCTTCTAGTCAAAGTCAAAGTCAATTTATTATGGCTATTTTGGTCAAAGATGCAAAAGAAATAACAATGTACTTTCATTTCTTCCCATGGAAGCATTGTACTTAGAAAGATCTATCCAATTATAAAAGTTTCATCCGCATACAAAGAAATTTTCACTGCTAAATTCAAATAGATTTGTCAAAGTATATTGTCCTAATAAGAAAAAAATGGAAGTCAGTGTTAAAAATTTCAAAATATGTTGCCTTGATTAAAAAAAAAACAAATTGAAAGTAGAATGTTGTAATAGAAAGAAATGAAAGTAGGATGCTATTATAAACAAATACATGAAAGTACATTGCTATTCCATGCAAAGATATTATTCTCGTTAGTTTGTTTTCTTTGACTGCTATCTGATTTATTATTAGAATCTATTTCTGCTACTGTTTATGTGATTTAGGCTTTGATTGTAGCATGGAACTTGTATCTCATCGAGGTAATTTATATATTCAAATTAAAAATGAAAAATATATCTGTGTTTTTTCTTAAATGGTACCCGGAAAATGAAAAACGTACAACAACCAAAACAGACATTATTGGAACACAAAATAAACAATTTTTAGATGCTTTGTTTTTGCTTTCTTGAAGGAGAGGTGTGGGGTTAATGTTATCGACCATAGCATTAGCATTCATCGGGTTCTGAATTCGGTTCTCAACCTTTTGAATATGCAAATAGTGGTATGTTTAATGGGATTTTTTTAAATTACAAAAATACCCTTGTTGTTTTACATACTGTGGGAGACTTCACATAGCACACGAGTCACGAATCCATATTTGAGGTCAGTGTTGGAACTTTAAGTTTAGTTTCAGTGAGCTGACACTTAATGTGGGATGAGAGGGACCATACTCTTTTTGCATATTGCTTTTATGTTATGCACCTACGTTATCAAATGTCTCTTTCCGAAATCACATGTGAAGTTACCAAAATACCCTTGGTGTCTTACTGCGAGCTCCGACTTTATGTGGGGTGGAATTGACCTTACTCCTGCATTCTCTATGTGTGAGGGTATATTTGTGTCTTGCCTCTCTGTTACCAAGTGACAACTTCCAAAATTAACAAACCTCATACGAAATTACCAAACTACCCTATACAGTTGGATCCTTCACATCACACACACTACACATGTTTATCTTTACGGGCAATTGTGGAACTTTGGATTTATGATTTACGGTGAATTTTCTTGTAGGCCATATGTTGCAATTGGTTTTTTTTTTTTTCCGCTTATTGCATCAAATGCTTCGTTTGTTAAATACCTGAAATGCCCTTTATAAAGACGAAACAAAGAAAATGGACCATAAGATAAGACCATTTGGACCAAATCAAGTGTTTGACTATTTACAACTTTTCATGGGACGGATGGAGTACGTGTTTGACACTTTGGAATCAAACAAAATATTTTTATAACTCAAATTCTCTTCGGTTTCGTTTTGTTTATGTATCATGATGCTTAGAACTGCGGGCGCTCTGTGCATTGAGTTGTATTTCAAGTGGGTTATAATCATTATATCATTACTGTGATTTTGGTAAACAGTGGACGATATATCAACAGAACAAATGATATTTAACGGGAGTTGGGATGAGAAAATGTAAATGAGAAAGGTATAGATAAATGAATATAGAGTATTTAGGTTGTGGGTGGTTTTGTCATTTATGTAAACGTGAAGGGGTTTTAATGTAAAATTTCAATTTTAAGTACGTGGCTTCTTTTTAATCAAATCCATGGCCATCGAACTGTACAACAATCCCAACACACGGTACAACTCAAAGCATCGTGGATGAGCTTCATCTCTCGATACAAAACCATGAATCTCACCACCAACCTCTAACCAACTAAACCCCGGCACCTTCAAACAACAATTATCCCGCATCTTTTTCCTAATCTCACCCACATCAAACCACCTCCCACAATAAGCAAAAATATTCGACAAAACAGCATACCCCACATTCTTATCTGGCTCCAAAACCAAAAGCTTTTCACTTGCCCATTTAGCCAACTCAAGATCATTATGGACCCTACAATGTCCAATAAAAGCCGCTAGTGTGTCGGGTCCAGGAGCCATTGGCATCGAACCCAGAACATTAAAAGCCTGGGTGACTAAACCGGCTCGACCAAGAAGGTCAATTAGGCACGTGTAGTGCTCGAGCCCTGGCTCAATCCCATGGTCTTTAGTCATGGATTCAAAGTAATGGAGGCCTTCGGTTACTAATCCACCATGACTACACGCAGAAAGAACACCAAGAAACGTGATTTTATCGGGTTTTGGTACACCAAGTGACACCATTTTCTTGAAAAGTTTGATAGCGTTTCTTGAAAAACCATGAAAGGCGTATGATTGAATCATACAAGTGTATGACACAAGATCAGGTTTGGCTATTGAGCTAAATAATTTGAAACTACAGGCAATATTCCCGGATTTTGAATATGCATTTAGAAGAGAGTTGGAAACCGATAAAAAGGAAAGAAACCCGGTTTTTAACGAGTAGGGATGAAGTTGATGGATTTCAGTGGTTAAAGAGAGATTCCCGCATGAGCTAATGACACTGGCTAAAGTCAGTTCATCAGGGTTAAAATCGTCACGCAGCATATTTGTGAAGAGTTTCCAAGCTTCCTTACCATTGTTGTGATGTCCGTAACCCACAATCATAGTGTTCCAAGAGATCAGATTTCGTAGAGACATTTCATCAAACACGTGACGTGCATCGATGATGTTTTTATTCTTTGCATACATATCAGTAAGCGCACTAGCCAACACCATGTCCCCATCCAACCCATATCTAAACACAAGACCATGGATCTGTTTTCCCAAATCACAATACGCTAGAGAAGCACAGCAATTCACCAGACTAGTGTACGTGAAATCATCACCCTTAACCCCCTCTAAACGCATCATTGTAAAGACCCGAAAACCTTCTTCCCTTGATCCATTTAACGCATAGCAAGACACCATTACATTCCACAAAACCAAATCTTTATCCACCGCATCATCAAAAACCAGCCTCGCCTCGCTAACAAATCCAAATTTGGCATAGAAATTAACAAGAGAACTATTCACATGACAATCTTTACAGAAACCCGATTTCACTGTACGACAATGGAACTGTCTACCCATCTCAATGCTCCCGACTTGACTCGACAAGCTAATTAAATTTAAAAAAGTAATACGATCAGGGTTGACCCCTTCCGATAACATCCTTCTAAAATAACACAAACCCACATGTGAATCACGAATTAAAGTATTCCAAGTCATGAGATTTCTAACAGGTATTTCATCAAACAGTTTACAGGCGTCACTGGACTCGCCGCATTTCAAATAAGAACTTAACAGTTGGTTTTGTAACAGCAACGTGCTACAGTAACCTAGCTTAATCATTGGTGAATGTAATTGTTTCCCTTGGAGTGGAAGATCCTTTGCAGCTAAGACCTTGAAAGCATTAGAACAGAAAGCTATATTGACGCTTTGAAATTGGTTAAATTTTCGGTAATTTTGGGTGGTTTGATTTAGGGCTCTAACTTGATTCATCAACCGTTTTTTGAAATAGATGGTGGAATTTGGTTTGAAGTAACCTTTAACCATCGCCATCAGAACCCGCCGAGACAAAACCCACTTTTTTTTTTTTTTTTTTTTTTTTTTTTTTTTTTTTCATCTCCAACCTTCTTCCATTAATATAACTACCGGATATAACGTTATACAATTCATTTCTAAAGATGAATTTTAAATTGTTTAATTCATTTCTAAAGATGAATTTTAAATTGTTTATTTTAGAGTTTCAGTCTCTCTATTTATATATTTATATATTCTATTATACTTTTACCTACTAATTATAATTTAAATGTAATATTTAATACTTATAATATTTTATAAGACAAAATTACAAAAATGGGCTCTGTAGTATGTATTTTTTTGGGTTTTAGTCCAAACCATGACTTTTTTGGATTGATGGTCCTTTTAGACTAGTTTGTATGTGAAAATAATTCTTCTGAAAATTAAAATGACTATAATACCTTTGGGGTATTTATTTTATATTTTTCTTTCATTTTTAAAATTTAATATTTATTTATTTGTTTTAACAATTAAAAAATAATAAATGATCTCTCTCTCTCTCTCTCTCTCTCTCTCTCTCTCTCTCTCTCTCTCTCTCAACAAAAACCCATCCTCATCTTTTTCTTCCCCAAAAACACCCAGGAGGAGCCACCGTCCATTTTTTCCATTTCTTGTTCATCCCTTTCCTCCTCCCAATCTTTAGTCTACTTATTCCTTCCCTTTCTGGCCTCTACCACTCAATCTTTTAAACATCCTTATTTGGGGTGGTTCACGGTGGCAGAAGGAAGGAGAAAGCAGGGGATGACATCGACGAGAGTAATCATGAGAAAGATCATCGTATTTGGGTTTTGATTTCACCAATGTATTTTTTATAGAATTTGACCAATAGAGTTTTCAGTTTATTAAACAGAAAAAGAGAAGGAGATGAGAACAAGTTATCTGTATGCTAGCTGCCGGTTCTCCTCTTCAACCCACAGACCCACACATGTTATATGTATCTTTATTACTACTTTTGTAGTATAAAGTTATGGTTTGTGATTGTAAGTTCATGATCAAGAATAAGGATGTCTTGTTGGGAGGAAAGAATAAAAAATGGCTAACTTTGTTTGGATTGAAATAAATATATCTTATGCCAACATTAGAATGCTATACCCAGGTCTTTTCTTTACTAATTAACATGGATTTTTTTGGTTTTAGTGATCGATAATGGTGGTGGTTTGGAGTTCGCCATCAGAGTCAAAGTTGGATAAGGTTATGTCGAGGAGTTTGTCTCCGACGGAGATGGTGGCGATGATTTTGGGAGTGGCTGAGTATTTGATGGTGTGACGGTGAGTGAGGCAGAGTTTTTGATGAGGACCCGCACCATTCTTCTCTATCGTCACTTCCCTGCCTTAAAGTCCTGCCATTTCTCATTCGCCTTCCGAATGGACCAATACCACCCTGGTCCCTCTACAGATTATGCCGACAACTGAGTTACCGGATACTCACCGGCCACTACAACCAGCACAATCTCTTAGTCGCTCCCAACGACTTCCGAAGAAAGTTCGGCTATCTAAATTGCTCTATCTATCTTGCCACTCTGGCGCTACAAGTCTTGGGATCCTTGATCCCCTATCTTGACCCTAAGGTCCCTACCAGGTCCCACCTGTGCTGCTATAGTCTCACAGGCCTCGCCCATGGGTCTCACCCGACTATATCCTAGAGCGGTCCTCCCCTCTAGTCTCACTTGCTAACTACTGTCGCACGGGCCTCGCCCACAGGTCTCACCCAAACCATACTACTGAGAAATCCTGCTCCCAGGTCTCACCTATATTATTGCTAACATACGGGCCTTGCCCACGGGTCTCACCCAACTACAACTGGAGTGGCCTCACCTATCAAGGGGTATGCAGTCTGACTCCATACTAAACCTCAACGACTTAGCCTTTCCTGATCCCTATCATGCTAACTAGGAGATACGGGCCTCCGCCCACACTCCGTGAACTAAACTGCTAATGAATGCTACGGCCTACCTGCAGTCTTACATCACTTTCCTCACAACTTGCTGCTGGGGAATGCTGCGGCTACCCCACAGTCTTATATCCTGCCTAAACTCGCACCTGGCGAAGGCTCTGCGACCTGGTTTTCCCGAACCAGTCACCCGCTAGACATGAATACACAAACTCAAGGTTGGAAAGTTTCTCCAACTCCCAACTAACTTGGTCCTCCATCCAAACAGCCACTTGAGCTGCTTCCTTCCTTACCAAGACTGCAAAACCATCCCAGTCTTGTACTTACTTATATCCCTGGCCACACGGATGGCTCTCCCCCTCTTCGACTTGACTAGCTCCTCACAGCTCACAACTCAGAAGAATTTCCAGTTCTTCCTACAATCCCCTGGTCACTTCGCTGAAAACCCGACTTACCACAACCGGGGATCTAACCGATCCATTTCCAATCGACACCTTCCCAAACTAGCGAGGCACTACCAAGCCCCTCACAAGCATGCTACAAATAATGCATCCTAAGTAACCCTCTCTAAAGGAGATGACCTCCAACTATCATTCTAACATCCAAGGTATGCAGATGGCATATAAATCAATCACCAGCAGGCCGCAAAATTTAGAAGTATCATTATCAATACTGATGTAGAACCATAATAATAAGACCATATCATAATCTGATAGAGAAATGAGAGAAGATATGAACCTGACACATCGGGCTGCTCACACCTCCTCTGAAACCAACTGATACACCCTGCTCCTTGCTGCAGACATCTCTGCCCGACCCTGACGGCCATCGGTGATCCTCATGGTTGCAGGGGCAGGTGCCATCACCTGTCCTGCTGAATGCAAACTCAGACATTAGGCCTTCTTGTGGCCCCTCTGACTGCAATGGAAACATAACATGTTTGATCCCTGGGTGGTGGTAGCAGTACAATCTCTGCTGAAATGACCAATCCGGCCGCACTTGAAGCAACCAGAATCACCACCGCTGCCACTCCTACATACACCCTCGTGCGTCCTGCCGCACTTGACACAGTGGCCGCGGTCCTGAGGAGCTCTCGATCTAGAGTCTGATGTCTTGGGCCTCTTGCCCGATCCCGTAGGTATCTGAACCTCCTCCGGCTTCCTCTTCCTGAGGTGTTCCAGATCGATCTCCCTTTCCCTGTCCCGAGCAATCATATCCTCCAGCGTCTTGCAGCTGGACCGACTCACAAACTCTCTGATGTCGTCTCTCAGCATATCGTGATATCGAGCTTTCTTCATCTCCTCATCTGTGACATACTGCAGAACAAGAAGAGCCCTCTCCCTGAACTTGGTGGTGATCTACGTCACCGTCTCGGTCGTCTGCTGTAGATCCTGGAACTCCCGGGCTAACTGTTGCACCTCAATAATCGGTGCAAACTCGTCCTTAAACCTGGCCGAGAAATCACTCCATGTCATCGCGTCCAACGCGGCATCATCCCCGATAGCATGACCAACCTCCTCCCACTAATCCCGTGCTCTGTCCTTCAGAATATAGGAGGAGAGTCGAACCTTGTCCCCCTCGGGACACCGGCTAGAACGAAAAGTGTTGGCGACATTAGCCAACCATCTGCCACTAGCAATGGGGTCCCTAGCCCCATGCTAATCTGGAGCTCCACAAGCCCTGAACTCTCGGAAAGTCAAAGTACGCGCTCCCAGCATAGCCATCAGCTCTGTGCGAAAGGCTCCAAGCCTCTCATCCAAAATCTCTAGGATGCCCTCCTTGACCGTGCCAAAGATCACAGGAGTCTGGTCAAGAATATCGCGCTTAATCTCAGCTAATACAAACTCTCTCATCCGCTCCTCGAGTTGCTCGATCCCTGAACCCGAGCCTGATCCCTCTCTGACACCTGATCCAACCATTGGTCCATCTTGCAATGTCGTCATACTGGAAGCATGCCATAACAATCATCAAAATATACATCACTGCTGAGGGACCTCACACGCACTGCAAGTTCCCTAGTTTTGTCTCGGCCCCTCTTGAATCAAGTATGGATCCTCTGCTTTCAGTAGTACGGGACCATACTACCTTCCACATTTATTCGTACTTTCCTTAAGAGTTCTCTCGACTCCACCAAGTCCCTTGCACGACTACCACTGCTCCCAGCACTAAACTCATCCTAGGCCTACCTTAGGGAAATCTCTGACCCAAACCAGTCCTCAGCTGCTGAAGGTCTCTTTGTAATGCCAATCAGCCATTACTTGAATACCATCACATGTGACGAGGCTCAGATAATCCTTCAAGTAAAGGAAGCATCCCCACAACGGTTAGACTCAAACGAGAGCTGCGCAGTAGGGTCAAATCCAGAACTCTGAGATTATTCAACCCTGATCACATGTGACTTAATGTATTCATCTAATGACTAACTCCCCATCACTCAGAATCCCACAAGGCATAGAGCAAGCAACATTCAGACAAAGGAAAAAAAATCTAACCATAACATAATCCAATCAAATTGTTCTATCCTCTACACAGGGATCCGTACTAGCATGCAATATAAGCTCACATAATTAGGCATAACCTAAACATGATATCCTACCACTATCTAACCAATGCTAGCATATAGCTCAATAAGCGCATATAATAGGCACATAAGGCATCCTCCTAGATCCATAGCCCTAAATCTAGCATGCTGATCACATAATCATATCACAACATAAACTTGTATGGGTAATTTGGGAGAACTTACTTGAGCTCGGCTGATTGCATGCACAACACCCTTTTCTCTTTTCAAATTTCCTTTTGCTTTTTCTAAAACCCATTTTATTTCCTCAAAATCCTTTTATAAATATGGTTTTTCTTTTGAAAATTTTATACCACTTCCTCAGTTTGAGTTCAGACACACCCGAGAGTGTGCCCGAATCCCTCAAACCAAGGCTCTGATACCAACTTGTAACATCCCAAATTTCGAGTCTAAAAATTTCTTTTAAAAACATTACTAATGCATAACGTTAAGTCATTCAACATACAAAAAGGGTTCGTATGACAAATCATAGTTTAATTTCCAAAACACTTGTTTAATTATCAGAGTAAACATCTCAGGCTAACTTGCCATGGTGTGTGCACTGCAACCCTCCCAAGCTCCTCTTCTGAAAACTGAATACCTGAAACCAAAACTGAAAACCGTAAGCACGAAGCTTAGTGAGTTCCCCAACCTACCGCATACCATACATATCTACTGACCCATACATGCCATACATAATACTGAGCACATAACCACATACTGGGCTCCCGCCTGCTGCATTGGGCATCGTCTGCTATCGGACCCCGTCCGTCACCAGGCCCCGACTACCTTCGAGCCCTGCTCGGCGTACAGATATGTTTTCCTTAGGCCCCGCTTGTCTCTGGGACCCGCCCGCTAACATATAGTAGCATACAATCATATCACAACACATAACTAACATACTCTACTAAATTACTATACTAAGGCCTAGCCTATCTTGGGCCTCGCCCCCGTCCTACTACTGATGAATCATGGAACCCCGTCCACACTCCTACTGACAGTGAGATACGGGCCCAACCCACACTCACTCTTTTCCTAACGTGGGCCTCGCCCCTGCTCTACTGCTAATGAGGTATGGAACACCGTTCGCACTCTGCTATTGGTGAGATAGGGGACCTCTCCCACACTCACCTCCCTACCAGGCACATACATGTATCACACAGACAACAAGTATAACTATCATACAAACCATTCCTTGGGCACCCGCCCTCTAACATTGGACCTTAGTCCCGATTGTCATACTAGAATACTGTGCCTAGGGCTAACCCCCGGGTCTTCCTACTCATAACTACATGGGTCGGCATTGTGGCCATAGACCCATTCACACAAAGGGAAACTCACCTGCACTGCTGAAACTTGTTGATAACCCTCTGGCTGCTGTCCGACAACTCTCCGAAGCGCTACTCCACTAGCTCCCCGAGCTACTAATATCAGTATAACACTTAGCTCCAAACTGAACTCTAGAAGTCAAACTAAGTCAACTCAGGTCCAAGTCAAAGTCCTTGTCAAAGTCAACCTTCTAGTTGACTCGACTCGCCGAGTCAACTCATAGACTCGTCAAGTTCTTAAACTCAGAAACTCTCAAAATACGACTCAACTCGCCGAGTCACCCCAAGATTCGTCGAGTTCAACGATCTCTGAGTCCCATCCTGTCTAACTCACCGAGTCACCACTCAACTCACTGATCTGCGTCTTAACCATAAAAGGTTGAGGTTCAGCGACCAGACTCGCCGAGTCCAAGGCAATCTTCAACAAGCTTGCCAAGTTGTTCTTCCAACTCGCCGAGTCCATGCTCATGTTCATAAAACTCGCCTAGTACACCCATGTGACTTGCCAACTCTCTTCAGATCTCAATCCATACAGTGGCTTTTCGAGCCATGCAGGGGCTCCAATCCATAGATCCACTCTTCTACAGTATAACCCCCACATAAAGGTGCAAACTTTACGTGAAACCAAGGAGCTAAAGGCCCAAAACACTTTAGGGCTAGGGTATAAGAAAAAGGGGCTTCATAATAACTCGTTGACTGCTGCTTTAAGACATTTTGGACCATCACAACCCTAGATCTGAAGTAGCAACCTCAGATCTAAGCTCCAAACCCGAAATAGATCTCAATCTTACCAAAATAGCCCCAAAATCTCATTCAAGAATAGATCTAATTGCAATAAAGCCAAAGCAACAGCTTATTACCTCAAGGATGACCTCCCACTGAAGAATAATCCAACTCTCTGTAAAGCCCCTTGCTCCAAGCTTCTTAATCTTCAATATCTCTTCACAAAACCCCCTTACCTAAGCTCCAAATTGCTTCCAAGGACTCTCACTCACGATTTTGGGTTTCTGGATCTCAAAAGGGGAGTAAAGAGGCTGGGGAAGGGATGTAATGCTCTTTAAATAGGGCACAACCCCTGGGATTAAGGTTTTTCTCGTCCAGACCAGACTCGCCGAGTCTACTAGCCGACTCGCCGAGTCGGTCACTTACTATATCCCCCGGATCCCGCTCCGACTTGTCGAGTTCCTCCATGGAATCAACGAGTTGACTCATGACTTAGAGCTTTTCCTTTCTTTTCTTGGTTTTTCTGATTTTGGGTGTTACACATGCGTACACCCATCGTATTCAAGGAATACCGTGACCATTATTAAGGACCTTCGCTCGGCGTACCTATCTCGTACGCCCAACATAGGGACCAACTTTGCAATCTTTTTAATGACTCAAGGCTAAAAATGAAAATACCTGGAACACTTACGTTACAAATCTCCCTCACTTGAATTAGAATTCATCTTGGAAGTCTATTGCTGCAAACAAGTATGGGTAGTGCTCCCTGATTTCATCCTCCAACTCCCACGTCTACTTAAATCCTTACCGGTGTTGCCATTACACCTTCACAAATTTCACCACTTTATTATGCAGAGTCTTGGTCTTTCTGTCGAGAATCTCAATTGGCCTCTCCATATGATTCAGGAACTCATCAACCTGAATACCATCTATAATCACCACCGAATCATCAGCTACACACTTCCGTAACTAAGAGACATGAAAGGTGTTGTGGATCTGACTGAGCTCATCAGACAAATCCGGCCGGTATGCAACCTGGCCCACCCGAGAGGCAATCCTGAAGAGACCAATAAATCAGGGGCCCAACTTGACCCGCTTCTAAAACTGGATGAAACCTTTCCAAGGTAACACCATAATAAGCACGAAGTCCCCCACCTGAAAATCAAGGTCCAAACGTCGATGGTCTGCATTACTCTTTTGTCGGCTTTGTGTGACTCACAATCAGTCTTGCACCTGCTATATCATTTATTTGGTCTTGAGCACCATTTTAGTGCTCCCCATGACCTGATGCCTGACCTCGCCCCAAAAAATTGGAGTCCTGCACCTCCTCACATACAACATCTCAAAAGGTGGTCGGTCAATATTGGCATGATAATTGTTGTTATAGGAGAACTCGGCCAGTGGAAGATAAGTATCCCAACTCCCTCCAAAATCTAACACGGATGCGTGGAGCATATCTTCGAGCGTCTGAATCGTCCATTCACTCTATCCATCGGTCTGGAGGTTGTATGTGATGGGTTTTATAGATAACAAAGATAATATTTTTTGTGGAAAATGTAAAACCCTAAGTTCACATACACCCTAAGGATCTAAGTTTTCACTATTGAATGCAATAATCAATTTGAATATCAAGAACCCTATTGTAACCCTAGTAATTTCGAAAATAATTAAAGGGTATTTGATTATGCTAGTAAATAATCAAAACAAAACCCTTCTTAAAATTGCTTGGAAACTAGCACTAGAAATCTCATCCTTTTAATGGTTCACATCAACCCTAGTAACAAGGAGGTTTAAAGAGAGAGGAGAGGGGAGCTCAAAATTTTGGCCTTGGCTTCTTGGAAAGGAGTGGGTGAAATCTGAAGCTAGGGAGGTCTTTATATTACTAAAGGAAACCTTGGGCTAAAGCTAGGGTTTTTTGGATAAGGCCTAGATTAATTAATATAATAATCAAGCTGCCTTATCTCCTTATCCACGCACCCTTGGACGAAAATTATATGTTATTCCTAGCCAAAATTTGTCCACCCTATTACATGGGGTTCTAGAGTCTTCCTGCTTCAACTTTCTATAAATAACCAAATAGTCCCTACACTTTATTTAATCAAATTAATCTTAAAATTAACTCTAATTAATTTCTGATAAATTATTAATTAAATAATACGACTTCTAATTAATATATTATTTTCATAACATATTAATAAATCCATTTTAATTTCTAATTAACTTATTAATCACATAATAAAATAATAAATCAGTCTTTCTCTCTCTCTCTCTCTCTCAAAGTCATCCTTTTCAATTACTAGGTTTGAGGGCAACCCAAAACGACTTTGCTAATAATTCAGGATTATACTAATTTAGTTATTGACTTATACACCTAATCCAACAGTCTCCCAGTTGGATAAGTTTAAAACTAAATTACTAGTATAACTTCTAAACTAAATAGCAAATAGTGCTTCCGTAGCAACTATCAAACTCTAAACAAAATAGAGATTGGTCCTAAGATAAGTGATCCAATATTTCTACATTCTACTACATATCGTACAGACATGAGACATGGACTAGAATCAATCTCCTTTTCCAAAATTTTGCTTTCCAATTTCCTGATTTGTGATGACGACATAAGACTTCTAATTGAACACATCAACCGAGTCCTGGTTGGGCCCAACACTTAATTCAACATCAAATCACCGAGGGGCCCAAAGATATCGCTTTTCCCATTAGGCAAAAGGAACGAATGAACTTCGACTTATATGCTTGTATCCTTTACTCACACAATCATACATGATATTGCGTTTTATTACATCATGTTACTGACGCGTTTTCGCAATATCATTGTACAATCGACTTGTAAATTACAACTCATATATCTCTGTTTCAAAAATATAATATCATCTCAAAATTACTCATGATATAATCCATGAAGTAATCTCTTAGCGTGGGTTTATCTGATACTTAAATCTCCATTTCTAAGTACTCATGAATATTGTAGCAATACAATTATTATGTATAACATCTTTAGAGAATCTACAATCTAATTAATGATAATTTTAATCCACTACTTACTTCCCAAAGTATGAGCGACTGTGGAATTTGAATAATTAAACTATTCTTGAAGTAAAACATGAAAAACGAAACACAAGAATAAATAATTGATAAAGGCGGTAAACAAACTCATAAATAATCTCTATTATTTAACCACCAAAAGTTAATTACATTTATTTTTTTACAAGTTTCAAACTAATCATCTAACTACAAAACTAATATCATCTCTTAATCCAATGCTTCTAGCATGATGATTGTGTTTAACCCTATTAGAGCCTTCGTAAAAGGATCTACAAGATTCTCTTCTTATGATACCCTCTTCAAAATGAGGTGACTTTCTACTCTATAATATAATGGTACTTTATGTCAATATTTCTTGACTTACCATGATCTCTTGGCTCTTTAGTTAAAGCAACCACACCTTTGTTATCGCATTAAAGTTTCATTGGTTCCTGAATGGTTGGAGCTACTCCAAGGTCTCAAATGAAGTTCTTCAACCAAGCTGCTTCCTTTGATGCTTCACTTGTTGCTATTAACTCTGACTCACAGGTAAAATCCGCCACTATGTCTTGCTTGGAACTTTTCCAAGTAACTTCTCATCCATTTAATGTAAATATCCATCCAATTTGAGAACGAAAGTTGTCTCTATCTGTTTTAAAGATAGTGTCACTATAACCAATCACTCTCAACGTATCACTACCATGAAGGACTAGAACCATGTCCTTGTCCTTCGTAAATACTTGAGAATGTTCTTAACTGTTGTTCAATGATCTCTGTCAGGATTTACCTGATAGCGACTAACCATGCTCAAGGAAAAGGACACATCAGGGCGAGTACATGTCATAGCGTACATGATTGATCTTACAGCCGAAGCTTAAGGGACTCGACTCATATCAGCTATCTCTTCATCCGTACTTGGGCTTTGAGTCTTACTCAATTTTGCATTACTCTGAATATGTAGCTTTCCTTTCTTGGAATTTTCCATACTAAATCGTTTTAGTACCTTGTCTAAGTATGTACTTTGACTAAGTCTAATTAGACTGGTCTTTCTATCTCTTAAAATTCTTATCCTGAGAATATAGATTGCATCTCCTAGATCCTTCATAGAGAAACACTTTCCAAGCCAAAATTTTACTTCTTGCAAGGTTGGAATGTCGTTTCCTATTAGTAGTATATCATCAACATACGATACTAGAAAAGTTACTATACTCTCACTAGCTTTGACGTAGACACAAGACTCATCCTCACTTCTAGAAAAAAAATTCTTTGACTTTTAATGGAAGCAAAGATTCCAGCTATGAGATGTTTGTTTCAATCCATAAATGGATTTCTCATTCTTACACACTCTATTAGGAAACATTAAATCAATAAAACCCTCTGGCTGACTCATGTGAACATCTTCAGCCAACTTCCCATTAAGGAAAACAGTTTTGACATCCATCTGCTAAATTTTATAATCATGAAAGGCAACAATGGCGAGCATTATCCTAATAGATTTAATCTTAGCCACTGGTGATAAGGTCTCATCATAGTCAACCCCTTGCGTTTGAGTAAAGCCCTTTGCAACCAGTCGTGCCTTGAAAGTGTGCAAATTTCCATCCATGTCAGTCTTCTTTTTGAAGATATATTTGCAACCAAATGTATTTGGACCAGGTTGTTGATCAACCAAGTTCCAAACTTGGTTGTCATACATGGAATTGATCTTGCTATAGGTAATGAAGTGTCAATAGGTTCAACAGGAACCTCATCCTTTGGTTGACCTCTAGTATCATCTAAGTTTCCTTCATTGGTTGGCTCTTGAATCTATTCAAGGTTAATTGTACTCCCACTGTCCTCTTTGCATATGATTTCTCTCTCGCAAAAGACTCCTCTTCGTGCTACAAAGACCACGTTTTCATTAGGCCTATAGAACAAGCATCCAAAGGACTTGTTTGGGTAGCTAGTGAAAATACATCTCTCACTTCTAGCTTATAGCTTTTCATGAGTCTCTCATCTAACAAAAGCTTCACTACCCCAGACTTTGATATGTGCTAACGATGAACTTTCCCTGTCCACATCTCGTGAGGTGTTTTGGCAACTTTTTTGGTAGGGACAAGATTTAGGATATGTTCAGTTGTCTCTAAGATATACCCCCAGAAGGAAATGGGAAGAGTGACTCAACTCATCATGGAACAAACCGTGTCCAACAAGGTTTGATTGTGTCTCTCATCCACACCATTAAGTTGTGGTATCCTAGGAGGAGTCAATTGTGAAACTATTCCACATTCCTTGAGGTAGTCGTGGAACTCGATACTAAGATACTTTCCTCCTCTGTCAGATCGGAGCATCTTTATATTCCTGTCTAATTGATTCTTGACTTGATGTTTAAACTCTTTGAACTTTTCAAAGGTTTCCAATTTATGTTTGATCAAGTAGATATAACCATATCTACTATAATCATTTCTAAATGTTACATAAAATCGATTAGCATCTCTTGTGGTGGATCTTAAGGTCCCACACACATACTTGTGTATGAGGTCCAACAAACCTTCACATCTTTCGCAAGATCCAGCTAAAGGTATTTTGTCATCTTGCCCAAAAGACAAGATTCACATTCGACATTTGGCCTTAGGTCAAATGATTCCACGACTCCATCCTTTTGGAGTTGGTTGATGTGTTTCTTGTTAATACGCTCAATACGACAATGCCACAAGCATGCCGTTCTAAACCATTAGACGAATGAATGTGAAATACACTATTGCCTAAGCTATCAACACAAGTCACAGTTTCATACACACCATTACAAGGTAAAGCTTGAAATATTAAAACACCATTTTTATAAACCAGAATTGAACCATTCAAATCATTAAAAGAGTAGCGAAAACCATGTCTAAACAATGCATGAAATGAAATAATGTTTCATGTTATTTCTGATGAATAGCAACAATCTATCAAATCTAAACTAACTTCACTACTAAGCATAAGCTGATAAGTCCTAATCTTGGTAACTGGAGAAGATCGCCTATTGCCCATGATCAGATTCTTCCTCCTATGCTCCACCTTTTCACTTTCTTTTAGCCCGTACAAGTCAGAACAAATGCGAAAATCATATCCTGTATCAAGGACCCAAGAACGATTAGATTGTGAGTTATAAGTCTGAATAGTGTATATACTTGTTGACGATGGCTTCACCTTGCTATCCTTGATGTCTTGCAAGTATTTGGGACATATCCTCTTCCAATGGCCTTTGTCATTGAAATAATAACAAGTGGCCTTTTTGGGGTCACTAACAGCTGGAATATATGTGTTGGGCCTCGCCTTTATCCCATTGCTTGATGAACCAACATGGGCCTTGTTCTTCCAGTTAGCTTTGGGAGCAACCTTCTTTTTCTTCCCTTTTCCTTGTCTAACGATGAGAACAAGAGCATTGATAGAAGGGGCTGAATTCTTTTCCTTCATTCCTGGCTCATCATTCTGTAGCAAGTTGTGGAGTTGGGACAATGTGGTTTCTGCGTTGTTCAGGTGATGATTCAATATGAACTGATCATAACAACTTGGAAAGGAGTTTAAGACCATGTCTGTAATAACGTAAATTTTCGAAACAATTTTTCATTTTTTTTAAAACATAATTTCATTTAAGACAACCATAAAATCCAATGTAACATAGTCATAATACAAAACATATCAACCCCAAGATCAATCATATCCAAATCCGCTTACGTGTGTGTACGAGTCATGTCGGCGCCTTCCCACGGTCCTCGCTAGTACCTGAAACACATTACACAGAAACACTGTAAGCAAGAAGCTTAATGAGTTCCCCAAAATACCACTTACAAACATACGCCTTTCCAGGTGATGTGCACAAAAGTACCCACTAATTTTAATATTTATAACCTAACAAACTTAGACTATCTATGCACTTATAGGCAGTGTACCTAGTCAGATTACAGTATAGCTTAGGTAAGTCGGGTGTCGATCACAGGGAACGGTGTTCTAATTAATTTACTTACTATTAAATTAACCTAATTTATTAACAAATTTAATAAAGGGTTTTATCTGATTTTACAAGATCAGATGAACTTAAATCCAATTCAATAAGTAAAAACACACACTCTTGTTTAGATTGAATCCACTTTTCCCTTATGGCTAGCTAACAATTACGGATTACTAAGTTGGTTTTTAATTATATTAGTAATTTAGTTCTATCTTACCAATATTTAACTAATTCATGTCAAACCATGTATGTTCACACATAATTAAACACAGAACCAATTATAGTTGAAAATATGCTATATAAGATTTGTTGTGTAAACGCAATTATGATCACAATTCTCGTTCTCTAGCACAGCTAAACTTTATTTATTCTAATTATTAACTAAGATTGGTCAATCCTAGCTCTAACAATTCAATGTTCACTAAATTATTAGGTAAACAGGTTCATGCAGTTTAATGGTCACTAAGCTACACAGAACATGTAATTAAACAATTAGATAAACAAATATTAACATGCTAGGTCATACAAATCAAACACAAGCAAATTTTCACCAACTAAGCTTAATCCATAATCATATAACTATTCATAAGTTCAAAGCTTCATCTAGCTAAACAAGAGTAGCTAGATTCAGCTGCTCATTATAGTAATTAAACTAACACAGCTAAAACTAATGAAAGACATGTTCTAAAAATAAACCTTTACTTCTTTTGGTGTTGAAAACCCTCTTCCAGAGCCTTTCTTTCGTTCTTATTCGTCTTCTGGAACTCTTTTTCTTCTGCCAAAAGTCTCCCTTTTCGTAATAATCATCAGAACTTATATAATGCTTAAAAACTAGCGCCACGTCGTGGCCAGGTTGCGCCACGTCGTGGGCTTCAAGAAATCCGTATTCTTCAAGGAAATCCTCCGCGTCGCGATGCTTATCTTCTGAACACCCATGCCACGTCGTGGGCTTCATCGCCACGTCGTGAAATTAGCTCTTATCGTGAATTTATTATTTTCTTGTCTTCCAAGCCTCCCATGTTCCCCATTTTGTCACCTTTGGTCCCTTTCTTCGAAAATCCTTTGTATTGACTGAAAATAACAATTTAAACTCATAAGTATCTTTATTCTAAACATATTATCAATTTATTAATAAAAATGTACTTAAATACTGCCTAAAAATAAGTGTAAATATGGCAATATCAAAATACCCCACACTTAGGTTTTGCTTGCCCTCAAGCAAATTTCAACTTAATTCTTAATTACTAAAACTACACAGAACAATCCGACTCTAGTTCAGCCATTATGCCAAAACCTCAACGCATGCATTTGTGTCTAAAATTCTCCTAAAGTACTCCCCATACTTTAAATACTCACAATCTTCATAAACACTCACCCACTTTTTCCGAACAATGCTCATTTTATGCAACCCTCCGAATCCATCCGCAGAAAACCTCCCAACCTCAAGGTATTTTTAGTTGAGCAACCTAAGCGTACATAAACTAGAATTACAATTTTTCGATACCACTATGGAGCTCTATTTGAATTCTTCATTTCTTTGACATTTGATCTTTAGTTTCTTTGAATTCACCACCTTTGTTTGATTTTTTTGGGTATCTTCAACTTTTTGGATTTCTTCAGAATTTTGATCTTTTGATCTTCCCTTTATTTGCTCCAAAATTCTTCAAACTTTACTCGTAATTCTCTTTTTTTTTTTTTTTTTTTTTCACATGTAACTCACTTTTTTTTTTCACTCAAAACCCTACATGCTTAAGCAGAGGCGCTCAACCTCAACCTTTATTGGTTAATGATAATAATTTTCCTGGATACATTTCAGGTTTAGGCTGCTAAACCTATTGCATCCCTCAGACCAAGCGGGGTTATGTTTTTGTTCCATGATTTCACTAAAATAAGGGAAGCCACAAATGCACTATAACGTGTATTGGCTCAACTAAACATTTGAACTTTCATCGGATCATCCTGCATAATACTAGCAATTATAGCTCAAATTATTAGTACTAGATTCAATTAATTTCAATTTTCCAAATTTTCTGGCAATTTACTAGCAATTTACTGTTTCTACCCCTACCCCACACTTATTTCATACAATGCCCTCATTGTATGTATAAAACAAATCAAAATTAAAGACAAGGGAGAAAAAGGAACAGACTCCCCTGGGATAGTGGTGTGAGCATCTCCAAAAGCGTGGACAAAGTACAATTGGACTTTCAAAAATCGAAACCCGGTGGAAAACTGGTTGAATACGTAAATAAACCACGAACCGCACTCGAAACTTCAATTCGTCAAAGTGTGTATTTGTAAGGAAAAATGTGGCAATGATAAACTGGATCTCATCGTGATATGGGTTGACACCGCAAACACAAAAAAAACTAAACTACCAAAAATTTCAAGAGCGCCACGACGTGGCACAAGGAGTCCACGTCGTGGAAACTGAACCTCAGCAGAAAATGAGTTGTTTGCTTTATTTACTCTAGCAGCTTTGACCAATGACTAACTGGTTGCCGACGCTTCTATGCAAATATATTTCCCAACTATAACCTCTCTCCTAATAGACCCCACACTTATCTTGAATTGTGGTTCCGACTCACGACTCTTAGCTTCTTTGACTAGACAAACACGACTCGAAAGTTAACCTTCTATGCTCCTTAGAATTCCAACGCTAATCTGAAAAATGAGATCAACCCAAAAGAAAAATAAAGTAACATAATAGTCTTAATAAAGTTTTACATCACATACTAAAGTTAAAAAAAAAAAAACTACTCAAAAACAGAACAAATAAAATCAATCATCATCTTGATCTTGTGCTCCACTCGGCCCTGCTCTATCATCTTGTGGACGCCATAGCTCCTCCCATGTCGGAAAATAGGGATATTGTGGTGGCATAGAAGGTGGTCGGGTCACACCCAAATGTGAATAGATACCCTCAGTAAGCTGGGTATGGTAAATAGCATGACCTCGTAGATTATCCAAATATGTTCCCACCCGACTCTGAAAAGGGTCGGTGGGCACTCCTTGCACATACTGCGAAGCAGCACGCTCTCGTTCGACCTCACCTCTAGCCCGCACATTCCGACGCCTCGGCCTAGCTGGTGGCTGCTGTCCCGGCTGCACTTCCTCCTGTTCGTCATCGATCGGTGGTATAACAAAGCGACCCCCGATATTCACCACCGCGCGCATCACACCCAAGACTTGAATGGTCAAGTCTGTGTCCGGGAATCGAGTGAGATTCCTCACAAAGTCAGGGTTCAAAATTTGATATGACCTAGCCAGGCGAGTAACCAAATGCCCCCCAGTGATCGGGCTCCCAGGCCTAGAATTGGCCGCTTTCTTCCCCATAAACCTTGCCAACATATAAGGCAGATCACAACAAACCCCCAGGGTAATAAGTGTCCATAAATAAAATAGATTCTGGATGGGGACCTTATCACCATGATGCTTGTGATTGATTGAAAACGTGATAAGGCGGTGCAAAAATCGGAACACAGGATTCCGTATTTGTGACTCACTCGAGTCACGAGTGTTGTACTCATGGTTAGAAATGCCCCGCCAAAACTGCACATCCAAAGTACCCGGAGTAAAATCCCGCACACATCCAAGCAAGAAAGGAATAAAAAATGGAGATTGCGTCTCCACTTCCGTATAGAGCCCCATACGCCAAGCAAACTCCCGAAGACTACACTCACGATATACACCTCCAAGACGAAACACAAGTGCCCTATTGTAGGTGACATCAAGGGTGCGTTCTTCAAAACAAACGGTAGAAAAAAATTCTACCGACAATTCCCGGAACACGGGTTCTTGAATGGCGAATAGATTCCTCCACCCGTGACAAGTGAACGAAAATTGATCTCCAACATAAGTCTTCGACCAATAACGTTCCAGTTCCACTACCATTCCCACTCTACCCAGCCATCCCCAATCAATAATTGGGGCTATTGCAAACTCCCTATTGTATAACCATCCAAGTCGATTCTCGTAGGTTGTTAGCAACGGTCGGGGAATGTTTTGAGGGAATTGATATAGAGGATGTATGCTTGCTACATCTATCGGGCCCTCTTCCTGCTGGACAGCTCGTCGTGGTCCCATTTCTGCAAACAAGAGCAAAGCAAAGCAGCAAACATTAAAACATATATAAGGGCCTGCCAGAAGTCACGACGTGGCCAGGCTGCGCCACGTCGTGGAGCTTGACGAACCCAGATGCTGAAACGGACATGTTTACGTGCGATTTCCATAAACATAATTCTTGGGGTTTGTTCCTATGGACTTTTAAATAATATGGAAACTAAAATCGGACACTAGATTCAACCAATTTCGTGAATCATTCAAACCCTAATCACGACAACTTGAAATTGGAAGAAATAATTGCAAAATAATAAATAAAACACGTACCAAATGGAGTAATTAGCAAGATCTTGCAACGAATTTAGAAGTATAATAAGAAATTGGCAGTAGGGTCGTGATGTTCCCGTGAGTGCGGCAGTCTTCCAAGTGGGGATAAGGGGTTTCTCGGTCAAAGGGTTTTAAGCGATTGGTCCCCCCCCCCCCCTGATTTTTAAAGGCCACGACGTGGCGGGCTTTGCCCACGTCGTGGACCTTAAATTTTCTCAGATCGCGAATTATAATTAAGCCCACGACGTGGCTGGCTATGCCCACGTCGTGAGAGCTGTCAGATGCCAAATTTTAATAATATTCATCTAATTGACTAATTTCTTTGCAAATATTTCATTATTTAAAGTCCCCTACAACTATTTCTCTGCTTATTACCGGTTTTTAGATGATGAATTGATGTCTTTCCTAATTAAAAAGAAAATAAATAGAAAAAGAAAATTGCAAACCAAACTCGGGTTGCCTCCCGAGAAGCGCTTCTTTTTCTTGGAGTCTTGAGCTGGACTCCGTGCCTTCTACGTTGACTCTTCGGAAGAGTCTACCACCAGGATCTTTTGTTCCTTGAACCGCCGTTTATAAGCTTGAACTCTCCTTTTATACGCCTTCTTTGAATTTTCTTTTTTAGTTTTTCCATCTTCTTCATGCTTTCGTTTTGTGCCCTTTGTGTGTTCCTTGCTCTCCATAGCGTTGCCCTCTTTTTTCACCTCCGGCCTTGTTTCTTTTGAAGTGACTTCCTCTTCATCACTTGTCATTTCCTCGTCCTCTTCGCTCACCCAAGAAGGTGGGTTCTTGTAAGCTATGACTTCAATCAAATACGGAACAGATGCCCTGGGTTTTGTCCTCTTGGCTTGATGAACTACCTTTATCTCTTCTTCCATAAGCTTTTCCAACTCTTCTAGTTCATTCTCCTCATTAATCGTGAACACTTCTTCTTTATCTTCTTGAAAATCATTTCTTATCCCGAAGACTTCTTGTTCATCTCCAACCCTCAAAGTGAGCTTGGACTCGTGGATATCAACCAGGGCACCAGCAGTGTTAAGAAATGGCCGACCAAGGATTATCGGAACATCCGTGTCTTCTTTCATGTCCAAGACTACAAAATCTATTGGAAAAAAAAAATTTCCGATTTTCATCAAAATATCCTCCACTATGCCTCGGGGTTGTGTCACTGAACGGTTCGCCATGTGAATCTTCATCTTTGTAGCCTTCATCTTCTGAATCTCCAATTTTTGATAAAATGAAAAAGGCATTAGATTAATGCTAGCCCCGGAATCGGCTAAAGCATTAACCTTCATTTTATTCCCAAACTCGCATGGAAGAGTGAGGCGTCCAGGATCCCCCATCTTTTATGGTGTTTCTCCCAACACAACTTTTGAAATTTGCTCACTTAGAATCACTGTAGACTGTTTCTTTAATTGCCTTCGCGTATCTATCAAGTCTTGCAGTAATTTCTGGTTCTCGGAAGCTTTGGATAAGGACTCAACAAAGGGAGTATTAATTGGAATCCCTTTCACATGCTTCACAAACTCTAAATGTTCCTTCTCCAGTTGACTAAGTGCTGCACGGGTGGGAAATGGCATAGGTGGATGATAATCTGGAATAGGCTCAACAGATTTTTGCTCAGACTTGCGCCACGTCGTGTCCAGAGGCGTGCCACGTCGTGGCGAGCCTGGTTCAGCATTCTTTCCATTTTCGATCCTTGATTTCTTGGGCTGCTGCGGTTGTTCTTCCAACGCCTCCAGGAACTCTGATATTGTATCTTCTTCAGTATCGATGGCCATTACGTGAGATTGGGCTTTTACTTCGGGATTCTTCGGGGACAATTTTTCATGGACTAAAGTGGCTAGTTGACCAAGTTGTACTTCAAGGTTGTGGATGGAGGCTTGCTGGTTCTTCATCAAGGTTTGTTGTTCCATGATAGCGGAATCCATGGCATCATGTCTCTTTTCCGAAGCCTCCATAAACTTCATCAAAATGGTCTCTAGGTCGGGTTTCTTCTCGATTGGTGGCTGCTCCTTTTGGTAAAAGCCTCGACCTGTCTGCCTATACTTCTCTTCTTTTTGCTTTTTATACTCTTCATAGGGCAGCCACTCCTTCTTTGGTTTCCTCCAGTCGTCATCAAACTTATCCCCACTAGAGTAGCACACTTGAGCTTTTCTGTTCCCAGACTCATCCATATTGCAGTCCTTGGTCAAGTGTGGACCACTGCATCGCTCGCACCCCACTCTTATAGCATGTATCGACTGGTCCATTTGTGTTATCCGGCGATCCATGTTATTTAGCATGGCCATGACAGCTGCAATTTCTTCAGTTTGGGTCCCTCCACCGCCTTTACTTCCGTCTTGCCTCGGGTTATGGTACTCGCGAGAGTGTTTCGCGAATTCTTCGATGAGCTCCTTGACCTCCCTTGGATTTTTCTTTGTCAACGGTCCTTGAGAATCAAGGAGTTGTCTTGTCATTACATTGACCCCATCATAAAAGATTGACATCTCTTGCTGCACATTTAGGTCATGTTGAGGGCAATTTCTGAGTAGGCCCTTGTACCGCTCCCATGCTTCGTATAGTGACTCCCCCGGTTGTTGCTCAAAGTTGGCTATCGCCTTCTTGAGTTTGGCTATCTTGGATGGCGGGCAGAACTGGTGCAGGAATTGCTCACGCATTTGAGCCCAAGTGGTGATTGTACCTGGTGGGAGTGCTTTTAACCACTCCTTAGCAGCTCCTTTGAAAGTGATAGGAAGCATCCTAAGCAAGACTGTATTTCTTATGACATTTGGGACATTGAAGTAATCAGCAATGTCGTTGACTTTGTCTAGATGCTTAAAAGCATCCTCATGATCCTTCCCGAAAAATGGGATGTCCTTCAGTGCTGTCAATATGTGTCCCTTTAGTTCAAATGTGGCAGTGGCAGGAATTGCGGGTTGGACTAACCCAGGACCCATGTCATCTCGGATCCGCTTTTTGTATGCTCCCATGGACATTTCTTCAATCGCTGCCATCTCGTTCCTTGGCTCGTTCTCGGGTTCACTTGTGTGTTCTTCAAATTCTGGCTCGGTATCGCTTTCGGACTCGGTTTGCACGGGTGTGTGTTCCAAATGCTCAAAATTGCTCTTGTGCTTCGCTGATGAGCTGGACTCTCCTGTCTTCTTTCCCGACTTCCTAGAAAAGGCTGACTTCAATTCTTGCAAGGGCGTCTTTTTCTTGTGAAGTGCAGATTCGGGGTCTTCCAGTGGTGGCACCAAGTGTGTGTTTGAGCTTCTGGTCATGAACTCCTGCAACTTGCTAAACTAAAACGTAAAACTGAACTAAAATAAGAAAAACTAACTACCAAATATAAAATTTTAAAAATTTTGCCTGTCCACGTCGTGGCAAGTATGTGGCCACGTCGTGGACTTTGTAAAAATTTTTATTTTTGCTGAAAAATTAACTTTTTGTGGCTGTGATTCCACAAGAAGGATCGATTAATTTAATGCAAATAATTAAACTAAAAACTAAGCCGTTCCCCGGCAACGGCGCCAAAAACTTGATGTGCACAAAAGTACCCACTAATTTTAATATTTATAACCTAACAAACTTAGACTATCTATGCACTTATAGGCAGTGTACCTAGTCAGATTACAATATAGCTTAGGTAAGTCGGGTGTCGATCACAGGGAACGGTGTTCTAATTAATTTACTTACTATTAAATTAACCTAATTTATTAACAAATTTAATAAAGGGTTTTATCTGATTTTACAAGATCAGATGAACTTAAATCCAATTCAATAAGTAAAAACACACACTCTTGTTTAGATTGAATCCACTTTTCCCTTATGGCTAGCTAACAATTACGGATTACTAAGTTGGTTTTTAATTATATTAGTAATTTAGTTCTATCTTACCAATATTTAACTAATTCATGTCAAACCATGTATGTTCACACACAATTAAACACAGAACCAATTATAGTTGAAAATATGCTATATAAGATTTGTTGTGTAAACGCAATTATGATCACAATTCTCGTTCTCTAGCACAGCTAAACTTTATTTATTCTAATTATTAACTAAGATTGGTCAATCCTAGCTCTAACAATTCAATGTTCACTAAATTATTAGGTAAACAGGTTCATGCAGTTTAATGGTCACTAAGCTACACAGAACATGTAATTAAACAATTAGATAAACAAATATTAACATGCTAGGTCATACAAATCAAACACAAGCAAATTTTCACCAACTAAGCTTAATCCATAATCATATAACTATTCATAAGTTCAAAGCTTCATCTAGCTAAACAAGAGTAGCTAGATTCAGCTGCTCATTATAGTAATTAAACTAACACAGCTAAAACTAATGAAAGACATGTTCTAAAAATAAACCTTTACTTCTTTTGGTGTTGAAAACCCTCTTCCAGAGCCTTTCTTTCGTTCTTATTCGTCTTCTGGAACTCTTTTTCTTCTGCCAAAAGTCTCCCTTTTCGTAATAATCATCAGAACTTATATAATGCTTAAAAACTAGCGCCACGTCGTGGCCAGGTTGCGCCACGTCGTGGGCTTCAAGAAATCCGTATTCTTCAAGGAAATCCTCCGCGTCGCGATGCTTATCTTCTGAACACCCATGCCACGTCGTGGGCTTCATCGCCACGTCGTGAAATTAGCTCTTATCGTGAATTTATTATTTTCTTGTCTTCCAAGCCTCCCATGTTCCCCATTTTGTCACCTTTGTTCCCTTTCTTCGAAAATCCTTTGTATTGACTGAAAATAACAATTTAAACTCATAAGTATCTTTATTCTAAACATATTATCAATTTATTAATAAAAATGTACTTAAATACTGCCTAAAAATAAGTGTAAATATGGCAATATCACCAGGCCATACTCCACACGACCTTCTGGTCCATGTGTCTCAGGGGACTTCCGTCCCAACCCGGTAAACCTTCCGGTCCTACCCGTGTTGACCTTCCGGTCCATAACTCCCTGACCTTCTGGTCCACGTCATAATGCCTTCCGGCCCATAACATAATGCCTTCCGGCCCATATCATAATGCCTTCCAGCCCATACCAAACATAGCATACATATCACTTACATAGCATGCAACACATATATCTCATACCACATCAGACCTTCCGGTCACACATAGGTACCCTTCCAGGTACAGTATAGTGAGAAGACTCACCTCGTATGATGTCTAGAATCTCACGTGCTCGATATCTCTGAATCTCGAAACGACGGCCTAGCCTCGCCTAATCACAACAAATAATCATTCCAATCATTAACGACTTTCAAGGCTATGTTACACCCCTTTCCACAATCCCACAGAAGGGTAAAAGACCATTTTACCCCTCCCTGACTCAAAAGTCCACATGTTGACCAAAACCCTAAAAGTCAACAAAAGTCAACAGCAAGCAGTGCGCGGGGCGTACCCTTGCACTCCAGAAACGGGGTACGCGACCCTCTTCGTGGTGCGTACTGGGATTACGCCCAGCGAAATGCCCAATTTCTTTATCCAACACATTCAGGTCTTAATCGGCTAAGACTTGCATCCAAACTTCAGATCTGACTCCTCTAATGTGTCTTAATCCATAAAGTTGAAACCTTTAAGCCTTTGCATGGATGTAAGGGTCATTTTGTGCTCAAAACACCTTTCCTCTTTCCATAATGAGGCTATAACTCATGCATAACACAAGATCCACGTCCAAGACTAGATTTTTATGACTCCTCAACACATATTACACTAGAAAAGGTCAGATCTAAGCTTATGGAGACTCCTTGCACATAAAATCTCCAACTTTGAACCGAAAACCCTAAAAATGGTCCAACAAGCAAAACTCATGAAGAACAAGGAAAGCTTTGAGCTTTTTACCTCAAGAAGGATCTCCAACCACTGTAGAATTCGGATCTACACTTGTTCTTCAACTTCTAGCTCCAACAATGGCTCCTTGTTTTCCTTCTTCACCTTGAAAAGACAAATTCAAGCTCAAAAACTCACACACTAGCTAAAGCACGAATCTCAGCTCTTCAAGGGCTCTCTCAAGGGTGTATGGTGGCTAGGGCAAGGGACTACATGTTCCTTTTATAGAGCAAGGCCCCAAATTAGGTTTTTACATCTGGGTCGGTTACGCCCGGCGTAACCTTGGGTACACTCGTACGCCGAGTGTACCCAGATGAGCACGCGTATAAATTAAGCGCATGAGTACGCGCGGCGTACGCCCCAGTACGCCCAGCGTACTCACCAATTCGTCTTTTCAACTTCAAGGGACTAAAATGCTAATCTCCAAAATAGAATGGCCATAAAGCTAACCTGGATTTCGGGCTGTTACAATTCTCCCCCACTAGAACCAGACTTCGCCCTCAAAGTCTTATACCGAGAACAATTCCGGATGCTTGGGAGCATCTCTGACTCTGACTCCCACGTCAGCTCGGACTCCTTCCGATGTTGCCACTGAACATTCACCAATGGCACCTCCTTGTTCCTCAGAACCTTGATCTTCCAATCCCGAATCACGATTGGTCTCTCGGCATAATTCAGGCCCGCATCCACCTGAATATCCTCAATTGGCACTACCGCCGACTCGTCGGCTATAGACTTTCTCAACCGAGACACGTGGAAGGTATCATGAATTTGGCTCAACTCTGTAGGTAGCTCCAAACGATATGCTACTCTGCCTACTCTCGCAATCACTCTAAACGGCCCAATATACCGGGGCCCCAACTTGCCCCTCCTCCTGAATCGAATCACTCCTTTCCAAGGAGACACCTTCAGGAGTACAAAATCCCCAATCTGAAACTCAAGCTCGGATCGTCGCCTATCTGCATAACTTTTCTGGCGACTTTGAGTGGTCAACAACCTCTGTATCTGCTCTGTCGTCCGAAGCACTATCTCCGTACTACCCATCACACGTTGCCCTACTTCACCCCAACAAATGGGGGTCCGACACCTCCGCCCATACAACAGCTCAAAGGGTGGCATACCAATGCTCGAGTGATGGATTTTGTTATAGGAAAACTCAGCCAAGGGCAAATACGTGTCCCAACTTCCTCCGAAATCCAATACATATCCCCGAAGCATATCCTCGAGCGTCTGAATCATCCGCTCACTCTGTTCGTCCGTCTGTGGGTGGTATGCGGTACTGAAATGCAGCCTCGTACCCAACTCCTCGTGAAACTTCTTCCAAAATCTGGAAGTAAATCGCACATCTCGATCTGAAACAATCGAGATCGGAACCCCATGTCGCGATACCACCTCCCTCATATACAACTCTGCCAGCCTCTCAGCAGAAGAGCTCTCACTGATAGCAAGAAAGTAAGCACTCTTCGTCAACCTATCCACAATCACCCAAATTGCATCGACACCTCTAGCGGTCCTTGGCAATTTGGTGATAAAATCCATGGTAATCTGCTCCCACTTTCACTCGGGAATCTTCAATGGATGCAACTTACCATGTGGACGCTGGTGCTCGGCCTTAACCCTGCGACAGGTCAATCACCTCTCCACAAACCATGCGACATCCCTCTTCATACAGGGCCACCAATAATCCCTTTTTAGGTCCAAAAACATCTTAGTGGCCCCGGGATGGATCGAGAACCTCGACCTATGGGCCTCCTCCATCAAGATGGTACGTGCTCCGCCCATAAATGGTACCCAAATTTGGCCCTGAAAAGTCATAAGTCCTCGACTATCGGTAACGAACTCCGATACCTGCTCGATCACCCGCTCCCTTTTGCGGTTCTCCGGTCTCACGGCCTCCACCTGGGCCCCTCGAATGGTGTCCAACACCGGAGTCATCACTATCATCCTCATACAAACATCTCGAATCGGGGCCCTCCCCGTCCTACAGCTCAAAGCATCGGCTACAACATTAGCCTTGCCCGGGTGGTACAGGATCTCACAATCATAATCCTTTACCACATCCAACCATCTCCTCTGGCGTATATTCAGGTTGGGCTGATCCATCAAGTACTTCAGACTCTTGTGGTCTGTGTATATGGTACACCGAACCCCATACAGATAGTGACGCCAGATCTTGAGGGCGAACACCATAGCTCCGAGCTCCAGGTCGTGGGTGGGATATTTCGACTCATGAGGCTTCAGTTGCCTCGATGCATATGCTATCACGTGTCCCCTCTGCATAAGCACTGCTCCCATCCCAGATATCGATGCATCACAATACACCACAAAATCCTCCATCCCTTCCGGGAGTGCGAGCACTAGGGCTTCGCACAACTTCTGGAGAAGTGTCTCAAATGAGGTCTGCTGCTCCGGACCCCAAGAAAAAGCGACACTCTTCTGGGTCATCTTGGTAAGTGGCACGACAATCTTAGAGAAATCCTTAATAAATCTCCGATAATAATCGGCCAATCCCAGAAAGCTCCTGATCTCGGTGGGCGATCTCGGCACCTCCCACCTCATGACTGCCTCAATCTTGGCCGGATCGACCAATATCCCATTCTGGTTGACGAGGTGTCCCAAGAACTGAACCTCTCGTAACCAGAACTCACACTTGGAGAATTTGGCATACAACCTCTCTGATCTCATAACTCCAAGGATCTCCCTCAAATGCTCCTCATGTTGCTCTCTAGACCTCGAATATACCAAAATATCATCAATTAATACGATCACCGACCGATCCAGCATCGGCTTGCACACCCTGTTCATGAGATCCATGAACGCAGCTGGTGCATTGGTGAGCCCAAAAGGCATCACCACGAACTCGTAATGCCCATAACGAGTTCTGAATGTATATATATATATATATATTACAAGATTAATATATATATATATATATATATATATATATATATATATATGAATGTATATTACAAGATTAATATATATATATATATATATATATATTACAAGATATATATATATATATATATATATATGTACAAGATTATATATATATATATATATATATATATATATATATATATATATATATATACAACTAAAATGCTAGTCTTACCGTTAGTAGGCCTTATTCACGAAGCCGATCTATAAGGTGGGTATAAGGTTGCGGCCTATAAAATGGCGCTTAATGGGTGTACACTCACACCCACCGCTTGCTTGATCGGTGGAGGGTCGTTAGCCGAACGGGTAGGATAAGGCAACCTCATCCTCTCATTAAAAGTATAATATGAAATACAAAGTAACTACACACTTTTTTTAAAAATTTCCCAATCTTAGTTACTTTAGGAAAAGTAAATTGGTGCAATCCCATGAAATTACACTTTGCACCCTTGCTAAGAAGTTAGTGGAGCGTGTGTGGTTTACCGTCACACTAATTTGTTCTAAGCAAAGGTGGCAAAGGGTGATTCATTGTTTATCATAGTTCGATGGAGAGTGTGTGGTTTACCAGCACATCGAATAGGTGATCGTTACAATGAAGGCACCATGTGAATTTGCATGGTAATTCACACCCGCTTTGTGATCCTCGATATCCCAGTCACAAACAAGAGGGGCATATCAAGATTTAAACATGTCATTGAATAGTTTCAATGAATCTCATCCGAACCTAGGAATTCTCAATACATTTAGGACTTAAAGTTATGTTTTTATGGTGGAGAATTAGTGAATCGTCATTCACTTACATTCATACTATTTGCATGTCAGATTACGGCATCCCTTTTCTAATATGTAAATATTATTATTGGATCCTAACCCAAAATTTTCTTATTGGGTGATAATTAGGGATTCATATTCTAATCTATCTTTGTCCTTTCTATTTGTAGATGTCGAACGCAAACAACGCTGCTGCTAGTTCTTTCACATTGATGAGCCTTTGTCAAAAGGTCACTTTCGATGGGACGAACTTTAGCGAATGGATAAGATACATTCGCGACCATTGCTCGCTATGAGGATAAGGAGTATGTCCTCGATGAGAAGCTCGAGAAAATCAACCCTGAAATCGCTACTCCGACTGAAATGACCGCTTTTGAAACTCATGAGCGCGATGCAACGAAGGTACATTGCATCATGATAGCCACCATGAACTCCGAATTCCAAAAGTCCTATGAGGACATGTACCCGTACGAGATGCATCAAGACTTATTGGAGAGATACCACCAAAACGCGAGACAAGAGCGTTATGAGATTTTCACTAACATGATTTCCGCTAAGATGGGTCATGGAGAGTCTCTTACCGTGCACCTGCAAAAGATGCAAAGGTATGTCGACCGCCTTCGCAGGTTGAATGTTGACTTTGGGGAAGACTTGGCGATCGACATGGTGCTTCACTCTTTGCCTCCGAGCTACAGTCAATTTAGGATGACCTACCACATGAACAAAGAGGAGGTCACCCTAAGCAAACTCCAAGGTCTCTTGAGGGTCGCTGAGAGCAACTTCAAGGACAAGTCTGTTGCACCAACTCCCAATCCGCCCGCTGCTCCTGTCTTGGCTATTGGACAAGGAAAGGGAAAGAAGAGGAAGGCTTCGTCTAAGAACTATTGTAAGCTTAAAGCCCGAGATGGTGCCTCTTCTAGTGGGACCAAAGTAGATCATGCTAAACCCTGCCCTAACCCGAAGGAGGCAGAGTGCCACCACAGCCACAAGATAGGACATTGGAAGAGAAGCTGCCCAGAGTACCTGCAAGCCATCAAGGAAGGAAAGATCAAGCCGTCTTTCGCAGGTATATACACAATCAAATCTAACGATTCATCTCATGCTATTTCTTGGGTTCTTGATACCGGTTGTGGTTACCACATTTGTTCTAATGTGCATGGACTAAGAAGAAATAGGGATGTGGAGGCTGGAAGAATAAATCTAATCATGGGGAACAGAAGATCGTCGCCTGTGACCAAGATTGGAGTGTATTCTTTAGTTCTTAGGAATGGTTTAAGTTTAGATTTGAACAATTGTTGCTATTCGCCAGAAATGGCTAGAAATATCATTTCATTTCATGGTTTGTTTAGACAAGGTTTTAGATTTTCTTTTAATAATGAGAATGGTTCTATTTTAGCTTATCTAAATGGTGTCTTTTATTTTGAAGCTATACCATGTAATGGAATTTATGAAACTGTTATGATTGTTGATAACTTAGGAAACGATGTTTTGAACATAGATTCTTCCAATAGTATGGATAGAGCATCCTTGTGGCATTGTCGTCTTGGACATGTCAACAAGAAACGCATAGCCCAACTCCAAAAGGATGGAGTGTTGGAGTCATTCGACCTTAGGGAAGATGACACGTGCGAGTCTTGTTTACTTGGAAAGATGACTAAGTCACCCTTCACAAGTACGTGTGAAAGGGGTGAGGGTCTATTGGACCTAATACATACCGATGTATGTGGACCGTTTAGATCAACCACGAAGGATGGGAACCGCTTCTACGTGACTTTTACCGATGACTATAGTAGATATGGGTATATCTATTTGATCAAGCAAAAGTCAGAAACTTTTGAAAAGTTCAAAGAGTTCAAGAATGAAGTGGAGAATCAATTGGGCAGGAAAATCAAGATGCTTCGATCCGATCGAGGAGGAGAGTACCTAAGTCTTGAATTCCACGATTATCTCAAGGAGTGTGGAATAGTTTCACAATTGACGCCACCTAGGACACCACAATTGAATGGTGTGGCATAAAGGCGTAATCGAACCTTATTGGATATGGTTCGCTCTATGATGAGTTGTGCTTCACTACCTATCTCTTTTTGGGGGTATGCCTTAGAGACTGCCGCCCATATCCTTAACCGAGTCCCTACTAAGAAGGTTGCCAAAACACCTCACGAGATGTGGACAGGGAAAGCTCCCTCATTGGCACATATAAAGGTTTGGGGTTGCGAGGCTTTTGTAAGACGAGATACTCACGACAAGCTCGAACCTCGTATTGAGTGATGTATTTTCATCGGCTACCCGCACAAATCCTTTGGATATCTCTTCTATAGACCGAAGGACAATGTTGTCTTTGTTGCAAGGAGAGGGGTTTTCCGAGAGCGAGAACTCATAGGCCAAGGAGACAGTGGGAGGCAAATCGAACTTGAAGAGATTCAAGAGTCGATAGATGAAGGAACCTCTACCGCTGGCACTCAACCCGAGCAGGAAACTCCGGTTGAACCGATTGACGAGTCCTTACCTCTTAGACGTTCCGATAGAGTTAGAGTTCAACCCCAGTTTTATGGTTTTTATATTACTACCGAAGGGGATACGTATATTAGTGATGGTACACTAATAAATCTTGATGAACCTAATAGCTATAAGGAAGCCATGGCAGGCCCGGAGTCTGTGAAATGGAAGGAGGCAATGGATAGCGAGATCCAATCCATGTATGATAACCAAGTTTGGAATTTGGTTGATAATGTGCCCAGACGTAAGACCGTTGGGTGCAAATGGATCTTCAAGAAGAAGACCGATGTGGATGGAAACATACACACAAATAAGGCGCGATTGGTCGCGAAGGGCTTTACTCAAACTCCCGGAGTTGACTATGATGAGACCTTCTCACCAGTTGCGAAGATAAAGTCTATTAGAGTGATGCTAGCTATTGCCGCATTTCATGATTATGAGATTTGGAAAATGGATGTCAAGACCGCCTTCCTTAATGGAAAGTTGGCTGAGGATGTTTACATGGATTAGCCAGAGGGGTTTGTGGATCCGAAGCATCCGAATAGAGTGTGTAAGCTTGAGAAGTCCATTTATGGACTTAAGCAAGCATCTCGCAGATGGAATCTTTGCTTCGATGAGAAAGTCAAAGAGTTTGGAATTGTACTAAGCGAAGATGAATCATGTGTATATGTCAAAGCCAGTGGGAGTATAATAAGCTTCCTCGTTCTATATGTCGATGACATATTGCTCATAGGTAACGACATCCCGACTTTGCAGGAGGTTAAGTCCTGGCTCGGGAAGTGCTTCACTATGAAGGACCTCGGAGAGGCTTCTTACATTTTGGGAAGAAGGATAGTGAGAGAAAGAAGTAAGAGACTAATAGGACTTAGTCAGAACACTTACTTAGAGAAGGTACTGAAACGTTTTAGTATGGAAAACTCAAAGAAGGGAGAATTACCGATACAAAGTAATGCCAAGTCAAGTAAGACTCAAAGTCCGAGTACCGAAGCTGAAATAGCAGAAATGAGCCGAGTACCATACGCTTCTGCAGTTGGCTCAATCATGTACGTTATGACTTGTACTCGCCCTGATGTAGCCTTTGCTTTGAGCATGGTTAGCAGATATCAAGGGAATCCTAGCAGAGCTCATTGGGTTGCAGTTAAGAATATCCTTAAGTACCTTCGGAGGACGAAGGAATGGTTCTTAGTCCTCGGAGGGAGTGATGACTTGAAGGTGCGAGGGTATAGTGACGCCAGTTTTCAGACCGACAGGGACAACTACCGTTCGCAGTCGGGCTCAGTCTTTACCCTGAATGGAGGAGCAGTGACTTGGAAAAGTTCCAAGCAGGAAACTGTAGCTGATTCAAAGTGCGAATCAGAATACATTGCAGCGAGCGAAGCGTCGAAGGAGGCAATATGGCTGGAGAACTTCATCGGTGATCTTGGAGTTGTACCTGCCATAAAGGAGCCCATGGAGATTTTCTATGATAATGAAGGAGCGGTTGCCTTGACCAAGGAACCGAGGGATCATGGTAGATCTAGACATATCGACAGAAAATATCACTTTATTAGACATCGTGTAGAAGAATGACAACTCGTAGTGAAGAGGATATCATCAGAAGATAACCCAGCAAATCCGCTTACGAAAGGACTGAGTAGGGTTAAGCACTTGCAGTATGCTAGGAGTATTGGGCTGAAGGATGATATTTGCATAGATTAGATAGTAGTAGAAACGTGTAATAGATAAATGTAATTAACATTTGATGATTAAATAAAGGAGTTTTGTTTATGAGTAATGTTACTGTCTTATGTTAATTGTTTAACTATTGTTTCATTTTGCATGTTTTGACTTCCGGAATAATTGAATTTATTAAGAATAATCGAATTATTCAAATTGTCCACAATCGTTCATATGTTGGAAGTAGATATGAATGAAGATTGTCATGAATTGTTGCGTAGATTGTCTAAATGGTATTAGACATAGCAAAGGGTTGCTCGTTCATGAGTGCTTATGAACTGGTTTTGAGCATTGGAACAAACCCGCGCTTGCTGGAATCACCTTATGGAATATGATATATAAAAGGGTGATCGCAAGACGATAATATCATATAGTCTTAAAACCTAGATATATGGTTTGTTATTTGTTAATTGGTTGTACATTAATAATGCGAAAACGCATCAGTAACTCGATGTTATAAAACACATTGTTGTGTATAGTTGATTAATGAATAAGTAAATGCATATAAGTCGAAGTTTATCTGTAACTTTTATCCTAAGAGGAAAAAAACGATATCTCGGTCGCTCGATGATTTGATTTGACTTATGTGCCGGGCCCGGTCAGAACTGAATTGATGTGTTCGTTTAAGTACTATGTCAAATAAATCGGAGATCGAGAAACCTAAATGCTTGACTAATCATTCCTTAGAATTGTCAGCTTGATATCTAACAGAGGACTGTACGATCCCTTATCTAAAGGACAAGATTGATTAGATCAGAGTTTGACAACATCTTTGAGAGCTACGATTGCGAATCAGATTGTACTTATGCATATAGTTACTAGACTTATCCAAGTGGGAGACTGTTGGAATAGTGTCTAAGGCTGCAACTATATTAGGCAAGTATTTGACCCGATTGTGCATGGTCCTTTTGGGTTGCCTTCACCATAGCAACTTGATAGGATGATTTATTATGAGAGAATAAATATTATTAATATATTATGAGAATAATATAAGGAATAATAATATTGTTATTTGATTAATATAAGTCATAAATTAATTAGTATTAATTTGGTGACTTAAAGAGATTAAATAAATAAGAGGGTATAAACTGTCAATTGTTTGATAGTTACACTTTAGACTGTAAATCCTTAAGGGATAAGGGATGGACGGATTCTAGGGCTTAGGATAGCTCAAAATCGTCCAAGGCTTATCTAAGGTAAGGATTTGGATTGCTTTAAGGAAAGATTATCCAACTAGGGTTTAAAGGTGAAACCCTAAGGAGTCTACAAGTATAAATAGATCCCTTGAGCAAGGGAAATCGGCATCTCATCAAAAGAAGAGAACCCCTGGCCGATTTCTTCCTAACCTCTCTCTCAAATCATCCTCTTTGCTAGTTGGTGTTTGTAAGCCATTAGAGGAGTGACAATTGTGACTCTAGAGCTCCAAGACAACAAGATCAAACAAGAGATTCAAAGGTAAACTTCTAGATCTGATTTTGTATTGTTCTTATACCTAATTAGTTATTAGAAGTCTTGGATTCAAAGCATGTTTAATTAGAAAGCCTAGATCCAAGCATTAGGGTTTTGTATGCGCACATAGGAAAGTTCTTATGGCTAATACCCATCAGAACCAAGACGCCCCCTGCAACTGATCGAACAGATCATCGATCCTCGGCAACGGATAATGGTTCTTGACCGTCAACTTGATCAACTCCCGGTATCAATGCACATCCGGTGTGAACCATCCTTTTTCTTGACAAAAGGATCGGTGCTGCCCAAGGCAAGCTACTCGGTCGAATAAACCCTTTCCCCAGCAGCTCCTGAAGCTATGAGGATAACTCCTGCATCTCTGGCGGCGCGAGGCGATAAGGCGCCTTGGCAATAGGTGCTGCTCCCGGAACCAAATCGATACGGAACTCCACTTGCCTCTCGGTAGGCACACTTAACAATTCCTCGAGAAAAACATCCGGGAACTCGCACACTATCGGAACCCCGTCAATCGAACCTAGCCTCCCTGCGGCCGTTCATGTGTCCAACACATAGGCTACGAATCCACTGCAGCCCTGCTGCAAACTCTGTCTCGCCCTGGCAGCTGAGCTAAACGCTGACCCACATCGGGTTCCCTTGCCATACACCGTAAGCAATCCCCCACTGGGGTCTCGTATCGTCACCAACTGACGCTCACAGTCTATAACAGCTCCAAATCGGCTTAACCAATCCATGCCCACTATAACACACACGTCCCCCATCGCAATCGGGACCAGATCTATCAGGAATTCCACACCGAATATCTCAAGGATACATCCTCGAATCACATCTGAAGCACACACTACTCGCTCATCAGCTAAGGAAACTCGCAGAGGTCGACTCAACACCTCTCGACGGATACTAATGTGCTGACTAAATGCCAAGGAAACAAATGATCGACTCGCACCCGAGTCAAATAACACCAAATCAGGTACAGAACTCACAAGAAAAGTACCTACGCATAACATCATATAAGCACAATATCTCAATCAAAAAATAAAATACATAATACATAGCAGCCACAACATCGGGCGCCGCGCGGACCTCTTCCGCAGTCAACTGGAAAGCTCTCCCACGGGCCTTCGGAGCCTCGTCCTTCACTGGTCGAACCTCGGTAACCCTAGCAGTAGGTGCAGATCTATGTGCTGACCCCCGATGCAACTGTGGACACTTGGCCTTCCGATGGCCAGTCTACTTGCAATGAAAGCAAACCATAAATCCCTTGGGGCAATCCCTGGCGATATGCCCCTCCTTGCCACATTTGTAGCAAGCACCCGATCGACAGGCCCCCTCATGACCCTTGTCGCACTTCCCGCAAGTACGGCCCTTTTGGTCTCCAGTCTTCGAATCAGCGGACTTGGTCCGCTTGCCTGCCGGCTAAGACTGAGTCGGCCTCCGATCCATCCTCTGAGACTCGGCCTCCTCCCTGGCCTGAGTCTCCAACTCAATCTCCCTCTTTCGGGCATTTGCCTGGAGCTCAGCAAATGTCTGGTACGTCGAGTTCGACACGAACTCCCGAATGTCCCTCCTCCGAATGCCCAAATACCGGTTCATCAGTGCCTGCTCAGTAGACACCTGCTTAGGGCAGAACATCGCCCTCTCATGAAACTTCCGGGTGACCACAGTAACCGAATCATTACCCTGCTTGAGGGTCAAGAACTCCTTAACCAACTGTTCCCTTTCCATCGGGGGAACATAATCGTCTCTGAACATGGTGGTGAACCTCTCCCAGGTCACCGCTGAAATCTCGGCAAGAGTGAAGCTCGCTATTACGAACTTCCACCAATCCTTCGCTCCCAAGCGAAGCTGGTTCAAAGCGAACTGTACCCTCAGATGCTCCGGACATGAACACGTATAGAAGCATCCCTCAATGTCAGCAATCCATCTCATCACGGCGATTGGATCCTGCGTCCCATCAAACTCGGGTGGCTTCGTGTTGCTGAACTCCCGGAACAACAACGAGTCACCTCCCTGAGGCCTGGCAGTAGCCACAACTGTCGTAGCTGCAGCGGCTGCAGCCTCAGTCACTGCGGCGTACCGCTCATCAAAAGTCTCCATTAGTGTGGTCTTGATAGACCCAAACATCTCCGGAATCTCGGCGCTGATCGCCACAGCCACCTCATCGTGGATCATCTGACGAAGCTCCTCGTCACTCACACCGCCCGCCTCAAGTCTGTGGCGTGTCCCAACCATGATGTCTCTGAATTATAACATAATAATATCAAAGACTCATTCAAGCATGCTCACACTCGATATCTCGACCCTACTTGTTCCTTAGTACCCAAAGGATTCTTACTTAGAGTGCGCACTGGTCTGGTGTCTTCAGCAGTACGGGCCCTTATACTACCGCCTACATCGCATCAGTATTCACCCTAAGTCCTCATCCTTGGATCCCAGATCACAAGTACTCTATATCTTACTGGCATAGGCTACCCTTCGGTATACCTCTCATCAGCCCCTCACTGCTACCTACTCGCTCACAAGCATCACATAGCAGCACATTCCTTCCTAGGCTAAGGCATCACAAAATCAGGCCACTCTAGTCCTAATATGAATACCTAGCCAGCTCTAGCATGCATAATATAACATATCATATTTTATAACACATACGTAAGGGCATTTTGGGGGGTTCACCGTTCGGGCATTGGCTGACCGTACATACTGCTCCACTCTGGTTGTCTCAAAATCTCTTGTTTTTTAGAAAAATTACTTTTTATAGTTTGAAATTTTCCTCAAATCCTCAGTTTGAGTTCAGTTACTCCCGAAGGTGCATCCGAATCCCTCAAACCAAGGCTCTTGTAACAACATAAATTTTCGAAACAAATTTTCATTTCTTTAAAACATAATTTCATTTAAGACAACCATAAAATCCAATGTAACATAGTCATAATACAAAACATATCAACCCCAAGATCAATCATATCCAAATCCGCCTACGTGTGTGTACAATTCATGTCGGCGCCTTCCCACGGTCCTCGCTAGTTCCTGAAACACATTACACATAAACACTATAAGCAAGAAGCTTAGTGAGTTCCCCAAAATACCACTTACAAACATACGCCTTTTCAGGCCATACTCCACACGACCTTCCGGTCCATGTGTCTCAGGGGACTTCCGTCCCAACCTGGTAAACCTTCTGGTCCATAACTCCCTGACCTTCCGGTCCACATCATAATGCCTTCTGGCCCATAACATAATGCCTTCTGGCCCATAACATAATGCCTTCCGGCCCATATCATAATGCCTTCCAGCCCATACCAAACATAGCATACATATCACATACGAAACAGACAACTCATAGCATGCAACGCATATATCTCATAGCACATCAGACCTTCCGGTCACACATAGGTACCCTTCCAGGTACAGTATAGTGAGAAGACTCACCTCTTATGATGTCTAGAATCTCACGTGCTCGATATATCTGAATCTCGAAACGACGACCTAGCCTCACCTAATCACAACAAATAATCATTCCAATCATTAACGGCTTTCAAGGCTATGCCACACCCCTTTCCACAATCCCACAGAAGGGTAAAATACCATTTTACCCCTCCCTGACTCAAAAGTCCACATGTTGACCAAAACCCTAAAAGTCAACAACAAGCAGTACATGGGGCGTACCAGCTCCTGTACGCGGGGCGTACCCTTGCACTCCAGAAACGGGGTACGCGACCCTCTATGCGGCGCGTACTGGGATTACGCCCAACGTAATGCCCAGTTTCTTTATCCAACACATTAAGGTCTTAACCGGCTAAGACTTGCATCCAAACTTCAGATCTGACTCCTCTAATGTGTCTTAATCCATAAAATTGAAACCTTTAAGCCTTTGCATGGCTGTAAGGGTCATTTTGTGCTCAAAACACCTTTCCTCTTTCCATAATGAGGCTATAACTCATGCATGACACAAGATCCACGTCCAGTACTAGATTTTTATGACTCCTCAACACATATTACACTAGAAAAGGTCAGATCTAAGCTTATGGAGACTCTTTGCACATAAAGTCTCCAACTTTGAACCAAAAACCCTAAAAATGGTCCAACAAGCAAAACTCATGAAGAACAAGGAAAGCTTTAAGCTTTTTACCTCAAGAAGGATCTCCAACCACTGTAGAATTCGGATCTACACTTGTTCTTCAACTTCTAGCTCCAACAATGGCTCCTTCTTCTCCTTCTTCACCTTGAAAAGACAACTTCAAGCTCAAAAACTCACACACTAGCTAAAGCACAAATATCGGCTCTTCATGGGCTCTCTCAAGGGTGTATGGTGGCTAGGGCAAGGGACTACATGTTCCTTTTATAGAGCAAGGCCCCAAATTAGGGTTTTACATCTGGGTCGGTTACGCCCGGCGTAATCTTAGGTACGCCCAACGTACCCGGATGAGCACGCATATAAATTAAGTGTGCGAGTACGCGCGGCGTACGCCCCAGTACGCCAGCGTACTCACCAATTCATCTTTTCAACTTCAAGGGACTAAAATTCCAACTCTCCAAAATATAAGGGCCATAAAGCTAACCTGGATTTCGGGCTGTTACAATGTCAATGGCCAACTCCTCGTCAAAGTGCACATTGATCCTAACAAGGCATTCCATGTATCTTTTCATTTTATGCATGTGGTTGCAGACAGACTTACCCTCTTTCATCTTGCACGCCATGAAGGACTTGACGACTTCATATTTATCTTGACAAGCACTCTTGTGGTACTTTTCCACAAGGTCATTGTTCATATCAAATGGCATGTAGTCCTCATAGAACCTCTGCAACTCAGAAGTCATTATAGTGACCATGATGCAAACAACTTTTGTTGCATCATCGTAGTGTTTACTGTAGGAAACTATTTGTTCACGAGTAGCAGTGGCTTCATCAATTTCAACGAGTTTTTCATCAAGTACATATTGTTTCTCGTCGAATCGAAGAGCCATCTTGATATTGTGCATCCAGTCATTGTATTCAGTGCCATCAAAGGTCACCTTGGACACAATGGAGAGTAGGGAAAAACCTGAGTGGTGGGTAGACGATGATGGAGCAGAAGCATCACCAGGAATAGACTTCTATAGAGAAAAAGAATAATTTTAGTTAGATGAAAATCATCCTTAATATTTTAACCCATAACAAACAATTAAAGCTACAATCCAAAATAACAATGCACAACTAAGAAGAGGATGTCGTAATCTTATTGCGAAGTTGTGAAGGTAGGTAAAAGAAATTTACCAATTTCGAGCTATGAAACTCCTAGATCTTTTGAGTTTCATTAAATCTATCAATGACATGTTTAATCTTATATTTTGTTATTCTATTTGTGACTGAAATATGTTTGGCACTCTCGATTTCATTTATCATCTCATATTAATGTGTTAGTTAACCACACGTGCTCCATTAATCAATGATAATTTTTGAGATGCCCATTATTACTCGTTATAGTTACTATTAGTGTGTCGGTTAACCACATGTTCTCCACTTACTACTATAAAGTATAATATGTAATTTTATGGATTAGCATACTTTTCACATTTTCCTAAAGTAACTAAGAGTAGGATTTTATAAAAGGTTTGGTTACTTTAATAGCATTATACTTATTAATGAGATTTTGTCCAATCAAATCTATTCAGCTAACGAACCTCCACCAAACAATGAGGCAGTGGGTGAGAGTGGACACCCATTTAACTAACATTTTATACGTAGTTTCCTTATACCCCTTTTATAGTTCAGCTTCGTGAATGGGGCGTACTATCGACTTGACTAACTTTGTCTTATACATATAGTATATATTAAACTTTTAATTATATATATAGTATAAGATGTATTTTTAAACTTTTTCAAAATACTAGGTATGGATTAATTAGAAATTAAAAATTTTAATTTAATTTTCAAAATTAAATTTTTTTAATTTAATTTAAAATAAACCAATTAAAATTTAATCTTTATCTTTTAATTAACAATTAATTAAATTAATTTGAATCTTAGAAGGATTAAAAAATTATTTACTATTAACAATTAATTAAATAATTTTAGTTTAATCCTAATCCCTTCCCATCTAGGTTTTTCGAAAATTTAAATGATAAGGGTTATCCAATTTTATTTAATAATCCTATTTTAAACAATTTAAAAGCAATAGTTATCAAATAAGGAAACCCTAGATATTTCGAAAATTAGGTTGGAGGCCAGGGTTTCAAGAACCCTAGCCCAAGTCGAAATTTTGATCCCTTAGGTTTAATTTCTTTAAATTCAACTATTATGCAATTCAATTGAAAACATACGCTCTGATACCATTGATGAGTTTTATAGATAAAAATGTCATATTTTTAGTGGAAAATATAAAACCCTAAGTTCGCATACACCCTAAGGATCTAAGTTTTCACTATTTAATGCAATAATCAATTCGAATATCAAGAACCCTATTGTAACCCTAGTATTTTCGATAATAATAAAAAGGTATAGAAAACATACCTTTTGATTATCCTAGTAGATAAGCAAAACAAAACCGTTCTTGAAATTGTTTGGAAACTAGCACCAAAAATCGTGTGCTTCTAATGGTTCACACCCAACCCTAGTAACAAGGAGGTTTAAAGAGATAGGAGACGGGAGCTCAAAATTTTAGCCATGGCTTCTTGGAAAGGAGTGGACGAAATATGAAGCCAGAGAGGTATTTATATAGTTGAAGGAAATTAGGGGCCAAAGCGAGAGTTTTTGAGATAAGGCCTCGATTAATTAATATAATAATCAAGTTGCCTTATCTCCTTATCCAAGCACCCTTGGACGTAAATTTTAGGCTATTCCTAGCCAATTTTCATCTACCCTGTCCCATGGGGTTCTAGAGCCTTCCTACTTCAACTTTCAATAAATAACCAAACAATCCCTAAACTTTTAATTAATCTAATTAATTCTAATTAATTTTCTGATTAATTATTAATTAAATAATACAATTTCTTATTAATATATTATTTTCATAACATATTAATAAATTCATTTTGATTTCTAATTAATTTATTAATAACATAATAAATTAATAAATTAACCTCTCTTTCTCTTTCTCTCTCTTTCTCTCTAAAAGTCATCATTTTCAATTATTAGGTTTGAGGGCAACCCAAAAGGACTTTGCTAATTATTCAGGATTATACTAATTTATTTATTGGCTTAGACACATAATCCAATTGGATGTTGTACTAAAATAAGTTGAGTACCCAACTCTTCGTGAAACTTCCTCCAAAACCTAGAGGTGAAACGAACATCTCGGTCTGAAACCACCGATACTGGTACCCCGTGCCGAACCACCATCTCCCGAATGTAAATGCTAGCCAACTTCTCAACAGATATACTCTCATCAATCGGAATGAAATTCACACCCTTGGTCAATTTATCAACAATAACCCAGATAGAATCAACTTCATGTGTCGTCCTTAGCAGCTTCGTGATAAAATCCACGGTGATCTCCTTCCATTTCCACATGGGAATGAGTAATGGTTACATCTTGTTGTGAGGTCGTTGATGCTTGGCCTTGACTTTCCGGCAAGTCAGGCACCTCTCCACAAACCACACTACCTCTATCTTCGTACATGGCCACTAATAACTTAACTTCAAATCACTATACATCTTCGTGGCCCCCAGATGGATCGAAAACTTTGACTTATGAGCCTCTTATAGAACTATCTATCTCACCCCACCAGTAGTAAGAACCCAAACTCTATCATAGGGACACTCACTACCTTACGACTCAAGGCATCAACCACCACATTGGCCTTCCCAGGGTGGTACAGGAGCTCACAATCATAATCATGTCTCATATCCAACCATTTTAGTTGCCTCATATTCAGGTATTGCTGATCCATCAAGTACTTCAAGCTCTTCTGATCAGTGTAAATAGTACACCAAACCCCATGAGGCTTCAACTGTCTTGAAGTGTAAGCAGTTACATGTCCTCTCTGCTTGAGAATAGCTCCCAAACCTGATATAAAGGCATCATAATAAACCAAAAAACCATCCATGCCCTCGGGAAGCACGAGAATAGGGGCCTCGCATAATCTCTGCCTCAACGTCTCAAAAGCCAATAGCTGAACGGGCCCCCACCAAAAAGTAACATTTTTCTTCGTCAAGTGGGGCAATGCTGAAAAAATCTTGGAGAAATCCTAAATAAATCTCCGATAATACCCTACGAGACCTAAGAAGCTCTAAATCTTAGATGGGGTTCTTAGAACATCCCATCGCATCACGGCCTCAATCTTGACCGGATCGACCAATATACCCTTCTGGTTGACGATGTTGTTGGATTAGGTGTCTAATCTGATAACTGAATTAGTATATGCTTAAATTATTAGTAAAGTTCTTTGGGTTGCCCTCAAACCTAATAATTGAATGGGATAACTTTTAGAGAAAGAGATATTGATTTGTTGATTTATTATATCATTAGTAAATAGTAATAAATGGATTTATTAATATATTATGAAAATAATATATTAATTAAAAATAGTATTATTTAATTAAGAATTAGTCAAAAATTAACTAGAATTAACTTTGGGATTAACTGGATTAATTAAAAGTACAAGGACCTAAGTTGTAATTGTTCAATAGTTGAACAAGAGAAATTCTAGAATAATCCAAGGTAGGCCAAAAATATGAGGCTTCCTGAGGGTTCTAGAATATTCCTTGAAGATAAGTAGGAAACCAGCTAATTATCTGATTTAAGATATTACTACCTTCATCCCAAATTAATTGTCCACATTTGACTTTTGAAGTCTTTATTCTTCAACTTTGACCTTAAATGATTTTCTTTTTGATAGATAATACTTGATGAAAAATATATGAATGGATTGTATTTTAAGTGCCTTTTATTGTTACAACTTTCATTAAGTAATATATAACACAAATAAAAATATTTAAGGTCAAAGTTGAAGAAAAATGACTTCAAAATTCAAAAGTGGACAATTAATTTGGGACGGATGGAGTATTATTTTAATCAAGTAAGGCTTATCTAGGATTTTCTTAACAGCTATATGTAACGACTCAAAAGTAAAAATAAATTTAAACATTTTGAAACAACCCATTTGCTAAAAGAAGTGTTTACAAACCCATTGTTTCCAAAACATTATTTAAAATAAGAGTCTTCCAAGATCGAATCAGTTGGAAAACCAAGGATGTGTATGGTCATGCCTTCGCCTTGCCACAATCATCTGAAGTACCTACACAACAAACTGAAACTTTAAACACGAAGCTTAGGGAGTTCCCCCAAAGTACCACCACACAAACAGATAACATATACAACAACATGTCGGGTCCAATCAACCATCGGGTTGGGATACCCTAAGCCCAGTCAACCTTTGGGTCCAGTCATCCTCGGGACGAAATACCCCAGGTTGGAATGCCAATATACAATGGGTCCAATCAACCTTTGGGTTGGAATACCCCATGCCCAATCAACCATCGGGTTGAAAGGTCAATATACAATGGATCTAGTCAACCTCGAGATGGAATACCCTCAAGCCCAATCAACCATCCGGTTGGAATGCCCCCGGTCTGTTAGCTCACGCACATAGCAGTAAAGCCTAAACCACCAACCAAAATATGTGCACATATAACAGATAAAGATATAATTAGTCAAGAGAAAATTAGGCAGATCTACAGATCACTAAGCATAGCATCATCCTATATACCAGGATGTCAATCTAACAGATCACTACAACACAATAACATACTACCACATAACAAGATATCTAATCCAATGGGTCGACCTTGGTACCTTCGACCTATAAGTTTAGCGAAGAAAACTCACCTCTCAATCTGATCAATAACTAATGAGGTCCCTACTCTGAATCTCAGCTCTAACCATCACCTATCCATCCAAATCACCAATTCTCAGACACAACCCAAAAATACCCAAAATACCCTAGGTCAAACTTGGTCAAAAATCCAAAAAGCCAACTGAGTCAACCTAGTTGAGTATGCCTTGCGTACGCGGCTGGCTGCCAACCCAACTCATTAAGAGCTTAATCCTTAAGCTCATAAGCCCATTTTCCAGATCCAAGCCCAAAATGATGTCCTTGACCATAAAGTTGTCAACTTTATGGTCTTGCATGGCCATTAAGTACTTAATGTCCAAAACCCTATGTTTTTAACCCATTAAGACCATCCAACACATGCATGGGTTACATACAACACTCAAGATCATTTTTTATGGTTCATAATAGCTCCATAATGGATAAAGTTTCCAACTTTGTCCATTAGAATGGTCCCAACAAACAAGATCTAGTCTTTAAGTCTCAAAGGGACCCAAAAAAAAAGTGTATTTTTTTCAACTTAATCCGTTAAGTCCAAGTCTCTAATCTTCATATCTAAATCAAAATGATATTTAGATGGATAAAGTTTCCAACTTTATCCATAACAAGGTCACAAACTTTCAAGATCTAAACTTTATGCACTTAGAGTGACCAAAAGCTTATAACACTCAGAGTTTGAATCTCCGAGCCAATCATAACAATTGCTTCTTTCTTGATTCATGTGACTCATCTGACAATAATTTGAGCAAGGTCCTCGGGACCTCAAAATCAACTAAATTACCTAGGTCCGCACCATTCAACCCAAACTGACATGGCCACAAAATCCCAAATAATCACCAGACTCATCCTCATCCTAAACAACCATAACCAAAAGATCAGAAAATACAACAACAACACTGCCATGAATCATGGTATCAATGATGTCATCTACCCTCAACCAGCTCCTTAGAATCTTAACAATATCATCATCAAGATTCAAACTTTATACCACTAGAAGAAAGATCAAGGTGAACAAAGTCTGGATCTACAAGCTCCAATGCAACCAAAGCTTCTTCCATGAGTTCCTTCTTCTCCAAGGTGCACCAAAAATATTCCAAAGCACTTAAAAACACCTTCTTTTTGCTCACAAGACTCAATCTAGGGTTAAGGTTTCAAGAGTGGGTGTTGGAGAGGTGGAGGCTGATAATGGAATGGGTTTGGGAAAATTAAGGAGCTTAAATAGGGCTCAAACCATGAAAATAGAGTTTAGGCACTGATCACATATGCTCAACGTACTCAGGTATACTCAGTACACCTAACGTACACAAATTACGCCCAACGTACGCGACTTGCCCAAAAATCGTCCTAACTTCAAACGACCATAACTTCTTTGCTCCAACTCCGTTTTCGACGTTCTTTATATCCACAGTAAGGTATTGAAGAGCTCTATAATATTATCTAAATATCTTGGACAAAAAAATTTTCAAACATAAATCCATATTTCACACAGGAACCCGGCCTATGACTTTTCCCTTTCTACCCTTCGCCCCAAAATATAATTCAAGGGTAATATCTATTAACTATCATTACCTCCTTCCACAAGGACTAAAGTTTGCCTCCTTAAGGCCCAAAACCTCACACAATCGACCTCGGATCTATGGCATAGAAATGGCAGGAAACATGATGTTACAATTCCCCCCCCCACTTAAATTAGATTTCGTCCTCGAAATCCGTATCGGTTATGATTTCTAAAACAACACCAATATATTCTATAAAGTCCCTTTAACCATTTCGAAATCAAGTCATCTTATAAATAAAACTTAAGAAACCACTCTGAAACCCCCAACTGCCAACAAGTAACTCGATAACTTGAAAATGATCAGACGCAACAATTTTCTTTCTCTCCCTAACGGCATGACCCAACTTCCATAGAAAACCTCACAAACCGGGGGACTTTCAGTACTATAATCACAAACCATCCCGGTCACTATACTTCCTGAAACTAGGAACCCATCAGTCTGTTCTCAGAAACCTTACCATAAGACTGATGATCATCCATTCGTCGAACCTACCCCTAGTCCCTGACTGGGGACACCACCCAAACATGCTAAAAAGATACTCAAAACATTTCGATCGCGAATTTTCCTCAAAAACTTTAAATATACTTTTGACTTTCTACAAATCATAACCAACCCACTGACCCCATAGACATAAGAATGGTCAATCCAAGAATTCGCACATCACATCGAAACCCCTCATCAACTCCGGTGTACCTCCACCTGATAAATCACTTGAGATTTTAGAACCAACTCCTCATACTGGAATCCAACTCCTAATAGATAACCCACAAGAAGATGTGGTTCACCATACCAACCATTCATTAAGCGAATTCCGGTGCACAAATAACATACCATTCTAAATATCTTTTCTTGACTACATGATCCAAACCAGCAGGTCACCGAGTCTCCCGACTCCCAAGAAAATGCACTGCATCTAATCCTTCCAAAAAGACTAACGATCTGAGGCCTAAGAGTCTCAACCAAATGACTACCGGGTCTAAAGGTGCTCAAACATAAATCCACTATCTTGCAGCAAACCCATTCAACATTTCTTTCGACGCTAACCAAACACGACCCAACCAACGAATGGCATAGGCAGTTGTATTCTTGATCCAACTCAAGGGCTACAAACCTATTATGAAACGTACTAATAAATTTATACCAGGTGTTCTCATGCTATCTTACTCAGTTCATACACACCTCCTCATGACCATATTTGATGAGCTACCACAATATACATCCCCAAAGGGAAGCACATAACCATATCTACATCTACAACTTTCCTTCTTCCTCACAACATTACCCAAAAGGGTGAAGTGACAATATATCTAATGAAATGACGATCCTTAAACGTTATTAGAAACATCCTTATGAGCGACCGGAACCATATCCCACATCTTGATTGAAATTGAACTGATTCCATCAATACGTAACTAGCTCGAGAAGACTCCAAAGGTAATCTAGAAATGTTTCCAATACTTTAGTCGGATCAATCCCACTACAAATCCTATCAACACAACATACTGAAATTAGATTATTTGTAGATCAAAGTCACACCTGAGAAACTAAACAACGCTACCCCAACATCTAAACTTCCAAAAACCAAGGACAACTGACAAACTTGAGCCTGCTACAAACCAAAATTACACACCACAATTGAGGGTAAACATATCCACAGACCAAAGAAAATACAAAACATACGGAACTTGTCAATAGGTTGATACATCCATTGAACTTCAACTGACACAACTCGAAATTTCAAAGAACCTTTGCCCTATAGATGATAAACGACATGGCCAATGATCGAGAATACATTTACAACTAATGCAATGAACCAAAACCCACATGGAACTGAACATACCCATCACCGCAACTGATTTTGTTGATTAACAACTGCCTAATCTAGACTGTAAATAGCAATCCATACAATGAGCTAATACGTCCCTCAACAACCAATACTCAGCCTTAGCGACCCAAATGACTCTTGATCAATTCCTCGATGCTTCTACAAGTAGCCACTGGCTACAACGAGCCCCTTGTCTAATAACTTTTTTCCATGAAGAGGACTCTTGTATTCTTGTCTACATACATTTGATGGTGAAAATCGATCTTGCTGTTATCTCATGGATTTTTCATCCGATGACAATGGAACCATAAACCACAGCCAGAACAAGTCCTCTAGGTGAGTAAGAAGGGATGGTCAGTCGCAGCCCCAATGGAACATGCATACAATGAAGAACATCTGTAGTAGGGAGAAAGCAAATGGATGGGCTCGTATGGAGCTCTTCTTTTTAAGTGCACACTCTAATAACGAAAGTTGCATGATCTCACGTTTGTCGGCCACTCTCAAGTGTGATTTGGTTTATCGCTCGGGCACCGTTGTAGGAATCAGTTCACTTAGTGTTGGCCCAAACCTCCCATAGTATCCGACTCGACAGTCTCCGTAACATCACCAATTTGCGAAAAACAACTCGATATATATACAATAAAACAAACCTATACAAATAAATATCAAACGCCGAGTGACCAAAATGTTGGAAAATTTTGTTCAATAATTGAACCAGTCACCCATCTAAGATAATCGCCGCTTGGATTTTTATTTTATTTTTTTGTATTTTTTTCTATTATTATTTTTTTTGGAGGTATCAATATGATAACACATACTTGAAGGTAATATACTAACAATCGTAATTTTTAACAAGAAAACCCTTTGACTCAAAATTTGGTTCCTAAAGTGTGTAAGTAGAACCGAAAGGGTAGTAATATAATCCGAATGGTCTCAGCGAGAAAATGACCATGTGTGGAGCATAAAGATGTAATGTAAGCTCCTTTTCAAACATGTGATTTTTTTTCAAAAATAATGAAAATGTCCACATGCGAACTAAAAGACTTCTCTAAAATCCTAAGAATATCGCAAAAAGATATGGTGATGTAAAGAGATCGGAGATGGATTCTACTCGGGGACAAGCACTAGTGCTTCATCGTAACGGTTCAAACATGATCAAGTGTGATCCTTTCGGCGGTAGTGACCGCAAGGCTAAGACATCCATTGCTATAGTATACCCTACAATCATTAGTATTGTATGCATAATTCTTAATGAAAACTACCTCGCCATGATCACTTGCCCCTTTAAGCTACCAGCATCTGATCCCAAGTATGAAATCCCAAACTGCAGCTAGTGGTCTTGGTTCGATGGGTGATATAGCAACAAGATCATGGACCAATAATTGTACAATAACTATGAACCTGTTCCATGGCATCCAAGGAGGTGAGAATAAACATACAACAAAAATGCATGAATGCTAATGCCCTAAGCTAAATGTTATGCAAAAATATAAAAGTAGAAAAGAAGAAAATAAAATCTTTTTGGATTTTAAAAAAAATGAATGAAAATTAGCTTAAAACTAAAATGTTATGCAACCTAGTTAAAAATGCATGAAAAAATAAAAGGAAAATGAAATGCCCCACCCCAAGCTTAAGAACAAGCAATGTCCTCAATGCTTAAGGTAAGGGCAAAAATGACCTAAATCGGAGGATTGGATGACGGGAGATGTCTGTGGCGGTGGTTTCGTGAAATTACGACCGGTAGAACTCCGACAATCTTGAATTTTCTGGCGAGGTGGGTGCTGGAAGGTTATATGAGAGGAATGGAGTGGGAGGTCAAGATGATTAAATGAAGAAGAAGGGAACCTGAACATTTTAATCTATGGGTCAAAAAGGTTCAATTTCGGTCAATGTTGGTCAAGAAAAGTCAAAACGTCAACTCATTAAAACATTTGGTCAACACCTGGTCAAATAATAGCCAAAATAGCCCAAATTGCCCAACACAGTGCGCGAGTCGCGCAATGTAGCATGCGGGTCGTGCAGACCTTGCAGTTAAGTCTTGGGCCAATATCGCTTCATCACACTTGGCCGCGAAACCCACCCGCGCAACAACATGCGGGTCGCGCAACCCGCTGATCCTGACCTTCATTTTCGCTTCATTTTTCTTCGTTTTTCACCCGTTCTAGCTTTGGAAGGCCCCAAACACCTAGAAAATCTTGATTTATTCAAAAAAAACTCTTTTGAATTTCAAAAGCATCTTGAAAACTCATTTAATTAAATTAAAAACACAAAAACACAATGCTTTCCAAAAATGCCATTCTTTAACGTCTTTAGCGAGACGCCTCCAAACTTCACTTTAACACTTTGGGGCGTCCAAATGGACGACATCTTGGACATTTGAATCAAAAACTTCATTGAATGGCTTCAATCGATGCCCATTAACCTTGTAAATTTTCCCCGTGTCGACATTTTTTAATTTCCACACCTCCATTGGGACTCTTTTCTTGTATTTGACTTTCTTTTTACGGGAGAACCATACCGGACTCAGACCTTTGATAATAGCAATCATCCAACCATATTCTTTCTTGTACTTGTTCATTAAGGTGACCAACTCTTCCTTCTTTGACATGGTGGTTAAGTAGGCGACCGGTTGGACGTCTTCTTTATCAAGATACGTATCCTTTGAAGGGTCCGACAGATTTATCGTTTCCGGCTCTTGTGGTTGTTCTACCACTGGAGTTAGTTTCTCAATGGTAGTGGTGGCTCAACCTCTCTTTCGTTAACCCCTATTACTTCCTTTACAGTTTCATTGACAACATTCTTAATTTCTTCTTCCTCTTTGACAACTTCTTCCACTTCTACTTCTTCTTCCTCTTCTTCATATAACACTCTTAGGCCATCAAAAATTTTCTCATCTTTCAAAGGAATGCAACATGCGTTATGACATGGGCTCTCTTCAGATGGTAATTTATGTTGAGCTTCCACTATACTTAACGATTGAGCAATTTATGTTATTTGTTGCTCTAAGCTTTTGAGGCTAGCTTGAGTTGTTTCCTGGAAATTTTGGGTAGAAGTGGCAATGCTTGTCACAATGTCCTCTAAGGACATGCTTGGCGTTTCAGTTTGTTGAGGAGGGTAAGGACAGGGTTCTTGGAACAGTGGAGTTGGTTGGTATTGGTTATTTCCCCATGTTTGGTATGGGTTTTGGTAATGGTTATTTTCCCAAACTTGGTTGTTGTCCCACCATTGATCATGTTGAGACTGATCATAACTCTATTGGTTTGACTGGTAGTAGCTTCCCTTATCTTGCACTTCTTCCCATTCTCCTTGTAAATATGGACACATATCAGAATGATGTCCATTTTGGGCGCAATTATCGCAAAGAAGAGGCGAGGGTTGCACACTTTGGTCACTTTCAATCATCATAACTAACTGAGCTAGCTCAGAAAGTTTATCTTCAATGCAAGGAGTGTTAATTTCTTAACCATAATATTTTTTTTCATTTTTTTTTATTTTAAACTAGATTACGTGCACAATGAGATCTAGGCATAGAGAAACAAACTGAATAAATATAAACAAATCCCCGACAACGACACCAAAAATTTGGTGGTTGTCGAGGCCAACAAAAATAATAACCCTAAATATTACACACTAAAATAGTGTATAGTGGTAAAGGGGTCGAATCCACGGAGATTGGTTCAATTTATAACTCTATAAAAAATCTCTTTGTAAAAATACTTGTAAAATAACAATAAAAATAAAAGGGGGGGGGGGGGGGGGTTGGTGTTTTGAAATACTTGAAACAAACTAGAATTAACTATGATTTAAATAGACAATTTCAACAAAAATAAGGGTTTGGTGTAAAATCAATAAGGGAGAGATGGTTGACTTAAAGTTTCCTCACTTTGACTTTTGATGAACATATCATTAGAATCCAATGGTGCAATACTTTGATTTAAATCCTTAATTTGGCTATAGTAATCCAAGGAGCTTGAGATTACTTAGACTTTTCTTAATTGTTGAAATGGCTAGAGAAGCTCATAACAATTTCCTTAGTCAAAGTCACTAATTCCAAATAGCATGTAATTAGTGAAAGTCAACTAGCATTAAGAACCAAAAAGTCACCAAATCCAAGATGGGTCAAATGCTTTCACCTCCATGTTGGAGGAAATGTTTTTAAGATTGTGTGAATCAAAAACAACACAAAAATCATTTGTTGCTTGCTAATTTAAGGATCCTTTACTTAATCAAGAAATTAGCCAACTAATCACTACAAACACATTTAAACTCATGAATAAAAACATTCTAGTAGAAATTAGCCAACTAATCACTACAAACACATTTCTCTCCGAGCCTTCAAATAATCATCAAGATCACTCCATGCATCATCTCCACTACCCATCAAGCCCAAAATCCTCGACGTCCTCTTATTCCGATTGCTTTCCATACGTCCCGAACACTCCCGCTCCACTAGTCTCCATGAAATCTACAATAAAGCTCACAAAACTGGAAAGTACCCGAAATTGGCCATAAAATAACAAAAAGGAAAATATGCATGGAAATTATCTAAATTATGAATGAAATATGTTAAAATAAACTATAAAAAGAAGTAAATAAAATGAACTATCAGATGGCAACTTGCTCTGCACTCCTGCCTTGCCTAAATCCTGAACCAAAGTTTTGTATATCTGAACCATAATTCTCTATGACTCATTCTTCTAAAACCAAAACTAGAACAGTTCACTGCTCCTCTAAACAGAGCATCCAGCTCTCCCCCACTTGGGTTCTAACTATCACCAAATGACCTTGCAAACAACCAAAATCCAAATCCGTTCATCGATATATATATAGCATCCTTAATCCTTGGGATATATCTCAACGTAATATAATCATCCAGATAGAGACCAACAAAACTTAAAAGATTCTAAATCCCAGATGGGAACCTCAGGAACTCCCCAATAATGGCTGCCTTTAACATCAATAATTCCATGAAAAATGCACAAGAAAAACACCATCTTCCTATCTAAAAACAACTGGATTACTATACTGCTCGCTTGAAACCGTCAGCTATCACCTGACCTGCTCATATCCAAAGTAAGCAAACCCTTGATCTAATCTCAAGCAACCATACGACAAGGATCATGTTATGTATTCTGACACTACCATACTGTTGCCAAAAACCGCAACCACCTAGCCTATTGTAGGGTCTCAATTCCAGTTATGAAGATCACATGTTCGTGTTCTCTTTCATTCGAATCACAGAAAGATGAAAGAACATAGTCGCTTCCATAGACAAGACATTCCAATCCACCTTCCAGTCACTCAGCCTCCGGCTGAAATCTCCGAGCCAATCATAACAATTGCTTCTTTCTTGAGTCCTATGACTCAGCTGACACTACTTTGATCAAGGTCCTCGGGACCTCAAAATCAACTAAATCACCTAGGTCCGCACCATTCAACCCAAACTGAAATGGCCACAAATGCCCAAATAATCACCAGACTCATCCTCATCCTGAACAACCATAACCAAAAAATCAGCAAATACAACAACAACATTACCATGAATCATGATATCAACCATGTTATCTAGCCTCAACCAGCTCCTTAGAATCCTCGTGACTTCTCTTGATTTGAGTATAGATCATGTGTTTCCAGTAGTACGGGCCCAATACTACCTTCCACACCTATCCACACTTTCCTCAAGATTCATCCTGAGTCCTCTAAGTTACCCATACATAATAGTACTTCCAACACCCGCTAAATAGCATAGAAATCGTACTAAAGTACTTCTTAGGCTCCCCTAGGATTAACCCACCTCCCCTGCCATCAGCCGATGAAGAATCCCTTCTAATGTCAGCTAACCACTTCATGAATACAATTACTTGCAACAAAGCTTATATAATGTTTCGACTAAAGGACTCAACCCTGCAACAGTTAGACTCAAATGAGAGATGCGCAATAGGACCAAATCCTTCACTCTAATGTTATTTAACCTTCATAGCATGTAATTTAATGTATTCATTTGATAGTTAAATCATATCAATATGAGTCCCACAAATCACAAAGCAAGCAACATTCAAGCAGTGAAGTCGACTGGCACTAAGACAAACTAAAATCAGGTTGATCCTCATACGAAATCCTCGACCTCTAGGCCCAAGCATCTTAGATACACGTTCATCCTGTCCTTACCCTCTCAAGAGTGGCTCATCATTGTCCCTCATACTAGTTCATCGACTAGTCGGCTAACCCCCACATAACTCATCCATGAAACTTCCACCAACCCTGCAACACTCGTGTATGCTAACTATACATAACACTAGATCCTATAGACAGTCGAATACTCGATTCTACTCTAAGCCCACAACCAAAAAAGGAACAGGAAATAGGGCCAAATCAAACGTTTTCAGGCTATAATATCTTAGTTATGTATAATTTTGATGCATACACTAAGCCACTATAGTAATTATGTCAATTTCATATAAGGAAAACCCCCAAGCTATCAGTGTTGGATTAGATGTCTAAGCGTATAACTATTATTGGTATATACTTGACCCGAGAGTAGCATGGTCCATTTGGGTTACATATCATCAGGACAATTTGTTAGGATGGACTTTTGAGAGAAGATGTTATATATGATTTGTTAATATATTCTAAGTTACAATATATTAATATGAAATCATATGAGTTAATTAGTATTAATCAAGAATTAATTTGGAGATTAATTTGGTGATCAAAAGAGACTAATTAAATCTATGGGGATTAATTATGTTAATTAGTTACATTTATATGTGTTGGGCTTATGATCCATGTTGGACTAAGTTTATGTATGGATACATAAAGAGTTGGGCCACATGAACCATGGATCATAAGACCCATGGGTATGGATTTGGGTTATATCCATGACCATAGAAATCCCACATATAAATACATCCATTCATAGCCAAAATCGCCACTTGTGAAAGACTTGTAAGATACATGTGTATTCTTGGAGTTCATGGTGATTTTGGATGCATGGAGATTCTCTCTCAAGTTCATCTTTTGTTCATGATGTGTTGTGATTCCACTTTATGCTTCCACACTATTAGGGCTAAGCTCTTAAGGCTACATACATCAAGACTTCAAGCTCCAAGATAAGGTATGTTATCCTAACTAGATTCTTGTGTAGTGTATGACAATTGTATGCTACTTATAGGCTTAATACCTTGGAAACACCATTGCATGTATAATTAGTGAAAACATATATCCAAGGTATTTAGGGTTGCATGAACACCTTAGGAGTGTTAGAATGCTCAAAACCCAACAATCATGCATCATATAATCAGGCAAATCCATCATGTGATTCTTGAAGATCCCAAGCCTCTCACTAGCATGTTGTTCTAACATATCACAATATCAAATAACAGTGTGGTAATTTGGGGTCCACTTACTGGCTCCGGTTGATCGTACACATCGCATCCTGTCTTGATTAATTTTGAAAAACAATTTTGAAAATCATTTTTAAAACCTTTCCATTTCGTTAGTTTGAGACTAGATTCACATGGGTGTTGCTCCAATTCACTCAAACCAAGTGTTTGATACCAACTTGTAACGACTCAAAAGTGACAACAAATTTAAACTTTTCGAAACAACCCGTTTACTAGAAGAAGTGTTTACAAAACCATTGTTTCCAAAACATTATTTAAAATCAAAGTATCCCAAGATCCAATCAGTTGGAAAACCAAGGATGTGTATGGTCACGCCTTCGCCTTGCCACAATCATCTCAAGTACCTAAACAAAAAACTGAAACTTTAAGCACGAAGCTTAGGGAGTTCCCCCAAAGTACAACCACACAAATATATAACATATACAACAACATGTCGGGTCCAATCAACCATCGGGTGGGGATACCCTAGGCCCAGTCAACCTTTGGGTCCAGTCATCCTCGGGATGGAATACCCCAAGTTGGAATGCCAGTATACAATGGGTCCAATCAACCTTTGAGTTGGAATACCCCAGGCCCAATCAACCATCGGGTTGAAAGGTCAATATACAATGGATCTGGTCACCCTCGAGATGGAATACCCTCAAGCCCAATCAACCATCGGGTTAGAATTCCCCCGGTCTGTTGGCTCACACACATTGCAGTAAAGCCTCAACCACCAACCAAAATATGTGCACATATAACAAATAAACATATAATCAGTCAACAGACAATCCTGCAGATCTATAGATCACTATGCATAGCATCATCCTATATACCAGGATGCCGATCTAACAAATCACTACAACACGGTAAAACACTATCACATAACAGGATATCTAAAACGATGGGCCGGCCTTGGTGCCTTTGACCCGTAAGTATAGTGAGTATAAACTCACCTCTCAATCTGATCAATAGCTGATGAGGCCCCGACTCCAAATCTCAGCTCTAACCGTCACCTATCCATCCAAATGACCAATTCTCAAACACAATCCAAAAATACCCAAAATACCCCTCGGTCAAACTTGATAGAAATTCCAAAAAGTCAACTGAGTCAACCTAGATGAGTATGCCCAGCGTACACAGCTGGCTGCCAACCCAACTCATTAAGAGCTTAATCCTTAAGCTCTTAAGCCCATTTTCCAGATCCAAGCCCAAAATGATGTCCTTGACCATAAAGTTTCCAACTTTATGATCTTGCATGTCCATTAATTGCTTATGTTCTTAACCCATTAAGACCATCTAACACATGCATGGGTTACATACAACACTCAAGATCATATTTTTATGGTTCATAATAACCCTATAATGGATAAAGTTTCCAACTTTATCCATTAGATTGGTCCCAACAAATAAGATTTAGTCTTTAAGTCTCAAAGGGACCCAAAAAGTGCATCTTTTCAACTTAATCCATTAATTCCAAGTCTCTAATATTTAGATCTGAATCAAAATGATGTTTAGATGGAAAAAGTTTCCAAATTTATCCATAACAAGGTCACAAACTTTCAAGATCTAAACTTTATGCAATTAAAGTGACCAAAAGATCATAACACTCAAAACTAGCTAGATCTAAAATATCATCATCAAGATTCAAAAATCATACCTCTAGAAGAAAGATCAAGGTGAACAAAGTCTGGATCTACAAGCTCCAACGCAACCAAAACTTCTTCCATGAGTTCCTTCTTCTCCAAGGTGCACCAAGAACACTTCAAAGCACTTAAAAACACCTTATTTTTGTTCACAAGGCTTAATCTAGGGTTAGGGTTTCAAGAGTGGGTGTTGGAGAGGTGGAGGATGAGAATAGAATGGGTTTCGGAAGTTAAGGAGCTTAAATAGGGCTCAAACCATGAAAATAGGGTTTGGGCACTGATTGTGTATGCCCAACGTACTCAAATTACGCCCAGCATACTCAGTACGCCCAACATACTCAAATTACGCCCAACGTACATGGCTCACCCAAAAATCGTCCTAACTTCAAACGGCCATAACTTCTTCACTCCAACTCTGTTTTCGACGTTCTTTATATCCACGGAAGGGTATTGAAGATCTCTACAATATTATCTAAATATCCTGGACTAAATTTTTTTTGAACAGAAATCCATATCTCACACAAGAACATGACCTATGACTTTTCCCTTTCTACCCTTCGGTCCAGAACACAATTGAAGTTTAAAATCTCTTAATTATCATTACCTCCTTCCACAAGGACTAAAATTTGCCTCCTTAAGGCTCGAAACCTCACACAATCTACTTCCGATCAATGGCTCATAAATGGCAGGAAACAAGATGTTACACTATATATAGGGTCTCATAGCTTACAATTTTCGTCCATTCATTCCTAGCTAAGAGCCAGCCTAAAATCCCCTCTCATCTCTTCAGTTATCCAAGTTGCTAGGGTTGGGTGTGAACCATCAAAGGCATAATATTTCTTATGCTAGCTTCCAAGAGTTTTTTCAAGAAGGATTATTTGATTCTTTACTACAAAAATTGATAAGGTATGTTTTCTTCTATGAATTTCGAAATTACCTAGGGTATAGGGTTCTTGCTATTCAATAGAATGTTACTTCAATAGAGTTATGAGTAGATCTAATAGTTTGCATGTACCCTTAACTGTATAAGGATTTGTCCACGTTATTGCATGTAAACCCCATTAATGGTATCATAGTGATGGTTGTCTAACAATTGAATGTACATTGTTTGAAATTGAACAAAACCCAAATTGGAGGAAAGACATAATCATTATTATGTTGCGACACTACGTCGTTGTGTTCTTCCACCACGACGTGGAGATCTTCGGATCCACGTTTTTCTTCATTCTGCCACGATGTGGTGAACCCTCCGATCGGCGAAAATTGTTTTGCTTAATTCAAAATTTGATTAAGATAATTACTGTAGATAATGTTTTCTAATTGTGTAAGGCTGAATAATTATCTTTGTAATCAGATATCCTAATCTTGAATTTGTGAATTATCCTTATGTTTTATTTACATTTAATTATTTGATTAATTAAAAGATAAAGATTAAAAACATAATTGATTTATCTAAAATTATATTAATTTCAAAAATTTAGATTAAACCTAGTATTTTAGAAAAGTTTAAAAATACACCTCATTCTATAAGTATAATTGAGAGTTTTAATATATTATATGTATAAGACAATTCATTCAAATCACTAGTATGTCTCATTCACAAAGCCATATTGTAGGGGGAGTTTAAGGAAGCGGCCTATAAAATAACCGACACTGGGTATCCAATCTTACCCACCACTCTCTTGTATGGTGAAGGGTCGTTAGTCGAACGGGTTTGATAGGACATAATCTCACTAATAAGTATAATGATATAAAGTAACTAAACCATTTTTATAAAATTCCACCCTTATTTACTCTAAGGAAAATGTTAAAAGTCTGTTAATCCATAAAATTTCACATTATACCTTAATAGTAGTTAGCAGAGCGCATGTGGTTAACCGGCACACTGATAGTGACTATAAAGGCTAATAATGGGAATCTTGAAAGTTACCATTGTTAATGGAGCATGTGTGGTTAACCGGCACATTAATTGGAGATGATAAATGACATCGAGAGTGCCAAGCATATTTATATGGTTATTTACATCTTGTTTGTGATCCTCAGTATCCCAGTCACAAATAGAAGAACATAATCTGAGATTAAACATGCCATTGACAGATTCAATGAATCTCAAAAGATCTAGGAATTTTATTTGATCGAAATTGGTAAATTACTCTTACCTACCTTTATAGATTTGCAATAAGATTACGACATCCCTCTTCTTAGCTGTGAATTGTTATTTTGGATCCTAGCCTTAAATATTAATTATGGGTTAAAATATTAAGGATGATTGTTGTTTAACTAAAACTATTCCTTTTCTCTATAGATGTATACTGCTGGTGATGCTCCAGCTCCTCCGTCGTCTACCCACAACTCAGGTTTCTCCCTACTCTCAATCATGTCCAAGGTAACATTTTATGGCACCAACTATAACAATTGGATGTGAAACATAAAGATGGCACTTCGATTCGAGGGGAAAGAGTATGTCCTTTAAATGGAACTTTTTGAAATCAATGAATCCATTGATACTCCGGAACAAGTAGCCTCCTACAAGAAACACTACGATGATGCAACAAAAGGTGCTTGAATCATGGTCGCTACCAAGGCTCCCAAATTGTAGAGGTTCTATGAGGACTATTGGCCATATGAGATGAGCAATGACCTTATGGAAAAGTACCACAACAGAGCTCGTCAAGAGAAATATGAATTGGTCAAATCTCTCATGGCGTGCAAGATGAAAGAGGGAGAGTTTGTGTGCAACCATGTGCAGAGAATGCAAAAGTACTTGGAACACCTTGTTAGGCTTAATGTGCAGTTCGATGATGAGTTGACCATTTACATGGTCTTGAACTCCTTTCCACGTTGTTATGATCAGATTATATTGGCCTATGATTTGAACAACACATAAACCACATTGGCCTAACTCCATAACTTGTTACAGACTGCTAAGTCAGGAATGAAAGGTCTGGAAAGGCCCCTAGCCGATCCTCCAGAACCTCTCCCTTGATTGATCAACACCATACTCAAACTGAAATACAAACATATAAATGATCAACACAAAACTCGAGGAAACTTCCACTATACATGCCTCCTTAGAATCTCCAAGATTGTCATTGTCTTGAGTACATATCATGTTTTCAGTGGTACGGGCCCAATACTCCCTTCCACACCAATATGTACTTTCCTCAAGAACCACCATGGATCCTCTAAGTCACCTCACTAAATCTATATGTCAATCCTATGCTAAAATTAATATAAATTCTACTATATCATATCCTAGTCTCTCTTAGGAATTATCAATTCAACCACTTCCACAACATGAAGAATCGCAATCAACACCGTTGGTTGCCTTATGCATGCAACTTATACACGAAATAGGATCACATAGACTGTCAAATAATAATTATGCCCCTAATACACAACCAAAAAAAGGAACAGTGAGGCTAAATCGATCATTTTATGGCTATATGATCCTAATTGTATACAAATTTCAAAGCATAGACTTAGCAAATAATTAAGCCGATATTAATCCCAAGTAATACATAGCATTCAATTCTCCTAGGTTATAAGGCATCACACAAATAAGGCAATTCTATCATACGATTCATGAAGGTATCCTTAGCCCTAAACTAGCATGAAATTTGTATAGCAAGCATAGTAATCATAACACATAGACATGGGTATATTTGGGAATCACATACTTGAGCTAGGCTGATTTCACGTATCGCACCCCCTTTTTACTTAGTAAAAAGATATCTTTTAATAAGTTAAAATTTTCTTTTGAAAAGATTATCATTTCATCAGTTTGAGTTCTAACACACCCGAGAGTATGCCCGAATCCCTCAAACGAAGGATTTGATACCAACTTGTAACAACCCAAAAACAATGATAAATATTTTCATTTTTTTAGATCAATAGCTTCTTTCACCAAATATATCCAAGACAATCACCAAATACAATATCAAAATATCAGGGTACAAATATCCAAAAAGTGCAGAATCATGAGGGGAGGATGATGTGCCATCATGTCGGGCCTTTCCCTTTTGAACTAGAAGTACTTACAACCATAGAAATAAAATTGTAAGCACAAGGCATAGTGAGTTCCCCAAAGTACCACATACCAAACATACAACTGCTCCTATCCCTGGGGTATATTCCAACCCACTACACAAATATTGGCCTAGCCCTGGGGATCAACCCTAGGGTTTCTTCCAACCCATCATACACTTACGGGCCCATTCTTGGGGTCTATTTCAAACCAAATCATAAAAAACATTTAACAATCACATAATAGCTATCATTCTGCATAACAACATGGTGGGTCGACACTGGTGCCTTCGACCCACAAGCATCATGAAAAGACTTACCTCTAACTATAGATAACTGAATCACATGCTCGATTTGTTGCTATCACGGCTCCTCACACTAATCAAACCCTAAAGATAATCCTAATTAATAATCAGGGTTTAACCCATAATTAATGGTCCAAACCATATTTATCTTACCAAGGGCAAAAGTCCATTTTCCCTTTCCAAGCATGGCCCAAAAAGCAAGGTCCAAAATCCCTAACAACCCATGACCCAAGTGGGTTTTTTGGTAGTACACCCAATCTACAACCTCTACTCAGAAGGGTTACGAGGCAGCATGATGGGTTTTGAGCATTCTAACACTCCTATGGTGTACATGCAACCCTAGAAACCTTGGATCTATGTTTTCTCTATTATACATGCAAATATGATTTTTCCAAGGTTCTCATCCTAACTATCATACCATGGGGAACTTGTAATATAAAACTTAGTGGGATGGCATACCTTTTTCTTGTGGTTGATTCCTTGGAGCTTCAAGAGCATAGCACCAATAATGTGTATGCCAAGTGGAATTATAACACGTGATTCCCGGTACGCATTCAATTTAAAGCATTTATGTATTTTTCTCTGGGACTCGACGAGTTGGAGGCCCAACTCGTCGAGTAGGGTCATGATCCGTGGGCATTTTAAGCAGTGTTCTAAAAGGCGTGCCATGGCGGGCACCAAGGTGCGCCATGGCGTGAGGCGCGGCGTCGCCGTTACGAATAGCTTCATAGCGTTGCCGTTAGGCGTGGCGCGTGGAAAGGCGTGATATGGCGTGCCATGGCGTGTTATGGCATGTTATGGCGCGTGTTTTTTCGTTTGAGACACGTTTTTTTGCTCTTTTTATACCTTTTCTAATCAGACATACAAGTATTGTGTTTTTTATTAACTTTCTGTTATTAGTTGCTGATATAAAACTTCTAAAAACTAGGTATATTTGATATAAATTTATATTTATGCGGTAATATAATTATAAATGAATACAAAATCGTCGTCTTACATCATGCCTTGAAAAACACCATGGCTCGCTATAACTCGTTAAGCTTGAGGTTTGGTCTTGCCGCCACGCCACGCCTCACGCCTTTTAGAACCTTGATTTTAAGTTACCTACTCGACGAGTCGGGAGACTTAATCGGCGAGTACGTGCTGTTTGAGGGAAACCCTAAATTTGAGGGTTTACACCCTATTTAAACGACTTATTGCAGCCTCCATTGTCCCTTATGCTCCTAGAACACCTCTTATTGAAACCCTAGCCGCTTTGAGTGATCTAAGGCAATTTTTGGTGCTTTTGGGTGGTTGTGAAGCTTGGAAGGAAGGGGGAAGCTTGGGAATTCGAGTTGGTGCTTGTAGATCCGTAGATCTTATTCCATCTTTAGCTCAATCAAGGTAAATGCCCCCTGTTTTGGTCTTTCTTTTGGTTGTTCATCTATAGGGCTTAGATTTTGGGTGCATTTAGGGCTTTCTAAGCCATTTCCAGATTTTTGAAGTGATTCATGGAGTTCTACTTTCAGATCTGAGTTATTGGAGGGGTCTCATGGCATAAAGGTGCCAAATCTATGGCCACGAGAGCCCCATGCACATTGTAGAGCACCTTTTATGGATTTTTGAGCTAAAAACCCCATGCATGTTCACCAAATTTGGAACTTTACGTATAAAATGGACATTAGGAGGCTAGATATATGGTTTTGATGTGTTAAGACCCATTTAAATCGAATGCATAGTAATGGTCAAGGATGGACTCGCCGAGCTGTTCTTGGGACTCGGCGAGTCGTGGTGTAATGACCACCAAATCCATTCTGCGAATGGACCAGTTGTTAGGGAGGGAAGTCCTGTAGATCTTTAGATGCGAAAAAGGACCTCAGAACCATGGGACTCGACGAGTGTATGAACAGACTCAGCGAGTCCAAGGCAATCTCCCAACCTTTGAAGATGGACTCGACGATTTGTTCTACAACTCGGCGAGTCATAGTCTGGACATGTTCTTAAGAGGGAGATGAAATCTCCGAGTTGAAGGAAGAACTCGGCGAGTCGGATGAAGATAGTCACGATAGTTTGAAGGAAGAAGATCCCGTCGAGTTCTTGCTAGACTCGACGAGCAGAGTCGAGATTATATCGGATTAGTGGAGTGCGGACTCGGCGAGTTGACGAGCCAACTCGGCGAGTCAGGTCAACTGGATGTTGACTTTGACCAAGGTTGACCTTGTCTGGTTATGGTATTCACCCGGGTTAGGGTCATATGTTCTGTTTGATGACTTGAGGATTGTCGTGTAGGGATTAAGGAGTCGATGGGAGCCGACCTTCACGCCGGGGGCAGTTCAGATGCTACACGACATCGAGATGAGTTACCTTCCAGTAGGGGTGGGTCTACGGCCACAATTCCGACCCACCAACATGGATGTTTAGTAGGTAATTGTCTTTTTGGTAATTATCTTGGTTTGCATATGTGACTTGGTCATAAGATATGCTTGCGTAATATGAACGTTGTGTTAGTGGGTAGTGGTTGGGAATAGTTTTTCCCTGGCATAGGTCGTTAGGACCGATGGGTAGGTCAGTACCCGATATGCCTGATTGTATGTTTATATCTGGCTATTGTATGCTAGTGGTAGGGGTGAAATAGTCCTCAGTTACCGGTTGAAAGATACCGATGGTAGTTACCGGTTGAAAGATACCGATGATAGTTACCGGTTGAAATATACCGATGGTAGTTACCGGTTGAAAGATACCGATGGTAGTTACCGGTTGAAAGATACTGACAATATTATATGGTATGCGGTATGATGGGGGAACTCACTAAGCTTTGTGCTTATAGATTTCGGTTGTAGTTTCAGGTACCTCTTCGTCAAAGAGGAAGGCGCCGGTGGTGTAGCAGCGCATCACACACATGATTTCTGCATGGAGTTTTCTGGGATTGTACTCTGATTTTATTACTTTCAATGATATGGTTTTCAGACACGCTGTTATGGTTTTTGTAAATTTATATGACATTGGCAATGTTTGGTAAATTGTGTTATGAATTACGTAATTTAAAATGAAATTTTTGGCCTCGGTTTTTGGGATGTTACAGGAATCATAAATCACCAAAACACCTTGGAAAACTTGAGAGAATAGTAATCACACTAGAAATCGTCCCACTCTTGTTCACTCACACACTAGTGTCATTTCATGTGCCAAAGACCTCTTTATATAGTATAGAGGATTAGGGTTACATTCATGTAAACTTTAATACCCATGACCTTTCATTTCCACAGGATCCATGGGTTAAAAACTCCATGGACTATCCATGCAAGCTTAGCCCATCCTGAATGAACTTGGCCCATTCTATATATATATATATATATATATATATATATATATATATATATATATATATATATATATATATATATATATATGTAAGAGTCCATATTTTATTAGTTCCTTATGATCACTAAATTAATTTTTGATCAACACTAATTAAATAATATGATTTCATATTAATATATTATAACTTAAAATATATTAATAAACCATAGACATACTATTTTCAAAAGACTATCCATACAAATTGTTCCAGTGAAGTGAAACCCAAATGGATCATGCTACTCTTGAGTCGAGTACATACCAATAATAGTTATGGGCTTAGACATCTAATCCCATAGTCTCCCACTTGGATGAGTCTAAAACTATTATTCAAGTATTACTCCAAGATCCCGACTAGCAATTGTAGCTCTTAAAGCCGCTGCCGAACTCTAACCTAGTCAAATGACGCGTCCATTAGATAAGGGATCATATATTCCTCCATTCTAGATATCATATGGACTGATACATGGATCATAATCATTCTCTTTGTCCATTTGTTGTTTCCCGATTTTCGATTTATAACAACTGACTAATTGAACAACTCAAATTAGTTCAGGCTTGGCCAAGCACTTAGGGGTGTCATCACTAAATCATTGAGGGGCCCACAAATATCGCTTTTATCCCTCCAAGGGTAAAAGGAATGGATAAACTTCGACCCAAATGTTCGCTTGTACTTACTCATCAAATTACACACAACGATATGTTTTATAACAACCAAGTTACTAGTTGCGTTTACATATGTCAATGTGCAACTGACGTGTAACTACAACTCACATGTCTACGTTTGAAGAATATAAGATATTATCGTATCATGATCACTCGTGATAAAATCCATGAAGTGATTCAAATGAGCGTGGGTTTAATCCAATACTCGAATCTCATTCCAGGATCACTCATGAATGTTGCAGCAAATTTTGCTATGTCTAAACACTTTAGACATCTACAAGCCCAATTCATGACAGTCTTGATTCATACCTACTTCCAAAGTATGATTGACTGTCGAGAGTTTGAATAACCTAGTTATTCGGGAAGTCAAAACATGCAAAGTGAAACACAAGAACAATCAAATCCAATATGGTCTCAGAACTTATGAATATAAATAAAACACCTTTTATTTATCACCATATTGATTACACATTATTCATTGCATAATGTTTCAAATAATCAACTTTATACTTGAATCAAAACAACAGTCATGTCATGTTCCATGCATGCACACTATGTTTGTCCAAACAATAGTTATACCATACTCCAAGTATGCACACTATGTTTGTCTATGATCCTTACTTTATGAAAGAGACCAATTGAACATGATTCCAATGATGCTCATTTCATAATCCCAAATCCTTACCGCAAATGTAAGAATACAAGATTATTTTCCATTTACTGAAATCTGTTAGATTCTAAACTTATATGCATTGATTCTCTTGTAATGACTATGCACAAAAGTCAAAAAGACTTGGAAACAAACATTTACAAAGTATTCCAATGGAGAGCAATTCCATGGAAACGAAGTCTCAAATTCAAAGTACATTCCTTTGAACATCCTTCTTGCATTAAGTTTTTCTAATCTACACAGATTTAATGAATACCTTCCACCTATGGAAACGTTTCCTCATTCCCATTATTACTATCACTTATGAACAAGAGTTGCCTATTTTCAGAATCTGTTAATATGGTTCTTTCAAAATTAACACTATACTTCCAATTGTCTATGAGCAACCAATCTTTGGTAAACCTCTGATTGTATTCGACAATTGCTTAACCATTTTAGTCATATCCAGTTCAAGTCCTTTTTCCCTCTTTTTGCCCTAGGCATTTGGAAAATTTAGAACGGATGAATATTATAGCACATGTAATCGATCCTATACCTGGACCATACGGGACACGATTCATGATGTCTCGCATAAAGACATGATCCTAGACCAGCCTTTTGCTACAAATTTTTATTTGCCATGTTTTTATAATTTGACTATGAAGAAGGATGTCGTAATCATAATCGAATTTTGAGAATGAAATATATATAGAATTTCCTTACGTTGAACCATTCCAACATAAAATTCACATATATATCCTTGATAAAATATGATTAAAATCCCAATCTAAGCTTTTAGAATTTAAATAAAGTATAATTTCCTCTCCCTTAATTATAGCAAAACAACTTTTTCCCAATTGAAAGTTTTGTTTTCTATAATTAACAGTGCTAACTTGCAACACTTGTCATAATTAATTATGCCCCCACTAGCATAACAATTATGCTCCCACTAGCTTTGACATGTACTCAGAAATCAGGTGGACTTCTAGAAATCAATACTTTATTGACTTTCTTACCAAAGTTCAGATTTCTGATACGAGATGCTTTGATAAAACTTTATCAAAATCATACACCTTTCCTTAGATATCTCACATGTGTGTCTAAACAATTTTATAACTACGAAAAGGGATGATGTAATCATAGCCTCAATTGTTTAGACCTTTTCCATTTCTCACAAGTTCATGTTAGTGTGTTGGTTAACCACACACGCTCCACTAATGACTTTGAGAATGCAAATATCACAATTGCTATCTACTTAAAATCTACTCAGTGAAAGCGTTTCCTCATAATTGTTATCGAAGAGAAACCCTATGACACTTAGATTTATATGGTTTATGTTTTCCTATCCATGTAAATTTGTCATAACCATGATCACAAGACAAGGTTAGTGACAAATCCAAACTCATATCGACCAAACTTGTTTATTCTTAATTTCTTGCCACTTGGAAGCACAAGGGCCTACCATTGCTTCCAGTTTGTTATGAAAACCATTGAGAACTCTCATAACTCATATGTAAATCCAACTTTAACTAGAATGGGCACAAAAACTAGAATATGTCAACAAGATAGGTTATAAACCTCAAGTCGTGTGCTAGTGATAAACTACAGGTTTTATTGTTGATTAGTTCTTGAAACTCTTTCATAATCTTTAAGACTCCCACTGTCCTCTTGACATATAAGACTCTCTTGCCAAGAACCATTCCCTGACAGACAAATATTCAAGAGATAGTGCGAATTCTTTATCAAGACAAACACTTCACACAATTGGCCTTAGTTAGTCTTTGTTTTATCCAAAACATTACAACTTACAATTTCAAATGTACAATAGTAGAAAACCTTTTACTCTACATTTAAAGAGTGTTATAAACCTTCTTTAAGATATGTCACTCAAGTTACAATCTTGGAGTATGACTCTATGAATTGTTTTGGAACGAAGTATGACTCATCTTCTTGATTTAACCATTTCAACGATTCATGATTCCTCTTCTTAGCCATAGGAATACACTAATATGTCCTTAGAAGACCAATTGTGATATGGTTTCTTAATGATTAAGATGATCACAAAACATGATACTAAAGTGCTCTCCCATCTTTTCAGATTTGAGAAACTTTTGTCTTTCTGCCTAATTTGATTCTTCTCATTCGTTCTGCCATACATCGAAACTTTTCCAACGTTTCAGAATTATACTTAAACTTGTAAGTATAATGATATTTACTAAGATTAGTAAATCATGATGAATAGTCCTATCGATCTTTGTGTTGGACTTGACTAGTGCACAAGAATGTGTACTCGATCCCTTAGTCCTTCACTTGACTCACATATACATGTGAACAAGGAATTAGTCTTAATTTTCCAAAGATGAAAATTCTCGTTCATCATACAATACAACTTGCATGATTCCAAGTTTATGTCCAATTGAAACTTGGGTGATGAGAATCTTTCCTTATTTGGAAAATATAGACACTACCACAAAAGAAAGAATCAAATTCATATTTCCAATATTGCTAGAAACATGCAAACATCAATTTTTCATAAATGTCATTGCAAGGAGATATAATAAAATAAAACAATTTTTTATTTATTTATAAAATGCGGAAAGAACTTTTTCCTTAAAGTGAAACTTTAAATGAAAACTATGCTATTACATATTTTCCTATCAATCTATCATAACTCCTAAGCAGCAACTCAAAAATCCGATCTTTGAACCATGCGATTGAAATCCATCTTCCCGATCAGATTCAACATTCTCTTCTTTTAAGTTTCCTTCCCTTTGCTTGATCCTGCCAAACATCAAAATGCAACCTAGTCACATCATGTATTAAGAATCAACAATTAGACACTTAACAGAGTTAGATAGTGTACTTACCTGAAGCAGAGTCAAACTTTTTGATTCTTCCTTCTCTCAGATCTTTCAGGTTGACAGGACAGCTTCGCAACCAATGCCATTCTCTTGACAATAGAAACATACAGACTCTTTGGGAATGGTACACGTGACTATCACAGACTTAGCCTTTCCCTTTACCTTTTGGTCAACCGAGTTAACCAAGGCCGATCCCTTTCCATTGGGAAGAGAAAGCTTTTCTGGACTTCCAGTGTTACCATTGTCAATGTCTATGGAAGTTTGAGAAGTAGATCTTCCATCCAAATTTACTTTTCCAGTGCGCCAAAACATTTCTGATTCAGCAGCAACAAGCAAATAAGTCAGATCAATAAGGGTCATGTCGTCACATAGTAGTCCTTAATGAACTCACTATACGACTCAGGAAGTGACTGAAGAAGCCAGTCAACAACCAACTTCCTTGAGACTTCGACACCCAACATTCTCATCCTGTCAATATGTGACTTCATCTCCAAGATGTGCGAACACACAGGCCTTCCATCTTCATGTTTCATTGCAAGTAGGGCTTGAATGACCATGAATTTTTCAAGTATTTGAGCTTGTGGGTCAGGGAGAATAATTGGAGGAGGTGGAGGAAGAGAAGTATGATTTCCATGATCCACTCGTAGGACATCATCTTCATCAGGAAAGCTTGTTCTAAGAGATTTGGGAAGATCATAGTTGTCTGATCTAGACATCTACAATGGAAGAAATTCAAGTTAGTTGATTTAAGTCCTTAATAGAACACCCAATTTGAAATATTAAGGTTGGTACCCAACACAATATTTTATAACTTCGAAGAGGGATGTCGTAATCCAAGCTACAAAATATTTGAAGGTACGCGAATGACGATTAACCAATTTCCACCATGAAAAATGAAATAGGTATTAGGTTTTAATTGGATTGAAATTCCTAGAACTTTTGAGATTCATTTAAATTTTCAATGGAATGTTTAAATCTCGATTGTGCCCTCTCAAGTTTGTGACTGGGATGCCGAGGATCACAAACAAGGTGTGAATAACCATGCAAATTAACTTGGTACCCTTAATTTTATCACCTAATCGATGTGCCAATTACCCACACGCGCTCCACCGATCTACGATAAACATTAAGTGACCCTTTGCCACTCTTATTAGTCCATGTTAGTGTGTCGGTTACCCACACATGCTCCACCAACGACTTAGTAAGGTACAAAGTGTAATTTCATGGGTTAGCACCAACTTCACATTTTCCTAAAGTAACTAAGATTGGGAATTTATAAAAGGTTTAGTTACTTTATATTTATCTTTATACTTATAATGAGTTATAGTCCTTGTCCTACCCGTTCGGCTAACGAACCTCCACCAGTCAAGGAAGCGGTGGGTCCCATTAAGTTGCCATTTTATAGGCAACAACCTTATACCCCCCCCCCTTATACACCGGCTTCGTGAATGAGGTCTACTAAAGGTAAGACTGACTTACTCTTATATATATATATATATATATATATATATATATATATATACACACACACACACATACATATAATTAACTTATAATACTATGAAGTATAAGGGTTGAATTTTAACTTTTAAAACTCTAGGGTTTGGAATTAAAGTGTGTGTGATACTTTACAAATTCCAAAACTTGAGGGCAAGTTTTGAAACTATTCAAAAACTTTTGGTTTCCATAACTTAAGAGTTTAAAGTAGTTTTAATGAAAAAACTCTTCAAGTTCCATAACTTGAGGACAAGTTATAGAAGATTTTAAAGCATTTAAAAAAATGAGACTCTTCATTTTCATAACTTATGGAAATCTTATGAGTTTTAAATATCATAAATGATACTTTTCATATAACTTGAGGACAAGTTACAAAACACCTTTTATGAACAACTTTTAGATCAATTTGGATCGTAAACAAATTATCACATAATTTTTCTATCAATCTAAACTAACTCATAAGGACAAGATAATTCATATCATCAATCTTCAAGAAATTAACATGAACCTATAAGCTAATACAAATCTTGAAATTATGACAATTATCTTTGAAATTAGATTATCATGATCATTACCACATCAAAAACAGGTTTTATAACTCCGAAACAGTTTGGGGTAATGATTCTAGTCCATTTCCAGCAGCAAAACTCAAAAATCTGCACACAGGGCCTCCTACTCGTCGAGTGAAAGAACCTACTCGACGAGTAGGATGATATAACACATAGACTCATCGAGTCCCCCCATGGACTCGGCGAGTTCACTGAACAGTGAACAGTTTTTCGACTTTTTCAAGCATTTTGCATCAAGTATAATGAAACAAGCCTAGGCTTTGATACCAATGATGGGTTTTGAGCATTCTAACACTCCTATGGTGTACATGCAACCCTAGAAACCTTAGATCTATATTTTCTCTATTATACATGCAAATATGTTTTTTCCAAGGTTCTCATCCTAACTATCATACCATGGGGAACTTGTAACATAAAACTTAGTAAGATGACATACCTTTTTCTTGTGGTTGATTCCTTGGAGCTTTAAGAGCCTAGCACCAATAATGTGGATGCCTCAAGTGGAATCACAAATTACCAAAACACCTTGGAAAACTTGAGAGAATAGTAATCACATTAGAAATCGGCCCACTCTTGTTCACTCACATACTAGTGTCATTTCATGTGTCAAAGACCTCTTTATATAGTATGGAGGATTAGGGTTACATTCATGTAAACCCTAATACCCACGACCTTTCATTTCCATAGGATCCATGGGTTAAAACTCTATGGATTATCCATGTAAGCTTAGCCCATCCTAAATGAACTTGGCCCATTATATATATATATATATATATATATATATATATATATATATATATAAGAGTCCATCTTTAATTAGTTCCTTTTGATCACTAAATTAATTCTTGATCAATACTAATTAAATAATATAATTTCATATTAATATATTATAACTTATAATATATTAATAAACCATAGACATACTATTCTCAAATGATTATCCATACAAATTGTTCCGGTGAAGAGCAACCTAAATGGACCATGCTACTCTCGGGTTGAATACATACCAATAATAGTTATAGGCTTAGACATTTAATCCAACAGAGCAACCCAGTACGCCCAACGTACTCAATGTTATGCCCAACGTAACCTTCAGACATCCAATTTCTATATTAAGGTCTTAATACTTTAACACTCAATGTCTAAACTCCATATCTATGCCTAATAATCGTCTAAAGTCATAAATTTGCAACCTTTATACCTTTACATGGCAAATAGAAGCTCAAAACCAAAACCCTAACTTATATTCCCATCTAAAACTCCATAATGCTTGCATGGATGAAAACCGAGGACCAATCAACCATTTTTGTGACACTAAACACTCTAAAGTGCTTAAAAGGTCACATGATCTAGACTAGACAATACTAATGAGACCAATGTTTTGGGACAAAAAGGTCATAACTTGCCACCTAACAAGATCTAGCAAGGTAAGTATCAAGATTTGAGATTTATACCTACTTAAGATGCACAAAGGTGAGTAGATGTTGGATCTAAAGGATTGGGTGCAAAACCACCACTCCAAAAGTCTTCATTCACCACCAAGAACACCAAAATGTTACTCTAAAGCTTCAAAACTCACACACAAGAATTAGGGTTTTGAGATGGAGGTTAAGAGAGATGGAGCTTGGAGATAAGAAAGGAATGAAGGCCATAAAGTTCTTTAAATAAGGTCCAAACCCTAAAACGTAGGGCTTACCCTCTGCATGATTACGCCTAACATACGTGAGGAATACCGCGACCATCAATAAAGACTTACACCCGTCGTACCTATCTCATACGCCCAGCATAAGGACCAACTTTGCAATATTTTTAATGAATCAAGGCTAAAAATGAAAATACTTAGAACACTGGCATTGCATTTTTTTGTGACATGATACAACATCCTAATGACGAAGGTAAATAGATAAACGTCGATATATAATTACTTTTTAATTTTACATAATATATTTTGTATCATAACTTTATGATAAAATATTCCCTTATTCACAAATGATGCTTCGAATGAGAATGCTCAAATATGGACCTTCTTTAATCAATTTTGTCGATCTACAAGATATTACTTGTATATGTCGGAAATGACAATGTGATAGCAACAATATAATAAGTAGTGTTTAAACAATGTCAACATTTTGTTAACTTTTTTTCACATCATCGATGTACCGATCTGCATACATATATATATATATATATATATATATATATATATATATACACACACACACACACACGGTGCATCCTCCAGCACCTTCTAAAAGCAAAAGAACCAATCAAGTGATGGATGTTAAACCCTTTGATGCACTAACGCAAAAGAGACCGGATTAATTATATATTTTAGTAATCAAATTATAATTACGATTTCATAAGTCAAGATTGTTGTTCTATTTACTTTTTATGTAACTCATTTTTATGTTTATCAATTGTGCTTGACATACCAATCCTTTGTTTATATAACAAATTACAATACACTATAAAACATATCAATAACTATATACTTTTGTTTATATATAACGAATTATAATACACTATAAAACATAGACCCTAAACACTCATGAAATACAGTATAATCTAATTCATAAACCTTAAACTAGGGGTGAGCAAATTGATCGGAAGTACCAAGCTGAATTGGTACCGAAGTGTACCATATCTCCTTCTCCGATTCAATATTTGGTTCCAACTAAGTCCACATTTCAGCTCTTGGTTCTATCGGGTATGATACATGTGTATCGGTAGCAGAATTTAGCCACATGTTAGGCTCGTAACTCTTTCGTATGAGCTTTGAATTGAGTTGGTTCTTTTTCTTGTATATTCTTCTCTATTTTGGCTACATGTTATGCTCAAGAAACAATTAATTTTGATAAGTATAGTTTGAGTTACATAGTCGTAAATATGGGTACTTGAAAACTTAAATTTTATAGACTTAGTCATTTTTTCCTACCAAACATGTGAAAAATTTCCTTAACTTTGAACACTTATAACTCTCTCATATGAAGTTAAATTTGGATGGTTCTTTTTGTTATGTGTGTGTTTTTGTCCTAACTTCATCCAAATCAAGAATATTTTGTCTTGTTGTACTTAAGCCCAACTTCTATCACATCAAACATGGGCTATTGAATAAAGAAAACATTGGATTTGTAAGTTGTAATCTTCAAATTCTGTACTAGAATGGGATTGTTACTGCAATACCGGTATCAATACCTAAATTGAACTAGTGGCATATAGCACCTATCGGTCTGGTATTCGATTCTTGTAAATTCCATCTTTTGATTTTAGTACTTTCAGGTTCAGTATGGTTCAACTATCAAGCACACTCATGCCTTAAACTATGGGTGGCAAGTATTGACATGACACGAAACAAAATTAGGATGAAACTAAAATTCAAATTCGTTTTTGTGTTGTGTCTAAGTCAAGTGTAAAAAAACATGATATCGTGTCGTGTTCATGTTCAAAATTAGACACAAAATTGACACGATTTAGTATTTGTTTTCCGTGTTTGTCGTGTTATATATAATTAAGTATTAAACTGATTATTATTTTATGTTATCTTTGTCATGTCGTGTCGTGTTTGTCGTTTTTTAGTTTGTTCATTTTCGTGTTAGTTAAAAAACATGACTTCGTGTCGTGTCTTGTTCGTGTTACATAAAACATTATCGTGTCGTATCGTGTCAGACAAAAACACGATATGAATACCCGATTTCCCACCCCTACCTTAACCCATAAATCTCAATTAAGAGATATGTCGAATATGTTATAAGAGTCGTATAAACACATAGGTATTCAGTTGAGTTTTGTATTTGTTTGATAATCTTTACATGAGAATACATGGGATATAAATACAAAGAAGTATACAATTGAAAGCTATATAGTCAGATACACTACTACTATACACCTCAGGATTCGTTTCATAGCATGCTAGTGACGTGTAGTAGAAGCATACATTTATTGACACACTCTATTGATCACAAATGCAATATCAAGGCGAGTGATTGTAGCGTATTGTAGAGAGCCTACAATTTGATGATATAGCCTTGGATCGAAGAATGGTTTACTATTGTGATAGATCTCCAACTCGATTCTTGCTCCATGAGGGATGGAAAAAGGGGCCTGAGAATCATAACAAAGAAAACAAGACAGTCAGTCGTCTTCTGGAAGGTAGTCCCGGAACGTTGCTCCGAATGCAATAGCAAGGCGAGTGATCATAGCTTATTGTAGAGAGCTAATAATTTGATGATATAGCCTTGGATCGAAGAATGGTTTACAGTTGTGATAGGTCTCCGACTCGATTCCTGCTCCATGTGGGATGGAAAAAGGGGTCTGAGAATCACAACAAAGAAAACAAGACCGTCATTCGTCGTACGAGAGGGTGAGAAAGTAAGAGACAAAGGGTGAAATGTTGAATGTTGGTCCCTTCTCTTGGAGGATAAAGGACCTTTTTATACCTAGAGTCAGGGGGACAGAACCTCGACCATATCTTCTACTTTTTCAGATCTGGTAGGGACAGTCGGCTTCCGATTGGTGGATCGTGCTCCGTAAGTGGCTGTTTGTTATTGGTGCAGGCTTGCAAGGGGATCGGCGTCTTGAGTGTTACACCTATCGCTCTGGAGTACGACTGGTAATATTTTTTCTTGACGCTGGCTTTGGCACTTAGGCACCAAGAAACGAACACGGGGTTGTGAAGGGCGAGGGTAAGGACACAGCATTATACGTACATGGACTTTTGCCCAGGACGCCTATCAAATTGATGGTTCTGTTATACTTGACGTATTCCTTATGGGATATGTCAATAAGTCCCCTAGGCGACTAGACGTCGGTGTTTGCTTAGGGTGGCTGAGTTGTTCTTGTTTGGATCTGGACATACGTTTGGTGGGATGGCTTTTTGATGACTGCTGACGTGACAGAGGCGTTTTCGCCAGCGGTTTTCATCATTGTAACTGATTGGACTTCCCATTTGCATTTAAAACTTCCCCATTTGAGTCGAAATTCCTTTTTCTGGTTCTTTTCACTTTTGCTGCTTCTTTTCCTTTTATCTCATTTTATCTCATTTTTCTACTCTTCGACGGACCATGACTGACTTGAGTACCGGAATCGTTCCTTCTTCAAGAGAGTTCACCGCTCTTTAGGAGCGATTTATTTTTCTTCCTGAGCACGGCATGGAGTATCCTCAAAAGTGGGCGATAATTTCTCACCCGTCGGAGTGGAAGGTCAAGGTCCCTATTCTGATCTTCAAGGCTGCTCTGAGGCTACCAACGACGAACTTTTTTGACGAGATAATGTGTCAGTATGGCTTTCGTGTGGACGAACTTACTCCAAATGTTGTCGACAAGAATGTTGTCTTTGAACTCATATGTCGAACCCTTGGAGTTCTGCCATAATTTTGGGCATTCAAAGCTTTCTTCAATTTTTCTACTTAATCTGGTGTTCAGACTTTTTCCCAGAGGCAGGGTGTTCATGCCTTCATCATCAACCAAAAATCTACGAAGAAGAACTGGTAAGATTGATGGCTTTGGACAAATCGTAACCTTGTGGCTTGTGGTCATCCTCGCTTGACCACCTTTTTCTAATCGAGCATCGGAATTGTTTGGGGTTAGCGCCACTGTCGCTCAAGCATTGAAGACCATTTGTGTTAATGGCAAGGATTGGGAGCATCATATGTTGGCTGCAGTTAGGATGAGCACCACCTGGAGGGCCCGAGGGATGATGCCTCAGTTCTACATTGAGAAAGATGGTGACTGCCTCTCCTTCCCCCTTTCTTTTTAGATTATTGTTTTTTTGTGAACTATATTGGCTTGTCTCTTGTTCGCAGGTCACGAGAGGATCCTTCCCTTTGAAATGGTGATGAGGGGCTAATTTTAGGACACCTTCTAGTATCGGGAAGTGCCCTTGGTTGAGATGCTCGCTCTGCAGGTTAGTCCTGACCGTGCCCTGGCCCTTGTCGGTCCTCTTGTTGTGTCTCTACCTAGGTCTGATCCTATCGTTGGTCAGGTGTTGGCTGATGCACCTTTCGGTGGTCTTTCCCATGAGGACCATTTGCTTTCTGATACAGGGGAGGAGGAGGCATCGATCGGGCTGACTCGATGTAACACCCGTGCGGCTTCCAAACTACGGTTTTCCTGGCTGGATTCGCCGCTTGTTGAATCTGATGATGCCAACTACTCTGGTCGACGCCTGCTAAAGAGGTGGAATGTGGACTTCCTTGTGGGGGAGGCCACAGTGGTGGTTGACATTCCAAATGATGATACTCCGAAACAGTCAGAGGGCATGAGGGAAAGAGCGACTGAACTGCCCCGTGAACCTAAAGAAGAGGCGGTGGAGACTTCGACTCTTGGTGAGAATGTTCTTAGCGTTTGCTCAAGCCCTATTCGCGAAGGTGTTCCAGACCCCAAGATCCCACTCTTAGATGGGGGCGATACTGTCGGGGGTTCTGCATCTACTTCTCTGACAGCGTCGACCATATATGTGTCTAGATGGGGGATAACTCGGGAGTCTCCCCTTTCACAACATTCGGCAACATATGACTGGGGTTGCCATGCTTTTCCCCCTGCTACCATCGAGGCCTTGGAGCTTCTTTCTAATTCCCATCTTTCAAACAAACTTTTATACGCAATTACGCAGGATGGTTCGTATATGACGATGACTGCCTCATGCCTTCGTTAGCGTCGTTCCAATTCTAGCGAGCAAGCTTCAGTTAAGGCCGAGCGATATGAGCCGAGGGCGAGGTTGTTGGAGATGGAGGGGGAAAAGAGTTCATTTGAGGAGCGCTATGATCTTTTGGGGGGAAGCTTCTTTGGAGGACCAAGTGGCTACTCTAGATAGGTCAGTTGAACGCTTTTCTCACTGAATCGAGGTCTTAGTGGAGGAGAAAAAGGTACTGGAGGGCTAGGTTGATTGTTCTCACAAGAGGCTGGAGGAGGAAGTTGCGAGGAGGAAAGTTGCAAAGGAGAACTTGGGTTGGTTGCTTTAGAAAGGCATTTTTCGGGTGGTGGATAAGGTTATTGAGAGCACTAAATTTGCATTGGGGGTGAAGTGGATGAAGATGGCATATGTGGCTGCCGATGTGGAGAGCGGCAAGCAGGTAATCCGGGATCAAGTTGCCGCCGGGAGGTTTGTCTCTGGGGAACCATACGCTACTGCGGAGCATGCTCAAGCGATGCATGATGCTATAAAAATTTTCATGGAGACAGACTTTGCCTCCTACCTTTGCATGGGTGAGCTGGACATAGGGGGCCTTCGTCAGATGTGCGATGATCCTGACTCCAAGGAAGGCCATCCTGAAGGTGGCGCTTCTCACATCGGACCTTCCTTCACCCTCTAATAAGTGATGGCTTTTACCCTTTGTTGTTGTTTGATGTTTAAGATAATATTTGCATCTTCATGGTGTTTGTAATTTTTTCAAAACAATGTCTAGTTGTCTTCTTTGGCCCTACGTGGTCGTTTTAAAATCCTGGGGGGTTGTCCGGGTTAAACAATACATGCTTTGTGTTTTTTGTATGTTAAGTTTGCTTCTAGTTCATCGTGTTTCTTTTTTATCATGCTGGGTGATTTGTGTTTGCCAACCTTGGTTTGGGTTCTCCCGGAGGTTTGTGTAGACCTTTGAGTGTCTTGGTCATGTTTATTGTTTGCTTAACCAGCTTTGGGGGGCCAGAGCGTTGGTTCTGACGGGATCGGCACCCCCCCCCCCTTAGGCTAGCCTTTGTTAGTCGAGGCTTTAGTTAGTTTGCAGGTGAGAACTCTGGCTGGTTCGTCTCATTAGGATTTCTTTCCTAACTAAAAGCTTTCGCTTTGGGGCTTCGTTCTAAGCCTTGGTTCAAGGGGATTTGTACTCAGATCTTAGTCATCTAAGCAAGATCGAGGTCGTCACCGCGGGGTCTAAGAGCTTAAGCGTTATTTATTTTGAGGGAAGGGTTGTGATTATTTAAGGACTCTTATTTGTCGTGATCAGAACTGCGGCTCTCCTAACCTTGTTGACGTGTTTATTAAGGGGAGGTGATGAGCCTTTGAGGTCGGTGATTGTTTTTACCTTATTGGTTTTGTGTTGGGTGGCACAGATGATCAGTCTGTTATTATTTTCCATTTATGCAAAAGTGTGTCGATACTCGTTTGCTACAAAATTTCTTTTCATTGCATTTTTTTGGTGCCTTGGAGGCGTCTACATTGTCAGATGAGTATCGGAAGTCCGATAACCTTTGCTATTCTAGGTTTAGTTCTTGAGCTTGACTAGTTGGGTTGTGATTATCCGTTAGGAGTTTGATCACTTGGCCCCTTTCCTTGATTCCCCCCAGACCAAGGCTATTGGCTTGGGCTCAGGGGCTCTCAAGTCATTGGGACGAATTCTTCTTCTTGGTCTTCCTTAGCTTGTTTCCTTCGGCGGCTCGGATTTGCAAGCTTTCTAGCATTCATGATCATGTGTCGGCCATGATTGGCTGTTTTTTGGGTTCGTCGTCTATCGGAAGATGATTTTCAATTTCCTCCATTCACCTTTTTAGGCCGCTTGGCCATCATTCTTGAGTGGTTTTTCCTCCTTCTGCATGACTTTTTCGTTGTTGGCTCTATTTTCTATGGGGTTAATAACTTGGTGTCGCCCTGGGGGAAACCTCTGCCAGTTGCGGACTCGTGTGGTTGTAGTGATTTTTCTATTTACGTTCTCTTTTTGAGGTGATTGCATATCCTCTCTTCTCTAGTGCCGGTGGCTCCTTGTTTGTGCCTCCCGTCAAACTTTGTGACTTCGCACGTCTGCTCCTTCGTTCCTTTCTTTTCCATGCCCTGTACCCTTGTTGCCCTAAGACGTGAAGGCATGCTTAGTGATGTCCAACCTCGTTTGGTATTCATGAGGACGATCCTTGATGGTTATGGAAAGGTGTTGCTGTTGTTATCGCACCCTTCCCACTTCGGGCTGTTCTTTAGGGGTTGACATCCTTTCCTCTCGTTTTGAGAGTGGATAGTCATTTTTTTTGCGCTTGACCATTTGAGTGTTAGTTGTCTTCATGCGCCGCTTTCTTGGGATGTGTGCAGTGGCCCAGGCAGCGATCGCCCGAAGTGGTTTTGCTCATGTGTTTAGAGTTGTCACTGTCGCCGAGCCATTTGTCGTTCTAAACTTGACCGTACCATGTATTGTTGATGGGATGGCTTGTAGCCGGAAGAGAGCAGTTCGCCCTATGATCATATCGTCTTCGGATTTGTGCTTTACTACCGAGAACTCGATTATCCTTGTTACCCTTTCCTTTTCGTTATGGCTGAGTAATGTCAACGGGAGTTTTATGGTGCGAAGTGGCCATAATTTGTGTCCTGTGAAGCCAACGAGTGGGGCTCAGGTTGATGGTCTTAGGATTTTTTTCCAAGATGGCGAGAGTTGCTCGAGGCAGTGCTCGTAGAGGATGTCGGTGCTGCTACCTCCGTCGACCAGGACTCACCAGATCTGATGCTCTTGAATGAAGGCGGGGATTATAATTGGATTTTTGGGGTCCTAGTTGGGCGCGCGTGGATCTTCCGGTGAGAAACTTATGTTGAGAGTGTTGTCAAGTAAGCCGTCATCGCTATCGGCTGGCAGTAGACGCCTGGCTATGTTCTCGGGGCTTGTGATTGCAAAGATTTCTTCCCTTTTTATTGGTTGTTTGTTCGTCTCCTTTCGGGTTCTCCCGTCTTTCCGTTCGGCTTCGAAATTTGATCGTAGAGTCTTCATAATTTTTGTTAAGTCTCCGCTCAGTCGCTTGTTCCGTGTCGTGGGTTTGCTCTTGTGATACTCGCAATATTTGCTTTTCTCTTTTTTTGTCCGTTGAGGGGTTTTTTCCACCGCGTGCACTTCCATCTCATGACTCTTTGGCTCATCCTTGACGAACGGGTGGAATCTATGAGATGAGTGTTTCGAATTTATGTGATTCTTATCATGGCTTCCATCGTTGCGCTCCTTATGGATATGGCTGTAGTGGGAGCTGGTTGATTGTTTGAGGTAGGCGTTTGATGCGACTTTCAGATTGGCTTGTTTTCATTCTTCTCCCTCAATCTGCCTGATGTATTTTTTGACCCTATATTTGTGCTCGTCCCTGGATTTTGGCAATGTTCCTTGCATTTTCTTTAATAGGGGGCTGGGAGTAGCCCCTAGGTGAAGGATCCCATGACTAGAAATTCCTCGTGGCCTGGGATGCTCAGGGTTGCTAGAGTAAACCGATCATAGTATGCCCGGATAGATTTCCCTCCTTTCGCTTTCATGTCTTGATATAGTTGGCATCTCCTTTGACTTTCCCCAATTGCATGAAGTTGTGGGGGAAAAGGTACCTCAACTGTTCGAAGCTAGAGATACTTCCTGGACGTAGTGCCTTAAACCATTTGCTAGCATTTCCCGATAGTGTGACCGAGAAATAGGAGCAAGTAAATATCTTGTCCATCCGGAGGGATGTCATGGTCCACTCGTAGGTATCTATGTGTTCATCCGGATCCATCGTGTCGTCATACTTTAGGATGTTTGGTATCATGGTGGAATGCGATATTTCATGTTGTAATAGCTCCTGGTAGAATGTCGAGCTGATACTTGTTACGGTGTTGTTCATATGTGGGTAGTTGAGTGGTCTCTCGGCCATCGCCTGTTGCACGTGGTATGGGTTGTTGTACCCTTGGCTAAACTCGTAATGGTACCCATGGTTATACATGTTTACTTAAGGCATATACGATGCATGTGTGGAGTATGCATGCATTAGCTGATTCGGCTGCAAATTCGAATCTGTTAACCTCGTAGCGTGTGCGTTCGTCCCATGTGTTGGCGTGCTTTGACTGTTGTGGGTTTGTATATGTGTGTGAGGGGACACGCCTTGGTAGTGGTATGAATATGGGTTGAACAACGGTTGTTGGGAGAATAACGGGATATGTGACATGACGACCATTGGAGAAGGTTGGTAGCCTGCATGTGGTGCGGCTGATAGAATGGTGCCGATGGACCAAGCACTGTCCCTGTCTGCCGTGCCGATGGCTGTGGTCAATTTTTTGTTTGTTTTGATTGGGTGGTCGGCGCTCATTGAGGCGTTTTAGTGGTAGTTGTGGTCGGTTGTTCTGTTGTGACGGGTGGCGGTTGATAACTTGATTTTTTTTTATATATTTTAGCAATCGTTTTCTTTTACTTTTAGCATTTTTAATATTCTTTTTGCATTAAATCGTTAGATTTATTGTTTTGAATATTTTTACTCGTTTAAACAATTTTTATGCAGATTTGTACGAGCAAGATGGTATTTTGGAGCATTGTTAAAGCCACATTGAATGCTTTGCAGCCACGATTGAAATCTCATAGTAAAATCTGGAAGCGAAAAGAAAAACAAAACGATATAAATTAATTTTTTGGATTTTGACAGCTTTGCGCGGCTTTCTTCAAGCGCTCAGACGGAGGGGAAAACGATGTCCGAATTAGCTAGAAATTTACAGGAGTCTTCATAACTCATCAATCTTCGACCTCACCAAAAAGAAATGGATTCGGACAAGTTTTGATATTATTTTAGTACTCATGGACAGCAGCACAGATTGCTGCCAACTTAAATTCTTGGCAGCCCAATAGAAAGAGCTTTTGGCAGCCCATTTTCGGATTTTAAAAAAAGCTCAACTTCCACTTTTCAAAAAGCCCAATAGTGCATAATTTATTAGCCCATTTGTCTTGTACTGTGAATTGAACGCAGAAAGAAAAGCATCAGTAGGCATCTCCATTTTCACATTTGGCCGGCATGAAAGAAAAGGAAGGGACGGCGCCTCGTGTGTCTCCTTTCTTTTGTTACTTCATATTTTTGGAACTTTAATATATCTTTCATGATATTATTATTGTGATGATTTATCTTTTTAATTAGATTAGGTTAGGTTGATTTTTGTATTAATATTTGAATTATGAATGTAGTTTTTTTGGAGCAACGAGAAGTGACGATTTCAAAGAGCTTCATCATCTTCATTTCGTAATCGGCATTGGTATAATTTCTATCCTTTTTATTGTTATTATTATTATGTGTTGTTAGTTTTTATTTTCAATATTGGGTGAATCTATAGAACAATTAATTGATTAAGAATAGTTTTGTGTAGTTTTGATGGTATGCTATGAAAATATCTTCTAGTAAAACATTTAATATATTTGTATGTCTTTAATCATGAGTTTAGATATATGAATGTTTAATTAGTTGGTTAATTTTTTGATTACGTAATAGATCCTCAAATTAATAAGCAACAAATGGTTCTTGTGATTGCTTTCCTTTCACACAATCATGAAAGTATTTTCTCCAATATGGTCGTGAAACATTTTGACTCCTTTTGGATTTGGTGACTTTTAAATCTTAATGCTAGTTAATTTTCATTAATTACATGTTTCATGGAAATTATGACTTTAACTAAGAAAATGTGTTATGAGCTTCTCTAACCATTGTATTAACTAAGAAAAGTCTAGGTGATATCAAGCTTCTTAGATTGCTATAGCCAAATTAGTATCCATTAAACTCATTGCACCACAAAATTATGATGATTAGTCAACTAATTGAACTTGTGATTTATCCCGATATTGGAATGTTTATTTTATAGATTTTGTATTTTTTCCATTTTTGTTATTTCCGTGAAATAGTTTTTATCGCATTTAATGTTTTGAAAACCCCGTATCATTTTATATATATTTTTTATTTCGTAGAAACTGAATGCATAGATTTGATTCAAACCAGTCTCTGTGGATTCAATCCCTATTACCGCTACTACAATTCATTTTTTTGTATGTCTTCGTATTAAGGGTTTTTTTTATTTGGTGGTCTCGACAACCACCAGCGGTCGCCATAATCTAGAAATGAACTCTGTCGTGGAGCCGATTGGCAGCGTCGTTGGTGCCTATGTGAGCTGTTGTCCCTCCAGTGTCGACGTACCGCTTCCGTCGAGGGATTGTATTGGTCTCACTGGGCTATTGTTGTCACCTTCCTGCTGTATCGGTCCTTTATCCGTCATTTTCGGCACCTAGTGTTGCGAAGTGGGTTGTATCGTACTTGGTGTACGTCCGGATGGTGCCAACTGTCGTGATAGGTCTCTAGCTCGATTCCTGCTCCGTGAGGGATGGAAAAAGGGGGCTTGAGAATCACATCAAAGAAAACAAGACCGTCAATCGTCGTCGGGGAGGTTGTCCCAAAATGATGCTCCGACGATCAAGTCAGTTCAAGGTTCTAATGAGAGGGTGAGAAAGTATGAGACAAAGGGTGAAATGTTGAATGTTGGTCCCTTCTCTTGGAGGATAAGGAACCTTTTTATACCTGTAATCGGGGGGACAGAACCCCGACCATATCTTCTACTTTTTCAGGTATGGCAAGGACAGACGACTTCCGATTGGTGGATCGTACTCCATGAGTGGTTGTTTGTTATTGGTGCAGGCTTGCTAGGGGACCAGCGTCTTGAGCGTTACACCTGTCACTCTGGAGTATGACTGGTACTATTTTGTCTTGACGCTGGCTTTGGCGCTTGGGCGCCAAGAAACGAACACGGGGTTGTGAAGGGCGTGGGCGAGGACGCAACGTTAGACGTATACCGACTTTTGTCCAAGCTGTCTATCAAATTGATGGTTTCGTTATACTTGACGTATTCCTGATGGGATACGTCAGCACCATGTTTTGTGAGTTTAGAGCTTGCATCAACAGATGTAGAGATGGGAGTAACTATAGACACATGGATACGATCAAAGATGTTTGAAATATAACCATCCTAACTGAGTGCGAGAACTGAAGGCATGCTGTTGATTTTAATGCCCATGAAATAATGAAGGTCTCCCAAGTCTTTAAGTGCAAAAACACCATGTAGTTGCTGAATGAAGCGTTGAATCATTACTGCATCCATACCTGTTATTATAAGATCATCCACATAAACAAAAATATAAATAATAGTAGTTCTTGATTTGTGGACAAAGAGGGATGTGTCAGAGTTACAAGCACGAAATCCATGAGTGGTTAGGTAGGACTTGAGTTTAGTGAACAAAGCCCTTGGTGCTTGCTTTAGGCCATAAAGGGCTTTGTAGAGGCGACAAACATGTGTAAGGTGTGTTGGATCTTCAAAGCCACGAGGTCGTTTCATATAAACACTTCCATTTAGATCTCCATTGAGAATTTCACTATTGATGTCTAATTGATGAATGCACCAACCCTTGGAGATATCCATACTGAGAACCAGTCGGATAGCTCACTTGCGATCGATGTACTAGATCATAGAGGAGGATCCCTTTGAGATGGATTGAAGGTTTGCTTTCATCATCATGCGACAAGCCCTTTTCTGGGCCTGAAAGGTTGTGTCGATAGTGGACCAGGCCTATTAAGATGCCGAAGCCTTAACTGCAATGGCAAGAGCCTTTTCTGAGAAGAACAAAGTCGCCACGCTTTTTCCATAATTGATACTCAAGATTGGGATCAGTGGTCACCACTCCTTAAGCATTGGTGGTTGAAAATGTAGCAATGGGTAGAGTGGGAGAAAGAACAAAGTCTGCCGGATCAAAGGTAGCAATGGGCAGAGAGAATAGTAGACCTCCATAGTGAGTAATTGTCACGATCAAGCTTGATGTTTATCGATGGAATCTGGAAGTTGAGAGGAGCTATGTATGTAGCAAGACCCAGAAGAAGAGAATTGTTTGCCATTGGAGAAATGGTGGGGGGAAATCAGAGGGGCTCTGATACCATATAAACAAAGAGGTATTTAGTTGAGGTTTGTATTTGCTTGAAATCTTTACATGAGAATACATGGGATATAAATACAGAGAAGTCTACAACTCAAAGCTACATAGTCGGATACACTACTACTATACTTTAACTCTTTAAGTAGACTAAGTCTAACACACATGGTACATATGTGTCGTGAATATTAACGTTAACTTTGACTATCATTATTAAGTCGTTATTAGGGCCATTTTAGACTAAACCGTGTCAAAATAGTCATGGACCAATTAGGCGGAAATGTGTAATCAGTGTCTTTATTGGGGCATGTTAACCCTAAATCCTATCATCTCTATTGAGTTTCTTGATAGATGCACCATGACTAAGATGCAAGTGTATTGAAAAAAAACATCATTGACTTGACGACTTTTTAAGATTCTTTCATGTTTATAATGACTTTTTTTTTATTTGATTATTATTAGGATCTCTAAACATCATGAAAAAATATGCAAGTTACAATGTAGGACTTTGAACTCCAAAATCCGAAAATACAAAGAACTTGCCAAAATGTTAAAATCCTGGCAAAAGATCGACTTTTTGTACAAACACCATAAAATATAGCATGCATATAAACATATATTATAGAACTTTTTAGTAAAAATCTTAAAATGCAATATTTGGGACTGGAAAATCCGAAGATTATTTTAAAAATGTGACGCTAACATTACAATAACTCAAAAATACTTACTAATTCTGAAGTATCATATGATATAACGACATAAAAACGTGTAATTTTGTTTAAAAGTCAGCGGCTAGTAGACTTTATATATGTTCAAAATAAAAAATACAAAAGAGGGGATGAATATTTCCACATATTTTCAAAACAAAGCTTTGGAAGTAACATGAGTTGATTTGGTAAAACCCAACATAATTTTTTTGGAAACGGAAACGATTCAATGGAAGCCTACACACAATATTTTAAAATGCACCCTGAGTTCGAGCTCCGCAAAGCCGGCAAACCCAGCCCCCATAGGGATTTTCAGAGAAAAATTCCTCACATGCAGCATTGAAAGAGATATCCCCAAAGTTTGAAACCAAGACATCGGTCACACATGGGTATAAAACCCACGCATCAATCCCGCAAGGCTAGACATCATTTGCTAAAATACCCAACATAATCAACCTAAAAAACATTGCTCTACCCGATACTTTACCTCGTTTGCATCATTTATTTGTACTTCACGAAATCGTGTTTGTACAATATCTTTTATTTTCGCAAATTTTAGGATTTCTTCATCATGTAAACGTGTTTGTACAATATGTTTTTATTTTCGTAAATTATGATTTCTTCATCATTTTCGTAAAGATGATATTCGTTGAGGGTTGATGATAAAGTAAATAAAGTAAATAATAATAATAATAATAATAATAATAATAATAATAATAATAAGATAGATTATATTTGTTGAGGTTTTCGACATCTATCATAAAATATATTATTGGGGTATGAGATATTTTTTTCCACTTTATGGTGAATATGATATTATATAATGGCAAGACTTAGCTGTAGTGGACTTCTTTTGAGGACTTTAGGTATCTCTTGTCCGTTTGTTATTTCAGTTTTTTCAAAAATATGTTCTTTGTTTAAAGACTAAACTGCAAATTTGGTCCATGTGGTTAGCAAAAATGTTGATGCAGTCCAAAAAGTTTTCAGTTTTCAGCTTGTATTACTGGTCCAAAATCACAAACGTTCCGTGGATTTGGTCCCTAAACAATTTGAAATAACTCTTTTACCCTTTAGATTTGTTTTTTCTATTTTCTTTATTAATTTAGTATTTAAATGTCTAAAAAAATAAAAATAAAATAAAATCCTATCCCATTCATCCCTCTCCACCGGTAACCCCTCACACACACACACTCTCTCTCTCTCTCTCTCTCTCTCTCTCTCTCTCTCTCTTCACTTGAAAAACCCCCCTATTTCCCTCATCGTCTTCATCATCCCTTCAAGGACAAAAACACCAGGTAACATAATTTTAGACCCAACTCAAAAAACCTCAAGCCACCATCGTCACTGAAACGATTCCCTAGAACTGGAGCAGTTTTTTTTATCTCAAATGGAATTCCCCCAAAAATCGATTCTCATGAAAAATGGGGTTTCAATCTTCTAAAGCATCTTAACCTACCCTCCCAATTCGTAAACCCCACCCCTCCCTTTCTTTATTGGGTTCATCACACACAAAAACAACCACGAGTTAAAACCCATATCTGCAACAACTTTGGTGGTGAACTTGAGTCACTGTAAGGAATCAAAATCTGTATATTGCACCTTCAAGAAATTAAATCAGAATCTGGAGATTGGGCCTTCAAGAAATTCAGAAATGGAAATAATGGTGTTGGACAAGTGCTTGAAAATCAGACCTTCATTACATACATACACTGATGAACACAAAAATTTGTTGGAATAGTGTCTAAGGCTGTAACTGTATCCGGTTATGCATGGTCCTTTTGGGTTGCCTTCACCATAGCAACTTGATAGGATGATTTAATAAGAGAGAGTAAATATTATTAATATATATTATGGGAATAATATAATGAATAATATATTTGTTATTTGATTAATATAAGTCATAGAATTAATTAGAATTAATTTGGTGACTTAAAGAGATTAATTAAATAAAGGGGTATAAACTGTCAATTGTTTGATAGTTAAGCTTTAGACTGTAAATCCATTAGGATATGGTTTGGACGGATTCTAAGAGCTTTAGGAAAGCTAAAATCGTCCATATGCTTATCTAGGAATGGATTTGGATAGCCTTAAGAGAAGATTATCCAATTAGGGTTTAGGTTGTAACCCTTAAGGAGTCTACAAGTATAAATAGACCCCATGGCATAGGGAATTCGACACCTCTGATTAAGTAAGAGAACTCTGGTCGAAATTCCTCCCCTCTCCTCTCTCCCAAATCATCCTCCTTGCTTTGGTGTTTGTAAGCCATTAGAGGAGTGACATTTGTGACTCTAGAAGCTCCAAGACCTCAAGATCAACAAGGAACTCAAAGGTATGATTTTAGATCTGTTTCAATGTTGTTATTTAACCTAATTAGTAATTAGAAGTCTTGGATTCAAAGCATGTTTATTAGAAAGCCTAGATCCAAGCATTAGGGTTTTGCATGCGCACATAGGAAAATTCTTATGGCTAAAACCCATCAGTGGTATCAGAGCATAGCTTGGTTTTCTGTAAATTGTTGCTTGATTAACTGAAACAAACCTGCAAAATTCGATTTTTGGTTTCTGAGTCATGGACTCGGCGAGTCTCAAAGTGGACTCGGCGAGTAGGCCTGACTCGGCGAGTCCCTTTGTGCACTCGGCGAGTCCAGGCGTCAGGAATGGCCAGATTCGGGATTTCTTTGTGTTTATCTTATCTTAACTTACCATAAACTAATTAGATCAATATTAATTCGTTTTTCTGATAAATATAACTATTATCTTGATCTAGTTAAAGGTAATTATCAACTAATTAAATATTTAATTTCCTTATATGATAATTAATTGATTATTTTGATTATTTTGGTAATTATCTTAAAAAGAAATCTTGAAAAAATCAAATATAGATAATTAGGATATTAATTGTTAATTGGAATTATTTGTTATTTGATCCTCCATGTTTTAAATGTTTAAAACCTACCCTCATGTTTTGAAATTTACTTTTGTGATTAAAAGCTTTAATTTAGACAACTTAAATTTCAAGCCCTAGATTTTAAAAGTTTTAAAATACAACCCTATACTAATATGATATTACTAGAATAATATATATATATGTATAACTAAATGCTAGTCTTACCGTTAGTAGGCCTCATTCACGAAGCCGATCTATAAGGTGGGTATAAGGTTGCGGCCTATAAAATGGCGCTTAATGGGTGTACACTCACACCTACCGCTTGCTTGATTGGTGGAGGGTCGTTAGCCGAACGGGTAGGATAGGGCAACCTCATCCTCTCATTAAAAGTATAATAAGAAATATAAAGTAACTACACATATTTTAAAATTTCCCAATCCTAGTTACTTTAGGAAAAGTGAATTGATGCAATCCCATGAAATTACACTTTGCACCTTGCTAAGATGTTAGTGGAGCGTGTGTGGTTTACCGGCACACTAATTGGTTCTAAGCGAAGGTGGCAAAGGGTGATTCGTTGTTTATCATAGTTCGATGGAGCGTGTGTGGTTTACCGGCACATCGAATAGGTGATTGTTACAATGAAGGCGCCATGTGAATTTGCATGGTAATTCACACCCGCTTTGTGATCCTCGGCATCCCAGTCACAAACAAGAGGGGCATATCGAGATTTAAACATGCCATTGAATAGTTTCAATGAATCTCATCCGAACCTAGGAATTCTCAAAAACACTTAGGACTAATAGTTTAAGTTTCGTGATGGAGAATTAGTGAATCGTCATTCACTTACCTTCAATTTATTTGCATGTTAGATTACGGCATCCCTTTTCTAGTATGTAAATGTTATTGTTGGATCCTAGCCCTAATTTTCTTATTGGGTGATAATTAGGGATTCTTATTCTAATCTATCTTTGTCCTTTTCTAATTGTAGATGTCGAACGCAAACAACGCTGCTGCTAGTTCTTTCACATTGATGAGCCTTTGCCAAAAGGTCACCTTCGATGGAACGAACTTTAGCGAATGGATAAGACACATTCGCACCATTGCTCGCTATGAGGACAAAGAGTATGTCCTTGATGAGAAGCTCGAAAAAATCAACACCGAAATCGCTACTCCAGCCGAAATCACCGCCTTTGAAACTCATGAGCGAGATGCAACGAAGGTACATTGCATCATGATCGCCACCATGAACTCCGAATTCCAAAAGTCCTACGAGGACATGTACCCGTACGAGATGCACCAAGACTTATTGGAAAGGTACCACCAAAACGCGAGACAAGAGAGGTACGAGATTTTCACTAACATGATTTCCGCGAAGATGGGTCATGGAGAATCTCTTACCGTGCACTTGCAAAAGATGCAAAGGTATGTCGACCGCCTTCGCAAGTTAAATGTTGACTTCGGTGAGGATTTGGCGATCGACATGGTGCTTCACTCTTTGCCTCCGATGTACAATCAATTTAGGATGACCTACCACATGAACAAAGAAGAGGTCACCCTAAGCAAGCTCCAAGGTCTCTTGAGGGTTGCTGAGAGCAACTTTAAAGACAAGTCTGTTGCACCTACTCCCAATCCGCCCGCTGCTCCTGTCTTGGCTATTGGACAAGGGAAGGGAAAGAAGAGGAAAGCTTCATCAAAGAACTATCGCAAGGTGAAAGCCCGAGATGGTGCCTCTTCTAGTGGGACCAAAGTTGATCCCGCCAAGCCCTGCTCTAACCCGAAGGAGGCAGAGTGCCACCACTGCCACAAGATAGGACATTGGAAGAGAAGCTGCCCGGATTACCTGCAAGCAATCAAAGAAGGAAAGATCAAGCCATCTTTCGCAGGTATATATATACAATCAAATCTAACGATTCTAATCATGCTATTTCTTGGGTTCTTGATACCGGTTGTGGTTATCACATTTGTTCTAATGTGCAGGGACTAAGAAGAAGTAGGGATGTGGAGCAAGGAAGGATCAATCTAATCATGGGGAACAGAAGATCGTCGCCTGTAACCAAGATTGGAGTGTATTCCTTAGTGCTTAGGAATAGTTTAGTTTTAGATTTGAACAATTGTGGCAAGAAACATCATTTCATTTCATGGTTTATTTAGACAAGGATTTAGATTTTCTTTTAATAATGAGAATGGTTCTATTTTGGCTTATCTAAATGGTGTCTTTTACTTTGAAGCTATACCATGTAATGGAATATATGAAACTGTTATGATTGTTGATGACTTTGGAAATGATGTTTTGAATATTGATTCTTCCACTAGTATGGATAAAGCATCCTTGTGGCATTGTCGTCTTGGACATGTCAACAAGAAACGCATAGCCCAACTCCAAAAGGATGGAGTGTTGGAGTCATTCGACCTTAGGGAAGATGACACATGCGAGTCTTGTTTGCTTGGAAAGATGACTAAGTCGCCCTTCACGAGTACTTGTGAAAGGGGCGAGGGTCTATTGGACCTAATACATACCGATGTATGTGGACCGTTTAGATCAACCACGAAGGATGGGAACCGCTTCTATGTGACTTTTACCGATGACTATAGTAGATATGGGTATATCTACTTAATCAAGCAAAAGTCAGACACCTTTGAAAAGTTCAAAGAGTTCAAGAATGAAGTGGAGAATCAATTGGGCAGGAAAATCAAGATGCTTCGATCCGATCGAGGAGGAGAGTACCTAAGTCTTGAATTCCACGATTATCTCAAGGAGTGTGGAATAGTTTCGCAATTGACGCCTCCTAGGACACCGCAGTTGAATGGTGTGGCAGAAAGGCGTAATCGAACCTTATTGGATATGGTTCGCTCTATGATGAGTCGTGCTTCACTACCAATTTCTTTCTGGGGGTATGCCTTAGAGACTGCCGCCCATATCCTTAACCGAGTCCCTACTAAGAAGGTTGCCAAAACACCTCACGAGATGTGGACAGGGAAAGCTCCCTCGTTGGCACATATCAAGGTTTGGGGTTGCAAGGCTTTCGTAAGACGAGATACTCACGACAAGCTTGAACCTCGAAGTGAGCGATGTATTTTCATCGGCTACCCGCAGACATCCTTTGGATATCTCTTCTATAGACCGAAGGAAAATGTTGTCTTCGTTGCGAGGAGAGGAGTTTTCCGAGAGCGAGAACTCATAAGCCAAGGAGACAGTGGGAGGCAAATCGAACTTGAAGAGATTCAAGAGTCGATGGATGAAGGAACCTCTACCGCTGGCACTCAACCCGAGGAGGGAACTCCGGTTGAACCAATTGACGAATCCTTACCTCTTAGACGTTCCGATAGAGTTAGAGTTCATCCCCAGTTTTATGGCTTTCATATTACTACCGAAGGGGACACGTATATTAGTGATGGTACACTAGTAAATCTTGATGAACCTAATAGCTACAAGGAAGCCATGGCAGGCCCGGAGTCTTTAAAGTGGAAAGAGGCAATGGATAGCGAGATCCAATCCATGTATGATAACCAAATTTGGAATTTGGTTGATTACGTGCCCGGACGTAAGACCGTTGGGTGCAAATGGATCTTCAAGAAGAAGACCGACGTGGATGGGAACGTACACACATATAAAGCGCGATTGGTCGCGAAGGGCTTTACTCAAACTCCCGGAGTTGACTATGATGAGACCTTCTCACCAGTTGCGAAGATTAAATCTATTAGAGTGATGATAGCAATTGCCGCATTTCATGATTATGAGATTTGGCAAATGGATGTCAAGACCGCTTTCCTTAACGGAAAGTTGGCTGAGGATGTTTACATGGCTCAGCCAGAGGGGTTTGTGGATCCGAAGCATCCGGATAGAGTGTGTAAGCTTGAGAAGTCCATTTATGGACTTAAGCAAGCATCTCGCAGATGGAATCTTTGTTTCGATGAGAAAGTCAAAGATTTTGGATTTGTACGAAGCGAAGACGAATCTTGTGTATATGTCAAAGCCAGTGGGAGTATAGTAAGCTTCCTCGTTCTATATGTCGATGACATATTACTCATAGGAAACGACATCCCAACTCTGCAGGAGGTAAAGTCCTGGCTCGGGAAGTGTTTCGCTATGAAGGACCTCGGAGAGGCTTCTTACATTTTGGGAATAAGGATAGTAAGAGAAAGAAGTAAGAGACTAATTGGACTTAGTCAGAATACTTACTTAGAGAAGGTACTAAAACGTTTTAGTATGGAAAACTCAAAGAAGGGAGAACTACCGATACAAAGTAATGCCAAATTGAGTAAGACTCAAAGTCCGAGTACCGAAGCTGAGATAGCAGAAATGAGCCGAGTACCATACGCTTCCGCAGTTGGCTCAATCATGTACGCTATGACTTGTACTCGACCTGATGTAGCCTTCGCTTTGAGCATGGTTAGCAGATATCAAGGGAATCCTGGCAAAGCACATTGGATTGCGGTGAAGAATATCCTTAAGTACCTTCGGAGGACGAAGGAATGGTTCTTAGTCCTCGGAGGAAGTGATGACTTGAAGGTGCGAGGGTATAGTGACGCCAGTTTTCAAACCGACAGGGACAACAACCGTTCGCAGTCGGGCTGGGTCTTTACCCTAAATGGAGGAGCAGTGACATGGAAAAGTTCCAAGCAGGAAACCGTAGCTGATTCAACGTGCGAATCAGAGTACATTGCAGCGAGCGAAGCGTCGAAGGAGGCAATATGGCTAAAGAACTTCATCGGTGATCTTGGAGTCGTACCTGCCATAAAGGAGCCAATGGAGATTTTCTGTGATAACGAAGGTGCGGTTGCCTTAACCAAGGAACCGAGGGATCATGGTAGATCAAGACATATCGACAGAAAGTATCACTTCATTAGACATCATGTAGAAGAAGGACAACTCGTAGTTAAGAGGATATCATCAGAAGATAACCCAGCAGATCCGCTTACGAAGGGACTGAGTAGGGTTAAGCACTTGCAGCATGCTAGGAGTATTGGGCTGAAGGATGATATTAGCATAGATTAGATAGTATTAGAAACGTGTAATAGATAAATGTAATTGACATTTGATGATTAAATAAAGGAGTTTTATTTATGAGTAATGTTACTATCTTATGTTAATTGGTTAGCTATTGTTTCACTTTGCATGTTTTGACTTCCAGAATAATTGAAATTATTAGGAATAATAGAATTGTTCAAATGGTCCACAATCGTTCATATGTTGGAAGTAGATATGAAAGAAGATTGTCATGAATTGGTGTGTAGAATGTCTAAATGGTGTTAGACATAGCAAAGGATTGCTGCAACGTTCATGAGTGCTTATGAACTAGTTTTGAGCATTGGAATAAACCCGCGCTTGATGGAATCACCTTATGGAATAAGATATAAAAGGTGATCGCAAGACGATAATATCATATAGTCTTAAAACCTAGATATATGGTTTATTATTTGTTAATTGATTGTACATTGATAATACGAAAACGCATCAGTAACTTGATGTTATAAAACGTATTGTTGTGTATAGTTGGTAAATGAATAAGTAAATGCATATAAGTCGAAGTTTATCTGTAACTTTTATCTAAGAAGGTAAAAGTGATATCTCGGCCGCTCGATGATTTGATTTGACTTATGTGCCGGGCCCGGTCAGAACTGAATTGATGTGTTCGATTAAGTTCTATGTCAAATAAATCAGAGATCGAGAAACCTAAATGCTTGACTAACCATTCCATAGGATTGTCAGCATGATATCTAACAGAGGACTGTACGTTCCCTTATCTAAAGGACAAGATTGATTAGATCAGAGTTGACAGCGTCTTTGAGAGCTACGATTGCAAACCGAATTGTACTTGTATAGTTACTAGACTTATCCAAGTGGGAGACTGTTGGAATAGTGTCTAAGGCTGTAACTGTATCCGGTTATGCATGGTCCTTTTGGGTTGCCTTCACCATAGCAACTTGATAGGATGATTTAATAAGAGAGAGTAAATATTATTAATATATATTATGGGAATAATATAATGAATAATATATTTGTTATTTGATTAATATAAGTCATAGAATTAATTAGAATTAATTTGGTGACTTAAAGAGATTAATTAAATAAAGGGGTATAAACTGTCAATTGTTTGATAGTTAAGCTTTAGACTGTAAATCCATTAGGATATGGTTTGGACGGATTCTAAGAGCTTTAGGAAAGCTAAAATCGTCCATATGCTTATCTAGGAATGGATTTGGATAGCCTTAAGAGAAGATTATCCAATTAGGGTTTAGGTTGTAACCCTTAAGGAGTCTACAAGTATAAATAGACCCCATGGCATAGGGAATTCGACACCTCTGATTAAGTAAGAGAACTCTGGTCGAAATTCCTCCCCTCTCCTCTCTCCCAAATCATCCTCCTTGCTTTGGTGTTTGTAAGCCATTAGAGGAGTGACATTTGTGACTCTAGAAGCTCCAAGACCTCAAGATCAACAAGGAACTCAAAGGTATGATTTTAGATCTGTTTCAATGTTGTTATTTAACCTAATTAGTAATTAGAAGTCTTGGATTCAAAGCATGTTTATTAGAAAGCCTAGATCCAAGCATTAGGGTTTTGCATGCGCACATAGGAAAATTCTTATGGCTAAAACCCATCAAAATTGACACCACCTGAGCATCTAAAAACCTTAAACTCTCGGATCTTAAAAACTACACACATAAACTGATGGTCGCTTCGCTCTTGGAGGTTTCTCCAACAGTGAAAATCCTTTGCTGGAATGAGAGACTCAAGAAAGAGAGTAACTGAAGGAGGTGTTGGCTTATCAATGTTCTGAATCTGGTTTATCAGTATGTGTCTGTGTGTGTTTGTTGAATCAGGAAGAGAGAATGAGAGACGCGAGAGAGAGAGAGAGGTATGTGTGTGTACATATGTGTGTTTAATCAACATCAGTTTTTCCAAAACTTCATTATGTGTGCTTGTAACGACCAAAAATTTCAACCAATTTAAAATTTTCGAAAACAACCCGATTCCATTAAAGTTATTACAAAAAGGTTTTCAATACAATTTATTTTAAGTATTCCCAGAATCTCATCACAATATAAACACGAGGAGCGGTACGATCACGCCTTCGCCTTGCCACGGTCTCCTGAAGAACCTGAAAAACATTAAACCACAACTGTAAGCCCGAAAGTGTAGTGAGATATCCCCAAAATACCAACCACATATACCATACACGCATAACATGCCATAACATATCCGATCACAGAACAGCCATGCACTTCGGGTCTACTGTGGGACTGGTCCGCCGCACCGGCCAACAGTCCACCTGGTCCACCCTCCGAGTCTAGCCATATACCTCGAGTCTACAGTGTGTTGGTCCGCCCGCACCGGGCCTTCAATCCACCTGGTCCACTCTCTGAATCTAACCACATTCATCGAGTCTGCAGTGTGATTGGTCCGCCCGCACCGGGCCTTTAATCCACCTGGTCCACTCTTTGAGTCTACAGTATGACTGGTCCGCCCGCACCGGGCCTTCAGTCGGCCTGGTCCACTCTCCGAGCCTCGGCACGTCTGGTCCGCCCTCTTTGGGCCTACAGCCTATCCGGACCGCTCGCTGGGCCTTCGGGACAACCGGTCCGCCCTGGGTATCTTGGCCTACAACACAAAGCAGGACCCGCCTCAACCCAACTCCAGTCCAAACAACCATGTGGACATAAACATACAATCATATAGCAATTCACAGTCAGCAAGCCGATCAAACAGATCACATAACATATCATCATCCTAACCAGGATACCGACCTAACCGGTCACTAGCATAGCATCACCCTACATCTCGGGATACCTATCTCAACCAGGTCTCTAACATATACCATCCTAGCTACCAGGATGCAAACATATCAAAGCAATAACATAACAACAAATACCCGGATCTCAATCCGATAAGGGTCGGCCTTGGTGCCTTAGACCCTGCTGATATAGTGAGGATAACTCACCTCGAAACTGCCGACTGAACAGAATACCCAAGCTGCTCCGATCACTGATACGATCTCCACCACTGGACAACCACCAAAGCACTGAACTCAAAACAATATCCAACAATTACCAAAATGCCACTGGAAACCACTGGTCAACCCTTAGTCAAAGTCAACCCCTGACTGACTCTACTCGCCGAGTCAACCCGATGACTCGCCGAGTCCCCATGCTCAGAAATTCCCCAAACCGCGACTCAACTCGTCGAGCCACCCCGAGACTCGCCGAGTTCAACAACTATGAGTATACTCACACAACTCACCGAGTCATCCTTTGACTCACCGATTCACGGCTCAACCAGAAAAGATTGGGACTCTTCGACAAGACTCACCGAGTCCAAGAACAGACTCGTCGAGTCTAAGGCTATCTTCAACCTACTCGCCGAGTTGTTCTTCCAACTCGTCGAGTTCCAGGCCATCTTCATCCAACTCGTCGAGTTGTTCTTCCAACTCGTCGAGTCCCAGCCTATCTTCAAGCAACTCGCCGAGTCCACCCATGTGACTCGCCGAGTACCACCGAGTCTGAATCCATACAGAGGCTTTCCAAGCCATGCAGATGATCCAAACCATAGATCTACCCTTCCTAAGGCCATCCATCACGTAAAGTGGCAAACTTTACGTGAATCCAAGGAGATCTAGGCACTTAACACTCTAGGGCTAGGGTTTGGGACAAGATAGCTCCTTCAATCACTCATAAACTGGGACTTTTATGCATTCTAGCCCTTCTCCACTCCAGATCTGAGGTAGCAACCTCAGATCTAACCTCTAAACTCCAATACACCAAAAGATATGATCTCTAACACCCCCAAAATGATGAATCTAGACAATAGCAGCTCAAACAATGAAATAATACCTCAAAAGGAAGCTCCAAGAGAAGATTAATCTGGATCCTTGCAAAGCCCTTTGATCCAAGTCTCTTCTCCTTCAAGATTTCTTCAACAACCACTTCTCCAAGCTCCAATTCACTCAACAATGGTGTTTTCTCACGAAATCAGGGCTTCTGGAACTTAAGGGGTGATAAGGAGGCTGGGGAGAAGACATAATGTTCTTTATATAGGGCTCAACCTCCGGATTTAGGGTTTTCTCCACTCAGCACCAACTCGCCGAGTCCACCCATGCTACTCGCCGAGTTGGTCATTTAACACGCGACTAGAGTCGCGACCCTACTCGTCGAGTCCACTCGTGGACTCGCCGAGTCGCTCCTTCCCATTTTACTCTTTTAGCCCTTCAACTTTGCTCTTGCTATTCTGGGATGTTACAGTGCTCATATGTGTTGAATCTGCAAAATCTTTTCCCAGAACTTCATTATGTTCATAGTTTATGTATGTGTATCAGTGTATGATTATGGATTAAATCAGTAAGAGAGGGGTAGGGTTATTGGCGTAAGAGGTGGGGGTGGGAAGGGTGCTGATAATATTCTCTTTTTGCTTTTTTTTTCAACTACTGAATTACTGAAATACATAAAAAAATGGAATAAACAAAATGGAAGGGCAAACTAGTCTTTCTAAGTAATTTTAAAATTTTCAGGGACCAAAACCACAAAAGATTTTAGTTTTTGGACTAATGGTGCAAGTTGAAAACATTTTGGACCTTATCCACACTTTTTGGATAACCACAGGGACCAAAAATGCAGTTTTGTTTTGTTTAAAACTTACATTAGCTTTACTTGTTTCTCTGCCTAGATTCTTGATCGTATATAATTTGGATTCGTTTATATGAAACTTTTATAAAGAAAATATAAATATTGATATTATAAACTCATACAATTTATAATGTTGACAAAGTGTTTTATTATTATTTTTATTTAATTTCTGTTTTTCATTTTGATTGACAAAATTGCAAAATGGTCCTTGTGGTTGTCAATTTTATGTGTTTTTTGTCCAAAACGAAATGTTGGTGCACCATTAGTCCAAAATTGGATATTTCCATTGTTTTTTGTCCCTATATACTTAAAAAGACCATTATGCCCTTATAATTTTTTTTTCCATTTTTTATTATCAATTTTTATTCAAAATAAAAAAAACCCAACACCATCCCCCCCCCTCTCACACACACACACACACACACACTAAATCTTCATTTGGGTTCTTTAACTTCATCTTCTTAAACACACACACACCCAAAATACACAAAAGTATGAAGATGCTCATTCGATGGAGAAAAAGAAATACGAATGGGAACAACCACAAGGTCGATCGATGGTCCAGTGGTCCATCTCTTGTGCTTTACTAACTCGGAAGAAGAGTGCGAAGGAAGGGGGCTCAATGTGGCTAGGGGTTTCGAAGGGAAGGAGGCCAGAAAAGAGTTCAGACAAGAAGCACGGCGTCGCAGGTGGTTCGGTGGCGTTTGATTTAACGGGGGTGGTGGCATTGGGTGGTGATGGCGGAGCTGTGATGGTAGCATGTAGCTCCGCCGCTTCCTCTCTCTTTAGTTAGGTAGCTTCACGAGGAACAGATACAAGGCAGCATCGACATTGGGGTGTTTGATGGTGGTGGGTCACGAGAGGGGGAGGCAGAGGAGCTGCCACAGTCGACTGTGGTGGCTCTCTTCGCCGGATAAGTGAGAAACGAGGGAGAGAGACGAGTTGGAGATGAAAGGGAGGTAGGGGAAGGGATTTCGACAACATCAGCTGTGGTGAGTGGTGGTGGTTTGCATCAACGATGGGTGGCAATCGACTTTTGGTTTTCTTGCTTGCTCTAGCGATTCATAACGGGGAAGGGGAAGTAGCGATCGGTGGGAGGTGTTGGTCGTTTATGGTGGAGCAAGGTGGCCAGAAGGACCATTGAGGTGGGCAGTAGAGTGGTGTAGCTTCTTCCTGCTCTTTTTCTGGCACTACAATGGAAGAGATGAGGGGTCGGTATTTTAAGAGATGGGTATAAAGATCATGAGAGAGACAGAGAGAAAGAGAGAGAGAGAGGGATGGGTTTATTTTGTTTTTGTTTTTTTTTATTATAAGAATAAGAGAATAAATAAAAGAAATTAAAATATAACTATTTAAGGGGCATATTAGTCATTTTAGGTGGGATGTGGACCAAAAACACAAAAAAATACAACCATATGGACCAAAACCATACAAGCTATCTAAAATTAGACTAGTGGTGCACAAACATTTCGTTTTGGACCAAAACTACAAAATTTTGCCAACCACATGGACCATTTTTGCAATTTTGTCTTTTGAGTGGGAGACACTCTACAAGTATCCATATTTCTATCGACTCTTTTGGACAAATCAATAGGCCCCTCCGACATTTTGAAGGCATGAAAGAAAAGTTTTGTTGTTTTGTAGGGTTAATTTTACTAAGAACATTTATAATAAGAGTATTGGGAATGAGACCGTTATTACCCGTTATTACCGACATGGACACGATTTAACGCTATAGTAACATGATGCACACCTCCCACCACCAGTGTTATGGTGACCCTCGTTGTCGTGACAACGGCTTGCAACACGTTTCATTTCCTTTGAATGCTCAATTGAACGTTGACGAACGGTCAAATTTAAAAAGAATATATATATATATATATATATATATATATATATATATATATATATATGACAAATCAATAGAAAATGCATAAAGCTAGAAAATTAATAGAAATACACTGATGGTCCCTATGGTTTTTTTAAAATTACATGTTTAGTACTAACTTTTTTATTTAATTCGGACACTTACCCCATCTTAATCTTCTTCTAGTTCCTATACAATCTCCGGTCACAGATCAAGTTCCCGGCGTCACCTCCGGTCACCATCTCCGGCCATAGATCCATAACCACAAAAATCACCCAAAATGCAAAACAAAACCACCAAACATTTCAATAATAAATCTTAAACACATCTATAATCAAACTCAAACCAAAACCAAAAATCCATGATGCAAAAATTGAAATTTTAACCGGAAGCAATACCCCCCAAATCAACGAATCCGCCTTTGAAAATTCACCAACATGAACAATGTATAACACAACAGATGAAATTTTAACTTACAATCTCTATTATTATCAAATTTTGAAACAACTTCCATAAAACACCAAATTCCACTTTCAAGAAACGTTATAAGAGAAAAACACCAAATTCCACTTTCAAGAAACGTTATTAGAGAAAGACATTATTTAATCAAAATTTCATCATGTTTATAAAGAACTTTATCTTCAACATAATTTTCATTCAAACTATAATCAATTAATTACTCATGCAAATTGTTGCTTCAATTCATGAAATCGGTAACAAATCCTGAATCAGATCATCAAATCCATTTAGACATTAAGAATTCTAATGAATCATATTTAATCAAGCAGTAAGAACATCAAAACCAAAAACGCAAAATCGAATACGAAATTTGAAATACAAACGCAAATCAAAACCGAAAACCCAAATGAAGACCACAATCGATTTCTAGAAATGGAAAACTAAATTGATTGAATTTTGAAAATGAAAACCAAAATCACAGAAAGCACGGAAAACAAAATTGATCGATTTCTGCAAATGAGTTTCGAGTTTCTCATTTCTCCAGATAGATAAGAGGGAGATAGATAGAGATGAGTATGTCGGCGGATCTAGAGTTTAGATCGACGGTTTATGGAGGTTTCCGACGGCGTCCGAAGACAATCTATGATGCAGATCAATGGTTGATTAAGAGCATCTTCATGGTTTTTGGTTTTTTGCAAATCTGTGGGGGATTACCTATCACAAATCACCATCTTAATCACAAGAGATTGAGGAGCAGGGAGTCGTTTTCAACAGAAGGGCACGATGTGGTGGTGGTCGGGTAAATCACAACAGGTTAAGGCAGTTATTGGTAGATCTATGGATAAGAGACTTTGATGGTGAAGGGTTAAATGAACTCAGCGATGATTAGTGTTACAGGAGAGAAAGCAGCAACGGTGGGGGTTGAAAGGCGGTGACGACGCAAGAGATTACCATATTAGTAGTAGGCGACGTAAAGTGGTGACATAGAGCTTTCCAATGACTGTAGTGGGATGTCGGTTTTCGGCGAAGGGATGGAGGCGGAAGTAAGGGCATGTAAAATAAACGATGATCTTTGTGGGGGAGGGTGGGCATGAGTTTTTTTGGAAATTTAGGGACCAAAATGTGTTTTTAATTAAATTATATGACAACTTTATTAATTATTTATTGAGACATGCTCATTGGGTCCTATATTTGTAACTTTAATATGTATTTTCTATTGATCTTTTAAATATATATATATATATATATATAAAATTGCAAAAATGGTCCTTGTGGTATGCATTTTTTTGGATTTTGGTTCAAACCACGAGTTTTTTGGATTGGTGGTCCTTTTGAGCTAGTTTGCTTGTAATTTTGGTCCCTTGGAAAACTGAAAAGACTAAAATGCCCTTTTTGATATATTTTGTTTAGATTTTTTATATTTAATTTAAAGGAAAAAGAAAATAAATAACTAATTTGGGCCCACCTCCCTCTCCTTCTCTCTTTCTTTCTTTCTTTCTTTCTTTCTTTCTTTCTCTCTCTCTCTCTCTCTCTCTCTCTCTCCTTGATTCCTCCACCCAAACACCCCCTTTTGTTGTTGTTGCTTCCCCTCTACTGGTGTTCCACCAGAACAGAAAAAAGAACCACAAGGGAGTTGTCGGAGCAACCTCCCTTACCATATCAGACGACAGGATCGCCTCTTCCCCCACTCCATTGTAAATCGCCACCATAAGACAAACTGCCACCACCTATGCAACTCCCTTCCTCCCTCATTTTCTTTCATGTTGATTAATCACTCCAAACACCCTACGATCACTTCGATCAATACCCCACATCCACAGCCGACAACAAAAAAGGAATGTAGCAGAGAAGAGCACCGGAGCAGCCTTATTACCACCACCATCTTCAGCCCATCACCACCACCGTTGCCCTGTTCCAGCCATCACCTTCAATTGTTCAACTAACCCACGGAGGTGAAGAACCCCCCTCCTTCATCTCTTGTGTTATAGGACAAAAACAACCACTCTCACCATTAATGGCGGCGAAAGCGATCGCCGTTTCTGCTACTCCTCTTCCCTGCGTATGAAGTCGCCGACGACGAGTTGAATGAGACTAAGAAGATCACTGGCCTTGAAAGTTCTTCCTTAAACCACTGCCTAGTCACCTCACTGAAACTACTTTGCTCCTTTGATCTGTGGCTGCTGATTGGAGATTAAACCATAGGGGTAACCGAAGATCGACTTTCCTCCTATCGATCTATAAAGCCTTTAGCGAACCACCCGCTCCCGCCTTGGTCGTTGCCACTGTGAGGACTCCAACCATCGTCAGCCACTGATTTCGATCACCACCAACTCCTCCTTCCTCCCTTTTGTCATTCCCGTCGAGTGTAAGTTGAAAACAAAGCAGCAAAAATGGTCGATATTTTAAGAGAGGAGTATAAAGGTAGAGAGAGAGAGAGAGAGAGATAAGCGGGCCCACTTTTATATTTATTAATAATAACAATTTTAAAAAGTAAAAGAAAAATGAAAACTAAATTCATTAAGGGTATAATAGTCATTTTAGTTTGGACAGGGACTAAAACTGCAACCAAACTAGGTCAAAAGGACCATCAATCCAAAAAAACTCGTGGTTTGGACCAAAACCCCAAAAAATACATACCATAGGGACCGTTTTTGCAATTTTGTCATATATATATATATATATATATATATATATATATATATATATATATAAAGAGAGAGAGAGAGAGAGAGAGAGAGAGATATCAAAGATCAATAGAAAATATATAAACTTGAAAAAAAACCCTAAAAATACATAAAAAAAAATAGATTAGATATTTTAAAATATTTTTTTTCTTTGTATTTGTATTAATTTTCTAGGTTTTAGGATTTCCAAACATTTATGTATTTTCTATTGATTTGCCCCCCCCCCCCCCCCCCCCCACACACACACACACATATATAAATATATGTGTGTGTGTGTCAAGTAGATAAACCTACTCAACTCTCACACACACCACAAATACCATTTTTAAGGTTATTATTTTAATCTCACCCCACCCCAATGCAATTTCCTCCATCACCCACATTCAACAAAACCTTGTTGGCCGACACCGATAAGATTTTGGATAATATCGAAGAGATCTCCCAGCCATGACGACCAGTAAGACGCGACATAGTGAAGCGTGCTAAAAAACATGTGGATGAAGTTGAAAAAAAGACACATGAATTGGCGAACTTCAAGAGAAGTTTGACACACACAACTTAATAGCAAAAAAAATAGTTAAAGTACAACGTAAACGTTTGGAATTCCTTCGTAGGCAAGCATGGGAGGAGAATGAGCAATCCACGCAAGCACAGATGACGAATCAATTGACAATTCTTCTGTCTAGCGAGAAAGGCTTATCGCGCCGAGATTTGTAAGTGTTTCAAGCGATGAATGATAAGATTTGTAACACTTATTTGGGCAATTAGGACTATTGTTTATGTTTTTATTAAATTAAGACTATTGTTTATGTATTTACTAAGTTAAGATTGTCGTATTTTTTTCTTGTTATGTTATTTTTTTAAATATTATGTATAGTTAAAAATTTATTTAAATAGCATGATTTAATAATTTATATATTTTTTATAATTATTAAAAAAACATATCAAAAATAAATAATGACATGAAAATTAGTGGGTGTTACAACATTTTATAATATGATGATTGTTTCCTTAATTTGTATTATAACATTATGAGTAATGTGATATGTGAGGCGACATATTTTTAGTGTTATAATACGTGATAACATATTGTCCATACATCGTAGTCTAAGAAAAACTTTCTTAAAATGTGAATTTTTTAAAGACCTTTTAAAAAACTTATGATCGATAGTAAATATTTTTTCGAATGTAGTTTTTTTCATAAAAACTTGTTAACTAACAAGCTCTTAAAAATAAGCTTTTTCAATAAGTGTTTTTGTTTTTATTTATTTTGGAGATGTGAACAACAATATAATATAAATATTACCAAAATCCGTAATTCCATTAATTTCTTGTCAGTTTTTACAAATTAGTTTTTCAAAAAAAAATTGCAATTTATTTCATGCAAATATGGTTGTAAACAAATTTAAAAATCCATTTTTATTATTTTTCACAAACTAGAAATACGAGTCTATAAATAATTAATGCTTTTCCTACTATAAGTTATATTTGCCCTGTTATATACACATAATTTCCAAAACAGGGGATGATACCCCTAGTTTTTCAATAATTTGGACAATCGTTTGTATAATCTTTAGAGTAAATTACAAAAATGGTCTTTTCAGTTATGTGGTTTTTTTAATCTAGTCCACTTTTCAGTTGTAATGCTAATTGTCCTCAGTGTTCTATTGTAATGCTAATTGTCCTTGATGTTAATCTCTTATAATCTTAAGCGGCAGATCAAACGTCCCACGTATGTGATTTATGTATAGTGATTTTAGAACGATATCTATACGACTTGTTCAAAAATGTTCTGATATCTCGTTCTTATTCGAGATATCTTTTATACAAGCTTGTCTTAAAAGTATGATTGTTTCGTTTCATTCTTATTTTTAAATATGTGGATTTGAATTAAAGTACGTGAAGCGCAAAATAGTTAAAAATTAGTTTAACATAAAGACATACTTTTGGGTTTATTCAATATCATATGATGATGGTATATACAAGTGGTGGACATTCTTTTTTTGGAGCCCATGACAATATCTTTTGAGGATCTCTATGTGGATCTTGACTTTTTGTTGCTTCTGTATGTTTCATTTTAAGTTAATAGAATAAACTATAAAGAGTGAATTACACTTTTTGTCTATGTTGTTGATATGGTATGTATGTTTAGTTTTGTTTTCGAATTTTGACATCTCGTAATTTTATGGTTGCAAATTCAGTAACAGTAATAGTTTTTATCCCGCTTACCGTTCATACACATCCATTTATTAATGACATTTATACCCTTATTTTTTATTTTCTTGGACTATTTCTTTTGAAAAAGAAAAATTAAACAACCCTAAAAATAAAATTATGTATGCTCCTGTCCTGGGAGCTCCAAAAGAAACTCTTCGCTTCCTACCATCCCCAATGTCGACGTTGACATCTCTCTCTCTCTCTCTCTCTCTCTCTCTCTCTCTCTCTCTCTCATTTACACACATCCTAATTAAAATTTTAAATATTTTTATTGGTTGAAATTGTAATGTTTTCTGAAAAAAAATATATATATATATATACTAGCCATTTACCCGCGCAAACCGTCGGACGCAAATAGTTTTTTCGGCAATTATTTCTGTATGGAAACATATATGATTGGGCATCCATCTTTGACAAAAGGTAATGAAAAAGTAAACTATTAGTTTGGAAACATATATGATTTGATAATTTGTTTATTTTCAGGACGAAAACCATCTATGTACCATATATGTAAGGAAGAAAATTGAACAAAAACAAAAAATCTGGAAACCACAAAGACCATTTATGTAATTTTGTCTAATATTTATTAAGATTTTCAAATATAATTTCTTTTGTGAAATAGTTTTCTTTATGTTTAAGGTTCGGCGTTTCGGAGAATAGTTAACCGCATAAATTTAGAGAATAGTTAACTACATAATATGGCGACAATGAATGGTTTCCTTTCGGTATATATAGTTTCGTCAATAGTTTAATCAAAGTATAATGCTTAAAATAAGAAAAAAAATATATTAAAGAAAAATCAAAGTAAGATTATATGTAAAACAATAAACTGAAGTACATTGATATTTCTTGCATTTAAACACAGTAAATAGCAAAATACCAAATAAAAATAAGTTAAGTGACAAAAGATAGAAATTTGGAATACAAAACGTTACATATCTTTAATATAGGAGAAAAGGAAAATTTAAAATAAAAAAGCCATTTGAACATGAAATGTAACACCAATCCTTTAACCATCCAAACATTTAAAAAACATATAATATAAGTAACTTTGTTAAAATCATGCTTTAATCCTCTAAGTCACATAAAATTGACTCGGTATTCCTATACAAAACACTACAACAACATACCTTCAACAACAACATCATGTTACCTATTTCTCCATATATTGTAAATAAGAAGGGTCTATGGTAGTTTTTCAAAAGTCAATGTGCCCTACCTAGGCGATAACAATTTAATTTTTGTAAAATCTCATGTTCATTCATTTGCAATATCATTAAATCAAACACTAAACACATCTCCAAACGCTACTGACTACTTTTATAATAGAACAAATAAAACATACCACAGTGAGTAGAGAAGCATGATCTCAGCTACAAGTAACCATATAATTACACTTATAAGGTATCCAACAATCCATTTTAACACAAAAAGAGTCATTTTCTACCTTGGCAATGCCACTTTTCCCATTAATGACATCTCTTCCCTGAAAACAGATTCTACTTAGTAGTTTGAATCACTAACTAATTCTAATTAGTAGTTTGAAAACGCCATTATATGAAACAATTTAGATAAGATTCAAGCATCATTCAACAATGGTAAATTAGAAAGCACCTTTAATTTCAAAAACAAAGTCAAATTATCAATAAACCGACCCAAAAATTCAAAAGCCTTCAAGATCGTAAGACTTTGAGCCAGGTTGTCTAGGAGAAACTATAAAAAATACTAAAATATAAATGAATCAATATGATAAAAAAAACCTAATATATTAACATGTTTTAAACATTATTTAATAGATGAAAAGGTAAATAATATATAGTATTGAGGGAGTACTTTCATCCTGGTATTCTTTTACTGCATCATGAAAAGCCTAGGTCTGATGGACTTGTTGGGTCTTTGTCACTATACAAAGCTATATACAAAAAAAACATAGAATCAACATAAAGAAATATATTTATGAAATCTATGTTTAGGGAACCCGGAAATGTGATTAGGGTACAATTAGCAAAAGTTTTAAAGGGTACGGTGATAGAAAAGGTTTTAACCTCAACCATCAACCTTTTTGTTGTAGTTTACAAATCCACCATACTATATTGCGATTTTCAAGATAGGAAAAATGAACTTACAGCAATACAGATCTTACCCAACATAATTAAGCTTCCATTTATGTTTAAACACAACTTTGGTGCCTGCATAACACACACATACACATATACACACACAGAGAGAGAAAGAAAGCGAGAGAGAGAGAGAGAGAGTGAGAGAGAAAGAAAGAGAGAGAGAGAGAGAGAGAGTACCTTATACAACCAAAATCAAATCATCTCTGATATTAAGAAAAAGACGATGAAAGGGTGGCAAGGTTCATGGTGAATAAAGAAGGATGGGCGGCGACGGCGATTAGTGGTGTTGAGTGCTAATTCTACAAGCACTTATGTTACCATTTCCAGTCATAAGCCTTGAGGTAGATTAGTAGATGCTACCACCAGAACCACCTCTGCCTCTGGTACCTCCCTATCTTCTTTACCTAATTTTCCTGAAAATACAGAAATCAACTTCAAGATTTCTAAATCAAAGGAAGTTTAATATGATTTTTAAAAAAATGGGAACTTTGGGATATTACATGCCGTGAAGCTTAAAAATGAAACAACATTAATGAAATTGTTGGATTAGTGTCTAAGTCCATAACTATTTTGGTATGTACTTGACCCGATGGTGCATGGTCATTTTGGGTTGCCTTCACCAAAGCAACTTGATAGGATGAATTATGGAGAGAAAGGATTAATTATGATTTATCAATATATTATGAGAATAATATATTAAAGGAGAAATCATATTGTTTAATTAATATTAGTCAATAATTAATAAGAATTAAGTTTGTGGCTAAAAGACATTAATTAAACTTAAGGGACTAGAACTGTCAATTGTATGATAGTTGAATATTGAGCTAATGGACTCCATATTAGAGGGGTGGACGAATTCTATGGGGAACCCCATTAGAAATCGTCCTAGGCCTCTAATGAGGGAGTCCATGGGTTGCTTAGGGCCTAAGCATCCAAATTAGGGTTTCCTTGTTAGATAACCCTAATAGCCTCACTATTTAAAGGACCCTTGAGACTCAAAAACGTGGTGAACTAATTGATTAGGGTTTCCACACGTTTTGGGCAGCCTCCCCTCTCCTTATTCTTCATCCTCTTGCTCTTGGTGTTTGTAAACCATTAGAGGAGTGACATTTGTGACTCTAAGCTTTCTAAAGTCATTACTAGGAGGATTTGAGATTGTTATTGCTACATAACAATCAAGGTAAGATCTAAACCCCATTTATAAGTTAATTTGATTAATTGTATGCTAGATCTAAGGTTTAAAGTCTTGGATGAATTGCATGTACAATAGAGAAACCTAGATCCAAGCATTAGGGTTTGCATGAGCACATAGGATGTTCTTATGGCTAAAACCCATCAGTGGTATCAGAGACTAGATTGGTTTCTATTGTATTGATGCCTTGGTTATTTTTTCAAGCTTCAAAAATCGATTTTTTGGCTCCCTGACTGATGAACTCGGCGAGTTCCAATGTGGACTCGGCGAGTAGCTCCAACTCGTCGAGTACATAGAGGAACTCAGCGAGTTCGAGCGTCAGTTAGGCAGATTTTCAGGATTTTTACCTATTTTGACTTAGGATAATTGCCATAATTGTTTAAAATTAATAAAATACAAATTTCATTGATTCCTTATGATTATCTTTGTCAAAATAAAAGATTTTTGTCATCTAATTAGATAATTGTTACCTTATTTGATAAATGTTAAATTATTTGAATTATTTGATCACTATCTTGCAAGAATTTGAACTAGATCTAATTAGATAACCACCAATTAATTGTTAGTTGCCTTATTTGAATTATGTGATCTAGAATATTCTTGACAAAGCTTGGAAAAGTTTCAAATTAATCCCTTTAGGTTTTATAGTTTAAATTTGAACTTAAAAGTTTTGTTTTTGAAATTTAAATAAGTTAAATCCTAATGTTTTGAAATGTTTCAAAACTTGCCCTCAAGTTTTGGAATTTAAAAGTTGATTAAAAGTTTAATTTGGAAATGTTAAATTCTAAAACCCTAGTATTGTTTTGAAAAGTACATATCACACCCTTATGGTTTATTAATTAATTAAAGTGTATAATTATTAAATTAGTCCACCTAGTATTTTAAAAGTGTAAAATATACCATATACTATATATATCATTAAAAATCTAATATTATATATGTATGAGTAAAGTGTCAAGTCTTACCGTTAGTAGGCCTCATTCACGAAGCTAGTCTATTAGGGGTGTTTAAGGAAATTGCCTATAAAATGGCGATTAAATGGGTATCCACTCTTACCCACCGCACTCTTGACTAGTGGAGGGTCGTTAGTCGAACGGGTAGGATATGACAGAAACCTTCCATTATAAGTATAATGAAGTACAAAAGTAACTAAATTTTTTACAAATTCTCAATCTTAGTTACTCTAGGCAAAAGTGAATTGATGCAATTCCATAAAATTACACTTTGTACCCTTGTGAAGACGTTAGTGGAGCGTGTGTGGTTAACCGGCACACTAAATGGGTCTAAGCAAAGGTAGCAAAGGGTGACTCAATGTTTGTCATAGTTTGGTGGAGCGTGTGTGGTTAACCGACACATCGAATAGGTGATTGTAACATGTGGGGGCACCATGTAAGTTTGCATGGTTATTCATACCCTGTTTTGTGATCCTCGGCATCCCAGTCACAAATCAAGGGGCATATCGAGATTTAAACATGCCATTGAAAAGTTCAATGAATCTCAAAGGATCTAGGAGTTTTCAATGCATTTAAAACTTAATCTGTTTTTCGTTTTTCATGGTGGAAAATTAGTGAATCGTCATTCACTTACCTTCAAATGTTCTGCAATTTGGGTTACGGCATCCCTCTCCCAAGTTGTGGAATATTGTGTTGGGTCATAGCCTTAGTATCTCATTTCGGTGATTTATTAAGGACTCAATCAATCAACTAACTTGAATTTGTTTTCTCCCGTTTTGTAGATGTCAAAGTATGACAACTATGGTATTCCCAAATCCTGTGGAACAAGCTTTCCACATGAAGATGATATTCCACGATTCGATTGAGGAACAAGAGATCATGCTTCACTTCCTCCACCTCCTCCAATTATTCTCCCTAACCCACAAGTTCGAAGGCTTGAAAGGTTCAAGCTCACTCAAGCCCTTTTGGCAAGTCAACATGAAGAAGGAAAGTCGGTGTGTGCACACGTCCTAGAGATGAAGTCACACATTGATAGGTTAAGAATGTTGGGATCCGTTGTCTGTGAGGAGCTGGCTGTTGACTGGGTTCTTCAGTCACTTCCTAACTCATATAGTGAGTTCGTAAGAGAGTACTATGTGATGAACCACGAAGTGAACCTTATAGATCTCACCTACATGCTTATTGCTGCTGAATCAGCGATGATTTGGCGCACTGGAAAAGCAAAGTTGATTGGTGGATCGGCCTTCCAGACCTCTATGGATATAGGCAATGGCAACGAAAGGCATGCCATGATCAAAAAGTTTGATCATAAGAGAGAGGCAAAGTCAGATGTAGTTTCGTGTGTTGTTCCAAAAGAGTCAATTTGCTTTTATTTCCAAGAGAAGGGGCATTGGAGACGAAGTTGTCCTATTTATCTAAGAGATCTAAGAGATGGGAGAGTTAAAACGTATGGCTCTGCTTTAGGTAAATTCCATTAACTAACTCTTTTAAGTTCCTATTCTAGATTCTTAATACATGATGTGATAAGATTATATTTCGATGTCTTGTAGGATCGAAGAAAAGAGAGAAAGCTTAAGGGAAGAAGTGAGCGGAATTTAATCGTGAAGAAATGGATTTCGATCGCATTACTTGAAGATTAGAATCCTAAGCTACTACTTAGAGTTAGAAGAGATTGCTAAGAAATATATGTATTAGCATAGTTTTTCAATGAGTTGCATTGTAAGGACAAATTTTTCTGCAATAAAATAAATTTTGATTTTGTTTATTTATTTATCCTTGCAATGGCATGTATGAAAAATTGATGTTTGAATGTTTCTATTATTAGCAATAATGGATTTGATTCTTAATTATGTTATTTGTGGAAATGTCGAAAATTTACCAAACAGGGAGAGTTTCTCATCACCCAAGGTTCAATTGGATAGAAACTTGGAATCATACAACGAGTATTGCATGATGAATGAGAAATTTCATATTTGGAAATTAGACTAATTCGTTGACAAAGTGTCAAGTGAAGGACTAGGACATCAAGTACACAAGGTTGTGTGTTGATCAAGTCCACCACAAGAGTGACAAAGATATTCGTCATGATTTACTAAAGGTTTAGTGAATATGATTATACTTATAAGATTAAGTATAATTCTGAATTGATTGAAAGAGTTTAAATCAATGGCAGAACGAATAAGAAGAATCAAGTAGGCAGAAAGATAAAGGTTTCGTTATTCTAAGAAGAAGGGAGAGTACCTTTTATTATGTTTTTTATGATAAGTCTTAGTGATTAAGAACCATATCTCAATTGATCCTCAAAGTGAGTCTTAGTGCAATTGTATGTCTAAGAAGAGCGAATCGAGAATTGAAGAAATGGTTAAATCAAGAAGCCAATCATACTTCGTTCCAAAACAAGTCTTAGAGTTAAGATTGTGACAATTGAGTGACAAGTATTTGGAAGGTTTATAACATTCATCAAATGTGGAAAGTTGTGATGTCTTGGATAAGACAAAGACCAACTAGGACCAATTTTATGAAATGCGTTGTTTTGATAAAAGCTACACTAACTCTTGAATATTCGTTTGTCAAGAAATGTTTATTGACAAGAGAATCTTATATGTCAAGGAGTCAGTGGGAGTCTTAATGGTCTTGAAAGGTTTCAAGAACAAATCAAAATTAAACCTTATCGATCATCACTAGCACACGACTTGAGGTTTACGACCCATCGTGTTGACAATATTTTTTATGTGCGGTTCCAATTGAGTTAATTATGCATGTGAGTTCTATGAGTTCTCATTTGAATGAATAAAAGGCAAGGACCTTGATCAATGAAAAGTACATTGATAAGAAAGGATGAGCTGCTTAACTACTTGGAAGACATGGTGGGCAGCCGCGTTACCATAAGGCAAGAAATCAAGATTGAGAAGGTTCGGTCCATATGAGTTTGAATTTTTCGTAAACTTTGGTTTTGACAAATTCACATGGATAGGAACACATACACCATTAAAATCTAAGTGTCATAAGATTCCCTCCTTCATGAAGATGACTGTGAGGAAATGCTTTCACTAAGAGAGATTTTAAGAAGATAGTGATTGTGAAATTGTATTCTCGAATTCGATTATGGTTACGGTATCCCTTTCCATAATTTGAATTGTGAGATTTGGCAATTAGTTTGAATTGTTTAGACACACATATGAGCTATCTAAGGCAAAGGTGTATAAGTTTAAGAAGCTTAAATAAAGGATTATCATATCAAAGCTAGTGGGAGCATAAGTGTTATGCTTATTTGATAATAATCATCATGATAGTGGGAGCACAAATGTTGTGCTTGTATGATTATTAAAACAAGTATTGCAAGTTAGCAATATTAATTATAGAAAACAACAGTTACACTTTGCAAAGTCGCAATGGTTGAATAGTTGTTTTGCTATAATTAAGGGATAGAATATTATGTTTCGTTTCAAATCTAAAGGCTTAGGTTGTGGAATGTTAATAAATTTAGTCAAGGATACATAGTGCGTTCTCAATTTTCAATTATGATTATGGCATCCCTCTTCATAGTTCGAATTATGAGAACGTGACACATAAAATATTATGGCAAAAGATTGATAAAGTATCATATCTTTATGTAAGAACATTATGCATCGTGTACCATACGCTTCGGGTAAAGGATCGATTGCAAATGCTATAATATTTGACCATTCTAAAATTTTCCAAATATCTAGCGCATTTAGAGGGAAAAAGGACAAGAATCAGTTTTGACTAAGATAATTAAACAACTATCAAAGGACAATCCAAAGCTCGCTGAGGATTGGTCGCTTGTGAGTAGTTGGAAGTATGATATTGGATGGACCATATCGACATTATTATGAATAGATAAGATTCTATTAAGAATGAATTGTCATATGGCAAATATGGAAATGTTTCCATATTGGGAGTTGGATATTGAAAATCTATGTCTAGATTAGAAATTTTATGCAAAAGGATGTTCAAAGGAATGTACTTTGAGTGAGAGACATCATGTCTATGGAATTTTACTGTAACAATCTCAAATAGAGAACTTTGTAATTTCATTAGCAATAGTCATTGTAACTTTTGTACTATGGCATTACGAAAGGATCATTGCATAAAATGTTAGAATCTAACATATTCTATAAGTGGCAAGAATTTGATACTCTTTCACTTGTGAAAAGGATTAGGAATTGTGAAATGAGTATGATTGGAAATGTGTTCATTTGATCTATTTCACAAAGTAAGAACCGTAGGTAAACATTGTGTGCATGCTAAGAGCATGGGACAAGTGTAGTAATAATTCAAGTAAGAAGTTGATTACCCGAAACAACAAATAATGAGTAATCGATATGGTGATAAATAAAGGTGTTTTATTTATACTCAAAGGTTTGAGGCCATATGGGATTAGTATTATTCTTGTGTTTCACTTTGCATGTTTTGACTTCCTGAATAATTTAATTGGTTCAAAACAGTCAAATTATTCGAACGGGCCACAGTCGTTCGTATGTTGGAAGTAGGTACGAATGAAGACTGTTGTGAATTGGTGTGTGGATTGTCTAAAGTGTATTAGACATAAGCAAATGTTTGCTGCAACGTTCATGAGTGCTTATGAATACGATTTGAGCATTGGATTAAACCCACGCTCACTTGGATCACTTCATGGATTTTATCACGAGTGATTAGTGAGACGATAACATCTTATATTCTTGAAACCGAGATGTGTGAGTTGTATCTTGCAAGTCGGTTGCACATTGATAATATGTAAACGCACCAGTAACTTGGTGTTATAAAACATATTTTTGTGTGTGGTTCGGTAATTGAGTGCAAGCGAGCATTGAGTCAAAGTTTATCCGTTCCTTTTATCCAAAATTAGGATAAAAACGATATCTTTGGGCCCCTCGATAATTTAGTGATGGCACCTAAGCGCTTGGCCAAGCCGGGACTAATTTGATGTGTTCAATTGTAGTCTGTTGTCAGTCGTCATAAACCGAAAGTCGGGAAATAGTATAGAGAGAATGATTAAGTTCATGTCTCATATCTATACAATATCTAGAATGGAGGAATATATGATCCCTTATCTAAAGGACACGCGTATCTGATAAGATCAGAGTTGACAGCGGCTTTCGAAAACTACGATTGCAGATCAGGATCTAAAGTCATACGCAGAATAGTTATTAGACTTATCCAAGTGGGAGACTGTTGGATTAGTGTCTAAGTCCATAACTATTTTGGTATGTACTTGACCCGATGGTGCATGGTCCTTTTGGGTTGCCTTCACCAAAGCAACTTGATAGGATGAATTATGGAGAGAAAGGATTAATTATGATTTATCAATATATTATGAGAATAATATATTAAAGGAGAAATCATATTGTTTAATTAATATTAGTAAAAAATTAATAAGAATTAAGTTTGTGGCTAAAAGACATTAATTAAACTTAAGGGACTATAATTGTCAATTGTATGATAGTTGAATATTGAGCTAATGGACTCCATATTAGAGGGGTGTATGAATTCTATGGGGAAACCCATTAGAAATCGTCTTAGGCCTCTAAGGAGGGAGTCCATGGGTTGCTTAGGGCCTAAGCATCCAAATTAGGGTTTCCTTGTTACATAACCCTAATAGCCTCACTATTTAAAGGACCCTTGAGACTCAAAAACGTGGTGAACTAATTGATTAGGGTTTCCACACGTTTTGGGCAGCCTCCCCTCTCCTTATTCTTCATCCTCTTGCTCTTGGTGTTTGTAAACCATTAGAGGAGTGACATTTGTGACTCTAAGCTTTCTAAAGTCATTACAAGGAGGATTTGAGATTGTTATTGCTACATAACAATCAAGGTAAGATCTAAACCCCATTGATAAGTTAATTTGATTAATTATATGCTAGATCTAAGGTTTAAAGTCTTAGATGAATTGCATGTACAATAGAGAAACCTAGATCCAAGCATTAGGGTTTGCATGAGCACATAGGATGTTCTTATGGCTAAAACCCATCAGAAATAATCATACTTTTTCAATGCCTCTAGGGCTTCGTTGCTAGTCCGAAAGAGGTAGCAATTGATCACTTTTTCTTCATCATCATCTTCAATCGCTACTCAAGAGGACTACTTTGTGGAGTTGATTTGATGAAGTAAGAATCAAATAGAATCAAAACTAAAAAGAGATGATATTCAAATCAAAACCAGATATTAACAACAAGAAAAAAGGGAATACATGACTTGCCTCGTCTCTCTGTTAGGCTTTTCTTCCGAAATACCTGCGTTTACAGAACAAGGTTTTTCGGATTTGGGGATTTCAAATTTGAGATTTTAGATGTAGAGGTATAAGATCTTAGATGTAGTCAGGGATGCATTTATGGTTTGTTAAAGGAAGAAGTAAGCACCTGAAGGCAGTTGTGGTTGGTTTTATTAGAGTAACAAATGTAGGTCGTTGAAGGCGAAAGGAGGCAGGACATGAGAGGAGTGAGATGTGGGTTCAATGATAGTGTAGTGCTCCAACGAAGGGGAGATAGATTGTGTAGCGATTCTGGTGTCGGATTTGATGGGTTTTGGTCATAAGAACATCCTATGTGCTCATACAAACCCTAATGCTTGGATCTAGGTTTCTCTATTGTACATGCAAGTTATCCAAGACTATAAACCCTAATTCTATCATACAAGTAATCATATTAACATAAGAATGGATTTAAGATATTACCTTGATTGTTATGTAGCAATAACAATCCCAAATCTCCTTGTATTGACTTTAGAAAGCTTAGAGTCACAATTGTCACTCCTCTAATGGTTCACAAACACCATAAGCAAGAGGATGAAGAGGAGAGAGGATGGAGGCTGCCCAAAAACGTGTTCTAACCCTAGAATAAAGCTTCACCACGTTTTTGGGTCATAAGGGTCATATATATAGTAAGGCTATTAGGGTTATCTAACAAGGAAACCCTAATTTTGATGCTTAAGCCCTAAGCAACCCATGGACTCCTTTAATTAAGGCCTTGGACGATTTCCTTATGGGCTTCCCCATAGAATTCGTCCACTCCTTAATTTAAGACAATCCATAGCCCAAATTGCAATTATCCTATAATTACAATTCCAGTCCCTTAAGTTTAATTAATCTCTTTTAGTCACAAAACTAATTACCAATTAATTATTGACTAGTATTAATTAAACAATATGATTTCTCCTTTAATATATTATTCTCATAACATATTAACAAATCATATTTAATCCTTTCTCTCCATAATTCATCCTATCAAGTTGCTTTGGTGAAGGCAACCCAAAAGGACCATGCACCATCGGGTCAAGTACATACCAAAATAGTTATGGACTTAGACACTAATCCAAGAGTCTTCCACTTGGATAAGTTTAATAACTATTATGCGTATAACTTCAGATCCTGATCTGCAATCGTAGCTTTCCAAAGCCGCTGTCAACTCTGATCATATCAGATACGCGTGTCCTTAGATAAGGGATCATATATTCCTCCATTCTAGATATCATATGAGATATGATTTCAAATCATTCTCTTTGTACTATATCTCGATTCCCTATTTATGACGACTGACTAATTGAACAAATCAAATTAGCCCTAGCCCGGCCGAGCATTTACGTTTGTCATCACAAAATCATTGAGGGGCCCAAAGATATCGCTTTTATCCTACTTTGGATAAAAGGAACAGATAAACTTTGATACAATGCTTGCTTGCACTTACTCACCAAATCACACACAACAATATGTTTTATAACACCAAGTTACTAGTGCGTTTACATATTATCAATGTGCAACCGATTTGCAAGATACAATTCACACATCTCGGTTTCAAGAATATAAAATGTTATCGTCTCACCAATCACTCGTGATACAATTCATGGAGTGATCCAAGTGAGCGTGGGTTTAATCCAATGCTCAAATCATATTCATAAGCACTCATGAACGTTGCAGCAAACATTTTCTTATGCCTAATACTCTTTTAGACAATCCACACACCAATTCACGACATTCTTCATTCATATCTACTTCCAACATATGAACGACTGTGGCCCGTTCGAATAATTCGATTATTCTTAATAAATTCAATTATTCTGGAAGTCAAAACATGCAAATGTGAAACACAAGAATAATACTAATCCCATATGGCCTCAAACCTTTGAGTATAAATAAAACTCCTTTTATTTATCACCATATCGATTACCCATTATTTGTCGTTTCGGGTAATCAACTTCTTACTTGAATTATTACACTTGTCCCATGCTCTTAGCATGCACACAATGTTTACCTATGGTTCTTACTTTTGTGAAGTAGATCAAATTGAACACATTTCCAATCATTCTCATTTCACAACTCCAAATCCTTTTTCATAAGTGTGAGAATATCAAATTCTTGCCACTTATATAATATGCTAGATTCTAACATTTTATATAATGATCCTTTCGTAATATCACTGCACCAAAGTCACAAAGACTATTGCCAATGAATTACAAAGTCCTTTAACGGAGATTGTTACAAGATAATTCCTTAGGTATGATGTCTCTCACTCAAAGTACATTCCTTTGAACATCCTTTTGCATAAAAGTTTCTAATCTAGACATAGATTTTCAATATTCAATTCCCAATATGGACACGCTTCCATATTTTCCATATGACAACTCATTCTTAATAGAATCTTTTCTATTCATAATAATGTCGATATGGTCGATCCAATATGGAAACATTTCTATAATTTTCATATGACAACTCATTCTTAATAGAATCTTTTCTATTCATAATAATGTTGATATGGTCCATCCAATACCATGCTTCTAACTACTCACAAGCGACCAATCCTCGTCAAACTTTGGATTGTCCTTTGATAGTTGCTTAATTATTTTAGTCAAAACCAATTCTAGTCCCTTTTCCCTCTAAATGCGCTTGACATTTGGAAAATTTTAGAATGGTCAAACATTAAAGCATTTGCAATCGATCCTATACCCGAAGCGTATGGGACACGACGCATAATGTTTTATTTGCTATGTTCTCAAAATTCGAATTGTGAAGAGGAATGCCGTAATCATAATCGAAATTTTAAGAACACTATGTACCCTTGACTAAATTTATTAACATTCCACAACCTAAGCTTTTAGATTTGAAATGAAGCATAATATTCTCTCCCTTAATTATAGTAAAACAACTATTCCATCCTTACAACTTTGCAAAGAATGACTCTTGTTTTCTATAATTAATATTGCCAACTTGCAATACTTTCCTTAATAATAATACAATCATAACATTAATGCTCCCACCATCATGATGATTATTATAAACATAACACTTATGCTCCCACTAGCTTTGACATGTATTCAGAAACCAGCTTAACTTCTAGAAAATCAATACTTATTGAATTTCTTAAGTTCATGTTTCTAATACTTAGTGCTTTGATAATCTTTTATCAAGTTTATACACGTTTCTCTTAGATAGCTCTTATGTGTGTCTAAACAATTAAGACTAATTGCCAAACTTCACAATTCAAATTATGGAAAGGGATACCGTAACCATAATTGAATTCGAGAAATGCAATTTTACAATCACTATCTTCTTAAAATCTTTCTTAGTGAAAGCATTTCCTCACAATCATTTTCATGAAGGATGAAATCTTATGACACTTAGATTTAAATGGTGTATTTGTTCCTATCCATGTGAATTTGTCAAAACCAAAGTTTACGACAAATTCAAACTCATATGGATCGAACTTTCTTAATCTCGATTTCTTGCCTTATGGTAGCACAACTGCCCACCATGTCTTCCAAGTAGTTAAGTAGCTCACCTTTTCTTATCAATGTACTTTCCATTGATCAAGGTCCTTGCTTTTTATGCATTCAAATGAGAACTCATAGGACTCACATGCATAATTAACTCGATTGGATTGGCACAGAAACAAAATAATGTCAACACGATGGGTTGTAAACCTCAACTCGTGTGCTAGTGATGATCGATAAGGTTTATTTTGATTTGTTCTTGAAACCTTTCAAGACCATTAAGACTCCCACTGACTCCTTGACATATAAGATTCTCTTGTCAAAACATTTCTTGACAAACAAATATTCAAGAGTTAGTGTAGCTTTTATCAAAACTCTTCATAAATTGGTCCTAGTTGGTCTTTGTCTTATCCAAGACATCACAACTTTCCACATTTGATGAATGTTACAAACCTTTTTAATACTTTTCACTCAATGTCACAATCTTAACTTTAAGATTTGTTATTGGAACGAAGTATGATTGACTTCTTGATTTAACCATTTCTTCAATCCTTGATTCCTCTTCTTAAACATACAATTGTACTAAGACTCACTTAGAGGATCAATTGAGATATAGTTCTTAATCATTAAGACCTATCATAAAGCATAAAAGCTACTCTCCCTTCTTCTTAGAATGGAGAAACTCTTATCTTTTTGCCTACTTGATTCTTCTTATTCGTTTTGCTATTGATTTAAACTTTTTCAATCAATTCATAATTACACTTAATCTTGTGAGTATAATCATATTTACTAAACCTTTAGTGAATCATGACGAATATCATTGTTACTCTTATGGTGGACTTGATCAACACGCAACTTTGTGTGCTCGATCTCCTAGTCCTTCACTTGACACTTTGTCAATGAATTAGTCTAATTTCCAAAATATGAAATTTCTCATTCATCGTGCAACCAAGTTGCATGTTTCCAAGTTTCTATCCAATTGAAACTTGGGCGATGAGAAACTCTCCCTATTTGGTAAATTCTCGACTTTCCATAAATAACATAATAAGAACCAAATCCATTATTGCTAATAATAGAAACATTCAAACATCAATTTTTCATATACGCCATTGCAAGGATAAATAAATAATCAAAATTTATTTTATTGCGGAAAAATTTTGTCCTTACAATGCAATTCATTGAAAAACTATGCTAATACATCTTTCTTAGCAATCTAATTCTAACTCTAAGTAGTAGCTCAAGAATCTAATCTTCGAGAAATGCGATCGAAATCCATTCCTTCACGGTTAGATTCTGCTCACTTCTTCCCTTAAGCTTCCTTTCTTTTCTTCGATCCTACAAAACATCAATTGTAATCTTATCACATTATGTATTAAGAATCTAGAATAGAAGCTTAAAAGAGTTAGTTAATGGATTTTACCTATATTAGAGCCATACGTTTCGACTCTCCCATCTCTTAGATCTCTTAGGTAAATAGGGCAGCTTCGTCTCCAATGCCCTTTCTCTTGGCAATAAAAGCAAATTGACTCTTTTGGAACATGAAATGGAACTACTTCAGACATTGTCTTTCTCTTATGATCAAACTTTTCGATCATAGCATGTCTTTCGTTGCCATTGTCTATATCCATAGAGGTCTTGAAGGCAGATTCACCAATCAACTTTGCTTTTCTATTGCGCCAAACCATTGCTGATTCAGCAGCAATAAGCATATATGTGAGATCTATAAGGGTCACATCAGGGTTCATCATATAGTAATCTCTTATGAACTCACTATATGAGTTAGGAAGTGACTGAAGAACCCAATCAACAGCCATTTCCTCACAGACAACGGATCCCAACATTCTTAACCTATCAATGTGTGACTTCATCCCTAGGACGTGTGCACACACCGACTTTCCTTCTTTATGTTTACTTGCCAAAAGGGCTTGAGTGATCTTGAAATTTTGGGTTAGGGAGAATAATTGGAGGAGGTGGAGGAAGTGAAGCATGATTTCTTGTTCCTCGATCGAATCGTGGAATATCATTTTCATGTGGAAAGCTTGTTCCACGGGATTTGGGAAGACCATAGTTGTCGAACTTTGACATCTACAAAACGGGAGAAAACGAATTCAAGTTAGTTGATTGATTGAGTCCTTAGTAAATCACCCAAATGAAATACTAAGGCTAGGACCCAACACAATATTCTACAACTCGGGAGAGGGATGCCGTAACCCAAATTGCAGAACATTTGAAGGTAAGTGAATGACGATTCACTAATTTCCACCATGAAAAACAAAAAAGAAATTTAAGTTTTAAATATATGAAAACTCCTAGATCCTATGAGATTCATTGAACATTTCAATGGCATGTTTAAATCTCAATATGCCCCTCTTGTTTGTGACTGGGATGCCGGGGATCACAAAGCGGGTGTGAATAACCATGCAAACTACATGGTGCCCCCACATGTTACAATCACCTATTCGATGTGTCGGTAAACCACACACGCTCCACCGAACTATGACAAACATCGAGTCACCCTTTGCTACCTTTGCTTAGAACCATTTAGTGTGCCGGTAAACCACACACGCTCCACTAACGTCTTCGCAAGGGCACAAAGTGTAATTTCATGGAATTGCATCAATTCACTTTGCCTAAGTAACTAAGATTGGGAATTTGTAAAACATTTAGTTACTTTTGTAATTCATTATACTTATAATGGAAGGTTTCGTCCTATCCTACCCGTTCGGCTAACGACCCTCCACTAGTCAAGAGTGTGGTGGGTAAGAGTGGATACACATTCAATCGCCATTTTATAGGCAATTTCCTTAAACACCCCTTATAGACCAGCTTCGTGAATGAGACCTACTAACGGTAAGACTGACTTTTACTCATACATATATAATGTTAGACTTTTAATGATATATATATATATATATATATATATATATATATATATATATATATATATATATATATATAGTATATGGTGTATTTTACACTTTTAAAAATATTAGGTGGTTAAATTTAACAATTATACTTTTAATTCAATTAAATTGTAAACCAAAACTTTTATGGATTTATTAAACCTCTTTTAATTATACACCTTAATTAATTAATAAAACCATAAGGGTGTGATTTGAACTTTTTCAAAACAATACTAGGGTTTTAGAATTTAACATTCCTAATTAAACTTTTAATCAACTTTTAAATTCCAAAACTTGAGGGCAAGTTTTGAAACATTTCAAAACATTAGGGTTTAGAATTTAAATATACATAAATATTAAACAATTAATCAAAATTTAAATTCCAAAACTTGAGGGCAAGTTTTGAAACCTTTTTCAAAACATTAGGGTTTCAACTATTTAAATTTCAAAACAACAAAACTTTTGGGTTCAAATTTAAACTATAAAACCTATAGGGGAAATATGAAACTTTTCATAACAACAAGGATCAAATAACAAATAATATTAATTAACATTTAATCACATAATTATCCATATTTGATTTATTTAATGATTTTTTGCAAAACAATTTACCAATTTAATCAAAATAATCAATCAATTATCACATAAGGAAACAAATATTTTATTAATTGATAAATATCTTCAATTAGATCAAGAAAATAGTCAAATATATCATAAAATCTGATTTATATTGATCTAATATGATAAGGCAACTATCCTTAACCAAAAACAACAAGAAATCCCGGTTTTCCCTCCTTCTGACGTGCCGACTCGCCGAGTCAGGCATGGACTCGTCGAGTCAGCATGGACTCGGCGAGTTCATCTATGGACTAGGCGAGTCCAGCCTCCAGAAACACAAAAATCGAATTTTTTTAATCATACAATGCATCAATACAATAGAAACCAGTCTAGGCTCTGATACCACTGATGGGTTTTGGTCATAAGAACATCCTATGTGCTCATACAAACCCTAATGCTTGGATCTAGGTTTCTCTATTGTACATGCAAGTTATCCAAGACTATAAACCCTAATTCTAGCATACAAGTAATCATATTAACATAAGAATGGGTTTAAGATATTACCTTGGTTGTTATGTAGCAATAACAATCCCAAATCTCCTTGTATTGACTTTAGAAAGCTTAGAGTCACAATTGTCACTCCTTTAATGGTTCACAAACACCATAAGCAAGAGGATGAAGAGGGGAGAGGATGGAGGCTGCCCAAAAACATGTTCTAACCCTAGAATAAAGCTTCACCACGTTTTTGGGTCATAAGGGTCATATATATAGTAAGGCTATTAGGGTTATCTAACAAGGAAACCCTAATTTTGATGCTTAAGCCCTAAGCAACCCATGGACTCCTTTAATTAAGGCCTTGGACAATTTCCTTATGGGCTTCCCCATAGAATTCGTCCACTCCTTAATTTAAGACAATCCATAGCCCAAATTGCAATTATCCTATAATTACAATTCTAGTCCCTTAAGTTTAATTAATCTCTTTTAGTCACAAAACTAATTACCAATTAATTATTGACTAATATTAATTAAACAATATGATTTCTCCTTTAATATATTATTATCATAACATATTAACAAATCATATTTAATCATTTCTCTCCATAATTCATCCTATCAAGTTGCTTTGGTGAAGGCAACCCAAAAGGACCATGCACCATCGGGTCAAGTACATACCAAAATAGTTATGGACTTAGACACTAATCCAACAAGATTGACTAATGGGTATCTTTTTAGAGGGAATAAGATAAGAAAAGAGAGAAAGAGAGGGTTTCTAACAAAAGTGTGGAGATAGATTGTTGAATGAGACGATTAGGGTTTCTCTTAGAGGGAAGAAGAGTGATTGAGGAATACGGTGAAAGAGTGTGGAGATGAATGTGATGAAGCTCAAGTGCTCAACAAAAACATGCCACATATAGGGGAGACTGGCCAAATTCCTCATATATTTGCCAAGATCACGGATTCAAAAGACTTCATCTAGTCAAACGCAATCTATGCGGGCTTTCAGAAAAAATTGAATCGAATGACCCATTCTCAGACCTTGAGCTATTCATTTGGGTGAGGATTACTCGTTCAGTTCAGTTTGACTTAATTTGACATGACTTTAAGATTCATAATTTATTTAATGCCTAAAGTTGTTGTATATGAAGCTTTAAGGGTTGTACCTCTTAAAATTCAGCAAAATGTGGTAAATGCTTTTTAAGGTATAAAGATATATATATATATATATATATATATATATATATATATATATATATATATATATATATATATTATACAACGTGAATGCCTTGCGCAGAAACATCTATATAGTTGAAGTCTTTACACATGTATGTTTTTTTAATATAACAATAACGTTGTTGTTAAATTTGATTCAATAATTCGTATACTAAATTTATATAATGTATTGAATATTTTGAATTATATGATAATATATACATCTATTATAATTTCATAATCTTAATCGTTTGAATAACTTCTACCAGCGGACTATACATGAATAAAATTAAATATAATAGATGGTTTAATGTTATTTATAGTTGTTGTTATTGTTAATTAATTTTTTAAATTTATTTGCTATTAATTTTGACCATTATAATTATTTAAAACATAAAACATTGTTTTTTAATTTTAATGGTAACAATATAATCATTTTATATAGAGTTATTTTTAACTATTGTTACCGTAAGTTATTTTAAGCTACTTATTTGAAAACTTTTAACGATTATAAAAATATATTTAAGAAATATTTTAGTTAAATTGAGATTACAATTTAGTTTTTGTATTTATTACTAAAATTCATCACTTTTAACTATATACAAAATATTTTTTGGTTTTTAAGTAGAACTAAATTTTATATTTAAGTTGACATTGTAATATTATATTTAAAATAACAATTTAAGTATTTTGTCCCAACTGTTCAAAATTTGTAGTTTTAAACTGATAATGGTTCACATACAATAACATATTAAATCTAAATAATTAAGTATAATATGTTAAAGTTAAAGACATAACTTTATAAGTAGAATTAAATATATTATTTTAAAATTGAAATTTAATATATTTATGATTGCACTTTAGGTTTGATATTTATTTAACCTTATTAACCAACTTATAATCATTATTAGGAAAACACTACAATTAATCACTTTTAACTATTTACAAAATATATTTTGGGTTGTTTAAGTTAAACTATAATTTATATTTAAGTTGACATTGTAATGTTATATTCAAATTAATAATTTAAGTATTTTATACAAATTGTTCCAAAATTGTATCTTTAAAATGATAATGGTCTACATCCAACAATATATTAAAATTAATAAATTAAGTATAATATGTTAGAAGTTAAAAAAAATCACTTAATAAGTAGAAGTAATATATTATTTTAATATTGAAATTTAGTTTATATGTAATTACACTTTAGGTTTGATATTTATTTAACTTTATTAACCAACTTATAATTACTATTAGAAAGAAATTAAAAAGTCATGAGAGTTTCAAATGAATGTGGTGAAAGGAAAAATACATGGGAGTTTCAAATGTATGTGGTGAAAAAAAAATGTTTCTTGCATAATATAGTATGATAGTAAATTATAGAGTGATTTTTTATGACAAAATTGCAAAAATAGTCCCTGTGGTATGCATTTTATTGGGGTTTTAGTCCAAACCATGATTTTTTTTGATTCGTGGTCCTTTTGGACTAGTTTCGTTGCGTTTTTAGTCCCCCTAAATAATAAAATGACTGGAATACCCTTAGGTTAATTATTTTTTATTTTTATTTCATTTCTTTTTAAATCTAATACTAATATATTTATTTTAATAATTAATAAATTAAGAAGGGGCCCACCGTCTCTCTCTCTCTCTCAATACCTTGTGCCTGTGTTCCTAATCTAGTTGTTTTGGTGCTGAAATTCTTCATGGAGCTTGAATTGCTACCTCTGTTTGATGTAGAAACGTATGAATTAGAGTTGGACTGACCAGAAAAAGCTCCATATTCACTCGTGGAATGCATTTGCAGGTTTTCCATGGTGATAGTTGTGCCCCTGTTTGTAGAGGTAAGATCATACTGTCGACAATGGAGAGTATTGGTGTAAGACAAGGAATTGTTACTGTGAATAAATCATTACAATAAACAATTTACCTAAAAAGAATATAATATCCTTTTGAAGACTCACTCGATCGTTTTTAAGATCTAATCCATCAAGCTTTGAAAAAACATCAGTATAAAACCTAGAAAATGACATGTATTTGAATTCATCGCATTAATCTTCACCACAACCACCACCACTAATATTACACCACCACCACTGGAAATGACCACACCACCTGAAACTTGAAATAATATTAAGAATAATTAAGAACACTTAATTCTGAAATCAAACATGAAAATGGCTCCTCTAATATAAACTGAAAAAAAAACCCCTCCTGTTCCAAGCCATGATAAAGTATTTCCTAATGCTTCATTAGATGCTCAAGGGTTTTACCCACTTGTAGAAGAATAGAAAACACACCAAATCAATCTATTTCAATCAATGTACATGACCCACAAAACTCATACGTGAGTAAATGGCAGTGGTGGGGAGACGATTGTCAAACTGTCTCCCGTCAAAATTTCGTCTGTGTTTGAATCCGACGAACCAACATGGCAATCGGTGGTGGACAGGAAATCTCCTATGGGTGTTAAGAATCCATTTGGGAAGGTGAAAGCGGAAGTCGATTATGTAATCCGACTGTCCACAAGTAGTTGAAGGGAATAATGATTGGGTTGGAGAGAAGTGAGCAAAGATTTTTGTGGGTGGTGCAAGATCCGCCACCGGATGAAGAAGATGAAATATGGAGTTTAGTTACAGAGAAAAATCTAAGGTCCAAGAATACGTAGATCCAAAAGAAGAAATCATGAAATCTGTGTGTATATGTGTTCTTGTGAGTTTCAGAATCGGACTCCACCAAATTAGAGAGAGAGAGAGAGAGAAAGAGAGAGAGAGAGAGAGAGAGAGAGAGAATGTGGGTCCCTTCTTAATTTATTAATTCTTAAAATAAATATATTAGTATTAGATTTAAAAAGAAATGAAAGAAAAATGAAAAATAAATAACCCAAGGGTATTACAGTCATTTCACTATTCAGAGGGACAAAAAACGCAACGAAACTAGCCAAAAAGGACCACGAATCCAAAAAAATCATGGTTTTGATTAAAACCCCCAAAAAATGCATACCACAGGGACCATTTTTGCAATTTTGTCATTTTTTTATGAATATGTCACTAGGGTATCTAAAAGATGTTTAGGGTATCTAAAGGATGTTTTATTGGCAGCTCCTTTTAATAAACTCTATTTCACCGTGGATTCCTTGATTCCATTAAGTTTATAAGTTAGAATTGATGATTATAATCCTAATACAACTTTTTTTTTTTTCCAGATTTACTTCAATCCATGTTAATTTTCATTACTTAGTAATTTAACATTTAAGCTTCATTCAAATCTCATGATTTTCTTTATAAAAAAATATCCTTAGAAATGGTCCACCTCTCATTCTAGTGACCATCCATTATAATTATTGGTTTATTTTATTGTACTGTGACACTCATTTAAATGATGGAAATATGAACTTAGAACTTCATCACATGTATGCAAATGAAAACCCTGAGAGCAACGGCCAATGTGAAAAATACAAAACCTTCGATTTATAATTACTGAAATGCCCTTTAAAACTTCTTCTCCACAACAAGCCCAACCTCTCATTCTCTCTCACACACAAAGCACATACTATCTTCTATTCTGCCATTTTTGAAGTTCAATTTGCAAAAAAGCTTCAATTGATCCAAATGTTATTTAACTAAAACATGCTTTCACTTCAAACATGGCTTCTTCTTCGCACAACCAACCACGATTTTCTTACAAAATCACCATTTTACTTCTCGTGTTCACATCATTACAGTTATCGAGCTCAACCCCATCAAAATCCTGCTTAACCCCTAGCTCTTCCAAAGTTATAATCGCCGGAAACTCCACTATTCTTAGCGAGAACAGAACTTTTGTGCTCGGATTCTTCAACACGAGCGAAGAATCGAAATGGTATTTGGGGATTTGGTACGCGTCAATCCCTACTCCCACCTATGTTTGGGTGGCGAACCGTGAAACGCCGTTGAGTAGCCGGGATGCGTCGTCTCTTGAGATCGACGGTGGGAAGTTGACGGTGAAGGATAATCGAGATTCACGATGCGACGTCGTTTGGGAAAGTGCAGATGGAGATTTCGAAGGTGAAGGAGATGTGAAGCTTCAAGAAGATGGGGATTTGGTTCTTATGGATGCTCGTGGGGTGGTTAGATGGCGGAGCTTTGATTTTCCGGCGGACACGTTTTTGCCGGGGATGAATTTGACGGTCGGTCAAACGTTGACTTGTTGGAAAAGCTCAAACGATCCGGCACCGGGGAAGTATTCGTTGCGGTTGAGACCGCCGGATTACGGCGAGGTTGAGCTTTTGGCCGATAACAATCGAATGTATTGGAGTAGCGGCAACTGGACGGGGAATATTTTCTCCGGTGTACCGGAGATGACTCTTCCGTACATATATAAATTCTATTTCACAAATCCTTTCACCGAAACGGCGACATTTGGGTACACAGAAACAATGACCCAACAAAAACCGCTCACACGATTCAACATCGATTCCTCCGGCAAAATCAAACAATACACATGGTCGCCACAGACAGAATTTTGGAACATGTTTTGGTCGGAACCAGAGAACCCGTGTAGGGTTTATGGGTTATGTGGGGATTTAGGGTTTTGTAACGCTAAATCAATGGTGAATCCGTGTAAATGCTTTGACGGGTTTCAACCATTGGATGGTGTTGGGTGGGGCGCCGGAGATTTTTCCGCTGGTTGTCGAAGGGTCGGCGATGATGCTTGTAGCAACGACGATAAGTTTGAAGAAATTGGCGACATGACATTTGATCCAGAAAAAATCGAAGCACTTTCAGGTAGCAGAAGCGATTGTGAACGAAAGTGTTTGAGTAATTGTTCATGTATGGCTTTGTCATACAATCCGAAAACTAATTCCTGCAAGAATTATTTTGGGAAACTTCTGAATCTCGGAAATTCGAGTTCTGATTTGGGTATAATCCAAGATTCATTGAATATTCGAGTTCATAAAGGCGTCATCAGAAAGAAGATCGGCGTGAAAACGATTATTCTAATAACCACAATCACCTCTTTCCTGGCAATTGCATCAATCGCAATCATCATTTTGATAATTCTACGGAAGAAGATGATTAAAAGAAAAAAACTAGAAGAAGAATCCGTCTTTCCCGTAACGAACTTGAAGGTATTCACATATAAAGAGCTCCACGCCGCCACCAATGGCTTCTCAGAGCAGCTTGGTCACGGCGGATTTGGGGCAGTATTTAGCGGGAAAGTAGACTCCACCCTGGTGGCGGTGAAGCGACTGGAACGACCAGGTGGCGGTGAAAAAGAGTTCCGTGCAGAGGTGTGTACAATCGGTAACATCCAACATGTTAATCTCGTTAGATTGATAGGCTTCTGCTCTGAAGAATCACATAGGCTTCTTGTATACGATTACATGCCAAATGGTCCATTGAGTTCTTATCTGAAAAACAATGGCCGGACTCTTGACTGGGAAGCTAGATTCAGAATTGCAATCGGAACTGCAAGAGGGATTGCTTATCTACATGAAGAATGTAGAAATTGTATCATACATTGTGATATTAAACCGGAAAATATTTTGCTCGATAAAGATTTTTCTGCGAAAGTGTCGGATTTTGGCTTAGCAAAATTAATTGGTCGAGATTTCAGTCGGGTTTTGGCGACCATGAGAGGCACATGGGGGTATGTCGCGCCGGAGTGGATCTCCGGTGTGGCTATAACCACCAAAGCTGACGTGTATAGTTACGGGATGACTTTATTGGAGATATTGGGTGGTCGCCGGAATGTTGAGGGGCCACCACCGGAAGGTGGTGGTGGTGGTGAAAGTGGGAGTAATGAGAAGTGGTTTTTTCCGCCATGGGCGGCAAGGAGGATAACGGAGGGGGATGTGGCGGCGGTTGTGGATGAGCGACTCGCCGGAGAGTATGACGTGGAGGAGGTAGAGCGAGTGGGGTTGGTGGCGGTTTGGTGCATACAAGATGAAGAGGCGACAAGACCGACGATGGGAATGGTGGTGAAGATGTTGGAAGGGGTGGTGGAGGTGGCGGTTCCACCGCCTCCGAAGCTTCTTCAGGCGTTGGTTTCCGGCGAGTCGTTCCGGGGAGTTGGCGGCAATAGTCAAAACGATACGATTTCTCGCGCCTCCGATGACGAGTCACTTTCCGGTATGAGGTAATTGCTACTTGTTGCCTTTATGGGCTTGTACCTCGTGCAATGGAAGTTGTACCTTTTTCTGGGTTGTACATCATGTCTTCGTCTTTAAAGTTGTATCCTATTAATATAATAATAATGGCATAGGTTCGGTTCATAAATTGGGATACTATATTGGTTATTTAAAGATACAAATATGATGTACGTTGCTAGATTAAGAGTTGGTGAACTATCAAAAAAAGGAGAGACAACTTTGCAATTGGTCTCATGTATACCAAATTTGACTAAATGACGTTGAAAAAAAGATGAAATGATCATAATTGACATTCAATTCCCGATTTCTCTACAAAAATCTTAAAAGGGTAATAATCTATGGTTTATAGGTGTAGTTCTTGTAGTTTCTTTTTTCTTCTAGTTCCGTACTTTAGTAGCTAAGATCATACGGTATACAACCCACGAATGCATCTGTGTTCATGAGGTGGCAACGGACCACAGCCGTTGGGTCGTGATTCATCTGTTTCATGGTAATTTGTGGTGGCCATCACGATTCTAAACGCGTAATGAAAGTCGATTGTGAGTAACAACATCTCATGTAACGTTCATATATATATTTTTAATTTCTACATTTCAAACATCATTAAACATCTTTTATAAATACTACAATTTTTTCTTTCATTCTACTCACACAATTCCTCTCTTTATTCACAATCAAACACTTTGTTTTGTTTGATAATTCAAAACCAATGGCTCATAAAAGGAAGAATTTGTCAAAAAATGAAGAAGATGACTTACCACTAGCATGTGTGGCAGTTTCAGAAAACCCAGATGCTATAATGCCTCCTAATTTTTGGGTAAAAGTTGAAAACGTTTCCATGATTTAATGGGTTGCCGAAATCTTAGTCTCAATGAAATATGTTCGAAGTTTCGCAATATGAGGGTTAAATGCCTTGAGTTCGATGAAATTTATAACTTTGTTATAAATAACGTACACGAAAACGAGTCGTTTGTTGTGGTCATGCACCAATATGAAGGCACAAAACAAACATTTAAACACGTCAAAGCTTGATTAAAATTGAGGGAGAGCCTAAAATTCAGTTATTAAAAATAATAAAGTTTAAAAACTAGTTTAAATTGTTTGTGGTTAAATTTTATGTTTTTTTTTATGTTGTATGTTTTAAATTAATGGAATGTTTGTTCAAAAAAATATTTGTTTTATTGTGTTTTCTAATATAATGTGGTATTTTAATTTAATGAAAAACTAGTATTTAAAAAATATGATTTTAATGTTTTTTTAGTTAAATTTAATTTAAAAAAATGAGATGGAGTTGTGTGTTTAGTGGTAGGTATCTCATGGTTAGTGGTATGAAGTGTGGTGATGATGTGACACTTACCACTATAGTCGTTAGGCCATACGGTATACAATGCACGAGAAGGCTCGTGGTATACGTGGACCACGACCACGACCATGCACACCATCCCGGTCGGTCGTGGTCGTGATGGTTCGCTGTGTGTTCCACGAAATCAAACGGAAATGGCTATTGGTTGATGCTTTGCAACGACTAATTTCTTTGTAACGGATACTTTATTATTATTATTATTATTATTATTATTATTGTTATTATTATTATTACATTTCAAACATATTAAACATCTTCTATAAATTCCACACTTTCTATTAAACATACTCACACAATTTCTTCTTTCTTTTCTCACACAATCACACACTTCTTTTGCATTCATTCAAAACCAATGGCTCTTACAATGATGAATTGATCAGAAAATGAAGAAGATAACTTAGCACGAGCATGGGTAGCGGCTTTAGAAGACCCACATTGTATGATGTCAAACCCTTTTTGGATAAAAGTTGGAAACGTTTTCTTTAATTTAATGAGTTGCCGAACTCGTAGTATTGATTAAATATGTTCGTAGTTTTGCGATATAAAGGTTAAATGCATTGAATTCAATGAGATTTATAACTTTGTTATAAACAACGTAGACGAAGACGACATATTTGTTGTGGTCATGCACCAATATGAAGACGCGAAACACACACCATTTAAACACGTTAAAGTTTGGTGAAAATTGAGAGAGTCCCCAAAATTTGGTCACTAAAAATAAGGTTTAAAAACTAGTTTAAGTTGTTTGTGGTTGCATTTTTATGTTTTTTTTATGTTTTCTTTTGTTTTATGTTGTGTTTTTAAATTAATGAAATATTTGTTTCATTAAATAAAAAACTAGTTTAATAATATGTTTTAGTGTGTTTTATTGTGTTTTTGAATTTAATTTAATTAAAAAAATATGTTTTATTGTGTTTTATTGTACTTTTTATTTAAATTTAAATAGAAAAATGATGTGGAGTGGAGTGGTTAATGAGATTATCTCATAGGTTTAGTGGTAGTTAGTGGTCACATATGTGGTATGTGGTTGGTATAACAGATGATCTAAGTGTAGACATGCATATTGGTCTAAAAAAGATCTAGTTTTTTAGACTGATCTCGTAGTGGTCTAGTGTTTTTTTTTTTTTTTTTTTTTTTTTTTTTTTTTTCGAATTTGTCTTGGAGTAGACTTTTTCTAGTTCAGTCTTTTTTTTTTTTTTTTTTTTTTTTTATCCAGGTTAGAATGCGGTATGGTCTTTTTTGGTATCAATATTGATATTTTTCGATCTAGTATTTGTGCATTTTTTTCTGTTCAAATTTGATTTTTTCTGGTTTTTTGGTTTCGATTTCTAATTTTCCTGTTAATAAGTACGTGATAACACAAAAAAGATATATTAAGATGTACAGAAAGGGTATATTAAAATTTAATAAAATAAAGAAAGTATGAAGTTAGGTAACATGTGATAAACACAAAATAATATGTATATAAACTTTTGCTTCCGATCTTTTTTGGAGACCGATCTCCGACATATCTTGGGTCGGTCTCAGATCGATCTTGGAAGGTCATATCCTTTTTTAGAATGGTTTTGGAACGGTCCCCCTTTTTTCAAATCGGCCTCAGCAGGTATTTTTTTTGTCCGGTCTCGTTTTAGAACGGTTCAATGTTGACTTTCTTTGAGACATGTTTTGGATCGGTATTTTTGTTCATGGCTTAAATATCGTTTAAAAAACTCTTACCAACCTTTAAGTATTTTATTTCTCATTTTTTTGTACATAGTGATTTATCTTCAATTACATGAAAATATTATTTTTTAAAACTTCTTTATATTTTGGAATATGAATTTGGCATGAACATGAAAATCGTCTGAAATTTTGTCTCATTTTCAGAACATTTTGAATCTCCTTAATCGGAGTTACGAGTCATTAGATATGACAAAATACTAAAGAGATGTCAATCTGTCCATCAACATCCTTTTTGCGTCTTTTTCAGCTCTGTTCTCCTCCGTTTGCATCTCAACTCTGATTTTAACTGTAACCGAACATTTCAAAGCATATTAAGTATCATATATCTTAAAATATAACATTTTTACTCAAATATATTAGAATAATGACCTAAAATACATAGTTAAATAAGGCTATATGAGTTACATAACTAAATATATATCATCAAATTCTCAACTATATAATCCTAATGTGTTTTCCAAACATTCAATACACAAGTACGACATTACCGACATCAACTCTGTCATTTATTATTCATAATAGACTTGCAGTTGAGCAAGTTACTATCAATTCCAATTAATCTCTCTTCAATTGTAATCAATACTACATATACTCCAAACTCATCCAACAAACATTTCTCTTACTAACATTACAACCATTCACTACAATATATTATTTTTTGGTATAATATTTCAACCACCAAGGCTCCTATTAACTTACAATTCTCCAATAATAATTTTATAATCACCAAGGATATTATCATGATATAATGTTAACATACAATTTATACATCCCCATAACCTTATGGTGTTACGGTTACCAAGACCACCACTAACAATTAATCTCAATATGATGGTGTTACAATCACCAAGACCACTACTAATAACTAATCTCAATATAGTGGTGGTACAGTCACCAAGACCACCACTAAATTAGTCCATGATATTACAATTTCCAAGTCTATCATGACTACCAATATTCATGTATAGTGGTACTTCCATCACCAAGCATACCACTACAATCAACACTTACACCCAAGATAATATAATGGTAATTACAACAGTAAGCATACCACTAACAACTGATTCCCACACAGTAGTAATCACAACACCAAGCATACCACTAATTCTCTATAAACAAACTACAAGCATAGCGTTACAAACACTAAGTCCACCATTGACTTTCATTCCTTAAATCATGGTATTACAATCACCCAAACTACCATATCTTACTAATCATATACAAGTATAGTGTTACATGCACCAAATCTTTCATTGACTTGCATTCCTCAATTCATGGAATTACAGTCACCCAGCTTACCACCACTTTCTAGTAACTATCAACAAGTATAACGTTACAAACACCTAGTCCGCCATTGACTTCTATTATTCAAATAATGGTACTACAGTTACCTATGCTACCATTAATTTCATACCTATAGACTCACAGTACGGTACCGTCCTTTCTATAATTCCACCAGGATATACAACTTTATCGCACCACCTTACGGATAATAAGACTACTATAACAACTGGTGAAATAGGTCAAGAACTGTCGGTCAATCGTCATTAACGTTATTATAACTAGACCTATTGTGCAATATTTCAGTATTTTATTAAGCAATTTAAGTTGTATTATACTTAATTTCTCGAGAATTAATCTATTTTGAACTTAAAGACTTATGCTTATCATTTGGGTTCATTTTTAATGCTATTATATTTCAAAGAGAAACTGATTTCATGAAAACTATAGAATTATAACAAATTGAACCCGAAACTCTAAATTATTGGTTTTGACATGGTTTCGAGTATGGGGATTTCATTCCATGTGTATTTTAGAAATCAAATTCGGTTGTTGTGGATTTTGACAATGAAAATAGAATAATATTTATAAAATCGTATACATCTACATATATAAGTTGCATATTTTATAAATAATTAAAGATATTTTTTCTATATCTTTTATAAATATTATAAGTATTCCTTAAATCACCACAACTTATGTATAATATGTGTTTATGGTATAACAACACACACACACACACACACACATATATATATATATATATATATATATATATATATATATATATATATATATTCAAACTAATTATTGTACATCTATCGTATGCAATGAGAATTACTAAGAGAATAAGAGTGCGTTTGGTTGTGGAAAATTGTTTTCATTTTCTATGAAAATGTTTTCAGAAAATAGGGTTGAGTTTTCATTTTCAATTTTCAATGAAAACGCGTTTGGTTGGAACGGGTGGAGTTTTCATTTTCCATCTTAGAAATTTGGAAAAGTTTGGAAAACTGTAAAAATCTCATTGCTAATTTACATACAATTTGGAAAACTGAAAATTTTCATTTTCTTAGAAAACCTTGGAAAACTAAACGAACCAAACACATTTTCAAAATTTCCGTTTTTCTTGGAGAATTTTCCTAAAAAACTAGAATATTTTTCACAACCAAACGCACCCTAAGTTGTTTAGCAACGCGAATACGTTCAACCTTACAAGAATATTGTCATTTTCATGCATTCTTCTTGATTATTTTTTTTGTTCTCACACATTGTTTTTCACTCATTTTCATCCTGACAAAATACGACCCAATAAAACATTCTGACAACATTCTGACAGAAATGAGAATAATAATAATAAGTGTATAATAACCTTATAGATGATTTAATTAGTGAGAATTTGTGTTAATAACAATAGTTATGTAAGATTGAACGTATTTATATTATCAAACAACATATTTTCTTTATCATTCTCATAGCATACGATAGATGTACAATAATTAGTTAGAATACTTGGATCTCTCTCTCTCTCTCTATATATATATATATATATATATATATAGGTTGATAAAAGGTGACATGTTTAGTTAATATGAAGAAAAGATTTTTATGCATGTTTTTAGAAATAAAAAAAGAGCTAAAGTTATGTTATAAATACATGTATGTTCACATGATAGCTTAAACTTATGAAAAAGCTGATTATATATATATATATATATATATATATATATATATATATATATATATATATATATATAAGCATTATATGTAATCAAAATGGTATTCAACACAAGTATGTACAAATACATGTATGTTCACATGATAGCTTAAACTTATGAAAAAGCTGATTATATATATATATATATATATATATATATATATATATATATATATATATAAGCATTATATGTAATCAAAATGGTATTCAACACAATTATGTACAAATATATAATGTACATTGTCTAAAATGGTTGAAAAACAAGTTTGAATATACATATATTCGTTAGTTAAAATATATCAAAAATCAACACATTATGTATATATTCTTATAAAGTTATGTAAAAATGAATTTAAAAATGAATCATTATATTTTTATAACTATTATAAAAGTATAAATCATTTATACAATCATTGTATTATAATAAATGGCGTGTGATGCCCAGGATTTCTTCCTTCTCCGTCGGGTGCTTGCCTGTGTCATTTTTGTCTCGCGTTTCCTTGGGACCGGCTTCGAATTTGGACCTCAAGTCATTTGCTATATCCACAAGGTTGTCGGTCAGTCGTATTTCTTCTACTTCTCTTTTTAGCATTGTACATTCGCTGGTATCGTGGGCCTTGATTTTGTATTACTCGTAGTACTTCCCTTTTTCCTTTTCTGCTTTTGATGGTGTTTTTCCAATGACATCTACTTCAGATCTGTTTCCTCAGGGCTCGTCCCTCCCAAATGGGTGAAATCTTTCAGACAGGTGTCTCGAGTGTCAGTTGTTCTTATCGTGGAACCTTCCATGGCGATCCCGGTGGTGGGAGCTGGGATGAGCGTCTGTTTCCTCTTGTTTGATATACGTGTTTTCCACTGCTTTGATGTTTGCTTCCTTTCGCTTTTCCCCTTCAACTTGTCGCAGGTACTTCTCCACCCTTTATTTGAGTTCGTCTCTTGTTTTTGGTACTGTCCCCTACATCTTTTTTTGATAGGGGGACGGGGAGAAGTCCTTGGGCAAAAGAGACCAAAGGGTTAGGACAACACCCAGATATGTTAGGCGGTTACCGACTGAAAGAGATCGAAAGGGCAGGCCAGCACCCTGATATGCTCGGCGGTTACCGGTTGAAAGAGACCGAAGGGTAGGCCAGCACTCGGATATGCTAGGCAGTATGTTTATTGTGATGACTTTTGAGCACTACAACATTCCTATGATGTACATGCAACCCTAATGCTTTGGATCTAGGTTTTTCTCAAGTTACATATGCAAATTATTATCCAAAGCATAAACTGTAACATCCGGGATTTACCAAGTATTAATATTAATTATCTTATTGGGTAGTGGGTTAATTTGGTGTAGGCCAGGACTGTTGGGCTTCAAGAAATGGGCTGATAAGGACATTACGCAGGGGTACCATACCAGGTACCCGCAGCGTACTCAAGAGAATTGGGCGGGGAGGCCATGCACGTACGCCCAGTGTACAAAGGGTACGCGCAACGTACACGCGCAGGTCCTAAACCCTAAATTTTAGGGTTTGATCCTTATATAAAGGACCTTATGTCTTTGGACCAGCCTCCATATCACCCTTAAGCAGCCACCTCGAAAACCCTAACCCACTCTTGTTTATCTTTGCCATTTGAGAGCTTCTTTGTGTGATTTTGGGTGTTCTTATAAGAAAAGGAGGTTGAGGAAGAGGCAAGGATTAAGGAGGAGCTTGTAGATCCAGGAGATTGACATCATTTTTGTAACGTCCGTAGATCCGGGCTAGTCAATTTAGAGGCAATAAGTGTCGAAAACGACTTTTTGGCAAAAGATTATTTATAATAAATAGTCTTAACCAAGTTGTAGAATATGTCTCAAGGTTTCCGTACATATAAAGAACGCCGAAACCATAGTTATAACGAAGAAGTTATGGCTCATCGAAGTTTTACGGCAAAACCGTCACGACACCGGGAAGCGTAAATAGTAAATTTACGATGGAGCGACTTTTAGCCTTAACAATCTAATCGAGAGTTTTAGTATATGTTAAACTGAGAACATACAAAAAAAGAACGCCCAAATCTGACTTCATATGAGGAAGTTATGAATTTTCTAAGATTTGGCTTAGCAGTGCACGGCCCGAAACTCGATTTTTAGTTCGAGCGGTTTTTGGCTTATATGACCTAAATGAGAGTTTAAGATCTCATTAATAGGAACTCAAAGGTAAAAAGACAGACGAAAATGGAGTCCGTATGAAGGAGTTACGAATTCTTCGCGGTCATTTAACAGTCTAAACGTCTCCTACTGTTAAATTTGAGATCAGTCGAGAATTAGCCAACGGAGTCTAAATGAAATTTGTAGATCTTGATTTTACCTACGTGTTGAAAAAAAAACGTCGAAAACGGAGCTCGTATGCGAGAGTTATGATTTTTCTAAATTTGAAGGCTGATACGCGATAGGGGGTGACGTGACACCACCAGAATTTGACACGTGGCACCACCAGAAGGCTGCCACATGCCCCAACTCGGCGAGTAGGTCCTCCTACTCGGCGAGTCCATCATTCAGCACCCCTATAAATAGAGGTACCAGGTTCCCTCACTTCCTCACACCTTCAAACCCTTCTTTCTCTCTCTAGAACCTCTCTCTAGCTTCCCTTAAGCCCCCTAAAGTCTAGGTAAACCCCCTAGCACCCGAAGGAAGCCCCGAGGCTCCCGAAGCCCCAAGAAAAGAGCCTTTTGGCTCGAGAACTCTTCTGCAGCGAATCCCGGTTTTCGAGAAAACCCGTTGTAAGTGAGCTACACCTACGCTATTTTTAATATATCTTTTATTTAATCATAGTAACGTTATTAGGAACTTATAATAAGTATTTGGGCTATTATTATGGGTTATATAAGTATTGTTTAACGCTTATATAATAGTAATAATAGTTAGACTATTAATTAGTCTCGGTGAATATTAGACTAAACTCTAGTGGTAATGATACTAGGTTTTGTCCGAGGAAAATTGTGTTGAGAGTAACGAAGTGTTGTTCGAGTGTCGACTCACCACCTTCTCAAGTGAGTGCATAGTCCATTTCATCTTACACATAGATATAAAGTATTTTAATATAAATTACGTGTTATCTGTGCATATTGTCTAAATACTTGCTGTCTATGTTGGTGAAAGATTTTTATACATGTTTTTAATGATGTAAAATGTATAAATTATTTTATATCTACAAAATATGTTGGGTAAAACATGGGTAGATGAATGATGAGGGGTAAAAGCTGAAATAGAGGAACATTAGTAGTATGGACCTAGTGCCCTATAGGTAAACATTGGCAGCAATGGACCTAATACCCTATAGATTAGCATTGGCAGCTGCGACACAACCCGTAGATGTTTTAGATCTACGGTAAACGTCCTAGCAGCTGCGTTGTAAGGACAGTATCGGCAGCTGTGCCTAATATGGAGCCTTATGACCATAACAGTAGCGTTTAAAGGTCAATACCGGAAGAAGCGCCTCATAGAAAATGTCCCAATTCTGGAAGCTGCGCCTAAGTGATAGAACTAGCAGTTGTGCTTGACAGTTGTGTCATTGACAACGATGGACTTCGTACCTATTCCTTAGGGAAATCCTTAGGAATGAATGAACGAGAAATAGTTGATTCTTAGGGTAGATCCTTGAGATTAAAGAAGATAATCGGGATAGGTAATTGGTTTAATTGTTTGATGATTAAACATAATAATTATATTATTGTGGGTTGAAAACCCTATGTACTCACCAGGTTTTCCAACCTGACCCACTCAGTTTATTTGTATCACACGTGTCGATACGAAGCTACTTTACACTGAGAGATTTAAAAGAGATGTAAATCAATAGTGTAAATAAATGTAAGTTCTATTTATGCTTATGTTTTTGTATTGACGATGACATCCCAAATGTTTTAAATGAATAAAAAATTACTTTTCTTCAGAATTGCTTTGATAACGTATTTATCATGTTTTACTGGGAACAAATTCCGCAACATTTTTATTAAAAGAGGCACTCTGATTTTTATAAAGCATAAACAAAATCGGTCTTTTCTGGCCGTGAATATGGGGATGTCACAGTTGGTATCAGAGCATTAGTTTAAGCGAACTAGGAATATGGATTTATTTCTAGACTTAAACTTAGAATGGTAAGCAATGATTGTGAGAAGTGTGTCTAATAAAATTTAGGTAATACACCTGAATAGACACAAGCACTAGCTTATTTAGGGAAAATTCCTAACATGCTTTTATGTGCTAAATGATTTATGATATGCATTATATGATCGGATCTATGGTCTGTTGCCAACCGGATCTGGAAATTTTATGTGTTCAGATTTCTAAGCGTTTAATTACGGTATTAGAACTAGCATGTAACCTTTCGAAGTAAGAAAGAGGATTATACGTCTAAAATCTTCTCTATCTATATTCTCATATCGACGCTGAACGCATGCTTCCGTGAATGTAACGTCATGGTGAAGGCTCGTAGCGAATTGAGTAAATGGAGGAAACGAGGAGGCTTGCGATAGTGAATGACGCGTGTTGGAAGATATCGTAAGAGAGGTATCTTGCCTTTAGAATGTATCTAATAAATAAATACGTCTAGTACGGGAGAAGTACACTTTCGATTAGCAGAAAGAAAGAACTTTTGGTATAATCAATGAAGTTATCCCATCGTATGGAATTTCCACCACCAACCAAGTTGAAGCAGAATTGATGATTGAAGATACGCATAGAAGAAGTCTTAGTAGAGTCTAGGGGAAATTTTTCTGATTGTTTGGACACATTTTTATGTGTTAAAATTGTTTTTTTTTGTGATAATGACTTGGAAAACTACGAGATAATACTTGGAACGAGTACGAGTAGGTGTGAATGGTAGTAGAGGCCTATACTACCGGAAGCACAAGACTCACGCTTGGATCAGGGAAAGTCACAAGGTTACCAAGAAGTTAGTAATTGATAACGTTTTATTCAAATATGTCGTTACCATCGTTTCGTTAATGACTAAAAGGATGATTGTTATTCCGACCCTAGTGGTCATATCGAATTGAGTCCGACTACGATGAGTATGTTACGTGGTTTAGAGAACCAAGTTTGATGTAGCATCTGACTTAAGCCGGAAGATTGAAATAAAAGATAATCAAAGCGATCGGTAGAGGTATCGCGATAGTTGCTTGTAGCTAGAAATGCTACCTTTAAGATGAGATTAGAACATGAAGGAAAGTATAGTCTATTTTGGAAGACTCTAAAAGACCTGAGTCTAAGCATTGCAACATACGATGATAGGTCATTAGAATATGACACATCGTTCCATTGTAGTAATAAAAGAACTTATCTAAAGTTTGTATCTAGTGAGGATTGATATTGTAACTTTACGGTCATAATTTGGAGTTTAACGTGAGATAAGGAACAAGTGCAAGATCGAGCACCGCCTGCAGTCAAGGAGTCCAAGAGTTAGATACTCATTCGAAGAAACAAGGAAGTTACGATTATCACCTAGGATGAAGAGATAACATATGGAATCATTATACTTCCATGTTTCGTTGATGATTCTGGGACGTAATCATCCTAAGGGGGAGATAATTGTAACGCCCGTAGATCCGGGCTAGTCAATTTATAGGCAATAAGTGTCGAAAGCGAATTTTCGGCAAAAGATTATTTATAATAAATAGTATTAACCAAGCTGTAGAATATGTCTCAAGGTTTCCATACATATAAAGAACGCCGAAATCCGAGTTATAACGAAGAAGTTATGACCCGTCGAAGTTTTACGGCAAAACCGGCACGACACCGGGAAGCGTAAATAGTAAATTTACGATGGAGTGAATTTTAGCCTTATCAATCTGAACTAAAGTTTTAGTATATGTTAAACCGAGAACATACAAAAAAAGAATGCCCAAATCTGACTTTGTATGAGGAAGTTATGAATTTTCTAAGATTTGGCTTAGCAGTGCACGACCCGAAACTCGATTTTCAGTTCGAGCGTTTTTTGGCTTACGTGGCCTAAATTAGAGTTGAATATCTCATTAATAGGAACTCAACGGTAAAAAGACAGACAAAAACGGAGTCCGTATGAAGGAGTTACGAATTCTTCGCGGTCATTTAACAGTCTAAACGCCTCCTACTGTTAAATTTGAGATCGGTCGAGAATTAGTCGATGAAGTATAAATGAAAGTTGTAGATCTTGATTTTACCTACGTGTTGAAAAATGGAACGTCAAAAATGGAGCTCGTATGCGAGACTTATGATCTTTCTAAGTTTGAAGGCTGATACGCGATAGGGGTGACGTGGCACCACCAGAATTGGACACGTGGCACCTCAAGAAGGCTGCCACATGCCCCAACTCGGCGATTCGGTCCTCCTACTCAGCGAGTCCATCAGTCAGTACCCCTATAAATAGAGGTGTCGGGTTCCCTCACTTCCTCACACCTTCAAACCCTTCTTTCTCTCTCTAGAACCTCTCTCTAGCTTCCCTTAAGCCCCCTAAAGTCTAGGTAAACCCCCTAGCACCCGAAGGAAGCCCCGATAAAAGAGCCTTTCGGCTCGGGAACGCTGCTCCAGCGAAGCCCGGTTTTCGAGAAAACCCGTTGTAAGTGAGCTACGCCTACGCTATTTTTAATATAGCTTTTATTTAATCATAGTAACGTTATTAGAAACTTATAATAAGTATTTGGGATATTATTATGGGTTACATAAGTATTGTTTAACGCTTATATAATAGTAATAATTGCTAGACTATTAATTAGTCTCGGTGAATATTAGACTAAACTCTAGTGGTAATGATACTAGGTTTTGTCCGAGGAAAACTGTGTTGAGAGTAACGAAGTGTTGTTCGAGTGCCGACTCACCACCTTCTCAAGTGAGTGCATAGTCCATTTCATCTTAAAAATAGATATGAAGTATTTTATTATAAATTAAGTGCTATATGTGCATATTGTCTGAATACTTGCTGTCTATGCTGGTGAAAGATTTTTATACATGTTTTTAATGATGTAAACTGTATAAAGTATTTTATATCTACAAAATATGTTGGGTAAAACATGGGTATATGAATGATGAGGGGTAAAAGCTGAAATAGAGGAACATTAGTAGTATGGACCTAGTGCCCTATAGGTAAACATTGGCAGCAATGGACCTAATACCCTATAGATGAGCACTGGCAGCTGCGACACAACCCGTAGATGTTTTAGATCTACGGTAAACGTCCTAGCAGCTGCGTTGTAAGGACAGTATCGGCAGTTGCGCCTAATATGGAGCCTTATGACCATAACAGTAGCGTTTAAAGGTCAATACCGGAAGAAGCGCCTCATAGAAAATGTCCCAATTCTGGAAGCTACGCCTAAGTGATAGAACTAGCAGCTGTGCTTGACAGTTGTGTCATTGACAACGATGGACTTCATACCTATTCCTTAGGAAAATCCTTAGGAATGAATGAACGAGAAATAGTTGATTCTTAGGGTAGATCCTTGAGATTAAATAAGATAATGGGGATATGTAATTGGGTTAATTGTTAGATAATTTTGTTGTTAGCCATTATCTGATATGTTTTATGTGCTAACAAGATATGGCATTATGTGATAGTGGTAGTTAGGGGAATAGTCCCCGATTACTGGTCGATAGGGCCAAAGGGGTAGTTTATGTAACGCCCGGGTTTCAGGGCTAAGCATTTTTGTCAATGTAATAGTCTAGGTCAACTCTTTTAACTCTTTTTGAAGTAATAAAGATGAAATATTTGAGTATTATGTGAATTATATGTGTTTATTATTTAATTATAAATGTATAATTAATAAAGAATAAAAATGAGCGTCAAAATTAAAGTGTAAGATAATCCCGATATCTCTACATAAAGTTGTAGAATATGTCTCAAGGTTTCCGTGCATATAAGGAACGCCGAAATCCGAGTTATAACGAAGAAGTTATGACCCGTCGAAGTTTCACGACAGAACCGGCACGATACCGGGAAGCATGAATAGTGAATTTACGATAGAGCGAGATTTAGCCTTAGTGATCTAAACGAAAGTTGTAGAGTACGTCTTCACCTACGCGTGGATATAAAGAACGTCAAAAACGGAGTTCGTATGAACGAGTTACAAATTATAATAGCATATTTACGTATTAAAATAAAGTATAAATCATGTATACGTACACATATATATACATATGTATATATCATTAGAAAGGTGTCGACGATGCGGTCATTATAAGACTAATGTTGAGTTCTTTCGACATTAGTTTAGTACAAATATCATTAAATCCATTTATAATAGTATTATAGAGGGGTGTTTAGTTGTTTATATAACTAAAAGGTCATTAAGTAATTATGGAGGGTAGTTTTTGAAAATTCAATTAGTATAAATAAGAGCCTTGGGCTCTCATATTTCTTGCACCATTCTCTTGATTCAAGAGTCTTTCTCTCCTTATCCCCCGAGCATTTCGGTCCCTCGTGATTCGACTTCTCTTTCTGTAGCTTAGTATAGTAAGGTGAGCGCTGAAGCGCTGCACGAATCTTTCTTAGAAAGATTCAGCGACGAAGTTCTGCCCCTGCAGAGCCCGACTCCTAGCTAAAACCCCCTTGTAAGTAAGTTATGCTTACCTTATTTTAATATAGCTTATATTTAAAATTAGTATTGTTATTATGAACTTATAATAAATATTTGAGCTATTATTATAACTTATATAAGTGTCGTTATAATATTTTTTTTAACTACTCGCGGTACGGGGAATCTGGTTTAAAGGGCCGCATAGGGTTGTTGGATTTCAGAAGTGCTATATGCCAAAATGGTCCTGCCCTCCGGTGTTTTATGTCTGGCCCCTGTCTGTACATAGTGGTTGGAAAATATTGTTTAACGCTTATATAATAATAATAATACTAAGACTAATAGTTGGTCACGGTAAATATTAGACTAAAATTTAGCGATAATAATGCTAGGTTTCGTCGAAGGAAAATAGAATCGTTAGAAGCAAGCGCTGCCCGATTTTGGAATCATCACCTTAACAAGTGAGTGCATAGTTACTTTCAACTTACACATAGATATGAAGTATTTTATATAAATTACGTGCTATGTGTGCATATTATCTGAATACTTGCTATCTATGCTAGATGAACGTTGTTATACATGTTTTCAATGATTTAAACTGTATATGTATTTTATATCTACGAAAATGTTGGGGTAAAACATGGGTAGATGCAATAGGTGATGTGTGATAAAATGATGAGAGGCCTCGATGTTGATGTTGTTGATTCTGTCATCTAGCGGAGTATGGATGACGACCACAGACTCTTCTAGACAGTCCAGTGGAACACTAGCAGGCTCGCAACCTGTAGGTGTTTGTGAACGATATGTTCACCGGTGTACTCCATCCCCCACATGGTTGCCTTTAGGACATTTATTGCTGAGGAATCCCCTTAGCAGTAGTGTCCGTCCCGATGATGATCCTTAGGCTAGGTCCCTTATGATAGGTGTTTAGGGACGTAAAGTGAGGATAACGGGAACGGGTAATCGGGTTATTGTTGATCGATGAAATTAATAAACTTATTTATTGTGGATTGAAAACCCTATGTGCTCACCAGGCTCCCAAGCCTGACCCACTCAGTTTTATGTATTACAGGTAGTGGCGCTTGAGCATAGATATGATGTTGGACGAGGGATTACGGATATAGGCCTGTAGATATGAAATAATGTAGTAAGGCTTATATTGTACTGTTTATGCTTTTGATCTGTACGAACATGACATCCCGAGTCTTTTAATGAAATACATTTCTATGGAAATGCTTTTGATAAATCTTTATCATATTTTTGTTTTGGGACAAATTCCGCAACACTTTCATTTAAAATGTAACTCTGATTTTTAAACAAAGCATAAACAAACCGGTCTTTTCTGGCCGTGATTTTGGGGATGTCACAGTTGGTATCAGAGCATTAGTTTAAGCGAACTAGGAATTTGTAGGATTTCTAGACTTAAACTTAGAATGCTAAGCGATGATTGTGAGGCGTGAGCACTAGCTTATTTTAGGAATTGTGCCTAAAATGCTTTTATGTGCTAAATGCTTTGTGCATAATATGCTGTTAATTGTTCGGATCTATGGTCTGTTGCCGACCGGATCTGGAAACCTTATGTGTTTAGGATTCTAAACGTACGACTACGATATTAGAACTAGCATGTAAACGTTTTAGAGTGATAAGGACGATTTAAAACGTCTATCCTAAATAAAGATCTAAATTCACCTTATTCGGTGTATAGATCAAGATGGCAAGGACCCGTAGCGGAAACGTGAACGCAAATGGAGGTAGGAACCAACCCCCAGTGGTTCAGCAAATACCTGTTGTCGAAGAAGTTGCACCTGAGCCAGTCACCATGGCTGGAGTTCAAGCCATGATTCAGGCTATGCTAGCTGAACAAAGGGAAGAAATGAGACGGATGCTCCACGAAAATAGGGACGAACCTACCATACATGTTGAACCGACGGAGCCAGTTCCCGAGCCATCTGAGGAAGGGAACTATAGCCGCCAAGTGAGTCAAGTAGGGACTCAAGGTGAGCAAAAGGATGGCCCAAAAGGGAGAAACAACAAGGATGGGCGGATGTACAAAAATTTCTTGGGTGCGAAACCACCAAGTCTCTCAGGAAGCCCAAAGCCTGTTGAGATTATGGACTGGATCTCCGAGATGGAGATGGTGTTTGAGAGCTGCGACTGCAGTGAGAAGCAGAAGACTGTCTTCGCTGTGAGACAATTGAAAACTGGAGTCTTGAGCTGGTGGAAGCTATTGGCAAATACAATGCCACGGGGAGAAGCTCTGAAAATGTCATGGGATGAGTTCTTGGAACAACTGAAGGCGCAATACTGTTCAGAGATAGACCTGATTGATCTGAACAATGAGTTCCAAAATTTGAAGAAGGGGAGAATGAGCATCGATGACTATGCTGCTGCATTTACGGAAAAGATGAAGTTGTTTCCATACCTAGTGCCAACCGAACTTTCCAAAATTGAGAAATTCGCAAACGGACTGCCGGCTGACTTTGGCCCAACAGTCAAGATGGAAACCACTCTGAAATCAGCTGTTCGAGCAGCTAAGAACGTGGAGACCCAACAAAAGGAAAGAGGTCTGGAGAGGGCTGAGGTTGGTGAGAAATGGAAGTTCAATGGATCCTCGAAGTCCAACAAGAAGAGTAGATTCTCGAAGTCTGGTTCGAGGGGAGGAGGATCAGAAGCGAAGTGGTGTGACAAGTGCAAGAAGAAGCACTCTGGGAAGTGTGACGGAGGGGTCACTTGATACAAGTGCGGAAAGCCTGGGCATTACGCCAATGAATGCACCCTCAACCAGAAAGTCTGTTATGGGTGCAATGAAGAAGGGCACATTTTGAAGGATTGCCCGAAGAAGAAGGAGACAGGAAGACCCAACATACCACCGAAGCCGAAGGCGAGAGCCTTCCAGATGACGCTCGAGGCTGCAAAGGAGGCAGCAGACGTCGCTTCAGGTACCTTTCTTGTAAATGGTTTGCCTGCAAATATATTATTTGATTCCGGAGCCAACTACTCCTTTGTGTCGCATAAATTTGGTGGGAAATTAGCACTGCCTGTAGAAAAACTAGATAATGCCCTGATTGTAGAAGTTGCCAGTGGCAAATTCGTACCTGTTAGTAATCGTATTAGGAACATCGTCATTGACCTAAACGGAAACGAATTCCACGAAGAGCTATTACCCATAGAGTTAAACGGTTTCGACATCGTTTTGGGTATGGATTGGCTTAGCGCCAATGATGCTGAGATTCAATGCCGAAAGAAGATAGTAAAGGTAAACCCACCCGGAAAAGAATCATTTATGGTGTATGGGGACAAACGCAGAGTGAATTCTGGAATCATCTCCTTGATGAAAGCTAGGAAATGTTTGTCCAAAGGATGTGCATCATACTTGGCATTCGTAATCGATGCCAAGAAGGAGAAGAAAGAGGTGCAGAATATACTGGTTGTGTGTGATTATCCGGAAGTCTTTCCCGAAGATCTTCTCGGATTACCACCTGATAGGCAAGTGGAGTTTCGTATAGACTTGTTACCAGGAACAACACCGATAGCAAAGGCACCTTACCGATTAGCACCGACGGAGATGAAGGAGCTCATGACGCAACTTCAGGAGCTGTTGGACAACGGTTTTATTCGACCTAGTTCATCACCCTGGGGAGCTCCGGTGTTATTCGTGAAGAAGAAGGACGGAAGTATGAGAATGTGTATAGACTACCGAGAGCTGAATAAGGCAACGGTGAAGAACAAGTATCCATTGCCGAGGATTGATGACCTATTCGATCAGCTGCAAGGTTCGAGCTACTTCTCAAAGATCGATCTTAGGTCAGGATATCATCAGCTAAAGGTGAGAAAGCTGGATATTGAGAAGACTGCATTCAGAACGAGATATGGACACTATGAGTTCTTGGTTATGTCATTCGGGCTAACCAATGCTCCCACATCATTCATGGATTTGATGAATAGGGTTTGTAAACCATTCCTCGATAAATCCGTGATAGTGTTCATCGATGACATTCTCATCTACTCGAAAAGCCAAGAGGAGCATGGCAAGCATCTACGGGAAGTATTAGAAGTGTTGAAGAAGGAGAAGCTTTTTGCAAAGTTCTCCAAATGCGACTTTTGGATACGGGAAGTCCAATTCTTGGGTCATGTTGTTAACCGGGAGGGAATAATGGTTGACCCCGCAAAGATCGAGGCTGTAATGAAGTGGGAACGTCCAAAGAGTCCCACGGTGATTCGAAGCTTTCTAGGATTAGCCGGATATTATCGACGATTTATCCAAGGCTTTTCTTCGATAGCTGCTCCATTAACAGCTTTGACTCGTAAAGGAGCTACGTATATGTGGAGTGAGAAACACGACAAGGCATTCGAGAAGCTAAAGAAGAAGTTATGTGAAGCACCGATACTTTCTCTACCCGATGGAGTCGAAGATTTCGCGGTTTATAGTGACGCTTCTGGAGTCGGGTTGGGTTGTGTTCTGACCCAAAGAGAAAAGATGATAGCATACGCATCTCGACAATTGAAAGAGCACGAAAAGAACTACCCCACTCAAGATCTGGAGTTGGCAGCGGTAGTTTTTGCCTTAAAGATATGGAGGCATTACCTCTACGGCACGAAGTGCAAACTCTTCACTGATCATATGAGTCTCCAGTATCTCTTTAATCAGAAGGAGTTGAACATGAGGCAACGACGCTGGCTAGAACTTCTCAAGGACTACGACTGTGAGATACTTTACCACCCAGGTAAAGCAAATATTGTTGCTGATGCTCTCAGTCGGAAAGTCAATCTGGAAAGGAAAAGGCCAAGAGCGTTAAGAATTGAAGTCGTCTCGACGATTGTGGAAAGTATCAGGAAAGCTCAAGAAGAAGCTTTAGAGAAAAATGACCGAAAGGAAGAACGTTTGGGAAGAACGTTAGTGTTTGGTACAAACAGTCGAGGACTAAAGGTATTCCAAGATCGAATTTGGGTACCTAAGACGGTAGGAATAAGAGATCTTCTGATGGAAGAAGCACACAAGACCATGTACTCGATTCATCCCGGTAGCACTAAAATGTATAGGGACCTAAAACCCTACTACTGATGGCCGACGATGAAGCTCGATGTTGCGAAGTATGTGGCCGAGTGCGTAACATGTGCGAGGGTTAAGGCACAACATCAGAAACCGTATGGGAGTTTGGAACCTTTACCTGTACCCATGGGTAAATGGGAAGACATCACCATGGATTTTGTGACTAAACTGCCCAGGACGAAGAACGGTCACGACATGATTTGGGTAGTCGTGGATCGTTTCACCAAGAGTGCACACTTCATAGCAGCCAACGAGAAGTGGTCTATGGATAAGCTCGCAAATGCTTACGTGAAGGAAATTGTAAGACTTCACGGTGTCCCTCTTACGATTGTATCAGATCGTGATAGTCGTTTCACGTCAAAGTTTTGGAGGAGTCTACAAGAGGAGTTAGGTACAAAGTTGTGTTTGAGTACTGCTTATCATCCGCAAACTGATGGTCAGAGCGAAAGAACGATTCAGACGCTGGAAGATATGCTGAGAGCATGTACCCTCGAATTCCAAGGGAATTGGGACGAGCACTTACCTCTGGTAGAATTTTCCTACAACAATAGTTTTCACTCGAGCATCAAGATGGCTCCTTATCAAGCCTTGTATGGGCAGAAGTGTCGTACGCCGTCTTGTTGGCTTGAAGCCGGAGAGAAGCAGTTTATGGGCCCCAAGATAGTCCATGAGACTGCTGAGAAGTTGAAGGTGATTAGGGAAAGGATGTTAGCAGCCCAGGATCGTCAGAAGAGCTATGCTGACAAGAAAAGACGACCGATAACTTTCGAAGTTGGGGATTCCGTTTTGCTTAAAGTCTCACCGTGGAAGGGACTTATACGATTTGGGAAATGAGGAAAGTTGAGTCCAAGGTTTATTGGACCGTTCAAAGTTCTTCAGAAGATAGGGAACCAAGCTTACAAGCTGGAATTGCCCAAAGAACTCAATGGTATTCATAACACCTTCCATGTGTGTTATTTGAGGAAATTCACGGGAGATGTTCCCGACATAATTCCAATCTCAGAGTTAAGGATGGATGAAAATAAAAGGTTGATCGAAGAGCCTGAGGCAATTGTTGACCGTAAGACTAAGAAGTTACGACGCAACATGGTCGACTTGGTGCTAGTCCGATGGAAACATTCGAATGGGCCGAATCTCACTTGGGAAACAGAGGATGACATGATGAGTCGCTATCCACATCTGTTTGCTGATGCATGATTCCGGGACGGAATCATCCTAAGGGGGAGAGAATTGTAACGCCCGGGTTTCAGGGCTAAGCATTTTTGTCAATGTAATAGTCTAGGTCAACTCTTTTAACTCTTTTTGAAGTAATAAAGATGAAATATTTGAGTATTATGTGAATTATATGTGTTTATTATTTAATTATAAATGTATAATTAATAAAGAATAAAAATGAGCGTCAAAATTAAAGTGTAAGATAATCCCGATATCTCTACATAAAGTTGTAGAATATGTCTCAAGGTTTCCGTGCATATAAGGAACGCCGAAATCCGAGTTATAACGAAGAAGTTATGACCCGTCGAAGTTTCACGACAGAACCGGCACGATACCGGGAAGCGTGAATAGTGAATTTACGATAGAGCGAGATTTAGCCTTAGTGATCTAAACGAAAGTTGTATAGTATGGTATGTGGTATGATGGGGGAACTCACTAAGCTTTGTGCTTATAGTTTTCAGTTTTGTTTTCAGGTACCCCTTCATCAAAGGGGAAGGAGCTGGCACGGTAGCGGCGCATCACACACACATGATTTCTGCTTTATAAGATTCTTGGGATTTTACTCTGACATTATTTTTACTAGATGACATGGTTTTGAGACACATGACTATGGTTTTATGAAATGATATGAATCGATGATGCTTTTTAGTAAGCTGTTTTATAATTTACTTATTTAAAAACCATATTTTTGGTCTTGAAATTTGGGATGTTACAAGTTGGTATCAGAGCCTTGGTTTGAGGGATTTGGACACACCTTCAGGGGTGTCTGCACTCAAATCGAGGGTATAAAAGATTTTTACAAGAAAATAGGTTTTCTAAAAAATTAAATTAAGGAGTTTTGTGAAAGAACAAGGTGTGTGATGTGTGTGGCCGGCCGAGGTCAAGTAAGTTTTCCCCAAGATACCCATACATGTTATGTTATGATGTGATATGATTATGAGAACTGCATGCTAGATCAGGGCTAAGGATATAGGAATGATGCCTTTTATGCCTATTGACCTTGTATGAGAACTTCATGCTATATTATGGCTAAGGATCTAGGAAGATGCCTTATGTGGCTGTTATAGGTGCTTATTGAGTTATATGCTAGAACTGACTAATCAGTAATATGATGGACTGAACAGGGTACGCTTGGTGTGGTTACCCAATGCTCGAATGCTACTTTCTTTGTGCTTTTAGGAGTTCTAGTTATCTTTAGCTAACTAGTAAACGAATACGTTAAGTTACATATTGCAAGGACTAAATAATTTCAGAAGGTTATGTCTAGCCCTATTGCGCAGCTCTTGTTTGAGTCCAACCGTTGTAGGGTAGGATCTCTCATTCGAAGAATTATCTGATCGTAGCGATATGTAATGGTGTTTTCAACCTAGTTAGGTAAAGTTGGCAGGAATTACTTATGCATATGATGGCGGAGAGTAGGTCGGAGAGTTATCCTAAGGTAAGCTTACGATGAGATTAGTGCAGAGAGCAGTAGCAGTAGAAGGGACTTGGTAAAGTCAAGGCAATCCTTGAGGAAAGTGTGGATAAATGTGGAAGGTAGTATGGGCCCATACTACTGGAAGCAGAGGATCTGTACTCGAGTCAAGGAGGGTTGTGATAGAACCAGGGAACTTGTAGTATATGAGACCTTTCGAGGTTATGTATGACCCTGATGATTATGTGTGTTTTGTTTCTGATGGTGATGATTACGCGACACGTAGGAGGAGGTTCAGGTTCAGGATCGGGTTCGAGATCAGGTGTCGAGCCAGTTAATAAGGGACTATGTGAGTTCATTGCTTCTGAGATCACTAGAGGCATCCTTAAGTCGACCCCGATGATTTTTGAGTCGATTCAGGAGGGGATTATCGAGCTGATGGAGGATTGCCTTAGGGCGTTTAGGAGTGAATGGGCGTCTAGCCAATTAGGGGCGTGCACACTGTCCTTTAAGGACTTCAGGAGATGTGGTGTGCCAGAATTCCACAGGGTGAAGGACCCTATTATTGCCAAGAGATGGATTGTATACATGGATTCTGCCCAGTTGACGAGCTTCTACCCTGAGGAGTCGAAGCTCTAGTACGTTGCAGGAGATTACCACCAAGTTTCGAGAGAGGGCCTTATTGGTGCCTCAATATGCAGGAGATGAGGAGATACGGAAAACCCGCTATCATGACATGTTGAGAGTTGATATTCGGGAGCATGTCAGTTACTCAACATGCCTGACCCTGGATTCCTTGATTGTCAGGGCAATGGAGAGGGAGATTGATATAGAGCACCTCAGGAAGAGGAAGGCGGAGGTTGAGCAGGGTATCGGGGTTTCGAGGAAGAAACCCAAGGCGTTCGACTCTAAGTTGAAGGGCCATCAGGGTTGGAGTCGTTGCGGGAAGTGCGGCCAGCCACATGAGGGGGTTTGTAGACTAGGGTCATCGGGTTGCTACAAGTGCGGCAATACGGGGCACTTCAACAAGGATTGTACAGCCCCTACCCCCACCATTCCGACATCGGAGTTTCTGTGTTTTCATTACAACTAGCGAGGCTATAAAAAGACCAACTGCCAGAGATTGACAACAACAGCAACAACGCCAATGCCGGCGTCAGCTCCAGCGATCCTACGAATCACTGATGGCCGGAAGGGCAAGTCAGAGGCTCCAGTGGTAAGGAGTCGAACCTTCCAATTGACTACCGAGGAGGCACGTGTTTCACCCGATGTGGTGACGGGTATGATTTCTTCTCCCGAGCTTTTATTATATGTTTTTTATGATATTTATGTGCCCTGTTATGTGTTTTGTTTAGGATCGTTCCATGTGAACGATATTCCAGTTCAGGCGTTGTTCGATTCAGATGCGACCTGATCATTTGTCTCTCTTGCACTTAGCAAGAGGTTCCCTAAGTCCTCGGGCATGTTGGATTGCCCTATAGAGGTTGAGATTGTTGATGACCGATCAGTTAGAGCATCAGAGGTTTTCAGAGATTGTGTTTTGAGGTTGTTCGAGGAGCGCTACCTGGTAGACTTGGTTCCCATACCACTATGATGGAACAAGGTTATCATTGGTATGGATTGGTTGAGCCTTAATGGGGCAGTGATAGACCGCACGTAACAATTAGTAGGTGTCAAGACCCCAAGTGGGGGGCGGGGGGGGGGGGGGGTGGAGGGACTGGTGATTCAGGGCAAGGGGCCACAACGCAGGCCAACTTTATGCTCAGCAACGAGGGCCAGGCGCTACCTTCAACAGGGTTGCGTCGGATATGTCGCCTACGTCATGAATACCCGAGAGGAGGGTAAGGCGAATGTGAGTGATGTGCCAGTGGTACGAGAGTACCCGAATGTGTTTCCAGAGGATTTTCATGGGATGCCTCTGGAGAGGCAGGTGGAGTTTAGACAAGGGATTGATCAGACCGAGCAGTTCACCCTGGGGAGCCTTGATTCTGTTCGTGACGAAGAAAGACAGGTCGCATCGGATGTGTATAGTTACCGGGAGCTGAACAAGATAACAGTGAGGAACTTTTACCCACTCCCAAGGATTGATGATCTTTTCGACCAGCTACAGGGGGCATCTTGGTTCTCCAAGATAGATTTACATTCATGCTACCACCATATGAGTTTCAGAGACGAGGATGTACAGAAGACTGTGTTCCGGACTCGATATGGACACTACGAGTTCGTGGTGATGCCCTTCGGGCTCACCAATTCTCCTGTTGCATTCATGGACCTCATGAACCGTGTATACAGACCGATGCTGGATCGTTCTGTGATAGTTTTCATCGATGACATCTTGGTTTATTCCAAGACACAGGAGCGAAACGAGGAGCACTTGCGAGAAGGGCTAGATACCTTGAGGAGGGAGAGCTTGTACGCCAAGTTCTCCAAGTGCGAGTTCTGGTTACGCGAGGTGCAGTTTCTTAGGCACCTTGTCAACCAGAACGGGATTTTGGTTGACCCATCCAAGGTGGATGTCATGATGAGATGGGAGGTATTGAAGTCTCCATCTGAGATTCAGAGCTTCCTGGGATTAGCGGGCTATTACCAGATATTCATTCAGGATTTCTCTAAGATAGTCGTACCCTTGACGCGACTAACGAAGAAAGCCTTTGTATTTCACTGGGGGCCTGAGCAGCAGGTAGCGTTTGAGACTTTGAGATAGAGATTATGTGAGGTGCTGATTCTAGCCCTGCCAGGGGCGTGGATGATTTTGTAGTGTACTGCAATCCGTCCATTTTGGGTTTGGGCGTAGTACTGACGAGAGAGGGCACATCATTGCTTACGCCTCGAGGCAGCTGAAGCCTCACGAGGCGAACTACCCGACGCATGATTTGTAGTTGGGGGGCGGTCGTCTTTGCCCTCAAGATTTGGCGACATTACCTCTATAGGGTCCGTTGTACCATTTACACGGATCACAAGAGTTTGAGGTACCTCATGGATTAGACGAAGTTGAACATGAGGCAACGTCGGTGGCTAGACATGGTGAAGGATTACGACTTTTGAGATCCTCTATCACCTGGGGAAGGCCAACGTTGTGTTCGATGCTCTTAGCCGTAAGGCAGCCCCGATCAGAGACATTTGCTTACGGATGACAGTAGTGACTCCACTGTTGGAGCAGATCTGAGAGGCCCAGCAGGAGGCTATGAAGGAGGAACATCAGAAGAGCGAGTGTATTGTGGGTCAGGCTTCCTCCTTTGACTATGATAGTCGAGTGTTGTTGAAACTACACCGTATGGTGTGGGTTCCATATCATGGAGGTGTGCGCCAGGTTCTGATTGAGGTGGCGCACAAATCCCGATTTTCCATTCATCTCGGGGCGACGAAGATGTACAGAGATCTTCGTCCTGATTACTAGTGGCCCTGCATGAAGCGGGATGTAGCCTGATACATCGAGAGATGTCTGACCTGTAGGAAGGTCAAGGCCGAGCACCAGAGGCCTCACGAAAATACGCATCCATTGGACATCCCTATGTGGAAATGGGAAGATATTACTATGGATTTCATCACAAAGCTTTCCAGGACCGTACGGGGAGTGGATTCTATTTGGGTCATTGTGGATCGGTTCATCCCGATCCACAAGAGTATATTAGCCGAGAAATTGGCCGATATATACATCCGCGAGGTAGTAGCTCGACACAGAGTGCCAGTCTTCGTGATTTCAGACAGAGATGTACGATTCACTTCCATATTTTGGAAGAAGTTTCAAGACAAGTTGGGTACTCATATGCACTTTAGCATTACTTTTTCATCCGCAGACGGATGGTCAGAGCGAGCGGACCATCTAGACCTTAGAGGATATGTTGCGGGTGCGTTTCTTGGATTTCGGTGGTAGTTGGGATACCTATCTTCCATTGGTTGGGTTCTCCTACAACAACAACTACCATGCGAGTATCGGTCATCCTCCATTCAAGATATTGTACGGGAGGAAGTACAGGATCCCGATATGCTAGGGTGAGGTTGGGTAGAGGGTCATGGGGAGTACCCAAGTGGTACTCAAGACGACGGAGAAGATCCAGCAGGTCCGGAGCAGACTTTAGACTGCTCGGAGTCGGCAGAAAAGTTATGCCGACAAGCGTCGTTCGGACATGGAGTTCTAGGTCGGGGATATGGGTATCCCGAAGGTGTCACCTTGGAAAGGTGTCATCCAGTTCGAGAAGCAGGTCAAGTTAGGCCCCAGGTACATCGACCCTTTCAGGGTTGCAGCCCGGGTGGGCAAAGTAGCATATAGGCTGGATCTGCCAGCCGAACTTAGTCAGATTCACAGTAATTTCCACGTCTCCCAGCTGCGGAACTGCATGATAGACAACTCTACAATGGTGCCTCTCGAGGATATCCAGGTGGATGACAACTTGAACTACATCGAGTGACCGATAGCCATTATGGATAAGAAGACGAAGGCGCTGAGGAATAAGGAAGTAGAGCCGGTGAAGGTGTGGTAGCAGCACCGCAAAGGTTCGGAATGGACATGGAAGCCGGAAGATGAAATGAGGGAGCACTACCCCGAGTTATTTTTCAGCAGCAACAACGGACTTCGAGGAAGAAGTCTAATTTAAGTGGGGGAGATTTGTAACATCCGCTACCAGGTATTAATATTAATTATCTTATTGAGTAGTGGGTTAATTTGGTATGGGATAGGTGTTGGAATAGTGTCTAAGGCTGCAACTATATTAGGCAAGTATTTGATCCGGTTGTGCATGGTCCTTTTAGGTTGCCTTCACCATAGCAACTTGACAGGATGATTTATTATGAGAGAAGAAATATTATTAATATATTATGAGAATAATATAAGGAATAATAATATTATTATTTAATTAATATGAGTCATAAATTAATTAGGAATTAATTTGGTGACTTAAAGAGATTAATTGAATAAAGGGGTATAAACTATCAATTGTATGATAGTTGTAATTTGGGCTATAAATCTCTTATGGATAATGGTGGACGATTTCTAGGGCTTAGGATAGGCTTAGAATTCGTTCAAAGGCTTATCAATTAGGGTATTGGATTGCTTAGGGCCTAAGTTATCCAATTAGGGTTTAAGGGTGAAACCCTAGGAGCCTTACAAGTATAAATAGACCCCAAGGGTTAAGGAAATCGGCACTTGTGCTTTAGAAAGAAACCCTGGCTGATTTTCACTTTCCTCTCCTCTCTCTCAAATCATCCTCTTGCTAGTTGGTGTTTGTAAGCCATTAGAGGAGTGACAATTGTGACTCTAAAGCTCCAAGGACAAGAAGATCAAGCAAGTGATTCAAGGTAAACTTCTAATTCTGATTTCTTATGTTATTATACTCTATTAGTCATTAGAAGTCTTGGATTCAATGCATGTTTAATTAGAGAAACCTAGATCCAAGCATTAGGGTTTGCATGTGCACATAGGAATGTTCATATGGCCAAAATCCATCAGTGGTATCAGAGCCTAGATTGGTTTCTATTGAATTGATGCATTGTTTGCTTGTTTGATGTTTGTTAAATTTAAATTTTATGTTTCTGTCTGATGGACTCGACGAGTCCCATAGTGGACTCGGCGAGTAGGCTCGACTCGGCGAGTCTAAGCGTCAGAAAGAGCAAATGTCGAGATTTCTTGTTGTTTATCTTTGAGATACTTGCCTTAATCATATTAGATCAATATAAATCCGATTTTATGATATATATGAGTATATTCTTGATCTAATTGAAGATATTTATCAATTAATAAAATATTGATTTCCTTATGTGATAATTGATTAATTATTTTGATTAAAGTGGTAAATTGTTTTGCAAGAAATTATTAAATAAATCAAATATGGATAATTATGTGATTAAATGTTAATTTAGATTATTTGTTATTTGATCCCCTATGTTTTGAAAAGTTTAAAACTTGCCCTCAAGTTTTGAAATTTATGTTTTGTGATTAAAAGTTAATTTAGACAATTTAAATTTCAAACCCTAGAATTTTACAAGTTTAAAATTCAACCCTATACTAATATAATATTACAAGATTAATATATATATATATATATATATATATATATATATATATATATATATATATATATATGATTAAAATGCTAGTCTTACCGTTAGTAAACCTCATTCATGAAGCCGGTCTATAAGGTGGGTATAAGGTTGCTGCCTATAAAATGGCGCTTAATGGGTGTACACTCACACCCACCGCTTGCTTGATCGGTGGAGGGTCGTTAGCCGAATGGGTAGGATAGGGAAACCTCATCTCTTCATTAAAAGTATAATATGAAATACAAAGTAACTACATGTTTTTCAAAAATTTCCCAATCCTAGTTACTTTAGGAAAAGTGAATTGATGCAATCCCATGAAATTACACTTTGCACCCTTGCTAAGAAGTTAGAGGAGCGTGTGTGGTTTACCGGCACACTAATTAGTTCTAAGCAAAGGTGGAAAAGGGTGATTCATTATTTATCATAGTTCGATGGAGCGTGTGTGGTTTATCGGCACATCGAATAGGTGATTGTTACAATGAAGGCATCATGTGAATTTGCATGGTAATTCACACCGACTTTGTGATCCTCGGTATCCCAGTCACAAACGAGGGGGGCATATCGAGATTTAAACATGCCATTGAAAAGTTTCAATGAATCTTATCCAAACCTAGGAATTCTCAATACATTTAGAACTTAAAGTTATGTTTTCATGGTGGAGAATTAGTGAATCGTCATTCACTTACCTTCAAATTGTTTGCATGTTAGATTACGGCATCCCTTTTCTAATATGTGAATATTGTTGTTGGATCCTAGCCCTAATTTTTCTTATTGGGTGATAATTAGGGATTCAAATTATAATCTATCTTTGTCCTTTCTATTTGTAGATGTCGAACGCGAACAACGCTGCTGCTAGTTCGTTCACATTGATGAGCCTTTGCCAAAAGGTGACTTTCGATGGAACAAACTTTAGCGAATGGATAAGGTACATTCGCACAATTGCTCGCTACGAGGAAAAGGAGTATGTCCTCGATGAGAAGCTCGAGAAAATCAACCCAAAAATCGCTACTCCGGCTGAAATGACTGCTTTTGAGACTCATGAGCGTGATGCAACGAAGGTTCATTGCATCATGATAGCCACAATGAATGCCGAATTCCAAAAGTCCTATGAGGACATGTATCCGTACGAAATGCACCAAGACTTGTTGGAGAGATACCACCAAAACGCGAGGCAGGAGCATTACAAGATTTTCACTAACATGATTTCCGCCAAAATAGGTCATGGAGAATCTCTAACCGTGCACCTGCAAAAGATGCAAAGGTATGTCGATCGTCTTCGCAAGTTGAATGTTGACTTTGGGGAAGACTTGGCGATCGATATGGTGCTTCACTCTTTGCCTCCGTGTTACAATCAATTTAGGATGACCTACCACATAAACAAAGAAGAGGTCACCCTATGTAAGCTCCAAGGTCTCCTTAGGGTTGCTGAAAGCAACCTCAAGGACAAGTCTGTTGCACCCACTCCCAATCCACCCTCTGATCCTGTTTTGGCCATTGGGCAAGGAAGAGGCAAGAAGAGGAAGGCTCCGTCCAAGAGCCACCGCAAGGGAAAGTCCCGAGATGGTTCCTCTCCTAGTGGGACCAAAGTTGATCCCGCTAAGCCTAACCCTAACCCCAAGGAGGCAGAGTGCCATCATTGCCATAAAATAGGGCATTGGAAGAGAAGCTGCCCAGACTACCTGCAAGCCATAAGGGAAGGAAAGATCAAGCCGTCTTTCGCAGGTATATACACAATTAAATCTAACGATTCATCTCATGCTATTTCTTGGGTCCTTGATACCGGTTGTGGTTACCACATTTATTCTGAATTGCAGGGACTAAGAAGAAATAGGGATGTGGAGCATGGAAGAATAAATCTAATCATGGGGAATAGAAGATCGTCGCTTGTGACCAAGATTGGAGTGTATTCTTTAGTGCTTAGGAATGGTTTATGTTTAGATTTGAACAATTGTTGCTATTCGCCATAAATGGCAAGAAACATCATTTCATTTCATGGTTTGTTTAGACAAGGTTTTAGATTTTCTTTTAATAATGAGAATGGTTCTATTCTTGCTTATCTAAATGGTGTCTTATATTTTGAAGCAATACCGTGTAATGGAATTTATGAAACTGTTATGATTGTAGATAACTTAGGAAATGATGTTTTATGCATGGATTCTTCCAATGGTATGGATAGAGCATCCTTGTGGCATTGTTGTCTTGGACATGTCAACAAGAAACGCATAGCCCAACTCCAAAAGGATGGAGTGTTGGAGTCATTCGACCTTAGGGAAGATGACACATGCGAGTCTTGTTTGCTTGGAAAGATGACTAAGTCACCCTTCACTAGTACATGTGAAAAGGGTGAGGGTCTATTGGACCTCATACATACCGATGTATGTGGACCGTTTAGATCAACCACTAAGGATGGGAACCGCTTCTATGTGACTTTTACCGATGACTATAGTAGATATGGGTATATTTACTTAATCAAGAAAAAGTCAGAAACGTTTGAAAAGTTCAAAGAGTTGAAGAATGAAGTGGAGAATCAATTGGGCAGGAAAATCAAGATGCTTTGATCCGATCGAGGAGGAGAGTACCTAAGTCTTGAATTCCACGACTATCTCAAGGAGTGTGGAATAGTTTCACAATTGACACCACCTAGGACACCGCAGTTAAATGGTATGGCAGAAAGGCGTAATCGAACCTTGTTGGACATGGTTCGCTCTATGATGAGTCGTGCTTCACTACCCATCTCATTCTGGGGGTATGCCTTAGAGACTGCCGCCCATATCCTTAACCGAGTCCCTAATAAGAAGGTTGCCAAAACACCTCACGAGATGTGGACAGGGAAAGCTCCCTCTTCAGCACATATCAAGGTTTGGGGTTGCGAGGCTTACGTAAGACGAGATACTCACGACAAGCTCGAACCTCGTAGTGAGCGATGTATTTTCATTAGCTACCCGCAGAAATACTTTGGATATCTTTTTTATAGACCGAAGGCCAATGTTGTCTTTGTTGCGAGGAGAGGAGTTTTCCGAGAACGAGAACTCATAAGCCAAGGAGACAGTGGGAGGCAAATCGAGCCTGAAGAGATTCAAGAGTCGATAGATGAAGGAACCTCTACCGATGGCACTCAACCCGAGGAGGAAACTCCGGTTGAACCGATTGACGAGTCATTACCTCTTAGACGTTCCGAAAGAGTTAGAGTTCAACCCAAGTTTTATGGTTTTCATATTACTACCGAAGGGGATACGTATATTAGTGATGGTACACTAATAAATCTAGATGAACCTAATATCTATAAGGAAGCCATGGCAGGCCCGGAGTCTGCGAAATGGAAAGAGGCAATGGACAACGAGATCCAGTCCATGTATGACAACCAAGTTTGGAATTTGGTTGATAATGTACCCGGACGAAAGACCGTTGGGTGCAAATGGATCTTCAAGAAGAAGACCGACGTGGATGGAAACGTACACACATATAAGGCGCGATTGGTTGCAAAGGGCTTTACTCAAACTCCCGGAGTTGACTATGATGAGACCTTCTCACCAGTTGCGAACATAAAGTCTATTAGAGTGATGCTAGCTATTGCCGCATTTCATGATTCTGAGATTTGGCAAATGGATGTCAAAACCGCTTTCCTTAATGGAAAGTTGGCTGAGGATGTTTACATGGCTCAGCCAGAGGGTTTTGTCGATCCGAAGCATCCAAATAGAGTGTGTAAGCTTGAGAAGTCCATTTATGGACTTAAGCAAGCGTCTCGCAGATGGAATCTTTGCTTCGATGAGAAAGTCAAAGAGTTTGGATTTGTACGAAGCGAAGATGAATCATGTGTATATGTCAAAGCCAGTGGGAGTATAGTAAGCTTCCTCGTTCTGTATGTCGATGACATACTACTCATAGGAAACGACGTCCCGACTCTGCAGGAGGTTAAGTCCTGGCTCGGGTAGTGTTTCGCTATGAAGGACCTCGGAGAGGCTTCCTATATTTTGGGAATAAGGATAGTGAGAGAACGATGTAAGAGACTAATTGGACTTAGTCAGAACACTTACTTAGATAAAGTACTGAAACGTTTTAGTATGGAAAACTCGAAGAAGGGAGAATTACCGATACAAAGTAATGCCAAGTTGAGTAAGACTCAAAGTCCGAGTACTGAAGCTGAGATAGCAGAAATGAGCCGAGTTCCATACGCTTCCGCAGTTGGCTCAATCATGTATGCTATGACTTGTACTCGCCCTGATGTAGCCTTTGCTTTGAGCATGGTTAGTAGATATCAAGGGAATCCTGGCAGAGCCCATTGGATTGCGGTCAAGAATATCCTTAAGTACCTTCGGAGGATGAAGAAATGGTTCTTAGTCCTCGGAGGGAGTGATGACTTGAAGGTGCGAGGGTATAGTGACGCCAGCTTTCAGACCGACCGGGACAACTACCATTCGCAGTCGGGCTGGGTCTTTACCCTGAATGGAGGAGCAGTAACTTGGAAAAGTTCCAAGCAGGAAACCGTAGCTGATTCAACGTGCGAATCAGAGTACATTGCAGCGAGCAAAGCGTCAAAGGAGACAATATGGTTGAAGAACTTCATCGATGATCTTTGAGTTGTACCTGCCATAATGGAGCCCATGGAGATTTTCTGTGATAATGAAGGAGCGGTTGCCTTGACCAAGGAACCGAGGGATCATGGTAGATCTCGACATATCGACAGAAAATATCACTTTATTAGACATCGTGTAGAAGAAGGACAACTCATAGTGAAGAGGATATCATCAGAAGATAACCCAACAGATCCGCTTACGAAGGGACTGAGTAGGGTTAAGCACTTGCACCATGCTAGGAGTATTGGACTGAAGGATGATATTAGTATAGATTAGATAGTATTAGAAATGTGTAATAGATAAATGTAATTAACATTTGATGATTAAATAAAAGAGTATTATTTATGAGTAATGTTACTGTCTTATGTTAATTGTTTAACTATTGTTTCACTTTGGATGTTTTGACTTCCAGAATAATTGAGTTTATTAAGAATAATCGAATTATTCAAATTGTCCACAATCGTTCATATGTTGGAAGTAGATATGAATGAAGATTGTCATGAATTGGTGTGTAGATTGTCTAAATGGTATTAGACATAGCAAAAGTTTGCTGCAACGTTCATGAGTGCTTATGAACTAGTTTTGAGCATTGGAACAAACTGATATGTGCATAATTAGTTCATATTAAGTATACATTTTTACTCATTTATTAACTAAATTATTGCATATTATGGACAAAAGGTACTTAAAAGTGTTAAATTATGTTTTTCAGTCCAAAGATGAAGCTCGGAAGCGAAAGGAAGCGGGAGAAACAGTTAGAAGATCAAGAATGGAATAAAGAAGAAAAACACTAAAAATGGCATCTACTCGGCGAGTCATATCGGCTACTCGGCGAATTCAATCTAAGAATCGAGAAGATAATGACTCGGGATCCCAGAGAGTTATCACAATACGGGGAATGTGAGAGGGACTCGACGAGTCACCACTTGACTCGACGAGTCGATTCGGATATTTAAAGATAATTCCACAGATCGATAGAGGGGAGTTCTGGGACGATTCAGAAGTATTTTGCTACGATTGAGAAGCCAGAGAAACCCTAGAAGACGACGAAAGGAGCTAGAATTCAATTCCGGAGAGTAATTAAGGCAAAATTTCATCATTCCACTTATTCTTTTGTTTATTCATCATGATTAAGCAACTTGACTTTGTTTGTTTGCTGTTATTTACTTTAATTATGAGCTAAAACCTTTAGACTTCTGTTTGGGGATACAAAGTTGACAATATGGTTTGATTGATTGGTAGGATTAATTCCAAGTTGGTGAATTTTTGTTATTTTAGCTTGCTAAAGAACCTTGTGTGTGAATGATAATTGATTTTCTGTTAATAGGAAGGTAATTAATTAGCATGAACATCTATTGATTATTGACCTCATATGCTATGTGATCACTATGCTATATGTCTAGGATTAATGAATATGAAACTAGAATTAATAAGAAAATTGAGTAAATTCATGTGCAAGCTTGTAAGATGACCATCAAACAAGGAGTTAATTAATAGAATAAATTAGTTAACTATTGCAAGTCTAACTTAACCCGAATAATTAATCTAGTGAATATAATTAAATTAGACAATTGGCCACTGTTTAAGTTAGTTTATTTGCTAAGGATTAGGGTAGTGAACACGAATCTAATCACTTGAATCGGTAACCAACGAAAGAATTAATCCATTGCACCATTACCTTGAAATCAACCATAGAGTTAACCGAGTTGAACTAAACAGAAGTTCCTTTCCAATTATTGAATCTAGTTAAGTCGTTATTTTCTAGTCTTAAATTAGTAATAGTTAGTAAGTTTTTAGTCTTGTAAAACTAGAGAAAACCCCTACTTCTTAATTAACTTAGATTAAATTAGTTTTTTTAGTTTAATTTGCCGTTCCCTGTGTTCGATACCCTGCTTATTTAGCTATACCACAATTGATAGGTTCACTGCCTTTTGTGTGTTATTTGATAATTAAAAGTAGGTTTAAAACTAAGTGAGTTTACACACATCAAGTTTTTGGCGCCGTTGCCGGGGAACGGTTCTAAAATTAATATTAAATTCTAGTTTAATCGATCCTTTGTGTGGGATTTATCTTACACAAATTTATTTACAAAGCAAATCAGTAAGTAGATTTAGTTTTATTAATATTCCGTTTTTAGAGTAACTAGAAATTTTCTTTTCTGTTTTTACCTTGAACTCGCCGAGTGCACTCGTGCCGACTCGGCGAGTACATCGCTGTTTCAGTCTTATTTTTTTTATTTCGTTTTTGTTCCTTTTACGCGTTTTGTTTCTTTTGTTTTGTTTGTTTACAGTTGTTTCATGACCCAAGGATCTGATACACCTCTGGTACCTCCTTTGGAAGACCCGGAATCCGCATTAAGAAAAAGCAAAGGAAAAGCCGTTGGAGAAACCGCAACTTCAAAGAACTCACCACTCAAGAATTTAAAGTACGTTTTCAGCAAGAAAAGGAGCAGCAAATCAGGATCATCCAGTGCCTCGTTAACAATTGAAGAACCAATTCAAGAAGATATCGAGTACGAGACCGAGGAAGAAGAAGAGCATACTTACGAGCACGAAACCGATTCCGAAGAAGAGTTAGCTATCACAATGGCTAACATCGATGAAGTCCCCATGGGGGAGTGGAAGAAAAGGATGCGTGATGACACTGGGTCGGGGCTTGTGCAACCCGCAATTCCCGCGACCGCTACATTCGAACTAAAAGGCCATATTCTCGCCCAACTCAAGGAGATTCCTTTTTACGGGAAGGATCATGAAGACGCTTACAAGCACTTGGACGAAGTGAATGATGTGGCCGATTACTTCAACGTCCCGAATGTTCCACGCGAGACCCAGCTTCTTCGCATGCTTCCTGTCACATTTAAAGGAGCTGCAAAAGATTGGTTAAAGTCACTTCCTCCCGGATCGGTCACCACATGGGCCAAGATGAAAGAAGAGTTCATAGACCACTTCTGCCCACCCTCCAAGATAGCCAAGCTAAAGAAAGCCATTGCCAACTTCGAGCAACAACCCGGAGAATCTCTTTATGAAGCTTAGGAAAGATATAAGAGCCTACTTAGAAATTGCCCACACCATGACCTTAATAGCCAACAAGAGGTCTCCATCTTCTATGATGGAGTTAATGTCACCACAAGGCAATTGCTTGATTCTCAAGGCCCGCTCACAAAGAAGGCACCCCCGGTAATTAAAGAATTAATTGAAGAATTCTCTAAACACTCTAGAGAATACCACAATCCGAGAAACGAAGTAAGTCGTGGGGTAGTGAACGCGGCAAATGATAGCATGGCGGCGGTGATAGCTAGGCTTGATAGTCTAGATCGAAGAATGACAAAAATGGATCAAGCAATCCATGCTATTAGGGTAGGATGCGAAAATTGTAGAGGGCCCCATCTCACAAAGGATTGTGATTTGGATGAGAATGGAAATAAGAAAGCTCACATCTTTTATTCAAGTGGTGATCGATATGATGAAAATTGGCGGAAACCTAAGAAGGATTGGCTACCATACGAGGAGTATAAGAAGGCAAAGGAGGAGAAATACAAGCAGAAGGAGAGGGGACTATACCAAAAGGAAGAATCGGTAGAAAAGAAAGCCGATTTAGAAGAGTTATTGACTAGATTCATAGCCGCGTCCGAAAAAAGACACAGTGATCACGATGCTGCCATACACGAGACCAGAAACATGCTTAGGAATCAGCAAGCATCAATTCTCAACATTGAGAAACAGATGGGGCAGCTTGCGCATCAAGTGAATGATAGAAGACCGGGTCAACTTCCGAGTAACACCGAACCCAATCCAAGAATGGTGAATGTAAGTGTAATAACCTCCAGCAGTGAAGAAACATTCACAGAAGCACTGAAAATCTCCAAGAAGAAGGCAGAAAAGGAAGAAGAATCGGATCCAGCAAAACCCGATCCGACTCGCCGAGTCACTCCAATGGACTCGACGAGTCCATGCGGGAATGATAAAACTGCCAGTTCTCTAAAGCCATATAATCCTCCTCTGCCATATCCAATCAAAGTCATGCCTGCAGAAAAAGTAAAAGCATACAAAACCTTCATGGAGCATGTTAAAGCTTTACAAGTCAATATGCCATTTGTGGAAACAATGCTTCAAACACCTAAATACTTCAACTTGCATAAAAGCCTTTTCGCTGCTAGGAAGGATTTAGCTGAAGTCGCGAAAATATTGATGAATGAGCTACCTGAAAAGAAGAGTGATTCGGGAAATATGGTGATTCCGTGCCAATTTGGTAATGAAGTTTTTACCCGAGCATTAGCTGATTCAGGTGCAAGCATTAATTTGATGCCCTATTCATTCTTTAAGAAGCTAAATTTACCAGCACCAAGGCCGGTAAATATGAGGATCCATTTGGCGGATAAAACGATAATTCATCCACAAGGCGTTTGTGAGGATCTCCTTATCAAAGTGGACAAGTTTATTTTTCCAGTAGACTTCATGGTGGTGGATATGGAAGAAGACCCCGAAATACCAATTATTTTGGGAAGATCATTCTTAAACACCGCGTGTGCTCTAATTGATATAAGTGAGTCTACATTGACATTGAGAGTGGGTGATGAGTCGGTGATGTTTAAAGCTATTCCAGAAGCCAAGCAAGAAGAAGAAAAGAGGGAATAAATCTCATTTATCCAATTGGATGATGAGATATTACAAAAAGAGCTTGAAATTTTGCTAAAAGAAGATCCAAGCAAGTTTTTGCCACACTCTAAAGAAGGTGGAGATGCTAGCAAAGACTTGGAGGAGTTAGAAAAGCTACTGGAAGGAGCCAACTCAGAAAACACTCCAAAATTGATGGAACCCGATCAGACTCGCCGAGTCACCTTGATGGACTCAACGAGTCCAGTCGAATTTGATAAAAACTTGGCCAATGTTGATCTATTTGTTGATAGTTCTTCACATACCCTGGATTTAGTTACTATTTATGATTCTTTGGAAGAACAAACAGCAGAAGAAGGAAAAGGAATGGAAGTCCAAGACGCCAAGGTGGCATGCCTTGATACAATTCCATTTGGAGAAGGGTTGAACACAGAAAAGGATGAAGACACAAAGGAAAGAAGGGTGGAAGCTGATCAACCATTCACTACTAAACCTAAAGCACGAACCATCATGAAATATGAAGTGATTAAATTTAAAGAGAAGGAGGTACAAGAGAAGGTAAAGAAGAATGGTTTAAAAAAGAAAAAGAGGAAAAGGGAAGCCCAAGCAACTGAGGAGGATGTTGTGAAAAAGAAAAGAGATGAATTGAAAAGGGCTTACAAGAAGAAGATTCACGCTTACAAGACTAAGTACAAACCACAAAGGACTAGGCGTGCATTCCCGATGCTCGAAGATGACGAAACGTAGACGGGAAGGAGTCTAGCTAATGACTCCTTAAAAAGAAGCGCTTGGCGGGAGACAACCCGTTATATAGAGTTTGCTTTCTTTTACTTTTTAGTTTTTTTTTTAATTTTTCCTTCGTTTTTAAAATGTTAATTCTCCAATTTATCGGACATGTCTGCTTGAGAGTGTGCATGGGCTAAGTGTGGGGTGAAATGATTTTAAATAAATAACAAAATTTCGAAAATTATGAATTTTTGCAAGAGACTCGCCGAGTCTGACCACGACTCGACGAGTATATATGGATTTCAGAAAAAGTTTTGACTTCGCGACCAGACTCGCCGAGTCGGTATTATTTACAGAAAAAAAAAAATTTCAAAATTACTTTTACATCTGGTAACTAGGGTTTTAACCCTAAGAATCAATTTTCACATACATACTCGCCGGGTGCCTCTCTCTCAACTTCCTCTCAAGCATTCATATTTTTTTTCTTCAAGTTTTCTTCAAATTTCTCAAGTTCAAACTCAAAAGGTAACAAATTTCTTCTTGATTTCTGTTAAGAACGTGATTATAAGGCCATCTATACCAGCAATTGCATGAAAAACCCGTTTTTGAAAAGTAATGAATTTCTAGGGTTTTGATTTTTCATGAATTATGTTGTTTTAAAAGCTTATTCTGGCCTTAATACCTTAATAATGTATGCCTAGACAAAACCCTTGACGAAATTTCCAGGTTTCATGGCCTACTTTGCATCGACCCGTCGACTGACTCGTGCAGTTTGCGCGACTCGCCGAGTCGAGCCTGGACTCGAGGAGTCGAGTCGAGAAACATTTGTGAGATGTTTGTTTTTAATTATATTCTGTGTTTTCTGGGTTGTGTGTATTTGTTTTGTAGAAATCATGTTCAGAAGAGGACAAAGTTCCAGTGGCAACCAAGGGGATTTTCCGTGGCTAAACTTCCCTCAAATCGAGTCCGCTTCGACATTGCAGAAATGGAAGAAGAAGCTGGCTGATATCAAGAAGAAGGAGGTCTATGTGCCCAACCGGATAGATTGGTATTGGCTGCAGAATGTTCGTTATGAGGAGGAGTTAGCTCCTTATCTTGTGAAGGAGTTTCATCATGAAGGCGAAACAATGGTGTGTGACGGGTGGAGCCGGGTCTTCCGTATTCAAGAGCCGGTTTATTTGGAGCTTTGTTTGGAGTTTTTCTCCATGGTGTCTTTCACCGGGGGAGTGGATGTCTTTCACCCAACAAGCTTCAGTTTCTGCCTTGGGGGAGAATTTCATCAATGCTCAGTGGTGGATCTTGCATGCCGATTAGGGGTTTATGACCAGCCCTTGGTCTCAACACCCATCTTTCGGGCCTTTTTGGCACAAGCACATATGGTATTTCCCGAAGGAGTTACAAGTGCAGGCTGGTGGAATACCATTGGTAATAAAGTTTATATTCCAAAGTCGGCGCAAGAAGGGAGCATTCGATCCCCAACACATCGCCTCATTCATCGTCTAATTTCATCCACCATCAACCAACGAAAGGATGATGACAAGGTTTCCAACCTTGATGTCTTTTTCCTATGGAGCATCATTACACCCGACGTTTTTTGCAACATTCCTTGGTGTCTTGCTTCATATCTTTCGGAGGGTGCGGTCAAGGATCGCAAGACTTCAAGAATAAATGGTGGGATGTTTGTCACCCGGTTGGCTAACTCATTTGGGCTGATGAACCGCGGTGCATGGAATTTCATGACGATGATCCCTACACCTCCGTTTAATCCTATTCTTTTCCGGAGAGCAAGAATCATTGAAGACTATGGTGGTGGCCATTATGCCATTCCAAATGAGGATCCGGTGGTTGGTCCCGAGGCGTCGGGAAGAAGGGTTAGATCGAGGAGAGAGCGGGGAGTGGAGGAGGAGCCGCCGGTGATTCCGGTTGAGAATGAAGATGTACCAATGGATTTGTACAACGTGGAGATGAGGCGACTCCAAGATCAAATGGCGAGGGGCTTAAATTTTAGCAACCAATCTCATATCCGACTTTTTGACCACTTTAACATTCCACACATTGATGGTGGTAACTTCCCATACATTCCATCATGGGAAGAAGTGATAAGTGCAAGAAGAAGTGGGGCTGGAGGAAGTGGAGTAGGGCTTGATGATGATGATGAGGAGGATTGATGTTTTTATGCATTTTTATTGAATAATTTTTAATTTTGTGTTTGTTTTTTTTTTGTTTGTTTGATGTTTTTAAAACTTGCTTTTGATGTTTAATTGATGTTTGATGCTTTGGCAATTTTTCAGAATTGAATTAGGAGTGCTAGCTTCAAAAAGGGTTTAGAGTTATAGAATCAAAGTGAGAAAGAGAGTCAATAAAGGAGGAGCGATAAAGTTAAAGTATTGAGTCCGGTCCTTAGAGATGTTGGCAAGGGAGTCTAGAAGTGAATAGAAAGTATAGAGAGTTTATTGGAAGCTGGATCAGATGCAGAATTATATTATTTTCATTCAGTGACCAACTCGTCGAGTGCACTATACTGACTCGACGAGTCGCCCTTAATTCTCAACAATCCGAAGATTTCCCGAAGTAACTCGACGAGTCTGGTATATACTCGACGAGTCGTTTGGTTTCATGTCGAAGGGGCTGCTGATTTGATGCTGATTAGAGTACCACTTGACTATATATTCTTTCCATATTTGTTCTTGAAGATCTTACACTGTTATCCGCGTATTTGGAGCTATACCACACGAGACGAGACACCCAAGGCATGGATACCATGTCTAAAGTCAATTGAAGTTGGAGCTGAAAAAGAAGTGATCAACCTATCCACTGCTATCCCAGGGGAGTTTGTTCCAATTCCCTCTTTAGTTTTTTTATGTTTTTGTCATACATAATATGCAATGAGGGCATTGCATAAAATAAGTGTGGGGTAGGGGGTAGGTTACATATTAGAAAATTTAGAGTCTTAATTTAGGCTAATTTTAAAATTTTGCATACCAAAAGTATTACTTAGGATCTAAATTAGAAAATTTTGGTAAAAGTAAAATTAGGACTCCATGTTAGAGTTGTGTTGATAATTGCATGATAACCCAAATGTTTAGTTGAGATTATATACGTTCTAGTGCATTTGTGGCTTCCTTATTCTAGTGAAATCATGGGACAAAAACACGACCCTGCTCGGCCCGAGGGATGCAATATGTTTAGCAGCCTAAACTTGAAATGTATCCAGGAAGATTGTTATCATTAGCCAATAAAGGTTGAGGTTGAGCGCCCTTGCTTAAGCATGTAGGGATTTGAGAAAAAAAAAGTGAGGTACATGTAAAAAAAAAAAAGAGAATTACAAGAGAAATTGTATGAATTTTGGAGCAATTAAAGTGAAGATCAAAAGATCAAAATTCCAAGAAATCCAAAAAAATCGAAGATACCCGAAAATCAAAAAATAAAGGTGGTGAATTCAAAGAGATCAAAGCAAATATCAAAGAAGAGATGAATTCAAAAGAGCTCCATAGTGGTATCAAAAACTTGTAATTTTAGATTATGTATGTTCGGGTTGCTCAATTAAAAACACCTTGAGGCTAAGAGGTTTTCTGCGGATGGATTCGGAGGGTTGCATAAAATGAGCATAGTTCGGGATGAGTGGGAAAATGTTTATGAGGATTGTGAGTATTTAGAGTATGGGAGGTCTTTAGGAAAAATTTTAGACACAAATGCATGCGTTGCAGTCCTGGCATAATGGCTGGGTTAGATTGGAGTTGTTATATATGATTCTAATATGTTTAAAATTCAGTTTTGCTTGGGGGCAAACAAAAGACAAGTGTGGGGTATTTTGATATGTGCATAATTAGTTCATATTAAGTATACATTTTTACTCATTTATTAGCTAAATTATTGCATATTATGGACAAAAGGTACTTAAAAGTGTTAAATTATGTTTTTCAGTCCAAAGATGAAGCTCGGAAGCGAAAGGAAGCGGGAGAAACAGTTAGAAGATGAAGAATGGAATAAAGAAGAAAAACACTAAAAATGGCATCTACTCGGCGAGTCATATCGGCTACTCGGCGAGTTCAATCGAAGAATCGAGAAGATAATGACTCGGGATCCCAGAGAGTTATCACAATACGGGGAATGTGAGAGGGACTCGACGAGTCACCACTTGACTCGACGAGTCGATTCGGATATTTAAAGATAATTCCACATATCGATAGAGGGGAGTTCTGGGACGATTCAGAAGTATTTTGCTACGATTGAGAAGCCAGAGAAACCCTAGAAGACGACGAAAGGAGCTAGAATTCAATTCCGGAGAGTAATTAAGGCAAAATTTCATCATTCCACTTATTCTTTTGTTTATTCATCATGATTAAGCAACTTGACTTTGTTTGTTTGCTGTTATTTACTTTAATTATGAGCTAAAACCTTTAGACTTCTGTTTGGGGATACAAAGTTGACAATATGGTTTGATTGATTGGTAGGATTAATTCCAAGTTGGTGAATTTTTGTTATTTTAGCTTGCTAAAGAACCTTGTGTGTGAATGATAATTGATTTTCTGTTAATAGGAAGGTAATTAATTAGCATGAACATCTATTGATTATTGACCTCATATGCTATGTGATCACTATGCTATATGTCTAGGATTAATGAATATGAAACTAGAATTAATAAGAAAATTGAGTAAATTCATGTGCAAGCTTGTAAGATGACCATCAAACAAGGAGTTAATTAATAGAATAAATTAGTTAACTATTGCAAGTCTAACTTAACCCGAATAATTAATCTAGTGAATATAATTAAATTAGACAATTGGCCACTGTTTAAGTTAGTTTATTTGCTAAGGATTAGGGTAGTGAACACGAATCTAATCACTTGAATCGGTAACCAACGAAAGAATTAATCCATTGCACCATTACCTTGAAATCAACCATAGAGTTAACCGAGTTGAACTAAACAGAAGTTCCTTTCCAATTATTGAATCTAGTTAAGTCGTTATTTTCTAGTCTTAAATTAGTAATAGTTAGTAAGTTTTTAGTCTTGTAAAACTAGAGAAAACCCCTACTTCTTAATTAACTTAGATTAAATTAGTTTTTTTAGTTTAATTTGCCGTTCCCTGTGTTCGATACCCTGCTTATTTAGCTATACCACAATTGATAGGTTCACTGCCTTTTGTGTGTTATTTGATAATTAAAAGTAGGTTTAAAACTAAGTGAGTTTACACACATCAAGTTTTTGGCGCCGTTGCCGGGGAACGGTTCTAAAATTAATATTAAATTCTAGTTTAATCGATCCTTTGTGTGGGATTTATCTTACACAAATTTATTTACAAAGCAAATCAGTAAGTAGATTTAGTTTTATTAATATTCCGTTTTTAGAGTAACTAGAAATTTTCTTTTCTGTTTTTACCTTGAACTCGCCGAGTGCACTCGTGCCGACTCGGCGAGTACATCGCTGTTTCAGTCTTATTTTTTTTATTTCGTTTTTGTTCCTTTTACGCGTTTTGTTTCTTTTGTTTTGTTTGTTTACAGTTGTTTCATGACCCAAGGATCTGATACACCTCTGGTACCTCCTTTGGAAGACCCGGAATCCGCATTAAGAAAAAGCAAAGGAAAAGCCGTTGGAGAAACCGCAACTTCAAAGAACTCACCACTCAAGAATTTAAAGTACGTTTTCAGCAAGAAAAGGAGCAGCAAATCAGGATCATCCAGTGCCTCGTTAACAATTGAAGAACCAATTCAAGAAGATATCGAGTACGAGACCGAGGAAGAAGAAGAGCATACTTACGAGCACGAAACCGATTCCGAAGAAGAGTTAGCTATCACAATGGCTAACATCGATGAAGTCCCCATGGGGGAGTGGAAGAAAAGGATGCGTGATGACACTGGGTCGGGGCTTGTGCAACCCGCAATTCCCGCGACCGCTACATTCGAACTAAAAGGCCATATTCTCGCCCAACTCAAGGAGATTCCTTTTTACGGGAAGGATCATGAAGACGCTTACAAGCACTTGGACGAAGTGAATGATGTGGCCGATTACTTCAACGTCCCGAATGTTCCACGCGAGACCCAGCTTCTTCGCATGCTTCCTGTCACATTTAAAGGAGCTGCAAAAGATTGGTTAAAGTCACTTCCTCCCGGATCGGTCACCACATGGGCCAAGATGAAAGAAGAGTTCATAGACCACTTCTGCCCACCCTCCAAGATAGCCAAGCTAAAGAAAGCCATTGCCAACTTCGAGCAACAACCCGGAGAATCTCTTTATGAAGCTTAGGAAAGATATAAGAGCCTACTTAGAAATTGCCCACACCATGACCTTAATAGCCAACAAGAGGTCTCCATCTTCTATGATGGAGTTAATGTCACCACAAGGCAATTGCTTGATTCTCAAGGCCCGCTCACAAAGAAGGCACCCCCGGTAATTAAAGAATTAATTGAAGAATTCTCTAAACACTCTAGAGAATACCACAATCCGAGAAACGAAGTAAGTCGTGGGGTAGTGAACGCGGCAAATGATAGCATGGCGGCGGTGATAGCTAGGCTTGATAGTCTAGATCGAAGAATGACAAAAATGGATCAAGCAATCCATGCTATTAGGGTAGGATGCGAAAATTGTAGAGGGCCCCATCTCACAAAGGATTGTGATTTGGATGAGAATGGAAATAAGAAAGCTCACATCTTTTATTCAAGTGGTGATCGATATGATGAAAATTGGCGGAAACCTAAGAAGGATTGGCTACCATACGAGGAGTATAAGAAGGCAAAGGAGGAGAAATACAAGCAGAAGGAGAGGGGACTATACCAAAAGGAAGAATCGGTAGAAAAGAAAGCCGATTTAGAAGAGTTATTGACTAGATTCATAGCCGCGTCCGAAAAAAGACACAGTGATCACGATGCTGCCATACACGAGACCAGAAACATGCTTAGGAATCAGCAAGCATCAATTCTCAACATTGAGAAACAGATGGGGCAGCTTGCGCATCAAGTGAATGATAGAAGACCGGGTCAACTTCCGAGTAACACCGAACCCAATCCAAGAATGGTGAATGTAAGTGTAATAACCTCCAGCAGTGAAGAAACATTCACAGAAGCACTGAAAATCTCCAAGAAGAAGGCAGAAAAGGAAGAAGAATCGGATCCAGCAAAACCCGATCCGACTCGCCGAGTCACTCCAATGGACTCGACGAGTCCATGCGGGAATGATAAAACTGCCAGTTCTCTAAAGCCATATAATCCTCCTCTGCCATATCCAATCAAAGTCATGCCTGCAGAAAAAGTAAAAGCATACAAAACCTTCATGGAGCATGTTAAAGCTTTACAAGTCAATATGCCATTTGTGGAAACAATGCTTCAAACACCTAAATACTTCAACTTGCATAAAAGCCTTTTCGCTGCTAGGAAGGATTTAGCTGAAGTCGCGAAAATATTGATGAATGAGCTACCTGAAAAGAAGAGTGATTCGGGAAATATGGTGATTCCGTGCCAATTTGGTAATGAAGTTTTTACCCGAGCATTAGCTGATTCAGGTGCAAGCATTAATTTGATGCCCTATTCATTCTTTAAGAAGCTAAATTTACCAGCACCAAGGCCGGTAAATATGAGGATCCATTTGGCGGATAAAACGATAATTCATCCACAAGGCGTTTGTGAGGATCTCCTTATCAAAGTGGACAAGTTTATTTTTCCAGTAGACTTCATGGTGGTGGATATGGAAGAAGACCCCGAAATACCAATTATTTTGGGAAGATCATTCTTAAACACCGCGTGTGCTCTAATTGATATAAGTGAGTCTACATTGACATTGAGAGTGGGTGATGAGTCGGTGATGTTTAAAGCTATTCCAGAAGCCAAGCAAGAAGAAGAAAAGAGGGAATAAATCTCATTTATCCAATTGGATGATGAGATATTACAAAAAGAGCTTGAAATTTTGCTAAAAGAAGATCCAAGCAAGTTTTTGCCACACTCTGAAGAAGGTGGAGATGCTAGCAAAGACTTGGAGGAGTTAGAAAAGCTACTGGAAGGAGCCAACTCAGAAAACACTCCAAAATTGATGGAACCCGATCAGACTCGCCGAGTCACCTTGATGGACTCAACGAGTCCAGTCGAATTTGATAAAAACTTGGCCAATGTTGATCTATTTGTTGATAGTTCTTCACATACCCTGGATTTAGTTACTATTTATGATTCTTTGGAAGAACAAACAGCAGAAGAAGGAAAAGGAATGGAAGTCCAAGACGCCAAGGTGGCATGCCTTGATACAATTCCATTTGGAGAAGGGTTGAACACAGAAAAGGATGAAGACACAAAGGAAAGAAGGGTGGAAGCTGATCAACCATTCACTACTAAACCTAAAGCACGAACCATCATGAAATATGAAGTGATTAAATTTAAAGAGAAGGAGGTACAAGAGAAGGTAAAGAAGAATGGTTTAAAAAAGAAAAAGAGGAAAAGGGAAGCCCAAGCAACTGAGGAGGATGTTGTGAAAAAGAAAAGAGATGAATTGAAAAGGGCTTACAAGAAGAAGATTCACGCTTACAAGACTAAGTACAAACCACAAAGGACTAGGCGTGCATTCCCGATGCTCGAAGATGACGAAACGTAGACGGGAAGGAGTCTAGCTAATGACTCCTTAAAAAGAAGCGCTTGGCGGGAGACAACCCGTTATATAGAGTTTGCTTTCTTTTACTTTTTAGTTTTTTTTTTAATTTTTCCTTCGTTTTTAAAATGTTAATTCTCCAATTTATCGGACATGTCTGCTTGAGAGTGTGCATGGGCTAAGTGTGGGGTGAAATGATTTTAAATAAATAACAAAATTTCGAAAATTATGAATTTTTGCAAGAGACTCGCCGAGTCTGACCACGACTCGACGAGTATATATGGATTTCAGAAAAAGTTTTGACTTCGCGACCAGACTCGCCGAGTCGGTATTATTTACAGAAAAAAAAAAATTTTCAAAATTACTTTTACATCTGGTAACTAGGGTTTTAACCCTAAGAATCAATTTTCACATACATACTCGCCGGGTGCCTCTCTCTCAACTTCCTCTCAAGCATTCATATTTTTTTTCTTCAAGTTTTCTTCAAATTTCTCAAGTTCAAACTCAAAAGGTAACAAATTTCTTCTTGATTTCTGTTAAGAACGTGATTATAAGGCCATCTATACCAGCAATTGCATGAAAAACCCGTTTTTGAAAAGTAATGAATTTCTAGGGTTTTGATTTTTCATGAATTATGTTGTTTTAAAAGCTTATTCTGGCCTTAATACCTTAATAATGTATGCCTAGACAAAACCCTTGACGAAATTTCCAGGTTTCATGGCCTACTTTGCATCGACCCGTCGACTGACTCGTGCAGTTTGCGCGACTCGCCGAGTCGAGCCTGGACTCGAGGAGTCGAGTCGAGAAACATTTGTGAGATGTTTGTTTTTAATTATATTCTGTGTTTTCTGGGTTGTGTGTATTTGTTTTGTAGAAATCATGTTCAGAAGAGGACAAAGTTCCAGTGGCAACCAAGGGGATTTTCCGTGGCTAAACTTCCCTCAAATCGAGTCCGCTTCGACATTGCAGAAATGGAAGAAGAAGCTGGCTGATATCAAGAAGAAGGAGGTCTATGTGCCCAACCGGATAGATTGGTATTGGCTGCAGAATGTTCGTTATGAGGAGGAGTTAGCTCCTTATCTTGTGAAGGAGTTTCATCATGAAGGCGAAACAATGGTGTGTGACGGGTGGAGCCGGGTCTTCCGTATTCAAGAGCCGGTTTATTTGGAGCTTTGTTTGGAGTTTTTCTCCATGGTGTCTTTCACCGGGGGAGTGGATGTCTTTCACCCAACAAGCTTCAGTTTCTGCCTTGGGGGAGAATTTCATCAATGCTCAGTGGTGGATCTTGCATGCCGATTAGGGGTTTATGACCAGCCCTTGGTCTCAACACCCATCTTTCGGGCCTTTTTGGCACAAGCACATATGGTATTTCCCGAAGGAGTTACAAGTGCAGGCTGGTGGAATACCATTGGTAATAAAGTTTATATTCCAAAGTCGGCGCAAGAAGGGAGCATTCGATCCCCAACACATCGCCTCATTCATCGTCTAATTTCATCCACCATCAACCAACGAAAGGATGATGACAAGGTTTCCAACCTTGATGTCTTTTTCCTATGGAGCATCATTACACCCGACGTTTTTTGCAACATTCCTTGGTGTCTTGCTTCATATCTTTCGGAGGGTGCGGTCAAGGATCGCAAGACTTCAAGAATAAATGGTGGGATGTTTGTCACCCGGTTGGCTAACTCATTTGGGCTGATGAACCGCGGTGCATGGAATTTCATGACGATGATCCCTACACCTCCGTTTAATCCTATTCTTTTCCGGAGAGCAAGAATCATTGAAGACTATGGTGGTGGCCATTATGCCATTCCAAATGAGGATCCGGTGGTTGGTCCCGAGGCGTCGGGAAGAAGGGTTAGATCGAGGAGAGAGCGGGGAGTGGAGGAGGAGCCGCCGGTGATTCCGGTTGAGAATGAAGATGTACCAATGGATTTGTACAACGTGGAGATGAGGCGACTCCAAGATCAAATGGCGAGGGGCTTAAATTTTAGCAACCAATCTCATATCCGACTTTTTGACCACTTTAACATTCCACACATTGATGGTGGTAACTTCCCATACATTCCATCATGGGAAGAAGTGATAAGTGCAAGAAGAAGTGGGGCTGGAGGAAGTGGAGTAGGGCTTGATGATGATGATGAGGAGGATTGATGTTTTTATGCATTTTTATTGAACAATTTTTAATTTTGTGTTTGTTTTTTTTTTGTTTGTTTGATGTTTTTAAAACTTGCTTTTGATGTTTAATTGATGTTTGATGCTTTGGCAATTTTTCAGAATTGAATTAGGAGTGCTAGCTTCAAAAAGGGTTTAGAGTTATAGAATCAAAGTGAGAAAGAGAGTCAATAAAGGAGGAGCGATAAAGTTAAAGTATTGAGTCCGGTCCTTAGAGATGTTGGCAAGGGAGTCTAGAAGTGAATAGAAAGTATAGAGAGTTTATTGGAAGCTGGATCAGATGCAGAATTATATTATTTTCATTCAGTGACCAACTCGTCGAGTGCACTATACTGACTCGACGAGTCGCCCTTAATTCTCAACAATCCGAAGATTTCCCGAAGTAACTCGACGAGTCTGGTATATACTCGACGAGTCGTTTGGTTTCATGTCGAAGGGGCTGCTGATTTGATGCTGATTAGAGTACCACTTGACTATATATTCTTTCCATATTTGTTCTTGAAGATCTTACACTGTTATCCGCGTATTTGGAGCTATACCACACGAGACGAGACACCCAAGGCATGGATACCATGTCTAAAGTCAATTGAAGTTGGAGCTGAAAAAGAAGTGATCAACCTATCCACTGCTATCCCAGGGGAGTTTGTTCCAATTCCCTCTTTAGTTTTTTTATGTTTTTGTCATACATAATATGCAATGAGGGCATTGCATAAAATAAGTGTGGGGTAGGGGGTAGGTTACATATTAGAAAATTTAGAGTCTTAATTTAGGCTAATTTTAAAATTTTGCATACCAAAAGTATTACTTAGGATCTAAATTAGAAAATTTTGGTAAAAGTAAAATTAGGACTCCATGTTAGAGTTGTGTTGATAATTGCATGATAACCCAAATGTTTAGTTGAGATTATATACGTTCTAGTGCATTTGTGGCTTCCTTATTCTAGTGAAATCATGGGACAAAAACACGACCCTGCTCGGCCCGAGGGATGCAATATGTTTAGCAGCCTAAACTTGAAATGTATCCAGGAAGATTGTTATCATTAGCCAATAAAGGTTGAGGTTGAGCGCCCTTGCTTAAGCATGTAGGGATTTGAGAAAAAAAAAGTGAGGTACATGTAAAAAAAAAAAAAGAGAATTACAAGAGAAATTGTATGAATTTTGGAGCAATTAAAGTGAAGATCAAAAGATCAAAATTCCAAGAAATCCAAAAAAATCGAAGATACCCGAAAATCAAAAAATAAAGGTGGTGAATTCAAAGAGATCAAAGCAAATATCAAAGAAGAGATGAATTCAAAAGAGCTCCATAGTGGTATCAAAAACTTGTAATTTTAGATTATGTATGTTCGGGTTGCTCAATTAAAAACACCTTGAGGCTAAGAGGTTTTCTGCGGATGGATTCGGAGGGTTGCATAAAATGAGCATAGTTCGGGATGAGTGGGAAAATGTTTATGAGGATTGTGAGTATTTAGAGTATGGGAGGTCTTTAGGAAAAATTTTAGACACAAATGCATGCGTTGCAGTCCTGGCATAATGGCTGGGTTAGATTGGAGTTGTTATATATGATTCTAATATGTTTAAAATTCAGTTTTGCTTGGGGGCAAACAAAAGACAAGTGTGGGGTATTTTGATATGTGCATAATTAGTTCATATTAAGTATACATTTTTACTCATTTATTAGCTAAATTATTGCATATTATGGACAAAAGGTACTTAAAAGTGTTAAATTATGTTTTTCAGTCCAAAGATGAAGCTCGGAAGCGAAAGGAAGCGGGAGAAACAGTTAGAAGATGAAGAATGGAATAAAGAAGAAAAACACTAAAAATGGCATCTACTCGGCGAGTCATATCGGCTACTCGGCGAGTTCAATCGAAGAATCGAGAAGATAATGACTCGGGATCCCAGAGAGTTATCACAATACGGGGAATGTGAGAGGGACTCGACGAGTCACCACTTGACTCGACGAGTCGATTCGGATATTTAAAGATAATTCCACATATCGATAGAGGGGAGTTCTGGGACGATTCAGAAGTATTTTGCTACGATTGAGAAGCCAGAGAAACCCTAGAAGACGACGAAAGGAGCTAGAATTCAATTCCGGGGAGTAATTAAGGCAAAATTTCATCATTCCACTTATTCTTTTGTTTATTCATCATGATTAAGCAACTTGACTTTGTTTGTTTGCTGTTATTTACTTTAATTATGAGCTAAAACCTTTAGACTTCTGTTTGGGGATACAAAGTTGACAATATGGTTTGATTGATTGGTAGGATTAATTCCAAGTTGGTGAATTTTTGTTATTTTAGCTTGCTAAAGAACCTTGTGTGTGAATGATAATTGATTTTCTGTTAATAGGAAGGTAATTAATTAGCATGAACATCTATTGATTATTGACCTCATATGCTATGTGATCACTATGCTATATGTCTAGGATTAATGAATATGAAACTAGAATTAATAAGAAAATTGAGTAAATTCATGTGCAAGCTTGTAAGATGACCATCAAACAAGGAGTTAATTAATAGAATAAATTAGTTAACTATTGCAAGTCTAACTTAACCCGAATAATTAATCTAGTGAATATAATTAAATTAGACAATTGGCCACTGTTTAAGTTAGTTTATTTGCTAAGGATTAGGGTAGTGAACACGAATCTAATCACTTGAATCGGTAACCAACGAAAGAATTAATCCATTGCACCATTACCTTGAAATCAACCATAGAGTTAACCGAGTTGAACTAAACAGAAGTTCCTTTCCAATTATTGAATCTAGTTAAGTCGTTATTTTCTAGTCTTAAATTAGTAATAGTTAGTAAGTTTTTAGTCTTGTAAAACTAGAGAAAACCCCTACTTCTTAATTAACTTAGATTAAATTAGTTTTTTTAGTTTAATTTGCCGTTCCCTGTGTTCGATACCCTGCTTATTTAGCTATACCACAATTGATAGGTTCACTGCCTTTTGTGTGTTATTTGATAATTAAAAGTAGGTTTAAAACTAAGTGAGTTTACACACATCAAGTTTTTGGCGCCGTTGCCGGGGAACGGTTCTAAAATTAATATTAAATTCTAGTTTAATCGATCCTTTGTGTGGGATTTATCTTACACAAATTTATTTACAAAGCAAATCAGTAAGTAGATTTAGTTTTATTAATATTCCGTTTTTAGAGTAACTAGAAATTTTCTTTTCTGTTTTTACCTTGAACTCGCCGAGTGCACTCGTGCCGACTCGGCGAGTACATCGCTGTTTCAGTCTTATTTTTTTTATTTCGTTTTTGTTCCTTTTACGCGTTTTGTTTCTTTTGTTTTGTTTGTTTACAGTTGTTTCATGACCCAAGGATCTGATACACCTCTGGTACCTCCTTTGGAAGACCCGGAATCCGCATTAAGAAAAAGCAAAGGAAAAGCCGTTGGAGAAACCGCAACTTCAAAGAACTCACCACTCAAGAATTTAAAGTACGTTTTCAGCAAGAAAAGGAGCAGCAAATCAGGATCATCCAGTGCCTCGTTAACAATTGAAGAACCAATTCAAGAAGATATCGAGTACGAGACCGAGGAAGAAGAAGAGCATACTTACGAGCACGAAACCGATTCCGAAGAAGAGTTAGCTATCACAATGGCTAACATCGATGAAGTCCCCATGGGGGAGTGGAAGAAAAGGATGCGTGATGACACTGGGTCGGGGCTTGTGCAACCCGCAATTCCCGCGACCGCTACATTCGAACTAAAAGGCCATATTCTCGCCCAACTCAAGGAGATTCCTTTTTACGGGAAGGATCATGAAGACGCTTACAAGCACTTGGACGAAGTGAATGATGTGGCCGATTACTTCAACGTCCCGAATGTTCCACGCGAGACCCAGCTTCTTCGCATGCTTCCTGTCACATTTAAAGGAGCTGCAAAAGATTGGTTAAAGTCACTTCCTCCCGGATCGGTCACCACATGGGCCAAGATGAAAGAAGAGTTCATAGACCACTTCTGCCCACCCTCCAAGATAGCCAAGCTAAAGAAAGCCATTGCCAACTTCGAGCAACAACCCGGAGAATCTCTTTATGAAGCTTAGGAAAGATATAAGAGCCTACTTAGAAATTGCCCACACCATGACCTTAATAGCCAACAAGAGGTCTCCATCTTCTATGATGGAGTTAATGTCACCACAAGGCAATTGCTTGATTCTCAAGGCCCGCTCACAAAGAAGGCACCCCCGGTAATTAAAGAATTAATTGAAGAATTCTCTAAACACTCTAGAGAGTACCACAATCCGAGAAACGAAGTAAGTCGTGGGGTAGTGAACGCGGCAAATGATAGCATGGCGGCGGTGATAGCTAGGCTTGATAGTCTAGATCGAAGAATGACAAAAATGGATCAAGCAATCCATGCTATTAGGGTAGGATGCGAAAATTGTAGAGGGCCCCATCTCACAAAGGATTGTGATTTGGATGAGAATGGAAATAAGAAAGCTCACATCTTTTATTCAAGTGGTGATCGATATGATGAAAATTGGCGGAAACCTAAGAAGGATTGGCTACCATACGAGGAGTATAAGAAGGCAAAGGAGGAGAAATACAAGCAGAAGGAGAGGGGACTATACCAAAAGGAAGAATCGGTAGAAAAGAAAGCCGATTTAGAAGAGTTATTGACTAGATTCATAGCCGCGTCCGAAAAAAGACACAGTGATCACGATGCTGCCATACACGAGACCAGAAACATGCTTAGGAATCAGCAAGCATCAATTCTCAACATTGAGAAACAGATGGGGCAGCTTGCGCATCAAGTGAATGATAGAAGACCGGGTCAACTTCCGAGTAACACCGAACCCAATCCAAGAATGGTGAATGTAAGTGTAATAACCTCCAGCAGTGAAGAAACATTCACAGAAGCACTGAAAATCTCCAAGAAGAAGGCAGAAAAGGAAGAAGAATCGGATCCAGCAAAACCCGATCCGACTCGCCGAGTCACTCCAATGGACTCGACGAGTCCATGCGGGAATGATAAAACTGCCAGTTCTCTAAAGCCATATAATCCTCCTCTGCCATATCCAATCAAAGTCATGCCTGCAGAAAAAGTAAAAGCATACAAAACCTTCATGGAGCATGTTAAAGCTTTACAAGTCAATATGCCATTTGTGGAAACAATGCTTCAAACACCTAAATACTTCAACTTGCATAAAAGCCTTTTCGCTGCTAGGAAGGATTTAGCTGAAGTCGCGAAAATATTGATGAATGAGCTACCTGAAAAGAAGAGTGATTCGGGAAATATGGTGATTCCGTGCCAATTTGGTAATGAAGTTTTACCCGAGCATTAGCTGATTCAGGTGCAAGCATTAATTTGATGCCCTATTCATTCTTTAAGAAGCTAAATTTACCAGCACCAAGGCCGGTAAATATGAGGATCCATTTGGCGGATAAAACGATAATTCATCCACAAGGCGTTTGTGAGGATCTCCTTATCAAAGTGGACAAGTTTATTTTTCCAGTAGACTTCATGGTGGTGGATATGGAAGAAGACCCCGAAATACCAATTATTTTGGGAAGATCATTCTTAAACACCGCGTGTGCTCTAATTGATATAAGTGAGTCTACATTGACATTGAGAGTGGGTGATGAGTCGGTGATGTTTAAAGCTATTCCAGAAGCCAAGCAAGAAGAAGAAAAGAGGGAATAAATCTCATTTATCCAATTGGATGATGAGATATTACAAAAAGAGCTTGAAATTTTGCTAAAAGAAGATCCAAGCAAGTTTTTGCCACACTCTGAAGAAGGTGGAGATGCTAGCAAAGACTTGGAGGAGTTAGAAAAGCTACTGGAAGGAGCCAACTCAGAAAACACTCCAAAATTGATGGAACCCGATCAGACTCGCCGAGTCACCTTGATGGACTCAACGAGTCCAGTCGAATTTGATAAAAACTTGGCCAATGTTGATCTATTTGTTGATAGTTCTTCACATACCCTGGATTTAGTTACTATTTATGATTCTTTGGAAGAACAAACAGCAGAAGAAGGAAAAGGAATGGAAGTCCAAGACGCCAAGGTGGCATGCCTTGATACAATTCCATTTGGAGAAGGGTTGAACACAGAAAAGGATGAAGACACAAAGGAAAGAAGGGTGGAAGCTGATCAACCATTCACTACTAAACCTAAAGCACGAACCATCATGAAATATGAAGTGATTAAATTTAAAGAGAAGGAGGTACAAGAGAAGGTAAAGAAGAATGGTTTAAAAAAGAAAAAGAGGAAAAGGGAAGCCCAAGCAACTGAGGAGGATGTTGTGAAAAAGAAAAGAGATGAATTGAAAAGGGCTTACAAGAAGAAGATTCACGCTTACAAGACTAAGTACAAACCACAAAGGACTAGGCGTGCATTCCCGATGCTCGAAGATGACGAAACGTAGACGGGAAGGAGTCTAGCTAATGACTCCTTAAAAAGAAGCGCTTGGCGGGAGACAACCCGTTATATAGAGTTTGCTTTCTTTTACTTTTTAGTTTTTTTTTTAATTTTTCCTTCGTTTTTAAAATGTTAATTCTCCAATTTATCGGACATGTCTGCTTGAGAGTGTGCATGGGCTAAGTGTGGGGTGAAATGATTTTAAATAAATAACAAAATTTCGAAAATTATGAATTTTTGCAAGAGACTCGCCGAGTCTGACCACGACTCGACGAGTATATATGGATTTCAGAAAAAGTTTTGACTTCGCGACCAGACTCGCCGAGTCGGTATTATTTACAGAAAAAAAAAATTTCAAAATTACTTTTACATCTGGTAACTAGGGTTTTAACCCTAAGAATCAATTTTCACATACATACTCGCCGGGTGCCTCTCTCTCAACTTCCTCTCAAGCATTCATATTTTTTTTCTTCAAGTTTTCTTCAAATTTCTCAAGTTCAAACTCAAAAGGTAACAAATTTCTTCTTGATTTCTGTTAAGAACGTGATTATAAGGCCATCTATACCAGCAATTGCATGAAAAACCCGTTTTTGAAAAGTAATGAATTTCTAGGGTTTTGATTTTTCATGAATTATGTTGTTTTAAAAGCTTATTCTGGCCTTAATACCTTAATAATGTATGCCTAGACAAAACCCTTGACGAAATTTCCAGGTTTCATGGCCTACTTTGCATCGACCCGTCGACTGACTCGTGCAGTTTGCGCGACTCGCCGAGTCGAGCCTGGACTCGAGGAGTCGAGTCGAGAAACATTTGTGAGATGTTTGTTTTTAATTATATTCTGTGTTTTCTGGGTTGTGTGTATTTGTTTTGTAGAAATCATGTTCAGAAGAGGACAAAGTTCCAGTGGCAACCAAGGGGATTTTCCGTGGCTAAACTTCCCTCAAATCGAGTCCGCTTCGACATTGCAGAAATGGAAGAAGAAGCTGGCTGATATCAAGAAGAAGGAGGTCTATGTGCCCAACCGGATAGATTGGTATTGGCTGCAGAATGTTCGTTATGAGGAGGAGTTAGCTCCTTATCTTGTGAAGGAGTTTCATCATGAAGGCGAAACAATGGTGTGTGACGGGTGGAGCCGGGTCTTCCGTATTCAAGAGCCGGTTTATTTGGAGCTTTGTTTGGAGTTTTTCTCCATGGTGTCTTTCACCGGGGGAGTGGATGTCTTTCACCCAACAAGCTTCAGTTTCTGCCTTGGGGGAGAATTTCATCAATGCTCAGTGGTGGATCTTGCATGCCGATTAGGGGTTTATGACCAGCCCTTGGTCTCAACACCCATCTTTCGGGCCTTTTTGGCACAAGCACATATGGTATTTCCCGAAGGAGTTACAAGTGCAGGCTGGTGGAATACCATTGGTAATAAAGTTTATATTCCAAAGTCGGCGCAAGAAGGGAGCATTCGATCCCCAACACATCGCCTCATTCATCGTCTAATTTCATCCACCATCAACCAACGAAAGGATGATGACAAGGTTTCCAACCTTGATGTCTTTTTCCTATGGAGCATCATTACACCCGACGTTTTTTGCAACATTCCTTGGTGTCTTGCTTCATATCTTTCGGAGGGTGCGGTCAAGGATCGCAAGACTTCAAGAATAAATGGTGGGATGTTTGTCACCCGGTTGGCTAACTCATTTGGGCTGATGAACCGCGGTGCATGGAATTTCATGACGATGATCCCTACACCTCCGTTTAATCCTATTCTTTTCCGGAGAGCAAGAATCATTGAAGACTATGGTGGTGGCCATTATGCCATTCCAAATGAGGATCCGGTGGTTGGTCCCGAGGCGTCGGGAAGAAGGGTTAGATCGAGGAGAGAGCGGGGAGTGGAGGAGGAGCCGCCGGTGATTCCGGTTGAGAATGAAGATGTACCAATGGATTTGTACAACGTGGAGATGAGGCGACTCCAAGATCAAATGGCGAGGGGCTTAAATTTTAGCAACCAATCTCATATCCGACTTTTTGACCACTTTAACATTCCACACATTGATGGTGGTAACTTCCCATACATTCCATCATGGGAAGAAGTGATAAGTGCAAGAAGAAGTGGGGCTGGAGGAAGTGGAGTAGGGCTTGATGATGATGATGAGGAGGATTGATGTTTTTATGCATTTTTATTGAACAATTTTTAATTTTGTGTTTGTTTTTTTTTTGTTTGTTTGATGTTTTTAAAACTTGCTTTTGATGTTTAATTGATGTTTGATGCTTTGGCAATTTTTCAGAATTGAATTAGGAGTGCTAGCTTCAAAAAGGGTTTAGAGTTATAGAATCAAAGTGAGAAAGAGAGTCAATAAAGGAGGAGCGATAAAGTTAAAGTATTGAGTCCGGTCCTTAGAGATGTTGGCAAGGGAGTCTAGAAGTGAATAGAAAGTATAGAGAGTTTATTGGAAGCTGGATCAGATGCAGAATTATATTATTTTCATTCAGTGACCAACTCGTCGAGTGCACTATACTGACTCGACGAGTCGCCCTTAATTCTCAACAATCCGAAGATTTCCCGAAGTAACTCGACGAGTCTGGTATATACTCGACGAGTCGTTTGGTTTCATGTCGAAGGGGCTGCTGATTTGATGCTGATTAGAGTACCACTTGACTATATATTCTTTCCATATTTGTTCTTGAAGATCTTACACTGTTATCCGCGTATTTGGAGCTATACCACACGAGACGAGACACCCAAGGCATGGATACCATGTCTAAAGTCAATTGAAGTTGGAGCTGAAAAAGAAGTGATCAACCTATCCACTGCTATCCCAGGGGAGTTTGTTCCAATTCCCTCTTTAGTTTTTTTATGTTTTTGTCATACATAATATGCAATGAGGGCATTGCATAAAATAAGTGTGGGGTAGGGGGTAGGTTACATATTAGAAAATTTAGAGTCTTAATTTAGGCTAATTTTAAAATTTTGCATACCAAAAGTATTACTTAGGATCTAAATTAGAAAATTTTGGTAAAAGTAAAATTAGGACTCCATGTTAGAGTTGTGTTGATAATTGCATGATAACCCAAATGTTTAGTTGAGATTATATACGTTCTAGTGCATTTGTGGCTTCCTTATTCTAGTGAAATCATGGGACAAAAACACGACCCTGCTCGGCCCGAGGGATGCAATATGTTTAGCAGCCTAAACTTGAAATGTATCCAGGAAGATTGTTATCATTAGCCAATAAAGGTTGAGGTTGAGCGCCCTTGCTTAAGCATGTAGGGATTTGAGAAAAAAAAAGTGAGGTACATGTAAAAAAAAAAAAGAGAATTACAAGAGAAATTGTATGAATTTTGGAGCAATTAAAGTGAAGATCAAAAGATCAAAATTCCAAGAAATCCAAAAAAATCGAAGATACCCGAAAATCAAAAAATAAAGGTGGTGAATTCAAAGAGATCAAAGCAAATATCAAAGAAGAGATGAATTCAAAAGAGCTCCATAGTGGTATCAAAAACTTGTAATTTTAGATTATGTATGTTCGGGTTGCTCAATTAAAAACACCTTGAGGCTAAGAGGTTTTCTGCGGATGGATTCGGAGGGTTGCATAAAATGAGCATAGTTCGGGATGAGTGGGAAAATGTTTATGAGGATTGTGAGTATTTAGAGTATGGGAGGTCTTTAGGAAAAATTTTAGACACAAATGCATGCGTTGCAGTCCTGGCATAATGGCTGGGTTAGATTGGAGTTGTTATATATGATTCTAATATGTTTAAAATTCAGTTTTGCTTGGGGGCAAACAAAAGACAAGTGTGGGGTATTTTGATATGTGCATAATTAGTTCATATTAAGTATACATTTTTACTCATTTATTAGCTAAATTATTGCATATTATGGACAAAAGGTACTTAAAAGTGTTAAATTATGTTTTTCAGTCCAAAGATGAAGCTCGGAAGCGAAAGGAAGCGGGAGAAACAGTTAGAAGATGAAGAATGGAATAAAGAAGAAAAACACTAAAAATGGCATCTACTCGGCGAGTCATATCGGCTACTCGGCGAGTTCAATCGAAGAATCGAGAAGATAATGACTCGGGATCCCAGAGAGTTATCACAATACGGGGAATGTGAGAGGGACTCGACGAGTCACCACTTGACTCGACGAGTCGATTCGGATATTTAAAGATAATTCCACATATCGATAGAGGGGAGTTCTGGGACGATTCAGAAGTATTTTGCTACGATTGAGAAGCCAGAGAAACCCTAGAAGACGACGAAAGGAGCTAGAATTCAATTCCGGAGAGTAATTAAGGCAAAATTTCATCATTCCACTTATTCTTTTGTTTATTCATCATGATTAAGCAACTTGACTTTGTTTGTTTGCTGTTATTTACTTTAATTATGAGCTAAAACCTTTAGACTTCTGTTTGGGGATACAAAGTTGACAATATGGTTTGATTGATTGGTAGGATTAATTCCAAGTTGGTGAATTTTTGTTATTTTAGCTTGCTAAAGAACCTTGTGTGTGAATGATAATTGATTTTCTGTTAATAGGAAGGTAATTAATTAGCATGAACATCTATTGATTATTGACCTCATATGCTATGTGATCACTATGCTATATGTCTAGGATTAATGAATATGAAACTAGAATTAATAAGAAAATTGAGTAAATTCATGTGCAAGCTTGTAAGATGACCATCAAACAAGGAGTTAATTAATAGAATAAATTAGTTAACTATTGCAAGTCTAACTTAACCCGAATAATTAATCTAGTGAATATAATTAAATTAGACAATTGGCCACTGTTTAAGTTAGTTTATTTGCTAAGGATTAGGGTAGTGAACACGAATCTAATCACTTGAATCGGTAACCAACGAAAGAATTAATCCATTGCACCATTACCTTGAAATCAACCATAGAGTTAACCGAGTTGAACTAAACAGAAGTTCCTTTCCAATTATTGAATCTAGTTAAGTCGTTATTTTCTAGTCTTAAATTAGTAATAGTTAGTAAGTTTTTAGTCTTGTAAAACTAGAGAAAACCCCTACTTCTTAATTAACTTAGATTAAATTAGTTTTTTTAGTTTAATTTGCCGTTCCCTGTGTTCGATACCCTGCTTATTTAGCTATACCACAATTGATAGGTTCACTGCCTTTTGTGTGTTATTTGATAATTAAAAGTAGGTTTAAAACTAAGTGAGTTTACACACATCAAGTTTTTGGCGCCGTTGCCGGGGAACGGTTCTAAAATTAATATTAAATTCTAGTTTAATCGATCCTTTGTGTGGGATTTATCTTACACAAATTTATTTACAAAGCAAATCAGTAAGTAGATTTAGTTTTATTAATATTCCGTTTTTAGAGTAACTAGAAATTTTCTTTTCTGTTTTTACCTTGAACTCGCCGAGTGCACTCGTGCCGACTCGGCGAGTACATCGCTGTTTCAGTCTTATTTTTTTTATTTCGTTTTTGTTCCTTTTACGCGTTTTGTTTCTTTTGTTTTGTTTGTTTACAGTTGTTTCATGACCCAAGGATCTGATACACCTCTGGTACCTCCTTTGGAAGACCCGGAATCCGCATTAAGAAAAAGCAAAGGAAAAGCCGTTGGAGAAACCGCAACTTCAAAGAACTCACCACTCAAGAATTTAAAGTACGTTTTCAGCAAGAAAAGGAGCAGCAAATCAGGATCATCCAGTGCCTCGTTAACAATTGAAGAACCAATTCAAGAAGATATCGAGTACGAGACCGAGGAAGAAGAAGAGCATACTTACGAGCACGAAACCGATTCCGAAGAAGAGTTAGCTATCACAATGGCTAACATCGATGAAGTCCCCATGGGGGAGTGGAAGAAAAGGATGCGTGATGACACTGGGTCGGGGCTTGTGCAACCCGCAATTCCCGCGACCGCTACATTCGAACTAAAAGGCCATATTCTCGCCCAACTCAAGGAGATTCCTTTTTACGGGAAGGATCATGAAGACGCTTACAAGCACTTGGACGAAGTGAATGATGTGGCCGATTACTTCAACGTCCCGAATGTTCCACGCGAGACCCAGCTTCTTCGCATGCTTCCTGTCACATTTAAAGGAGCTGCAAAAGATTGGTTAAAGTCACTTCCTCCCGGATCGGTCACCACATGGGCCAAGATGAAAGAAGAGTTCATAGACCACTTCTGCCCACCCTCCAAGATAGCCAAGCTAAAGAAAGCCATTGCCAACTTCGAGCAACAACCCGGAGAATCTCTTTATGAAGCTTAGGAAAGATATAAGAGCCTACTTAGAAATTGCCCACACCATGACCTTAATAGCCAACAAGAGGTCTCCATCTTCTATGATGGAGTTAATGTCACCACAAGGCAATTGCTTGATTCTCAAGGCCCGCTCACAAAGAAGGCACCCCCGGTAATTAAAGAATTAATTGAAGAATTCTCTAAACACTCTAGAGAATACCACAATCCGAGAAACGAAGTAAGTCGTGGGGTAGTGAACGCGGCAAATGATAGCATGGCGGCGGTGATAGCTAGGCTTGATAGTCTAGATCGAAGAATGACAAAAATGGATCAAGCAATCCATGCTATTAGGGTAGGATGCGAAAATTGTAGAGGGCCCCATCTCACAAAGGATTGTGATTTGGATGAGAATGGAAATAAGAAAGCTCACATCTTTTATTCAAGTGGTGATCGATATGATGAAAATTGGCGGAAACCTAAGAAGGATTGGCTACCATACGAGGAGTATAAGAAGGCAAAGGAGGAGAAATACAAGCAGAAGGAGAGGGGACTATACCAAAAGGAAGAATCGGTAGAAAAGAAAGCCGATTTAGAAGAGTTATTGACTAGATTCATAGCCGCGTCCGAAAAAAGACACAGTGATCACGATGCTGCCATACACGAGACCAGAAACATGCTTAGGAATCAGCAAGCATCAATTCTCAACATTGAGAAACAGATGGGGCAGCTTGCGCATCAAGTGAATGATAGAAGACCGGGTCAACTTCCGAGTAACACCGAACCTAATCCAAGAATGGTGAATGTAAGTGTAATAACCTCCAGCAGTGAAGAAACATTCACAGAAGCACTGAAAATCTCCAAGAAGAAGGCAGAAAAGGAAGAAGAATCGGATCCAGCAAAACCCGATCCGACTCGCCGAGTCACTCCAATGGACTCGACGAGTCCATGCGGGAATGATAAAACTGCCAGTTCTCTAAAGCCATATAATCCTCCTCTGCCATATCCAATCAAAGTCATGCCTGCAGAAAAAGTAAAAGCATACAAAACCTTCATGGAGCATGTTAAAGCTTTACAAGTCAATATGCCATTTGTGGAAACAATGCTTCAAACACCTAAATACTTCAACTTGCATAAAAGCCTTTTCGCTGCTAGGAAGGATTTAGCTGAAGTCGCGAAAATATTGATGAATGAGCTACCTGAAAAGAAGAGTGATTCGGGAAATATGGTGATTCCGTGCCAATTTGGTAATGAAGTTTTTACCCGAGCATTAGCTGATTCAGGTGCAAGCATTAATTTGATGCCCTATTCATTCTTTAAGAAGCTAAATTTACCAGCACCAAGGCCGGTAAATATGAGGATCCATTTGGCGGATAAAACGATAATTCATCCACAAGGCGTTTGTGAGGATCTCCTTATCAAAGTGGACAAGTTTATTTTTCCAGTAGACTTCATGGTGGTGGATATGGAAGAAGACCCCGAAATACCAATTATTTTGGGAAGATCATTCTTAAACACCGCGTGTGCTCTAATTGATATAAGTGAGTCTACATTGACATTGAGAGTGGGTGATGAGTCGGTGATGTTTAAAGCTATTCCAGAAGCCAAGCAAGAAGAAGAAAAGAGGGAATAAATCTCATTTATCCAATTGGATGATGAGATATTACAAAAAGAGCTTGAAATTTTGCTAAAAGAAGATCCAAGCAAGTTTTTGCCACACTCTGAAGAAGGTGGAGATGCTAGCAAAGACTTGGAGGAGTTAGAAAAGCTACTGGAAGGAGCCAACTCAGAAAACACTCCAAAATTGATGGAACCCGATCAGACTCGCCGAGTCACCTTGATGGACTCAACGAGTCCAGTCGAATTTGATAAAAACTTGGCCAATGTTGATCTATTTGTTGATAGTTCTTCACATACCCTGGATTTAGTTACTATTTATGATTCTTTGGAAGAACAAACAGCAGAAGAAGGAAAAGGAATGGAAGTCCAAGACGCCAAGGTGGCATGCCTTGATACAATTCCATTTGGAGAAGGGTTGAACACAGAAAAGGATGAAGACACAAAGGAAAGAAGGGTGGAAGCTGATCAACCATTCACTACTAAACCTAAAGCACGAACCATCATGAAATATGAAGTGATTAAATTTAAAGAGAAGGAGGTACAAGAGAAGGTAAAGAAGAATGGTTTAAAAAAGAAAAAGAGGAAAAGGGAAGCCCAAGCAACTGAGGAGGATGTTGTGAAAAAGAAAAGAGATGAATTGAAAAGGGCTTACAAGAAGAAGATTCACGCTTACAAGACTAAGTACAAACCACAAAGGACTAGGCGTGCATTCCCGATGCTCGAAGATGACGAAACGTAGACGGGAAGGAGTCTAGCTAATGACTCCTTAAAAAGAAGCGCTTGGCGGGAGACAACCCGTTATATAGAGTTTGCTTTCTTTTACTTTTTAGTTTTTTTTTTAATTTTTCCTTCGTTTTTAAAATGTTAATTCTCCAATTTATCGGACATGTCTGCTTGAGAGTGTGCATGGGCTAAGTGTGGGGTGAAATGATTTTAAATAAATAACAAAATTTCGAAAATTATGAATTTTTGCAAGAGACTCGCCGAGTCTGACCACGACTCGACGAGTATATATGGATTTCAGAAAAAGTTTTGACTTCGCGACCAGACTCGCCGAGTCGGTATTATTTACAGAAAAAAAAAAATTTTCAAAATTACTTTTACATCTGGTAACTAGGGTTTTAACCCTAAGAATCAATTTTCACATACATACTCGCCGGGTGCCTCTCTCTCAACTTCCTCTCAAGCATTCATATTTTTTTTCTTCAAGTTTTCTTCAAATTTCTCAAGTTCAAACTCAAAAGGTAACAAATTTCTTCTTGATTTCTGTTAAGAACGTGATTATAAGGCCATCTATACCAGCAATTGCATGAAAAACCCGTTTTTGAAAAGTAATGAATTTCTAGGGTTTTGATTTTTCATGAATTATGTTGTTTTAAAAGCTTATTCTGGCCTTAATACCTTAATAATGTATGCCTAGACAAAACCCTTGACGAAATTTCCAGGTTTCATGGCCTACTTTGCATCGACCCGTCGACTGACTCGTGCAGTTTGCGCGACTCGCCGAGTCGAGCCTGGACTCGAGGAGTCGAGTCGAGAAACATTTGTGAGATGTTTGTTTTTAATTATATTCTGTGTTTTCTGGGTTGTGTGTATTTGTTTTGTAGAAATCATGTTCAGAAGAGGACAAAGTTCCAGTGGCAACCAAGGGGATTTTCCGTGGCTAAACTTCCCTCAAATCGAGTCCGCTTCGACATTGCAGAAATGGAAGAAGAAGCTGGCTGATATCAAGAAGAAGGAGGTCTATGTGCCCAACCGGATAGATTGGTATTGGCTGCAGAATGTTCGTTATGAGGAGGAGTTAGCTCCTTATCTTGTGAAGGAGTTTCATCATGAAGGCGAAACAATGGTGTGTGACGGGTGGAGCCGGGTCTTCCGTATTCAAGAGCCGGTTTATTTGGAGCTTTGTTTGGAGTTTTTCTCCATGGTGTCTTTCACCGGGGGAGTGGATGTCTTTCACCCAACAAGCTTCAGTTTCTGCCTTGGGGGAGAATTTCATCAATGCTCAGTGGTGGATCTTGCATGCCGATTAGGGGTTTATGACCAGCCCTTGGTCTCAACACCCATCTTTCGGGCCTTTTTGGCACAAGCACATATGGTATTTCCCGAAGGAGTTACAAGTGCAGGCTGGTGGAATACCATTGGTAATAAAGTTTATATTCCAAAGTCGGCGCAAGAAGGGAGCATTCGATCCCCAACACATCGCCTCATTCATCGTCTAATTTCATCCACCATCAACCAACGAAAGGATGATGACAAGGTTTCCAACCTTGATGTCTTTTTCCTATGGAGCATCATTACACCCGACGTTTTTTGCAACATTCCTTGGTGTCTTGCTTCATATCTTTCGGAGGGTGCGGTCAAGGATCGCAAGACTTCAAGAATAAATGGTGGGATGTTTGTCACCCGGTTGGCTAACTCATTTGGGCTGATGAACCGCGGTGCATGGAATTTCATGACGATGATCCCTACACCTCCGTTTAATCCTATTCTTTTCCGGAGAGCAAGAATCATTGAAGACTATGGTGGTGGCCATTATGCCATTCCAAATGAGGATCCGGTGGTTGGTCCCGAGGCGTCGGGAAGAAGGGTTAGATCGAGGAGAGAGCGGGGAGTGGAGGAGGAGCCGCCGGTGATTCCGGTTGAGAATGAAGATGTACCAATGGATTTGTACAACGTGGAGATGAGGCGACTCCAAGATCAAATGGCGAGGGGCTTAAATTTTAGCAACCAATCTCATATCCGACTTTTTGACCACTTTAACATTCCACACATTGATGGTGGTAACTTCCCATACATTCCATCATGGGAAGAAGTGATAAGTGCAAGAAGAAGTGGGGCTGGAGGAAGTGGAGTAGGGCTTGATGATGATGATGAGGAGGATTGATGTTTTTATGCATTTTTATTGAACAATTTTTAATTTTGTGTTTGTTTTTTTTTTGTTTGTTTGATGTTTTTAAAACTTGCTTTTGATGTTTAATTGATGTTTGATGCTTTGGCAATTTTTCAGAATTGAATTAGGAGTGCTAGCTTCAAAAAGGGTTTAGAGTTATAGAATCAAAGTGAGAAAGAGAGTCAATAAAGGAGGAGCGATAAAGTTAAAGTATTGAGTCCGGTCCTTAGAGATGTTGGCAAGGGAGTCTAGAAGTGAATAGAAAGTATAGAGAGTTTATTGGAAGCTGGATCAGATGCAGAATTATATTATTTTCATTCAGTGACCAACTCGTCGAGTGCACTATACTGACTCGACGAGTCGCCCTTAATTCTCAACAATCCGAAGATTTCCCGAAGTAACTCGACGAGTCTGGTATATACTCGACGAGTCGTTTGGTTTCATGTCGAAGGGGCTGCTGATTTGATGCTGATTAGAGTACCACTTGACTATATATTCTTTCCATATTTGTTCTTGAAGATCTTACACTGTTATCCGCGTATTTGGAGCTATACCACACGAGACGAGACACCCAAGGCATGGATACCATGTCTAAAGTCAATTGAAGTTGGAGCTGAAAAAGAAGTGATCAACCTATCCACTGCTATCCCAGGGGAGTTTGTTCCAATTCCCTCTTTAGTTTTTTTATGTTTTTGTCATACATAATATGCAATGAGGGCATTGCATAAAATAAGTGTGGGGTAGGGGGTAGGTTACATATTAGAAAATTTAGAGTCTTAATTTAGGCTAATTTTAAAATTTTGCATACCAAAAGTATTACTTAGGATCTAAATTAGAAAATTTTGGTAAAAGTAAAATTAGGACTCCATGTTAGAGTTGTGTTGATAATTGCATGATAACCCAAATGTTTAGTTGAGATTATATACGTTCTAGTGCATTTGTGGCTTCCTTATTCTAGTGAAATCATGGGACAAAAACACGACCCTGCTCGGCCCGAGGGATGCAATATGTTTAGCAGCCTAAACTTGAAATGTATCCAGGAAGATTGTTATCATTAGCCAATAAAGGTTGAGGTTGAGCGCCCTTGCTTAAGCATGTAGGGATTTGAGAAAAAAAAAGTGAGGTACATGTAAAAAAAAAAAAAGAGAATTACAAGAGAAATTGTATGAATTTTGGAGCAATTAAAGTGAAGATCAAAAGATCAAAATTCCAAGAAATCCAAAAAAATCGAAGATACCCGAAAATCAAAAAATAAAGGTGGTGAATTCAAAGAGATCAAAGCAAATATCAAAGAAGAGATGAATTCAAAAGAGCTCCATAGTGGTATCAAAAACTTGTAATTTTAGATTATGTATGTTCGGGTTGCTCAATTAAAAACACCTTGAGGCTAAGAGGTTTTCTGCGGATGGATTCGGAGGGTTGCATAAAATGAGCATAGTTCGGGATGAGTGGGAAAATGTTTATGAGGATTGTGAGTATTTAGAGTATGGGAGGTCTTTAGGAAAAATTTTAGACACAAATGCATGCGTTGCAGTCCTGGCATAATGGCTGGGTTAGATTGGAGTTGTTATATATGATTCTAATATGTTTAAAATTCAGTTTTGCTTGGGGGCAAACAAAAGACAAGTGTGGGGTATTTTGATATGTGCATAATTAGTTCATATTAAGTATACATTTTTACTCATTTATTAGCTAAATTATTGCATATTATGGACAAAAGGTACTTAAAAGTGTTAAATTATGTTTTTCAGTCCAAAGATGAAGCTCGGAAGCGAAAGGAAGCGGGAGAAACAGTTAGAAGATGAAGAATGGAATAAAGAAGAAAAACACTAAAAATGGCATCTACTCGGCGAGTCATATCGGCTACTCGGCGAGTTCAATCGAAGAATCGAGAAGATAATGACTCGGGATCCCAGAGAGTTATCACAATACGGGGAATGTGAGAGGGACTCGACGAGTCACCACTTGACTCGACGAGTCGATTCGGATATTTAAAGATAATTCCACATATCGATAGAGGGGAGTTCTGGGACGATTCAGAAGTATTTTGCTACGATTGAGAAGCCAGAGAAACCCTAGAAGACGACGAAAGGAGCTAGAATTCAATTCCGGAGAGTAATTAAGGCAAAATTTCATCATTCCACTTATTCTTTTGTTTATTCATCATGATTAAGCAACTTGACTTTGTTTGTTTGCTGTTATTTACTTTAATTATGAGCTAAAACCTTTAGACTTCTGTTTGGGGATACAAAGTTGACAATATGGTTTGATTGATTGGTAGGATTAATTCCAAGTTGGTGAATTTTTGTTATTTTAGCTTGCTAAAGAACCTTGTGTGTGAATGATAATTGATTTTCTGTTAATAGGAAGGTAATTAATTAGCATGAACATCTATTGATTATTGACCTCATATGCTATGTGATCACTATGCTATATGTCTAGGATTAATGAATATGAAACTAGAATTAATAAGAAAATTGAGTAAATTCATGTGCAAGCTTGTAAGATGACCATCAAACAAGGAGTTAATTAATAGAATAAATTAGTTAACTATTGCAAGTCTAACTTAACCCGAATAATTAATCTAGTGAATATAATTAAATTAGACAATTGGCCACTGTTTAAGTTAGTTTATTTGCTAAGGATTAGGGTAGTGAACACGAATCTAATCACTTGAATCGGTAACCAACGAAAGAATTAATCCATTGCACCATTACCTTGAAATCAACCATAGAGTTAACCGAGTTGAACTAAACAGAAGTTCCTTTCCAATTATTGAATCTAGTTAAGTCGTTATTTTCTAGTCTTAAATTAGTAATAGTTAGTAAGTTTTTAGTCTTGTAAAACTAGAGAAAACCCCTACTTCTTAATTAACTTAGATTAAATTAGTTTTTTTAGTTTAATTTGCCGTTCCCTGTGTTCGATACCCTGCTTATTTAGCTATACCACAATTGATAGGTTCACTGCCTTTTGTGTGTTATTTGATAATTAAAAGTAGGTTTAAAACTAAGTGAGTTTACTCACATCACAAACCCACGCTTGCTGGAATCACCTTATGGAATGTGATAAAAAGGGGTGATCGCAAGACGATAATATCATATGGTCTCAAAACCAAGATGTATGGTTTGTTATTTGTTAATTGGTTGTACATTGATAATGCGAAACCACATCAGTAACTTGATGTTATAAAACGCGTTGTTGTGTATAGTTGATTAATGAATAAGTAAATGCATATAAGTCAAAGTTTATCTGTTACTTTTATTCTAAGAGGGTAAAAGCGATATCTCGGCCGCTCGATGATTTGATTTGACTTATGTGCCGGGCCCGGTCAGAACTGAATTGATGTGTTCAATTAAGTTCTATGTCAAATAAATCGGAGATCGGGAAACCAAATGCTAGACAAATTGGTTCCATAGAATTGTCAGCATGATATCTAAACAGAGTACTGTATGATCCCTTATCTAAAAGACAAAATTGATTAAATCGGAGTTTGACAGTGCCTTTGAGAGCTATGATTGCTAATCGGATTATACTTGTATATAGTTACTAGACTTATCCAAGTGGGAGATTATTGGAATAGTGTCTAAGGCTGCAACTATATTAGGCAAGTATTTGATCCGGTTGTGCATGGTCCTTTTAGGTTGCCTTCACCATAGCAACTTGACAGGATGATTTATTATGAGAGAAGAAATATTATTAATATATTATGAGAATAATATAAGGAATAATAATATTATTATTTAATTAATATGAGTCATAAATTAATTAGGAATTAATTTGGTGACTTAAAGAGATTAATTGAATAAAGGGGTATAAACTATCAATTGTATGATAGTTGTAATTTGGGCTATAAATCTCTTATGGATAATGGTGGACGATTTCTAGGGCTTAGGATAGGCTTAGAATTCGTTCAAAGGCTTATCAATTAGGGTATTGGATTGCTTAGGGCCTAAGTTATCCAATTAGGGTTTAAGGGTGAAAACCCTAGGAGCCTTACAAGTATAAATAGACCCCAAGGGTTAAGGAAATCGGCACTTGTGCTTTAGAAAGAAACCCTGGCTGATTTTCACTTTCCTCTCCTCTCTCTCAAATCATCCTCTTGCTAGTTGGTGTTTGTAAGCCATTAGAGGAGTGACAATTGTGACTCTAAAGCTCCAAGGACAAGAAGATCAAGCAAGTGATTCAAGGTAAACTTCTAATTCTGATTTCTTATGTTATTATACTCTATTAGTCATTAGAAGTCTTGGATTCAATGCATGTTTAATTAGAGAAACCTAGATCCAAGCATTAGGGTTTGCATGTGCACATAGGAATGTTCATATGGCCAAAACCCATCAATAGGACCATTGGGCTTCAAGAATCGCGCCGAGCAGGACATTACGCGGGGCGTACCATGCCAGATACACGCAACATACTCAAGAGAATTGGGCAGGGAGGCCATGCACGTACGCCCAACGTACCAAAGGGTGCACAAAACGTACACGCGCAGGTCCTAAACCCTAAATTTTAGTGTTTGATCCCTATATAAAGGAACTTATATCTTTAGACCAGCCTCCCCATCACCCTTAAGCAGCCACCTCAAAAACCCTAACCCACTCTTGTGTATTTTTGCCATTTGAGACCTTCTTTATGTGATTTTGGGTGTTCTTAGAAGAAAAGGAGGTTGTGTAAGAGGCAAGGATTCAGGAGGAGCTTGTAGATCTAGTAGATTGGCATCATTTCTGACTCTTTTGAGGTATCAAGTTCCAAACTTGACCATTGCATGCTTAGATTTGTTTATATGAGTGTTTAATGTCACTTTTGGACTCTATTGTTGAAGCTTCTTGCATCTGGATGATGTCATACCATAAGAGTTGTCCTTTTGGGCTCTTAAAGGCACTAAGAGTCATAAAAATCAGACCTTGATGGTTAAGCCACAACAATGCAAGTGTTTGATGGTCATAAAGCTTGTTAAAAGGACCAAATCATGTTTTGACCCCAACCATGCATGCAAGCACATAAAGTTTGTGACTTTATGGATTAGGAGGTCTTAAAGGACCTGGATCTACATTTTGGACATGAAGACCTAATGGATTAAGTCACAAATGAAGTCCCAAGAAAGCTGACCAGTACACCCTGGTACGCTGCGCGTACTAGGTCAACTTCCCGTTCGCGGTCAAGGCTAGCGTACGTTGGGCGTACGTGCCAGGTACACCATGCGTACGCATTCATAGTAGCTACCTTGGGCTTTTTGGGACTTAGAGGGCTGGGCCCGAACTATTGGCCCTGTGGCCCATTGTGGAGTATAGTTATGTGCCTGGGAATTTGGAATTAGGAGTATTGGGCCTTTTGGGCCATATTCGAACACTCGAGATTATTCATTTTGGGCTAAGGACTTATTAGGCTTGTGAAAAGGCCCACTCAAAGGGTTGGGCCCAATTTAGAAAATTGGGCCGTTTGTGGGTCCTTAGGGAGCCTTTGATGAGCCATGGGTACACTAGGTATAATAAGTTAGAATTGGGCTTTAAGAATGGTTTAAGTTAGGCCAAGGGGGTAAAATGGTCATTTTACCCTAAGAAGTGTTATAGATTTTGATTGAGTGTTTTTATAATTATGATAGCCGTGAGTCATCGGAGAAGCTGTTAGAGATTACTTCCCATGAGATTCGACACTTAGCTTTACGAGGCGAGTTACCTTCTAGTATAAGTGGGTCTAAGGCCACAATATCGGCCCACTAGTAGGAATTATTTGTTAGATAATCGTCTGGTTAGCCACTATCTGATATGTTTTATGTGCTAGCATGATATGACATTATGTGATAGTGGTTGTAGGGGGAATAGTCCCCGGTTACCGGTCGATAGGGCTAAAAGGGTAGTTTAGTACCTAACTATGCTAGACAGTATGATTATGTTAGGTTGTTATGCGGTAGTAGTATGGGTGAAATAGTCCCCGTAATCGGTTGAGATAAACCGGAGGGGTAGGTCGGACACCTCGGTATGTCTGACAGGAGTAGGTTATGCACCCTGATATGCCTAGCAGGGTAGGCCGGGCACCCAGATATGCCTGACAGTATGTTTATAGTATGACATGTGGTATGATGGGGGAACTCACTAAGCTTTGTGCTTACAGTTTTCAATTTTGTTTTCAGGTACCCCATTTATCGAAGGGGAAGGAGTTGGCATGGTAGCGGCGCACACACACATACAAGATTTCCGCTTTATGATATTTTGGGATTGTACTCTGGCATTATTATTACTTGATGACATGGTTTTTAGACACATGACTATGGTTTTATGAAATGATATGAATCGATGATGCTTTTTAGTAAACTATTTTATAAGTTACTTATTTAAAAACAAAATTTTTGGTATTGAAATTTGGGATGTTACATAAACCCTAATCTAGCATGCAATTTTTGGATTTAATGAATAAACACAAGCTAGCATAATACCTTTCTTGTTAACTAGTAATAACAAGTACTACTTTCCTTGATCTTAACCTTCAAGAGCTTAGTGCCTCAATTGCTGCACCTCTAATGGAGTCACAAACACCACTAGCAATTGGATGAACACAAGAAAGAAGGAGAAAGGATAGGATTTTCGGCTAGGGTTTCTTCTAGAGATCAAGTGGTCGAAATCCTCATGCCAAGGGGTCTATTTATACTTGTGGCTGCTAAGGTTTTAGGTGAAACCCTAATTAGATTCTTACTCCTTAAGCAGCCCATGGACTCCTTCTAGAATGCTCCTTTGGACGAATTCTCTATGAGCTTCCCATAGAATTCGTCCAAACTTATTCCAAGGTGATCCATCAGCCTAATTGCAACTATCAGTGATTTGCAATATCAGTCTTCGTTCTTTTAATCAGTCTCATTTGATCACTAAATTAATTTCAAATTAATTTCTGATCAATACTAATTAAATAATATGATTTATCAATTAATGTATTATTCTTATAATATATTAATAAATCATTTACCAACCTTTCTCTTATAATTCATCCTGTCAAGTTGCTCTGGTGAAGGCAACCCAAAAGGACTATGTTACTATCGGGTCAAGTACATACCAATTATAGTTATGGGCTTAGACACCTAATCCAATAAATTATATGGTATGTCGTATGATGGGAGAACTCATGAAGCTTTGTGCTTACGATTTTTAGTTTTGTTTTCAGATACTTCTTCTTTGAAAGGAAATGAGCTAACATAATTGCAACGCATCACACCATGATTTCCGCACATGAGATCTTTGAGAGTTATACTCTGATGTTGCTTATTTTGACATGTTTTGATTATCGAAATATGGTTTTGATATGGGATGGATGTTGGGTTTAGAGCAAACTAACACTCCTAAGGTGTTCATGCAATCCTAGAAACCTTGGATCTATGTTTGTCTAAAATACATGCAAAATAATTTTCCAAGGTCCATAACCTATCTAGCATACATGAGGTACTTTTAAACATAAAAGATACTAGAAGAATTACATACCTTTGTTAGTGAGTTGATTCCTTAGGAGTTTGAGAGCCAAGCACCAATAATGTGAATGCCTAAAGTGGAAATCACAAATCACCACAAACTTGGAAAACTTATGAGAGAGTATACAACCACTCTAGAAATCGGCCACCCTTATGCACACACACATAGTGTCTTTTCAAGCACCATAAGCCTCTTTACATAGTGTAGATGATTAGGGTTATGAACCTTGCAAACCCTAATAACCCATGTTTTTTCCTATTCCAAGGATCCATGGGTTAAAAGCTCCATGGATCATCCATGGACTCCCATTTAAGCTTAGCCCATTTCCTAATGAGTGTTAGCCCACACCATATAAATATAATAGCCCATTATTTAATTAGTCACCTTTTGACCACTAAATTAATTCATAATTAATTTAAGATCAATACTAATTAAATAATACAATTTCATATTAATATATTATAACTTATAATATATTAATAGACCGCAAATATATTCTTCTCATAATATTATCCATATAAATAGTTCGGGTGAAGTGCAACCCAAATGGACCATGCCGGGTCGGGTCAAGTATATACAAAATAAGTTATGGACTTAGACACCTTATCCAACAATGACACCATGGATGTTTTTATATTATTGGTTTTATAATTACTTAATTAAAAATGAAAAATTTTGGTCTTAACTTTTGGATGTTACACACAAGCCTTCCCTTAATCCACCACCTTGCACCAAGCTTCCACTTCTTGAATATTCATCAAAGCCCACCAAAGATGCGCATAATGAGCTCACAACACTCTTAGAGGAGGCTAGGGTTTGAAATTAGGGTTTTAGGACAATGAAGGCCGATAAATGAGAGAGCCTTGAGGTTATAATGATGTTTATATAGTGGCCAAACCTTAAAAATTAGGGTTTGACACTCTGTTCATTACGCTCGACGTATCATTAGGTACGCTGGGCGTATCTGGCCCTCCCATGTGTTCCTTAGCGCTGCACATGGGACCAATCTGCTAACTTATTCCACCAAGGGCCAAACTTGCCAAAACTTCAAACTGCCATAACTTATTTGTTATAAGTCTGTTTCCAACGAGCTTTATATCCATGAAAAGGTGACGAGAAAGCCATACAATTCTATCAACTCAGCTCCGCCTAAGAACTTTCTGAACAAAATCCCAAATTCCTAAGGACCAAATTATCAAATTACGATTATACTCTTGGCCTCCGAAACACAAACGAACACCCATATCACTTAGATTATAATACCCACATCCAAAAGGGAAAAATCCTTTCTTCCCCAAGGACTAAATCCTTATGATGACTGATGACCGGGCCACGCCCCGAATAGTGAAACTATTCGAAACTGAGTGTTACACTTTGTTTGGCGACATATAGTGACGAATTGCTTCCTTACCCATTAGGTTTGGTGATTTGGGTTGATACTCAACATTGAAGGCTACCTTATATGCTTTTGTTGCCTAAAGTGCCCAATCTTGGGTATTGCAAGACTACATCTTACGGGATAACAACATATGCGATATGGATTATGGTTATGCATGTGCCTTGGCTTCTCTTCATAACAAGCTTCTCGACATTGACCTTAACAATTTTACTACCAAGGATATTGCCCCCCTTTAAATCCCATAATACACCGGCAAGTGCCATTTTTAGTAAAATTTCCAAGATATGGAAGTGCATTTCGACATGGCGACTCAGCAGAAAGCAGTTTTCTAGTGTTTACATGCACCCCATGCACAAGATTTTTCTTCTAGCTATCCCTACACACGGGCTTGGCCAACATATGTCTCACATGGAGTATCGTACTATCCTCAAATATCGACTCATGATCCCAATATTCCCAACTGACGAGATATGTCTGATGTGTCGTAAGGCATGTTTGGACTCTTTTGGAGAGTATGCAGTTTATTGTAAAGAACTCACAGGGTTTAAATACAGTCACAATATGGTTAGGGATGTTATGTCAGCGTGCCGAGGTTTTTTCCAAAAAAGAGACACCTGTAAATTTCTTGACTGACCCAACAGAAGGAATGTCAACCCTTAAACCGACTGACATTTTGATTTTTGGATGGGTTAGAGGGAAACACACATGTGTGGACCTTATAGGGGTATCCCCTCTCGTTGGCTTGATGACTGGGTTTTCATGGCGGTACATGCTACTTTAAAAGCTGCTACATGCAAAGTCACCAAACAGGAGAAATCGTGCATGGAAAATCAACAAGTGTTCATACCATTTGCATTTGATACATTTGGTTTTCTCACATCGGATGTGGCGGAGTTTCTTAATAGAGTACAACGGATCATGCGTAGCAATGTTACATCCCATAAATCTATGAATATAGTATTCAAAAGAATTGACGTTACCATACAAAACGGCTTAACGACGCAACTCGTTGCACGTTTGTCTTCTCACTTGTTGTACAATGATAACTAAGTAAAAGCATCAAAAGTTCATATTAAAAAGGTTGAAAATCTTGAAGCTACGTATTAAAACTCCAATCCATACATTGATAGGTAAATCACAACAAGACTAAACAAAAATACATTATATAAAAAAACTAAAAATATAAGTTACATATTTTCGGGTTTTCAGATATCCGAAATTATTTGAAATTGATATCCGAATCAGAACCTGAAAATTTGGATATTTGAATATCCAAAAATTCCGATAATTTTAGTCTGAATTTTCGGATTTTCAGATCAGATTTTCCGGATACAAATATTTTTGAATAACCATGTAATTCATACTATCCGTAAAAAATTAATCTATTTCAGTATTTCTAGCGTAATAAGTCCATACATTTTTAAATAGCCCAAAAGAATTTTAGTAGTCCAAAAACAACAAATCCAATAAAATTAAGTACTAATCTAAGCCCACTACGATATTTCTTTTGTTTTTACGGTAGCTAAAATAGACAGAAGGAGCCGAAGCCCATCCTGCCTTCTATCGAACATCAGTGATCGGACACACCAAAAGCATTAAAGCAAACCGGCAGTCACCCTTCTCCGGCGTTCGGCGACCTCTCCGGCTCTCTCCTACCCTCCGGCGACCTTTCTCCTATCCTCATCTCGAAACAAGTAAGCAACTAGGTTTACGGTTACTTCAACTTTCAATTATTTGTTGTGAATGTGTTGAGAAATTAGCAAGTAGGTCTATTTGAAAATAGTTGAAGTTTCAATTATCTGATTCCTCTCACATTCACGTTCCAACCCTTCCTTCTCTCTCCGGCTGATTTTGAGACTACTGTTGTCAGTTTTGGCAACCAAAATTCTCTCTCTCTCTCTCTCTCTTTTTTTTTTTTAAATCTCATCGATATAATTGATCATGTTCATTAATTTTGTGATTTCAATGTGGTATTTGATGTTCTTTTCATTCATGTTAAGTATAATCAGTGTCTTCTTTCACTTGGATGTAATTGCTCGTTGGTCTTCTAATCAGAATTAGAGTACCAAGTACCAACACATACCTTGAAACGGCTAGGGCTTATATTACAGAATAAAAAAATAGGATTTTGAGGGTTTTGAAATGACATTTTTGATTTTTGTTTATGTAAATAAGAATTTTGTGTTCAAATTTTCGTTAGAGATCATGATTGTCGGTAAATCTTGGTTGCTCTTATCTTACTACTGGTTTTGTTTTTTTCTATATGAATTCCTGTTTATTTTGATATGCTCATACGAGTTTGGATTTAATTCAGTATTGGTGCGTGTGTGTTATGTTTCAGTAAAAGATATACAAAGAAGACTGAGATGGATGAAGAAGTGTTGGATAAAGCTGTATATTTGTATTTAAAGAAAAAGGGATTCACCCAAACTGAACAGATTTTTCAACAAGAACAGCAGAACAAGAACAAGAACTCCAGCTCATCTGTTACTGCTACCGATGTTTCCCTTTCAGACCCAGATCTTGCTAAACAAATCCTTGTGTTTTCCCAGTACTATATTTACCATTTTACCCTCTCTTCACATCTTCCTCAATTATCAATTAATTATCTTGTTATTATAATGCATAGTTCTAAAGGTTCATGCTTTCAGGTCAGAAAGTATCCCAACACTATACCATGATGGATACAGCAAGTTGAGGTCATGGACTTATAGCTCACTAGATTTATATAAGGTGCCCATATAATCATATACTCAGTATCATATCTTCTTTTTGTTTTATAATTTTATCATATGTTCATTACTTCATTTATTACATTTTAATTTAATGTTTTTAACAATGCAGCATGAATTGCTTCGTGTTCTCTACCCAGTATTTATCCACTGTTTCATGGATCTCATAGCAAAAGGCCATCTTCAAGAAGGTATACACATAATCACACACATATACATATCTTAAATTAAGTTATTTACAACATATGCCACTCATTAGTTTAATTGTTATTCTCATTTTATTAAAAAATTGGGTTTTCAGCTCGAGCATTCTTCAATACCTTTCGTGAAGATCATGAGATGATGCATTCACGTGATCTCACAAAATTAGAAGGTGTTCTTTCCCCATCTCATTTAGAGGTTAATTACCAAAACACCCTAAACTTATAAACTTTATTTCACTATATTGAAATAAACTCATGTAAATATCCAGGAAATGGAGTTTGCTCACACTCTAAGGCAGAGCAAAGTGAATATAAAGATATGCCAGGTTACCTTTTGATCCTTACATTTATAAATTTAATCAATATTATATGATAATAAATTAATAATGATAGCCTTCTTTTATTTTTGTTTGTAGTATTCTTATGATCTTCTTCTGCAATATCTACACAAGACACAATCCATTACAATGCTTGGTATTATCAATGAGCATATTGACTTCCAAGGTAAGTTTTTATTACAATCTTTTATATACATTATCATGTAAAAAAATGTTAACTTTTATTTGGACTTTTTATTTTTTTTACAGTTTCTCCTGGACAACCTAGCTCAATTTCTGATGATGCTGAAGCCTTTTCACTTGTTGGAAGTGGACAAGATGCTGCTAATTTAATAAATCAGAAAGAAATACATTGGGGGGTTAGTAAAGTAAAAAACTAAATATCTCATTATTTTCACATTGTATTTAAGAAAATAAAAGTTTTAATTTTAATTTTTTTTTATAGTTGCTTGAAGATTGTTTAGAAGATCGGCTTGATAAAGCAGGTGGGTTGCTCTCAGATTCAGAAAAGACAGAAGGAGAAGGCAAAGAAGGAGAGTTAGATGAGAATAAGGTATTTTTATTTATTTATTTGTTTTAATACACTTTTACTGTTAATGATGTTTATTTTTCAGAAAAAATCAGCAGATGGTGGAAAGCAAGGTGGGCCCCTCAAGAAGCTAAAGAAGGACAAGGTTGTTGGTGGGGCAGGGAAAGCTGCCCGAGGGGAGGGTGACAAGTCAACTGCTGCCCCACGAGTCAAACCCGAGCTTACTTTGCCAACAATGTATGTTACATATAGTTTTTTTTAGTAAAACATTTATTTATTTATTTTTTATAATCTCAGATCAACAGATGTAGAACATTCTATTCTTGAAGACCTTAGAAACCGTGTACAATTAAACAATTCCACACTTCCTTCAGTTAGTTTCTACACATTCATTAATACACATAACGGGTATTTGTATTTCCCCTTTCACTTTAAAATATTTTGTGTCTTGTTTTTCTTTATCTTCTATTTATTTTATTATAATTATTATTATTTTTTCGTTTGTTTCAGATTAAATTGTTCATCAATATCCCATGATGGATCATTAGTAGCTGGAGGATTCTCAGATTCATCACTCAAGGTCTTTTTCCTTAATTTTTATTCTTAATATTCTAATACAAAATTACAAATCCAATTTATATTATAATCTTATTAATATTTGGTAGGTGTGGGACATGGCAAAACTTGGGCGTATGGGGAGTTGTAAGTCATCCAAATTAATTTACTTCAACTAACTTTTTAAATAAAGGTAAAAAAAATGATTAAATAAGAGTTTCTGGTTTTCAGCTGGTGAAAATGATTCGGATGGATCAAATGGTGGAAAAAGGTCTTACACTTTGTATCAGGGGCATTCTGGTCCGGTTTATTCAGCTTCATTTAGTCCTTTTGGGGATTTTCTTTTATCATCATCGTCAGATTCAACAAGTATGTTTTTTTTTAATGAAAAGTATTTCATGTTTCCATGTTGTAGAGTAAGATTTATGAATATTTAGTGCAGTTCGATTATGGAGCACAAAGTTGAATGCAAATGTTGTGTGCTACAAGGGTCATAATTACCCTGTATGGGATGTTCAGGTAGAATTTGAATGGAATAATATTAAATTAAATTTATGTGGTAATTATTTTACTCAATTATTGTATATGCAGTTTAGTCCACTTGGACACTATTTTGCAAGTGCATCTCATGATAGAACAGCTAGGATTTGGTCAATGGATAGAATTCAGCCTCTAAGAATACTTGCAGGACACTTATCTGATGTTGATGTCAGTTCTCTCTCTCTCTCTCTCTCTCTCTCTCTCTCTCTCTCTCCCTCGTGTTTTTTTAATATAAAAAGAAAAAAGGATATATATGTTTTGTTTTTTGGCAGTGTGTAGAATGGCATATGAACTGCAATTATGTTGCAACGGGATCAAGTGACAAAACAGTTCGTTTATGGGATGTACAAAGTGGTGAATGCATACGGATTTTCATTGGTCATAGGAGTATGATATTATCATTAGCCATGTCACCTGATGGTAGATACATGGCATCTGGTGATGAAGATGGAAGTATAATGATGTGGGATGTTTCCAATGGTCGATGTGTCACTCCTCTTGTGGGCCATACTTCATGTGTCTGGTCTCTTGCTTTCAGGTACCAAACCCTAACTCATTCATCACATCATCTTCTCCTACTTGTACTTACACGTGCTTTTGACAAATATATATATATATATATATATATATATATATATATATATATATATATATATATATATATATATATATATATATGTTTCAGTTGTGAGGGATCCCTTCTTGCATCTGGTTCCGCTGATTCAACTGTTAAATTATGGGACGTTAACACAAGTGCAAAAACGCCGAAAAATGAAGACAAGTAATCTTTTTTTTTTTTTTTTTTTTTTTTTAATATGGAATTTTAATATAGTTTAACTTAATCCATGTGTTCTTTGATTTGTTAGTAAAAGTGGAAATACAAATAGACTGAGATCACTCAAGACTCTACCTACCAAATCCACCCCTGTTTATGCTTTACGGGTAAACACTCAACTTTATCAAAATAGCAACCTACTTTCATCTATTTCTGTATTATTACAACATTACTTACATATTTTCTTATTAAGGAAAAAATAATCTACCCAATGATATAATCAAATGAAAGTACAATGCTCTATTTCTTGTATTTATTCATTCTCACATATGAAAATTTGTAATGATGACATTTTTTTTTGTTGACAGTTTTCGCGAAGGAATCTTCTTTTTGCTGCTGGGGCTCTTTCTACAAATGTGTAAAATCGGCATATGTAGTTGTGTTCTTTCTACAAATGTGTAAAAGGACGGGGTGGGGCATGTTTTTTTGTTGCTTTTATGTAGTTGTGTTCACTTATTTTTATCTTGTAGTTTATTTAGTTGAATCATTTGAATATCTAGTGAAGCAAATGCAGTTAATTTTGTTTTTGTTTTTATTATTTGTTTGTTAATATTTACTTTAAAGCATGTTTCGGTTCAAGAAGTCATTCGTACATAATTTTTTGCAATACACAACAATTTATGTATTATAGAGCTGTACAGTACAATATTTTAAAACACTAATTGTTGTGTATGGAGAAAAATTGTTGTGTACAAATCATTTCCCGGTTTAAAAAGTGATTCGCAACTAAATCTGAAACCGAATTGAAAATTTCTGTTTCTGACTTTGTAAAAACAAAAGCGTTAGTTTTTTTTCCCTCTTTATTAGGTCATGCTAACATAAAACAATAAATTTACTATAAATGCATGTTTATTATTCTAATTTTCAATAGAAGGTATACATGAATTTAAAAGCCAAACTGTTGGCTTTTCATTTTTTTTTTCTGTTTTTGGTTTGGTTTTAATTTTTGGTACATCCATAATTATAAATAGTTATTATCTAAATGGTAAATTGAGGGGGCGTTTGGATGAGTTTTAGAAAAAAAAAAACACTTTGATAAAAATACTTATTAGCTTATTCGAAAGTAAATTCTTTTTCATAAAAAAGGTTGTTTGGAGTTTAAGTTTATTAAGAAGCATACTTGTCTTTTTATCTTTGAAAAGCTATAAGTGGGTTCAAAATGTCACACCATTTTAACTTTTTAGAATCTCTTCAGGTCTTGGGAAAAACCATTTTTAAATACTATACATTTTAACTTATTGACTTTTTAAAAATAAACAAAGTTTTGAAAAAATTTCAAACATCCTTAACATCTCTTCAGGTCTTGGGAAAAACAATTTATTGATCTTTTTAAAAGTCGATAAAAAAAATGTTTTGACAAACTTAAAAGTTTTTTTGAAAACAATTTTTTAACACATTTAAAATGGAGTTTTTAAGAAGTAGCTAATTTTTGACTTTTTGAAATAAAATTTCTATACTATTTAGTCATTTTGCAATTATAAAGCTTCTTGCCACCACAAATGCTAATCCAAATACTTTTTAAAAAATTCTTTTTGCCACCATAATAAATCAATAAACATTTTTGCCAAAAAAAAACACATTTTCGAGTTCAAAATAACACTCCCAAACACAAAAACAAACACCTCGAGTTAATTACAATGTGTCAAAAGTTATTAATATAATTGAGATGTTTCATTTGTTGCACTAACTCACCAAAGTTGTCTTTTTGCGACCTTTGTCGATGGGTCTAAACCGACAAATGTGCCCCAGATTCATGTCAATACTCTTCATCTTCTTAAATCAAAACCCTGGAAAAAAATTCGATCATGTTTATTATAAACTCTATAATCAAAACAAATTTAATCATAATTCAAAAATTGAACTAAACCTGAAATTTAAACAAAATCAAAATCAAGATACAAATAGAAATTCAAAACGTTTGACCTAAAACTAAAAGATGATGTTCTTTCTTTTTATTCTTTGTTTACACCTGATTGTAAAATTAAGCACACAAAAACCATCACACACTAAACACAAAATTAACAAGAAATCAACAAAGTTAGTCATAACTCACGATTCCTCAAAAGAATTCAAACCAACGTTGTATCTTTATAACTCTCTCTTATAAAAGAGGTCATCCAAATCAATATGGTTCAAAATAGATCATGTATCTTGAATCATATTTATTTGAAACGTCCGTCCATTTAACTTATATTAATTAATTGATTGATTAATTGAAATATTTTATCTATATAAGAACATTATTTTTATGATTGGTTACATATATTTCGTCTTTTTTCTTTTCATTATTGTTATCTATAGTGGATGAAAGTGAATAAAAAGATGCACACGTATAATTTGTAAAAGAAAGAGTTGAATGGTAAAGTATATTGGGAAGAACTCAAAGCGTGATTAATAATTAAGGTTTTTGAAAGAGTAAAAGCTATATGGTGTTATTTTATCTTTTTCAGTTTATATCCATATATTTTTCATGCTGCTTTTTTTATATTTCAAGAAAAGATTTATGGTTGTATATTTAGAGGGAAAATGACTTAAAAGCCAAACGAAGTTTTCAAACCGTTCAAAAAAACCCAATCATGTTTTGTCTGTTTAAAAAAACCCAACAAACTTAACATTTTGTCTAAAAAGTCCAACTAAGTTATACTTTCCTGAAAGTCAAATAAGAGAAACAGATGACGTGGCTTATTACCGTATCGGAAAAATGACTTGTTAGGCCAACGAAGTTTCCAAAACGTTTAAAAAACTCCAATCATGTTTTGACTGTTAAAAAAAACCCAACGAACTTAAACAAAACAAAATTGAGATTTTTTGAACGGTTTTGAACTTTGTTGGACTTTTTAGACAAAATGTTAAGTTCGTTGGGTTTTTTTGAACACACAAAACATGATTGGTGTTTTTTGAATGGTTTAGAAACTTCGTTGGGCTTTTAGGTCATTTTTCCTATATTTAGATCCAAAAGAAAAGGATGATAACATTTCAGTTTAATTGTTATAATTTTTTAAAGATGTATGTTCTTAGTTTGCAATATCTTGTTCAAAAACAAAAAATTGGTCAATATTTTGCTTTTTTTGCTACTGAAATCAAAGTACATTACCTTGATCAAAATCTAGCAAATAACCTACGTATTTGCAATTCTTGATAACAAAAACTTAACATATTGCCAAAATATTTGATATTCTAGTTTTATATGTGTAACATTCTGATTTCCAGGAGTGAGGTTTTAGGGATTTTTATGCAAATAAGGAAACCTACTTGACGAGTTGGAGGCCCCAGTTCGTAGTGTAGAGAGTAGCCAACCCGCGTGACTTTTAGGACCTACTCGATGAGTTGGAGGACCTAACTCGACGAGATGGAGCTCATTATGAAAACCCTAGTTTTTAGGGTTTGCACCCTCTTTAAAGAGCCTTACCTCCTCTCCCCAGCCTCCTTTACCACCTTTTCACGTCCAAAAGCAAACCCTAAGCGATCTATGTGACATCCTCATTTTCACGGCCAGAAAAGACCGATTTTGTTTATGCTTTGTTTGAAAATCAGAGTAACATTTTAAATAAAAGTGTTGCGGAATTTGTCCCAAAACAAAATATGATAAAGATTTATCAAAAGCATTTCCATAAAAATGTATTTCATTAAAAGACATGGGATGTCATGTTCATACAGATCAAAAGCATAAACAGTACAATATAAGCCTTACTACATTATTTCATATCTACAGGCCTATATCCGTAATCCCTCGTCCAAACATCATATCTATGCTCAAGCGCCACTACCTGTAATACATAAAACTGAGTGGGTCAGGCTTGGGAGCCTGGTGAGCACATAGGGTTTTCAACCCACAATAAATAAGTTTATTAATTTCATCAATCAACAATAACCCGATTACCCGTTCCTGTTATCCTCACTTTACGTCCCTAAACACCTATCATAAGGGACCTAGCCTAAGGATCATCATCGGGACGGACACTACTGCTAAGGGGATTCCTCAACAATAAATGTCCTAAAGGAAACCATGTGGGGGATGGAGTACACCGGTGAACACATCGTTCACAAACACCTACAGGTTGCAAGCCTGCTAGTGTTCCACTGGACTATCTAAAAGAGTCTGTGGTCGTCATCCATACTCCGCTAGATGACAGAATCAACAACATCAACATCGAGGTCTCTCACCATTTTATCACACATCACCTATTACATCTACCCATGTTTTACCCCAACATTTTCGTAGATATAAAATACATATACAGTTTAAATCAATGAAAACATGTATAACAATGTTCATCCAGCATAGATAGCAAGTGTTCAGATAATATGCACACATAGCACGTAATTTATATAAAATACTTCATATCTATGTGTAAGCTGAAAGTAACTATGCACTCACCTGGTAAGGTGGTGACTCGGCACTCGGAAAACTCTTCGTTACTTCTTAAAACAATTTTTCCTTGACCAAAACCTAGTATTAATACCACTAGAGTTTAGTTTTAACGTTAATCGCGACTAATTAATAGTCTAACTATTATTACTATTATATAAGCGTTAAATAACACTCAATATAACTCATAATAATAGCCCAAATAATTATTTTAAGGTCCTAATAATGTTACTATAATTAAATAAAAGCTATATTAAATATAGTATAAGCGTAACTCACTTACAGCGGGTTTTTATTAAAAACCGGGCTTCGCTGGAGCAGCGTTTCCGAGCCGAAAGCTTTTCTTCTCGGAGCCGTCGGGCGCTCCGGGGCTTTCTTCTCGTGATAGGGAGGTTCCCTAGACTTGGGAGGGGTATAGGGAGGTTAGAGAGAAGTTAGAGAGAGAAAGAAAGGTTTGAAGGTGTGAGGAAATAATGAAGAGTTCATCTCTTATTTATAGGAAGTGTATAGTAAAGTAGTCTTCAAGCTTCGTCCGTAACTTTTGCATACGAGCTCCGTTTTTGTCTATCTTTTTATGGTTGATTTCCTATTAATGATATCTTCAACTTTCATTTAGACCTCGTTAGCTAATTCTCATTCTATCTCGGATTTACAAAACTATATCGAATTCGTCGCGCTCGAAAAGTAGAGACTAAGCTTCGTCCATAACTTTCGCATACGAGCTCCGTTTTTGTCTGTCTTTTTACCATTGAGTTCCTATTAATGAGATCTTCGACTCTCATTTAGACATCGTTGGCTAATTCTCATTCTATCTCGGATTTACAAAACTGTATCGAATTCGCCGTGCTCGAAAAGTAGGGACTAAGCTTCGTCCATATCTTTCGCATACGAGCTCTATTATCGATGTTTTTTATATCCACGCGTTGGTATTTATGAGTACTACAACTTTCATTTAGATCCCATCGGCTAAAAATCGACCGATCTAAAATTCAGATTTCAGGCTGTGCACTGCTATGCTAAATCTTAGAAAAATCATAACTTCCTCATACGAAGTCAGATTTGAGCGTTCTTTTTATCGATGTTCTTAGTTTAACATATTATACGACTTTTGTTTAGAGCTCTAAGGCTAAATCTCACTCTATCGTAAATTCACTATTTACGCTTCCCGGTATCGTGTCGGTTCTGTCGCGAAACTTCGACGGGTCATAACTTCTTCGTCATAACTCGGATTTCGGCGTTCCTTATATCCCCGGAATCCTTGTTTCGGCCACTACAATTTTATGTAGAGATATCGGGTTTATCTCACACTTTAATTTTAACGCTTATTTTTATTCTTTATTAATTATACATTTATAATTAAATAATAAGCACAATAACACACAATTCACATAATACTCAAATATTTCATCTTTATTACTTCAAAAAAAGTTACAATAGTTGACTATTACATTGACAAATATGTTTAGCCTTGAAACCCGGACGTTACAATCTAACCCTATTTTGAGTGTGTGTGAGGCTAAAAGTGTGTTGTTGGTGCATTTCTTGAAGAGTTTTGAAGAGCTAGAAGCTTGGAGCGAGAAGGGGCTTGTAGATCCAACATTTACATCGTGTTGGCAATCTTTTGGAGGTAAAAAGTCTTTACCTTGGCTTTCCATCCCTTAGATCTCTTCTATTACAAGTTTATGGGCATTTTCGTGCAAAATGGAGGTCATTCTCGGGTTGGAGCTTGTCACAAGGGTATGGCTTCATATCTGGACTCTTCTAGACCCCCTTCAGCATAAAGTTCCTGACTTTAGCAAGCTTTGGCCCTTCTCCCTGCCTTAAACCCCATTTTAGACTTGGTTTTGTTGTTTTAAGTCTCTTAAGGCCTTGCATGCATGTAAAGTTGGCAACTTTACGTGGTAGATCTGGAATTTGGAGCTTTGGACTCGACTGGAATGGGCTGAGTGCAATTTGGCTGAAGAACTCGACGAGTTGGATGGCCAACTCGACGAGTTGAGACGGGTTTACCTGTTTTCCGAACATTGCATGTACTCGACGAGTTGCTTGGAAACTCGGCGAGTTAACTCAGGTTTTCGCGGTTTCCTGAGTTCTGGAAGAACTAGACGAGTTAGTAGTTGGACTCGACAAGTTGGGTCAACATGGACTGTTGACTTTGACTGTTGACCATTGACTTTGACTTTGGCTAAGGGTTGACCAAGTTTGACTTCTGAGGGTATTCTGGTAATTTGGGATTTTGATGAACTTGGCCCTATGGTGGCTATAGGTGGTGGAGTTCGTGACTGTGATTCAGAAGTTTGATCTTATCACTACAGTTCGACAGTGATGTGAGTTTTACTCACTATACTCAAGGGTCGAAGGCAGCAAGGCCGACCCTTTTGGATTGTTATCCTGTTTTGTTGTTAGTGTGATCTGTTAGATCGGTATCCTGATATATAGGATATTAGGATGTTTTATGTGGTTATGATAAGTTAGATTGGTATCCCGGTAGATAGGATGTTGCTATGATTAGAGATCTGTAGATTGGTTTGATTGTCTGTAGACTGTTATGTGATTATGTCACACCCCCGAACCAGACAGCGGAAACGTCCGAGGGCTCAAGTGAATTTAATTGAATACCATCACAATGAATATACATGAATCATAACATAAACGTCACCATGCATCAATATATTACAACCGGAATTGTTTACATTAAGTACATTGTTTTAACATTACACATTCATAACATAAATAGTTTGAGTGTTTTTAACAACATAACATCTAACATTAATTCATACTACTCTTCCGCTTACCTGTTACCTGAGAATACAAGTTATTTTAGAAAAACGTCAACATATGAAATGTTGGTGAGTTCATAAGAAATGTTGTGATAAAATGGTTTGTGCAGTATTGTAAAACCCCAGAAAATCCGATATTTTCTAAAAAGACTTTTTTTTTATCAAAGCGTGAGATCAATAAGTTGATGCATGAATGATTTTAAAAACATATATGTATATATATACGAAGGGTATTTTGTAATATTGTTATAAAGTTTCGAACGTGTAGAATTAAATCCCCTGGAAAACCCGATGGTTTCCGATATCGAAATGTATTTGTAATTATTGATTTTTGTATTGTCTTAACGAATGAGTATTGATTGAACCATATTGTATATCGTCCTAATTATTGTCTACTTTGGTTTCCCGTAAGCCTTAACAAATGAAGAGAAGGGGGCATTATGTCCCACTACTATCGTAAGAACCTTAGGCTGTCGTGGATGCGAAAGACACAATGGTCCGACTCGCACTTGATTACTGTGACTTTACTAGCTTTTCTAACGGGACACTTTGGCCCACTAGCACATAAAACTATTGAAAGTCCTCCTATAAAATATTGGGTCATTGGAGGCCCAATAACATATAAGCGTTATCCCTTTGGGCCCAAAGATCATGTTGGTGGGCTTGCAAGGCCCAACAAGCATAATTTGAAACTCATAAGCCCAAAGTTTGTAGATTTACTCATTTTAGTCATCACGTATCTATTGAAGTGTTTTGATTTAACGTTTGTTGGTTTGCATTGATTCGATACCGAATCAATTCGTTTATAACAATATTTGGTATTGAAGGTGTATTTGTTTTTCGTTTTGTCGCTAGCCGGATATCTTGTATTTTGTCTTAATGAATTAATTTGTTTAGAAGTATGACTTTGACCCTTTTCACTACCTTTCTTTTATAAAAATAGCACTTTTAGTCCTTTATATAAAAGAATTTCATTTTTAGTCCTTAAAAACATTTTCTTGACACTTTTGTATCATAAACTTGTTGAAAAGACATTTTTAGCCCAAATTATATTTAGTAAACAGTTTTAGCCCTTCCAGAATGGTATTTCTCGGTTAGAACCCCAATTTTCGCAATGTTTACAGTTTTAAGCCCTAAAATGAGTTTTATGTTAAAGTTTGTTCCTTATAATCTTATAAGCTATTTTTCTTGACTTGATTAGTGTAAAATAACTTAGATTATGTTTGTTTCCTTTCTCATGTCATAGATCTAGAATTATCACCCCTTTTTGTCACATATTTATCACAAAAACACATAACATCACACACATACATGCATAAAATCACACGTAGCATACACATACACATAGATCTACACATTTTCTTGTATTCTCCCCCATAAAACATATGAAAACTGAAAATAGAGGGGTATGAAGCTCACCTTGAGTTGTAGTTTTGGTTTTGAAGAAGACTAGAAGAAGTTTGATGCTAATTCTCAGCTTTAGCAACCTTCCTTGGAAGATCTCGAACTTAGATGATTTCTAATAGAGTGATCATGATTTTGTATAGATTAGGAAGAGGTTTTTGATAAAACAAAGATTCTAGGTCATAGATCCAAGCATGGACTTACCTTAGATGATGATTTTGTGGAAGAATCTCTTTGAAAGCCTCTTAGATCTCGAAAATATGGAGAGGAGTGGAGAGAGTTTCCTTGAGAGAATCTTGAGTGAAGTGTGTGTGTGTGTGTTTGGATTCGGCCGAGAGCAAAAGAGAGAGGAAGAGAAGAGAGAGTGAGTGATGAGATGGTGCATGGAAATATGAGTTATATGCATGGAAATCCTTTGTGTAAAAATGAGGTGGCAATGAGGAAGTCAACTCTTCCTCTTGGTGGGCTTGGGCTGAGAATGAAGAGGGAAAGAGAAGATATTTGGGCTTTTAGCTCTTAAGTCCATATAATAGTTAAGTTAGGTGATCTTTGGCCCAAATAAATAAAAAGTATGGTTTTTATGACCTATTAGGGCTAAATTAAATTTGTTTTGGTTCAATAAGGTCCATTAAAGTTAATCTAGTTTATTTTGGGTTCATAAAGCCCAAAAATGTTAAGTTTCATGTATATGGGTCCAATTAGGGCCCATTTGAGAGTTCTAGGTTCAAGATAGTTAAATTGGAAGCTCATTGGTCCATTAGGTCCAATAAGGAAGTCCTACTTCAAAGTGAACTCAAATTGGAATTTCAAAGGTTTCCAATTCTTTGTTGACCACTTGTAGGGCTAGAATGTAGTATTTGATGGAGTTTTATTGTTATAGAATGAGCATCATGCATGCTTTCATGTTATTGATTCAAAATTGTTATATGCGTTGTAGTTACAAGGCACCAAAATTTCTAGTTGTGACAGATTACCTGTTATATATGCACATGTTTGATTGGTAGTTCAGGGTATTTCGTCCTGAGGATGATTGGACCCTAGCATGTTGTCTTTGTAGATTGTTATATGATTATCTGATATATGTGCACATGTTTGATTAGTAGTGAGAGTATTCCATCCCGAGGATGATTGGACTCGTAACACGTGGGCATTCCAACCCGATGGTTGAGGGCCTAGGGTATTCCAACCTGATGGTTGATTGGACCCATAGTATGTTGGCATTCCAACCCGATGGTTGAGGGCCAGGAGTATTCCAACCCGATGGTTGATTGGACCCATAGTATGTTGGCATTCCAACCCGATGGTTGATTGGACCCATAATATGTTGTTTGTGATTATATGTATATTGTTGTGTGTATGAGTATTTTGGGGGAAACTCACTAAGTTACAGTTTTGGATTTTGTTTCAGGTACTTCAGATGATCACGGGAAGACGAAGGCGTGATCGTCCACCTCCTCATATTTTATGATTTTGATTTATGGGGTACTCTGATATGAAACTATTTTGAAAAACTTTGTAATAAATAATGGTTTTTGAATGCTTGAAAAAGTTTTAAATTTTCATGAATTTTATGGATGTTACAATATGTGTAAAGTATCTAAAAATATATAGTAAAATTTTCATTTTAGATATAATAAAACCATCCAAATATTGCTTCCTCAAAAGATAATCAAAGTAATAAGTTATAGTTTCAAACAAACATCAGAGTGAAAATCACAAAAAACAGATAGTGTAGAATCTCCAGTGGGTGTGATGCAATCAATCCTGACTATTCCCCTTGCTACAAGAAGTACCCGAAACATTTAAACTTAAAACCGTAAGCACAAAGCTTAGTGAGTTCCTTAAGATACCACATACAACACATAACAATGGGCCCCACCCTAGGGTTATATTTCAACCTGCTATGGTCCCATATGGTCTTTCATACAATTGCTATGGTCCCTCCATTGTCTTTCATGCAAAAGTCACAAATATAATGTAGCATATCATGACACCCAATGTCTTACATAGTATAATGAGGAGACTCGCCTGAATCACAAACTAAAAACACAACACTCACGGCCTCATAAGATCATCCACATAAACCATCTATAACAAACAGGGGCCACACCTCAGTTTACAAACCTAAAGTCATCAACTTGCCCAAAAGTCAACCTGGTCAAAAAGTCAACAATCAACAATCAAAGTTAACGACCATTTTTCCTAATCCCTCGCGTCATGGTGAGACCTTGGCCAAGCCGTGGTCCGAATTAATATTTGCGATCCACCTTATACTAACAATAGGCTTTGTCTGATTGGTTTTACATGTATTAACACATATAAATTCTTAACACTTAAGGGTACATGCAGCCTATTAAATATATGTCATAACACTATTGAAGTAACATTCTATTAAATCTATGTCTCTAACCTTGTGTGTGTGTGTGTGTGTGTATATATATATATATATATATATATATATATATATATATATATATAAACTCATGAAAAGAACCAATGTTCATAATGGAACATATATGTTCATCTATGGACATATGTATGTCTTAGTTATGGACATACAAAATGTTACCAAATGAACATAATTATTTTCATGTAGTCCTATACCATCGAATAACTATTCATTTGTATGAAATATCAAGTCCTTGATAATAATTTTATTTGTATAATTTTAAATGTGCTTTGTATAGTTTATATTTTCTAAATGTAGATGAGAAAAAACATCAAATTCAAGTAGCAAATACCATCCATGAAGATAATTTCTCAACATGGTTAAGAAAAAACATGATGGTTCTACAAATGATGGAAATAGCCGATGATAATTTGTTTGTCTTAATTCCAAAATCTTTGAATCCGGTATTGCGGGTATTGTTTTTAAAACTATCAATATATTTTCTATTTAGTGTAATTAAAAATGATAAAAGAAAATTTTTCATCGTGTTCTTAACATCCTCTTCCTCTTCATAACCTATAATTTTACGACATTCATAAAATCCAGATTGCAATACACATGTGCTTTTATATATGAGATTTAGATTGTATATGAAAACATTGTTCATCCTATTTACATAGAAAAAAACCGATCAATTTATGAGTTCATGAAGACAACTCCGTTTTAAGAAATTCTTGTTATAAATTTGTTGCTCTTAAGATAAAGACAAAAATAATGTGTTTGAGATGTAAAGAAGATTAAAGGAAACTCTTAGGTGCTCTTAAAAGAAGGTGTTGTGATGATACATGGACACCAAGATAAAAAAAAGAAACACCAATTTAGCATAGAAATGTGATATAGCATGTCAAAACAATATAATTAATAAAAATATATTTAGATACACTAAATGTTGAAATAAACATAAAAAAAATAAAGAAGAATTTTCTATTCAACTTTAACCACTCCTTCCTCTTCTCTTATTTTCTTACCTTTTTAGGGCTTCATTGCAAGTGATAACCCATAGTTTATGGGCTCAATACAATTTTTATTTTTCTCACTTGAGCAAAAATACTCAACCCATATTGACTACAAAACATGTTATTTTCATAGGGTGAAGACCATATACAAAACCCTAATCCTAACCCAACGCAACCATTAAACTTAGTTAACAAAACCATGGTTGGATTTAACATCCTTAGATTATAAGTATTCTCTATTCACTATTTTCTATAAAGAAAAAAAAATCCCTAATGTCTATTCCTTAAAATCCATCTTCCATAAATAAAATCCAAAGGGGGCTAAAGGGAATGAATGGGATAGAGGGCAAAAGACAAGCCCCTACGCCCCACAAAAACTGGTAATCTTTCCCTCTCTCTTACATCTGATAAATTGATTGATGCTTTTGTCAAAAACTGTTGAAGATCTTGAAAAGTCTCCTTGCATATACTCAATACACTCTTGGTTTTATTAGCGAGAAAGAGTGTGTGGGGACTCCGAAAGTTAACCTAAGTTTTATCCTATTTCCATGGCCTAGATCAATATCATCTTCCCGCCAAAAAACTCATCAAAACCCTTACATTGTTGGATAAAAACATTTGCATAACTTGTTTTCTTCAGATTTTTTTTTCTTTTCCGAGATTTTTTTTCACTCGCTGTTAGATCAAATATATAGTGTATGTTATGCTTATTGGATTTGAATATTTGAATCAATGGCAGGTTTATCAAAGCAAACATATCGGTCTGCATTGGATTGCTTTAGAATCCTACAAGGGCTTCACGAAAATGGGGATTCTATAAAACGCGGAGAAATTGATCACAAGCTTCGTAAATTGTTCTTTCGTCTTGTACATTTAAAAGAGCTCTATTATAGTTATTTTAGGTCATTTTTCGTTATCGTTGAGATTTGATTGCTAAAGGATCTGGGATTTATTAGATTGTTTCAAAGAGTTTGAAACTAGTTTCTGTGAGGTATACAGTACACTGAAGATAACATTCATGGATCTAAATCTGGATTTGGAGCGGTTTTTCATAGATGTTAATATGAAAGATGAAAAGAAGTGTGTGGGTTTTAAGGATGTTCGAGGTAAAAACTGTGGTGTTGGTGAAAAATATGGTGTTGTTAATGAGTTATGTGTCGGCATTACAGAAGATAACAAATTGATTAGAAAGAGGAAGAAAGAGTCTTATCTGACATTGTTGGATTGGGTGAAAAAAGTGGCTATAAATCCTTGTGATCCTGCAATTGGGTCGTTGCCTGAAAGGTCTAAGTGGAAGGCTTATGGAAATGAGCATTTATGGAAACAGGTTCTGTTGGCGAAAGAGGCAATGTGTTTGAAGATTAATGATGATTCCAACTCTAAACAATCTATTTGGCAGGTAATTCATATTCCCCTTTGAATTCATTGGTTATTGTGCTTAACCAAATCTATTATCATTGCACAGTTTTATTTGTTGAACTTGGTTTCATGTTGTTAATGGTTTATACTTTATATGATTTATGGTTTAATATCCAAGAATGTAGATATCACTTCGTGTGTATTCAATCACATTATTGATCCTGGAAACATGAATGCCAAGAATTTAGGGCACATTAAGGGTATTTTAGGTATTTAACCATTTCCACTAACCTATGTGCCTAATTAACACATTGCATTTATATTAGAGGGTGTAGTGCTGTTTATAATTACAACTAAGTTAATAGCATTGATTTGGGTTCACTATATCTTTTTATTTTTGTTTTGGTTGAGGGTATTTTAAAAATCGACTTTATCTTCAAAATGTACCATTATGAACTGCTATAACAGGTTTTACCGGTTTTGGTTATGGACAATTTAGTCAATTTGGTCATTTTTAATATTTTGGAACTATTTTGGTATGTTCTTATTTAGTCACTTTACTCATTTTATTTTTATTATATTTTATAAATAAAATAAAAAAGCCTTTCACTGAAGATGAACAAACTCAAGGCTGGTTACTAGTAGTGAGTTCATCCAAAATGATCATTCATCTTTCAAAATTGAAATCCCATACGAACGGAATAAATAATAATATATAATATCTGTTGTTTATTATTTGAATAAAAATAAAAAAGCTTTGCATATTTTCATCTTCCTGCATTTGTTAAATCAAACACATGCAATTGATGTTTGTGATTTTGGAAGATGAAGATGATTTTGGTAGACCCTATTTTAAGTTGTGGTGTTCAGTGGTTTCAATTTGGATGTGGATTTTTGATTTTGGAAGATAAAGATTAAATAAATATAAAAAGTAATATATACTTCATATAAAATAAGCCTAAATGAGAAGTGAGAACCTTCAAAATAAGTCGGTTGCCAAATACGAGACTAATAGCTAAACCTGGTTGAATGTTATGTTTATTAGAGAGTAATAATTTTTAGATATTTGATTAGTAGCTAAATACTTTCATTCATTTGTATATTATAGCATCCTACTTTCATTGGTTTTCTATTACAACATTGTGTGTTCAACTCTTTTCTTTTCAATACATTGTTCTTTGATTCATTTTTTTTTCTTCTGATTAATACATTATACTTTAAAAGATCTTATCCAATTATAGCACTAAAAATCGATTTGTATTTTGACAAGATGGTTACAATTGGGTAGATTTTTAAAGTACAACACTATACTACCAAAAAAAAGTAAGGTGCTATACAACAAATGAGTGAGAGTACATTGGTATTTAAAGACAACCCATTTTTATTTTTGTAGAAAAAGCAAAAGATGCATCCAGACATGTATGAGGATCAAACCAAGAAACTAATACCGAGATGCAGCCAAAGAATCATTATCGCCAAAGAAACCCAGAAAATCTTTCTATCTAGAAACCCAAGCCCAAACGTTCTAGAATGTTCCGGGTCGTTTGACAGCTCGAGTGATGTAGATGACAAAGATTCCTTATGGGCCATGAATTATAGGAAAAAACGAATCCCACTGGGTCGGTTTTTTCAGGCGGAAGTTCCACAATGGACTGGGGAAACTTCCGGAAGCGAAACAAGGTGGCTTGGGACCCGCGTTTGGCCTTTAGAAAAAACAGAAAAAAGAAACGGTTTAATCGAAATGGAACGAATGGGAAAAGGGAGACAAGAATCATGCGGGTGCCAGTACATGGGATCGTTAGAATGTGTGCGGTTTCATGTGTCTGAAAAAAGATGGAGGGTTAAACTTGAACTGGGGTCTGCTTTTTTGAAATGGAAATTTGGAACAATGGGTGAAGAGGTTTCGGTCGCCTGGAGTCAACATGAAGAAAAAAAGTTTGCAGATATAATTAAGTCAAACCCCGAGTCTTCGGGTAGAAGTTTTTGGGATGAACTTTCGGTTTATTTCAAGAATAAAAAGAAATCGGTTTTGGTGAGCTATTATTTTAATGTCTATTTATTGAGACGTAGGGCCCACCAGAACCGGTCTGATCCAAGTAATGTTGATAGTGATGATGATGAGCTTGAGAAAGTTGGGCGTCAGGTAAAATTTTCAAGTTTTTGAAGGTTGACGATGAAGTTTTGTTGATCGATATTTGGGTTGGTTGGTTAAAAATGTGAGGATTTTGGGGCAAAATTTTGAAATTGTTTTTGTTGATGGGTGTAAATGGAAAAGAGGCATAGGTTGTTGAGGGCTTTGATGCTTGCATGTTTTTGGTACATTTATTCAAGTGTAGGCAACATTGCTTTGTTACTCTTGTTTTTTGGTTATAATTTTTGGTCCTATACTTATATAAGTTTTAGTCCAATTGAGTAGGATCAGTTCAAATGTATGTTTTGGATGCTCGTAAGGTTGAATTATTCGATACAAACGTGACTAATTTTGACTGGAGGATAAAATTGACAGTTTCTTAAGCTTAGGTAAAAATGTTCTGTAATATAGTTTAAATATTTCACTAAAAGCTTTGATATTATGTTTTTCTCAGTTAGTACGGTCACGCCTGTTTTTGCGAAATAGTGTCTTTTTGGTTCTTTTTACAAAATAAACAATGGTTAGTTTGTAACAAATTTTTAAAGGTTGCAAAATGGGCTTTTGGGATGCGTCAATATATTGTTAGTTTTTTGTTTTTATGAATAAGCATATTAATATTAGTTAACCTCGTTGAATATAATTAGTTGAGGAGGTCAACACAGTTTGAGTAGTTTTTGATCGGTTTATACATGTGACATATCTGACCAAATGCACTTTTCGCTATGTTTTTAACTCATGTATGGTTCGTTTCTCACACCAATGATTTTTATAAAAAGCCATAATAATGTCCATTAACTTCAAGGTTATTATACCTTGTGCTTAAGTGGTGGTTTTGCTCGGTTTCTCATAGATCTCTAATAAATCGCATCCATTTACAAAGCAATTACTTTTTTTCTATCAGTATAGACGGGATATTTTATTATTTTATTAAGAATAACAACAAACTTATAATTTTTTTACCATTTTCTGTGATATTTGTCCAGCTGAATATGCTTATGTGACAAATGGTGTGAGACAGTGAGAGAGATTCTCAACTTGAAAAGATAAAGAACGTGATTACAAAGAAAAAGTGGTGTCAATTTTTTAAATAATGAAAACATTGATTCTGTGGTGCGATTGTATAAGTAACTATAGACATTTTGCACATCTTATGAATTAGATTATGCATCTTACGACAAATTCCTGTATATAGTATATTTAATCCTAGGCATTTTACGTTTAATTTTGTGCATCTTATGTAAAATTTTGTGCTAACTCAAATAAATTTGTACATCTTATGCAAAAACTAGCGCCTTACATAAGATGCGCAAAATTATACATGAGATACACTTAGAACAATCTTGTGATTCACATGATACACACAAGTTAACGCATGATCCATAAGTTATTACATGAAATGCACATAATCATATATATTTTTTTTAACAACAAATATAACTTACTCCTAGACTAATCCTGATTCCACCTATGCCTCGTATGAGACTTGAACCCTCGATCTCATGAAAGGAGGGCAACACTTGATGTATTTTTTTATACATGAGATGCATATTATCATGACTGATATGCAGATAACCACAAAATTGGTAGGTTTTAAGCATATTAAGCATAACTTTTTACTGTTTTTGTTGTTCCAAAACCCATGGATACGGGCATAGGCATACATATTGATTATAAAATTATAAATAGAAGTCTCTTAGCCGAAAAGCCATTATGTTTTACATATATCGACACTACTAATATCGGACAAAAGCTTTCATAAACAATCGCCCATGTGTACAATCTGCTTGCTTCAACACTAGTACTCACGGGTCCCACATAATATAGTCAACGCCCAGCCAAACCCTTATAAATTAACAACACCCACAACAATCACATTTCACATATGACTGGGCCGCCTTTTCCCTGCATCCGTCCTCATCCGCTTTACTGGGTTCGCCCAACCGACCCCACTCCCAGTCCCCGGAGACTGATTATTTGACCAACCCTGTTGACTTTGACTTTGACTCAGCCGGGTTTGACCCGGGCTCCTAATTTCACGACCAATCCCCGTTGGTGAAACCGAACCACCACCTGAACGGTTGCCCGGTTTAACCGCCCGGTCTTTCCGTTTCTTCTTACAGATCACGAGCTCACCCGGATGGGTCAATCTCGGTTCATCTTGACCGTCGATCGAGTCCTTCCCGAACCTTGTGTCTCGTTGAGTCATAGACCCGGGCCCACGGGAAAGTGCCCGTGGGACCGGGGTAGGTTGCGGGTCAACATCAAGTATTTGTTTTTGTCTCTTGGGTTGACCAAAAGGAGGTATGCCTCTTGGAGACGATGCGGATGCTGATGCGGAAGTGGCTAATGAGCCCGAGAAAGTGAGTGCGCTTCGGGCTTCTCGGAAGTCGGTATCGGGAAATGCAATTTTTAATATATCGAAAAACAGATCATGCACCTTTCTTGCCTCCGATCTCACCTGCATTTATTTATTTCAGATTAATAGTCATATTTGACAGGTTAATTTGATTTTTTCTTTTTTTTTTTCCAAAATGGTCACAACTTTTTTTCGTGCTGGTAACTTCTCTCAACAAAAAAGAATGTGCTTATTTAACCCATTTTTTGGGCTTTTCATACAAATATTAAATGCTAGTATCTGATTATCTATATTTTTTATTTTCATATAAAAAATTGTGTTTTTGTGCTTTTTATACCATTTTTGGTGCTTTATTAAATAATAATACGGTTTGTTTATTCATATTTCACACTTAAGATAATTTAGAAACAAATTAAAATTATCAAAAGCCTATTTTGACCAGTACATAAAAATTAAAAGAATGTATTTCAGTCCCTTAATGAACCTAACCTAGGCTTAAATATAATATTTGGAAAAATAAAATGGAGTAAAAATAATTTCATCATACTGTAGTTCAATCCGTTACTTGAATAAGAATTTGTTCGAAAAAAGAATAAAATTACAAAAAAACATTTAGTCGACCTACTGTTCTGTTACCTCTACTAATACTAAAATGTAATAGGAATATTATATATGAAAAATAAAATATAAACAATTAGATACTAGCATTTAATAAAGGAATAAAAAGCAAGATTTTTTTTCAGGGACCCTAGGTGTTGAAAAAAGTTTAGTGACCATTTTCAAACACAAAAATTTGAATTAATAGGTTTTGCTATAGCTGGTCATAAGGGTGTAAATGGGCAAAAAAATTGTTTAGAGATAAAGCTGGGAAACTTGGAATAGTTGGTTGATTTTAACTTTTTTTTTTTTCATTTTCTAAACTACGCATGTGTATTAAATCAGAAGAAACAGATGGCGATACCTCATGTGAAAATCCAAAATACTGCATTCCGCTTTTCAACATAACCTGCACGTCGGAAATCAACTCCGGAACAGAATTGTATTCCAGTCGATCCACACGAAGTTCAATCTTGTATAGATCGAGAAGACTATTCCCATGACTTTCGGTTCTTTTCCAAAGATCAGTCAACAGAGGAATAATTTGTTGACCTTCCTTATCGATTCTCCTTTGGATCTTTGTTATTACATTTTTGCACTGCAAGCACGAATCATAAAATTCAGTCCATGATGCAAACTTAAGAGGATTATTTTCCCCATTAAGTCCTGTAAGTAAGGGCAATGAATAATGTTTGTCCGTCTGAATGAGACTAAATGACCATTGTACCCTTACATTCCAACAAACAATTCTTAACTCTTTGGCTGAGAACCCATTCAGTCATTCTGGTTCAGATTAGGTAAAAAAAAAAAAACAGCTGCCAGTTAGTACCACGAAATACAAAAAGACAAACATACCCTTCTTTGGATAGCCTCGGACATCTTGTTCCCACCGAGAGAAGGTCCTACTTTAGCATCCAAACTTTCTTTGGTCTCCTCTTTGAGAGGGGCAGAAATGGAATTTCCTCTGGTTGGTCTGACGGGAGCCTTATTATTATTTGAGTTTTTACGAGTAGGAGGAGGAGGAGTTCTTTTGGTTTGAGGAATTGCTACTGGTTTTTGTTCAGGTGGTTCGGTTTTTACATGTAGTTTAGTACGTTCACGTTCAGGTTGGAAAGGTAAGCGGGAATTAGAAGTAGGAAGGAGAGTTGGTTTTTCTTCAAACCGCTCAGTGGTTGCATTTCTTGGTCGAAGACGGATGCTTCGTTTCCGTTTTATATTCGGTTGCAAAACTTGTTCATCTTCACCCGATTGTTGAAGCTCCATATGAGAATCTCCATAAAATGCAATCTCACCTTCCTCCAGATCATCACGCTATCGCAGGATGCAAGAAATCAGTAATATGAGAATTTTGATAAAAAAATGGCTAAATTTTAGGGTTAAATATTTATGTAAGTAAGATGCTATAATAAACAAATGAATGAAAGTAATTTTTGTTTAAAAGGAACACATACATACCATCCTTTTCGAACGAGAACCAGGCCTAGCATCAAGTGCAGAAAGCGAACCAAACTTCTGAGAAGAAATAGAAGGCGTTGCAATCGGCATCACTTTCCGGCTATCAGAGGATGACCCTGAAGACCGAGCTTCTAGAAGCTTTGCAGCATTAGGTACCCGGGGATACTCATACCGGTTTCCGGTCGCCGGAATATCCTCTTCTGATTGACTTTTTACAGCCACCGGAGTTTCATTTTCATTTTCATTTTCATCATCTTCACCTTCTGCTTCTCCTTCCGATGTAGCCTCCGAAAACTCCTCAATATCATCATCTAACTCCGCATAATTCGGGAATTTTTTATCTTTATAACGCCCTCTTCTTTGTGTAACATCCATTACGGGCTCTATATTTTCCGGATAAATCATGTTCTTCGACGGTTTTTTCGACAAACGTGCGATTGTAGCGTTCACTTCGCGGGTCCCGGCGCGTAACCATTTCGGGACTTGATCGTATCGCGTCATTTCATCGGACCAATCGAATTCCTCATCCATTTGGTCAAAAAGCTCGACTTCTTCCTCACTTCTTGCAATCATTCGGTTGACTTCTTGTAAAGAGGGTACATCGTGTACGGTTTCTTGGTATCGTTCTTCATCGCGTAACAATGTTTCTAAAGTCGATCGTCTCTCTTCGTGTGTTGTTCTTTGATCAAATCTTCCCGCATTTATAACTTCATCCGCCATATCGATTTTGTACTGTTGAATGTTGTTTCGTATGAGACTCTCGATCGACCCGATGTAACGGTCTTTTCCGGCGAGGTCGTCGTCGGAATCAACGATTCCGGAGACTCGGAAATTGTCTTCTTTTTCATGACTGGAAACTTTGTCAACCACGGCTTCCATGTAGATGACTTTGACTTCTCGGGTCTGCCCGATTCGGTGAGCTCGGGCAACCGCTTGTTCTTCGTTTTTCGGGTTCGGGTCAGGGTCGTAGATGATGACGGTGTCGGCTGTTTGGAGATTCAACCCCCGCCCGGCTGCCCGGATGCTGAGTAAGAAGATGAAGCAATCGGTATCCGGGCTGTTGAAGTCAACGATAGCGGATTCACGGTCATCTAAACTTGTTGTTCCATCTATTCTTCTGTAAACAAGTCTTCTCCACTGTAAATATTCCTCCAAAATATCTAGAAGTTTTGTCATTGTACTGAATAGAAGAACTCGATGCCCTGTGCTTTGAAGTTTTATTAATATTCTGTCAAGAATAAATAATTTGCCACATGATCGGACGAGGAAATCTTTGGAGAAATCGTTGAAATATGGGTAATTGAGTAGAGGGTGATTGCAGGCTTTTCGAAGCTCCATGCATCTGTTGTTTAATGGTTTATATGTTTTTGGTTGATACATTGGACTCTTTTGAGCCTTGCGTTTCTCATCTTCCGGGTCGACCCGAATTGTACCCGTGGATTTGATCCAATCGTATACAGCGCCCTGAATTGCCGACATTTTGCACCGCAAAATGATGGAAATCTGCAATAGTAAGATATAATATTAATTTCCAACATCAAATTTGTTAGATGGAATAAGTTTTTAGGGCGCATAGAAGCGGGTTTGGGTTGACCCATCAACACTCTTTTTTCTTGTCTTGAATTTCATAGATAACTGATAAAGTAAATTTGATTACATATAATTTAACTAAAATCACGATCCAATTTTTTTGAATAAAACAACCTGGGAGACTGTAGACACCAACTTTTAAATCATTTTGATCTGTTTCCTTTTCACCAAATTTTCTTCAATTTTAACCATTAGATCATTTGTTATCAATAAAATTTAGGGATAAATGCAAGATAGAGCAATGTACTTTCATTTATATGTTTATTATAACATCATACTTTCAAAAACAGCATTGCACTTTCAACTTTTTTTCTTATTAATACATTTTATTTTGAAAAATCTACCCAATTATAGAACTCAAATGGTTTTGTAATTGGAGAGCATTGCTATAACCAAAATGCAAGAAATAGCAACATACTTTCATTTATTTGTTGGCTAGATCTAGATGACTAGATTATCCTACATTATTCCTACTACCTTTTTTTCTATTACATCATACTTTTAAAGGTTTCCTAGAATTGTACTTTAAATATCTACTCGATTATAGCATTGTACTTATGATTTTTTCCTATTAAAGCGATCTACTTTAAAACATCTAAAGGATTATAGCATTGTAGTTACGTTTTTTTCTTATTAATACAATTTATTTTGAAAAAGAGCACGTCCAAATATAGCAATAAAACTGTCTTGTAATTAGCTGCATTGGTATAATTGGGTATATATCTCAAAGTACAATGTTATAATAAGAAAAACTGAAAGTAGGATGCTATAATAAACGAAAGTAAGCGTTTACCTTTGGAGGAAGTGAACCTTCAACATCTTCAACACGGCGTCTAAGCATAAAAGGCTCCAAGATTTGATGAAGTCTGTGTATAATGATGACCTTTTTCTCAGTTTCTAACCAATCATCCTCAGCTGTGACTGCTTCTTTTTGAAAAGGCTTCGAGAACCAATCATGAAAAGCTTTTCGATTGTCAAAAACTTCTGGAAGTAACAGGTTCAATAACGACCAAAGTTCTTTAAGATCATTCTGCACAACAACAAAAAAATGACGCATTTGCCCTTCAGAACCTTTACAGATTATTATTGGTAGATGGGATTTGGAAAGCGATTAAAAACCTGCAGGGGGGTTCCGGTGAGGAGAAGTCGTCTTTGACACCTGTATTTGTCAAGATCACGGGCTAAAACTGATTCTCTGTCCTTCATTCTTTGAGCTTCATCAATTATAATATACTTCCAGTCAACTCTTGAAAGCTTTGACCGATCATACATGATGAACTCATAGGTTGTCACCAGCACATTAAATTTCATGGCACAAACCTCCTGAAAATTTAAAGAAAAAAAGAAAACATGGTCACACCAATAGAACTTGTATAAAGAAAAAAAAATCACAAAATATGAACAGTTTTTGCAATCTATGATTTAAAAAATTAATAATAATAATAATAATAAAGTAGGTTTTTTTTGTGGTGGGGATCATTCGAAAAGGTAAATTCTGCAGCAGAAAGTGATTTTGCAGTGGTCCCATTGCGAAATATGTGGTCATTTGTGTCAAAAAGTCAAAAAAATTGGTCCTTTTGTTAGATACCTTGACCCATTTTGGTCATTTTTGTGATTAAAAAAAAAAAGTTAAAAATATGTACCTGAGAGAAGAGTTTTGAGCGTTGATCCTTGTTACCAACATAGTAAATGCAGGATACATTTGGCAACCAACTATGTAACTCACTCTGTTCAAAACAAAGTTAGAAAAACATAAAAAGAGAAATATAAAATTATAAAAGTTCAATGAAAATTAACAAACCTTCCAATTCACGAGAACGGCATTTGGAACAATAATAAGATGTGGGCCGTAGTTGCTTTTGAACTCCATTAAATAAGCAATTAATGCCATAACCTATACAAAGAATACATCACATCATCAATTCATCATCATACACACGAAACAAACTACTAAAAAAAACTGTTTTTTTTTAAACCTACCTGCACGGTTTTCCCAAGACCCATTTCATCGGCCAATATTCCGTTTAATTTATTGTTGTACAATGAAAGCATCCATTGTAACCCAACCTGAAAGATTAATCAATTTATTATCATATCCAAATACATTCTAAAGCAACAAAATAAGCCAAGATCAAATTCAATTGATGTAGAAGATAAAGTGACATACAAGCTGATAGTCACGTAAAGTTCCACATCGTAACATTGATGGCTGCCTTATCACCTTTTCATTCACAGCATGTGCGAGAGTATAATACCTGTTGCACAACATAAAGAACACATTTTTAAAATGCAAGAAATAGCAACATACTTTCATTTATTTGTTTCTTATAGCATTACTTCCATTTTTTCTATTATAGAATTGTACTTTCAACGTTTTCTTATTAAGGCATGCTAATTTGAAAAGGACTTTTAACTTTTTTCTTATTATAACATTTTTATAATTGGGTAAAGTTTTCAAAGTACAATGTCCAAATAAGAAATACTGAAAGCATAATGCAATAATTGGGTGCATTTTTCAAAGTAACCTGTCTTGATAAGGAAAAAAAAAAAGGAATACAATGCTATAATAAGAAAAAATGAAAGTAAGATGCGATAATAAACAAATTGATAAAGTGCGATGCTACTTTTAGAAAGATAAAATGCAAGAAATAGCATCTACTTCCTTTTAACTGTTCATTATAGCATCTAACTTCCATTTCTTTCTATTACAGCATTGTACTTCCAGTTTTTTTTCCTTTTATTATTAACGCATCAGATTATGAAAAATCTATGGAACCATTGCATTGTACTTCCATTTTTTTCTTGTTAGGGCATTGTATTTGAGAAGTCTACCCAATTATAGCAGTGAGAATTGCTTTATATTTAGACGATGTTGCTATAATTGGGTAGATTTTTCAAAGTACAATGTTAAAATAAATAGAAATGAAAGTATGCTGTTATTTCTTGAACAACTTACTTGCTAACAGATGAGCCATCTTGTGGGGCATTCATTTCAGAGAAACGATTTCTTATCATAACTTCTTCTCCAGCACAAGAGGCTGCAGCTCTCACTTCTTCTTCAGATAAACCCTTCACCAACAAATACCAAATTATCAAACATGGATATATAAATAAAAGTAAATTACATTTTGGTCCCTGAATATAGCTGATTTTTTCAAATTTGGTCCCATCTCTTGCAACTTGGGCCCTTATTTGAGTTTTTTGTAACGTTTATTGTCCCCGTTGTGTAAAAGGATTATATTTTTTTGACAAAAGTTGCAAAAAACAGCCATACTCAGGTACCAAAGATAGTCATTTTACTTGGATCAGGGACTAAAAACGTTACAAGAACCTCATATATGGACCAAAAATGCAAAAGAAAATTTTTTTGAACCAAAATTGTAAAACTCAGCTATACCACATATGTAAATATACCTGAGCTCTAGCAGCAGCAGAAGCAGCATTCGCCACCTCAGCAACCTCCTGTTGATTCTTTGCAGCCGTAATTTTGCTCCCAAGTTTTTGGAGATAATCTTCCGTTTGTGACAAAAACGATGAAAGAACCTCGTACCTCTCAGCCGCCTCACCAGGCATACTGGTTTGTTGTTCTAGAAGAATTTCTCTATACCTTTCCACATCATTATTCTTCAAAGCCTCCATTCTCTTACTTCTATCATCATCTTTTCTCTTTGAAAACTCCCTCAACATCTTCTCATGATATTTAGCAATCCCCCGATTCCTCTGAGTCCTCGCGTCACGTATCGCCCAATGAGATTCTAGAAGCTTCTTCCTCCACTGAAAAATTAATTTCAATTGTTTTTCCCGAATTGCCCTTTGAGCAGCGTTCACTTGCCGATTCATATCGTTTCGTTGTCTTTCACATAACCGGATAAATTTCCGGTAGGGTCGATCCGGCATCGACATTATCTCTTGTTGTTCTTTATCAACTCCTTCCCTTACCCTTTTCTGTAAATCTTGTAATTTCAATTTCTTTTCTTCGATTTGTAGCCTTAAAACAAGATCTGGTCTTATTCTTCTTCTTTCTAGATTAACTGTTAGTAAATCGTTAATCTTTTCAATACTTTCGTTTCTTTTTTTGTTGACCACTTCGACACCCTCTTGAGAAATCAAATCTTTTAAGTCATACGCGAGTGTAAGATTGTTATTGTTGTTGAGCATCATGCTTGACCCGAAAGCATCATGCTTTCGGGTAAAGAATGGAAAGTCAAACAACGGGCCATGGTACTTTTTAGGCCCAGAATCTTTCGGTTGAGGTGGATTTGGGGGACCCGCTTGTAAAGGTCGTTTACCTTGAACATTGTCGGGGACAACAACCGGGTCTGAAATTACCGATTTACCCTTGTCCATTGGGCTGTCACTTGTAGGAGGTAAAGTTTTTTGAATCACGGGTTCGACCTCGTGTTCCTGTTTAGGAGGAAGAACAGGTGGAGTTTCCTTCTGCATTGATGTACCTTGTGCATTAACTGTTGTGACATTCTCCTCATGAGCTTCTCTTTTTACATTGTTTGCTCCAGCTTGAAGATCCTTTTCGTTGGACTCTAAATGTCCTGTCTGGTCATCAGGTTGACTTTTTACATTAACGGTTTGACCAGGGGAAGCTGACTGTTGAGTTTGTGCTTCGAGGGGCGGTGGGGAAATAGCTTGAAGTAATTCATTCGGTAGAGTTTTATCTCCTTTCTGTTTTAAACCATATCAACAAGTCCACAATAAAAAGGCAAAAAGATTATCCACCAAAAAAAAGATTTCATTGATGCACTAAAATAACAATTTTTTGGCAGACCCACAAAGTGATTTTGGACAAAAAGCAAAAAAGCACTTTTTTTTGCATTTACATACCTGCAACGTGTCCAAACTCATTCGTTCTCGAAAATTAGTGTTTTTTGGCATTTTTCTTCTATTAAAGCATTGTACTTTGAAAATTCCACCCAATTATAGCAAATCCAATCAAATACAAAATAACTTTTACAGCTATAATTGGCATATTTTTCAAGTATAATGTCCTAATAAGAAAAAGTTTGGAAGTACAGTGCTAATATTGGGTAGATTTTTCAATCTATGATGCCTTAATAAGAAAAAAAATCATAAGTGCAATGCTGTAATAGAAAGAAAAAAAATGAACGTGGGATGCTATAATACACAAATAAATGTAAGTACGTTGCTATTTCTTGCTTTTATCCCTTTTGTCAAGCGGCAAGTGCTGTTGGTTTATAAAATAGTCGCTCGAATATCAATTTAGTGTACCTTTATACGCCTAAAAGCTAGTATTTGTGCCTTAAGAACATGCAGTTGCTGTTTTGTAAACCCCGAATGTGGTCCCCGCTGTGACACCTGTCCCTTTTGAGCATTTGGAGGTCCAGCACTGTTAGATGAAGCTGTTGGTTGTGGAGAAGATCGATTCATCTGTTGACCAGTCAACATGCTCTGGTTCATGCCCATGGATGATTGTGGAGGTTGCATAGATGACAACACACCACTACCCTGCCTTAAAGGAAGCTGTTGACCTTGACCAGGATTTGCATTGTTGACTAGTAACGGATTCGATGTTGAACCCAGATGACCTGGCGGCATGGTCTGCTGACGTGGCTTGGTGGACCCTGAAACATCACCAGAACTTTTGTTTTGTAGGCCCATGTTGCTTTCATTCGCCTTTTGCATTTTTGCTTGCATAAGAGGGATTAATTGAGCCACAAAATGAGCATTTTGAGGAAGTGAGAGATCAATGTTACGTTCGAGAGCCAATGCCTGCATTGCTTGCATTTGAGCAGCCATTGTCATATTCTGCGTCCCTTGTTGTGGGGCCATCATGGGGCGTATACTATTCCCCTGCATCAATTGACTGCCAGATGTCGGCACAGCAAACTGTTTCTGGTTTTGGGTTTGATCGGAAACCGCCAGGTGTCCTTCATCTGTCGGTTTCTTCGACAGTGATGTTTGTGGCTGATCTTTTGAAGGCCCCACTCCCGCCATTCTCATCTTCTGTTGGTTTTGGAATGCGTACTGAGCGTATGCTTGGTGAACAGGATTCATCATGTGTTGATCAAAACCCGGATTCCGATTTTGCCCCTGTTGCATTTGAATAGAATTGGCTCCTCCCAAGACTCCTTGAAGATTTCCAGATTGATACGCTAACATTGCTTCTCTACCTTCAGGGTTTCGAAGCAATTGCTGTTGCAATGACTGCAAAAAATAATCATTTTGTTTATAGTTCTTTAAATCATAATAATCACTTTGAGACTGCACATCTAAACACCTCCTATCAGTACTCAAATCCTCAATTCATACTTTGGTGGCCAATTGAATGATGGTATTGATGACAAAATTGGTAAAGATTGAACAACTGGAACAAAAATTGATGACAATATGGACAGTAAATACAAAAGTCAGCTAGATGATTTCATAAATGAACTAACTTACTGGTTTTGAACTATACAAGCTATTTATAAACAGAGTGTGCTTTCAGTAACTATAAAAAGCCCTAACCTGTCTCTGCTGCTGCTGCTGTTGTTGTTGCTGCATTGGATCAAACCCCAATTGGGGAGTGGAAACAGCCGATGATGAAGATGACGGAGATGCGGAGGAGGATGGTGGTCCGGGCACCATGTTTCGCCCATGCCCACCCCCTCCGTGCTGGACCCCGCCACCGGATTGCATGCAAAAAAATTATATTTTTTAAAGGAAGTTCCTATATTGAAAACCAATACATATCCCTCCAAAAATCCAACAGCTATCGTTTAAAACCTTACGATCCCCTTCAACAATTTTCTCTCTCTACTCACTTTGTCTGTATAAAAATCAAAACTTCCTTTCCCAAATAAGAAAAAAACGCCGATAATTCAGAAATGGGGTTTAATTGCTTTCTAATCAAATTCGGTGCGCCACTAGTGGTGATGGATCTTGATTCTTGAGACGGCGAGTCCCCGAAGTTATCGTAAAAATCATCTGATCTCCACACTGACCCGATTTCTCTCTCACCTATTAGTGTGTGTGAGGTGCTTGGATTGCAGTTTCACACACCAACTTTTTCGCAAATTCATCCGTCAAACCCTAGAACCGTATCAATTCTTACACCCGATATTTGTAATTTCTTTCTAAAACGAAACGGGTCCGACAAATTTGGGTTAACCCGAATGGATGTAGCTCTCGTTAAGAACTCATTGCCGATAAATAAAAAGGAAACACCCATTAAACGTACCAGTAGGTCCAGTACCAATTATTCAACATTCTTATTTTACTAATCATTTTTATAAATAAAACTATATAAAAAATAAAATAGGATGACAAAATAGACATGGAGTAGATGTTCGCAGTGCGGTTTGATGCGGTTAGAGTCGAAACCGTAAACCACACTACATATGCGGTTTGAAATTTTTCAAAACCGAAAACCGCATCATTATAAATCGCATTATGTGGTGTGGTTTGGTACGAACGTTTTTACAGTTTTTGTGCGGTTTATATAGTTTGATAAGCATCTCTACTTCTAATACGGAACGTATTGTATTTTAAGTTTTATATGAAGACTAAATTTAATTACTTATACTATATGATAAAGTATATAAAATCAATACATAAAAATAATAGTTAACGCAGAATAACATAAGTTGCGTTCATTTTAACCACACACATCATTGTCCAATTCAAAATAAACAAACAAGATAAAGAAACTGACATCAATTATATACAAAACGTGTATGCATCAATTAAATCCACATTCGATAAAAAAGAATACAAATAAGTGTGTTTTTACGTTTTTGTGCTTTGTGTGTGTATATATATATATATATATATATATATATATATATATATATATATATATATATATATATATATATATATATATATATATATATATATATATATATATATATATATATATAGTGTGGTGCGGGCAGTTTATGCTAGGGATGAGTAAAAACCGAACCGAAAAATTAAAAACCAACAAGATCGCAACAAACCGTAACCGAAACCGATGCAAAAACCAAGGATGCGGATTTTATTTTCACAAAAATCAAAGTTATTGGTGCGGTGCGGTTTTTATCTAGAAACCGGTCCACCAAAACCGAACCGCACCGAAGGCGTATAAACAATAAATTTCTAATTTATAGTATATTATATACATATTATTTAAAAGACTAGCTAATATCTACTATACGTTGAATTTGACGGTACTTAGGTTTAGCGATTAAACTTTGATAGATATGCATGTGAGTATGTATAATGCATGTGAGAATCTATCTTTAATTTCTCATAAGTCATAACATTATTTAATTTTGTGCTTTGTGTTTCTCTGACCATATGTGGTGTAACGCCCCGATTCCCGTGTATCAATTCGTGGTTAAGATTTCTCATGATTTCAAGGTCTACTCGATGAGTCGGTTGCCTGACTCGCCGAGTAGCAGCGGGCTGGTCCGCACGTTTAAGTGACTTACTCACCGAGTCCAAGAAGCGACTCGACGAGTATGAGCTGGCAGATGAAACCCTAATTTTGGGGTTTTGCGCCTTATTTAAAGGCCCTTAACTTTCCTCCTCAACCTCCCTTGTCACCTTCACATCCAGAGAAACCCTAATAGCTAGCTAGACTCTATTCTTGAGTGTGTGAGGCCAAAAGAGAGTGTATTGGAGCATTTCTTGAAGAGTTAAGAGCTTGGAACAAGAAAGAGCTTGTAGATCCAATATTTCCAGTGTTGTGGCATCAAGATTGAGGTATAAAGCTATCACCTTTACATTTCATTGCTTAGATCTCCTCTTTATGAAAGAAAATGGTCATTTCTAGGGCAAGATAGAGTCATTATCGGGTTTAAGCTTGTCACAAGGGCAAAGTTTTAGATATTGACTCCCCTAGGCTTTATGGACAGAAAAGCATCAAGCTTTATGAAGCCTTAGCCCTCCTTCATGTCCAAAACCTTCTCCTAATGCTAGTTATGAGTGTTTTAGTTCCATAAAGCCTTGCATACACGTAAAGTTAGCAACTTTATGTGATAACAACACCCTAGGAGCCTAGATCTATAGTTTGGAGCCTTGGTTTCACGAAAAAACCTATGTATGGATGAAGGACTGAAGGGACTCGGCGAGTTGTGATATTTGCATAATTAGTCATATATTTAGCATATATTTTTATTCATTTTTAGCTAATTATGTGTATAATGTGGACAAAAGGTACTTAATAATGCTTAAATTTTGTTTTCAGTTCAAAAGACATGCTTGGAAGTGAAAGGGAACAAGGATAAGCAATTAGAGACCAAAGAATGAAGAATGAGGGACAAAAACATGGCTACTCGGTGAGTCTGCGAGCTTACTCGACGAGTACACTAGAATATTCCAGAAGATAAGGCAAGACTCCTGATATAAGACTGATAAAAAGCATCTACTCGGCGAGTTGGGTCTGCTACTCGCCGAGTACACCCTGTTTCGTGATATTTATAAATACCAAACCATTATCCGAATGGAAGGGGACTTCGGGCGTTTTTGGAGCTTCACCTGCGATTGAAGAACCTTTGGGAGAGCTGAGAAACCCTAACCTTCATTCCTTTGAAGAATCAAGGCAATTTAGGTTAATCATTCCACTTTACCTTAGGAATTGAGCATGTTGAATTTGTTTTTGAATTTGTTTTTGCTATGACTATGAACTAAATTCGTTTTGTTTCTGTTGGGGAAGACCAAGTTACTCCTATGGTTTAATTATACTTTTTGATTGATTGTTATTTGGTGATTTTTATTAAATTAAGTTTGTTAAAGAACCTTATGCATTAATGACAACTATTTTCTGTTAATTGGAAGGCAATTAAGTTGCATGAACATCTCTTAGTTGTTAACCTCATATATTATGTGAACACTTCATCATATGCTTAGGAATAATGAATATGAAACTAGGATTAATTAGAGAATGGGTAAATTAATGTGTGAGCTTGTTTGAGAAACCAACAAACAAGATGTTAATTGAAACACCAACTTGATTAACCAATTACAAATCTTATTTAATCCAAATAATTAAACTAGGGAATTAATTTGTTTAAACAATTGGCCACTGCTTGAATTGATTAATTGTCTAAGGGTTAGGAGTAATGAACATGAACCTAACCACTATGGTTGGTAACCAATAATAATTAATCTATCATTTAAATAACCATAGGAGTGAATTGGTTGAACCTAAACAGAAACCCTTTATTAAATTTGGTGAATTTGTCATTTGCTTAAAGTGTTTAGTTAGATAAGTGTTTAAGTGTTGTGTTTAAGTTTCTAGTCTTGTAAAACTAGAGAAAAACCTTTTATTTTTATTGCTTGCTTAGTTAAAATTAGTTTTTAGATTAATTTCCGTTCTCTGAGTTCGACACCCTACTTATCCAACTGTACCACTAAAAGACAGGTTCACTGCCTTTGTGTGTTTAATTTATTAACTAAAAGTAGGATTAAAACTAGCTCATTTGACACACATCAAGTTGCATGGTCACCTCGGTGAGTCCAAAGAATATTTTCATGGGCTCGGCGAGCAGATGAATGACTCGGCGAGTCGGCTAGGTTTTTCCCAACTTTTGGACATGTATGATCTAGGCGAGTTGCAAGGGAGACTCGACGAGTCGGCCAAGGAGTTTACGACCGCAAACCTTAGGAGCTCGATGAGTCACTCTAGTTATTAACATAAGAATAAGGTTTAGATCTTACCTTGATTGTTATGTAGCAATAACAATCTCAAATCCTCCTTGTAATTGGCTTATGAAAGCTTAGAGTCACAAGTGTCACTCCTCTAATGGCTCACAAACACCAAGAGCAAGAGGATGAAGAAGGAGAAGAGGAGAGGCACCCAAAAACGTATAGAAACCCTAAGGATTCAGTTACCCACGTTTTTGGTGCCTAGGGGTCCTTAAATAGTGAGGCTATTAGGGTTATCTAACAAGGAAGCCCTAATTTGACTGCTTAGGCCCTAAGCAGCCCATGGACTCCCTCCTTAGAGGCCTTGGACGAATTCTAATGGGTTTCCCCATAGAATTCGTCCACTCCATCATCTATGGATTCCATTAGCCCAATATTCAACTATCACACAATTGACAGTTCCAGTCCCCTTTATTTAATTAATATCTTTTAGCCACAAAATTAATTATTAATTAATTATTGACTAATATTAATTAAACAATATGATTTCTCCTTTAATATATTATTCTCATAATATAATTAATAAATCATAATTAATCCTCTCTCTCCATAATTTATCCTATCAAGTTGCTTTGGTGAAGACAACCCAAAAGGACCATGCACCATCAGGTCAAGTACATACCAAAATAGTTATGGACTTAGACACTAATCTAACACTAAGCAGCACTCAAAGCTCTAAAATGGCCCAAGTCTATAAGATGTTCAAGGTCCAAAATCATATAGCCCAAAAGTGATCCAAAATCAAAGGAGGACCACAGCTTGGCGTACGCCTCGCGTACGCACATTGACTTGGAAGCGGGCTACTGACCCAATATGTGCATCGTATTGAGGAATATGCCCGACGTACTGACGAGAGTCCCAAAAGCTAACCAAGAGTCTTAATCCCTTTACACCTTAAAGTCTAAATCTCATATGTACTACTAAATAAGGTCTTAAACCATAAAGTTGACAACTTTACCAACCTGCATGGCCAAAAAGGACCTAATACCAAACCCTAGGTCTAAAACTACATAAAAAGCCCAACACTCAAGCATGGGTGAGCCTCAACCATCAAGATCTAATTTTTTTTTTTTACTTCGTACACTCCTAAAATCCTAAAATGACAACTCAAATGGTTTGGAGTAGTCCATAATCCATAAGACCAAGGTTTTGGGACAAAAAATGCATAAACATGGACATAATAAGATCTAAAACAAAGAACTCCAATGTGTGAACTTATACCTTCTATAGATGCACAAAAAGGTGTAGAATCTGGATCCGTAGAATCTGGATCCAAGGACTTGAATGCACCACACTATCTTCAAGGAACTTCCTTCACCACCAAGAACCACCCAAAAACACCAAAAGATCACTATAAGGCTCAAAAACTCTCAAAAGAGGGTTAGGGTTTCGTGGGATATCTTCTAGGCTATGGAGGTTGATGAGGGGAAAGGTCTTAGGTCTATAATGATGCTTAAATATGGTCCAAACCCTAAAAGTTAGGGTTTAATCCCGGACAGCGTACACCACACGTACTAGAAGTATGCCCAACGTGCACACCCCTCCCAAAGATTTACACTTTCACACCTTGGGACCAAATTTGCAAACTAACTTGATATCGATGGTCAAACTAAAAAATATCGGGAATTCGAATGTTGCAAATACCCCTTAAAAAATGAAGCTAAGAAACATTTTTTAAAAAAACAACTTGACTTTTCCTACCATAAAATCTAATTTAAGCACTTTTAAAAAACTCATTTTCTCACAATAATAAATCAATAGGGCCTTATGTGTGCCTAAAAGTCCTTTTAGGTTCATAATGAAATCTTAGACACCCTCTATGAGTAGTATGTAAGAACTACACTCCATTTGCAACGATTATAAAGCATTGATGATTTGATGCATACATCATGTAGTTCACAAGTCAAATACCGTATCAGTGTTTGATTATTAATTATGTATAATGATTTTTATTTTTAGTAATTTTTAAAGAATAAATGTTGATATTGTGGGTGGGTTATATCTAGCTATTATCCATAGAATATGTAAGTACATTGCTATAATAGGAAAAACATAAGTATATTGTTATAGTGGGTAAAATATTGTAAAAACCTTTTTGCATTAAAGAGGCAACATTTATCTTACACACACAACCTTTTTTTATTGTTCCTCATAAAATGTTATCTTAATAATGATGTATAAAAATATTTGTGAATTCCATAGTTCTCTAGGGTATTTCATCAAACAAATGGAGATTGGAGTGTACTAAAGGGATTGGTGTCTTCACTAATAGAGTTTAGTATTAAAAGAAAGACTACAATGGAAGGGGAGGGAAGAGACAAGGAAATGAACATATACATGAATTTCATGTTTATCCTAGGCATTTCCTCAAACACCTAAAGTGCAATAAAAAGGGATTATTGTATTTGTATATAACTAGTAAACATGTCCGTGCTTCGCAACGGGGCTGATGCTTTTTTTATACCACAAATAAAGTACATTGCCCATATTGAATATTGACATCAAAATGTAAGTATGTTGCTATTATTGGTAAAAATCAATAAACAATATTGCTAGTCGCAATAAAGAAATGTAAATATGTTGTCGTTATGCATAAAAAAAACATTGGCCTGCTTCCATGCTTAGATTGCATGTCCCCTCTTGCTCACCCTCCCAATCAAGGCATGACGTAGAAGAGCTAGAAAGTAACATATAATCAAAGTAGTGTTAGCAAAACAAAAACCAAAAAATATATTTGGTTGGACTAAATCGCAACGCAACAGGACTTAATCTGGTCCTAGCATCCTACCAACTTTTTTGTTTTTGTTTTGTAGTCATCAGCTCTTGAAATCCTTGTCATGTTACACGCACCGAATCCTTCCCTTAAATGAATTGCACCCACACCCACCCCGTAAATGTAAAAAAATACTACATGCATCATGCATATCATTAGGTAGTTACCTAATTGGGTCATAGAAGGCCCAATAACATATAATCATTATCCCCTTGTGCCCAAAGGTCATGTTATTGGACTTCAAGATCCAACAAGCATGATTTGAGGCTTTCAGCCCAATGTCTTTGGAATGTTTACTTGTCTTAGGCATTGTATAATGGTTGGAGGATATGATTGTACGATTTGTTATTTTTGCATCGACTCGAGACCGAGTGATTTGTTTATAACGATATTTGGAGTTATACGTGTATTTGCCTTTCGATGTTTTTGTTGTAAGCCGTAGATTAGTATTTTTGACTCAATATTCTATAAATAAAATAATTGGTGTAAAAATAGTTGTTTAACCTTTTTAGCCCCTTTCTTTGTATAAAATAACAGTTTTAGTCTTTTATATAAAAGAAAAGTCATTTTAAGCCCTTAAAACATTTTCTTGACACTTTTGCATCATAGATTTGTTTAAATGATGTTTTTAGCTCAAATTTTATTCTTTGGCAGATTCAGCCCTTCCAGAAAAGTGTTTTTCGGTTTAAAACCCAAACTTTTGTAACTTTTACAAATTTGGCCCAAAATCTAAAAACTTTGCATTTTTTATCCTTTTTGGAAAAGAAAAGCATTTTTAACCCTTGAAATAGTTTTGTTACACTTGTTATCCCCTGTTTTGAAGAATTTACCATTTCAGCCCCTTTAAATGCCATATTTTTGCAATTTTTGGGCTTATTGGGCCGAAAAGCCCAAAGTTGAGCCCATTAAGCTAATATTTACATTTTAAGTCCTTTGAAGATCATAATGTTCATAAAAACAACTTTTTTAACTGTTTTGACTCTTTTGACCTTTAAGAAAATGTGATTGGCAACTTTTAACCCAACTTTTGTATTTTTAACAATTTAAGCCCAAAAATGGGTTTTATGTTAAAATATGTTTATCATAATCTTATAAGCTAATATTCTAATATAACTTAGATCATGTTTGTTTTCCTTCTTATGACATAGATCTCGAGATTTCTTCCCTTTTTGTTTACATATTAAATACAAAAACACATAAAATCACACATACATGCATAAAATCATACATAGCATACACATACACATAGATCTACACATTTTACTTGTATTCTCCCCCATAAAACTTATGAAAATCGAAAAGAGAGGGGTATGAAGCTCACCTTTGCTTGTTGTTTTTGGTTTAGAAGGAAGAAATGGAGAAAGTTTCGATCCTAGCAAGCCTTCTTGGAAGATCTAGAACTTAGAGGCTTCTAAGATGGTGGTCATGAGTTTGAATAGATTAGGAAGAGGTTTTTGATGAAATGAAGTTGCTAGATCATATATTAAACATCAACTTACCTTAGATGATGAATTTTGTGGAATAATCTCTTTAAAAAAGCTCTTAGATCTCGAAATTTTGATGAAGAATGAAGAGAATTTCTTTGAGAGTGTTTAAGTGAAATGTGTGTGTTTTTTTGTGGTTCTCGGCCGAGGATAGAAAAGAGAGAGGAGAAGAGAAGTGAGTGATATGATGTGTGCATGGAAGTATGTGTTATTTGCATGGAGACCCAAAATGTAATAAGGAGGTGGCAATGGAAAGTCAACTCCTTCCTCTTTTGAGTTGTTGGGCCGAGAAGAGGAGAAAAGAAGAAAGAAAATTGGGCTTTTTGTTCTTAAGTCCATCTTATGGTCCAATTAGGTAATTTTTGGCCCAAAATAAATCAAGGGATGATTTTTATGATCCATTAGGGCTAATTAGATTTGTTATGGCCCAATAAGGCCCATTTAAGATAAACTAGTTCATTTTAGGCTTATAAGGCCCAAAATATTAAGTTTCATGTATATGGGTCCAATTAGAGTCCATTTAAGAGTTCTAAACCCAAAAAATCAATTTGGAAACTTTTTGGTCCAAAAGGCCCAATAGGAAATTCCTAGTCCAAAATGGACTTAGACCGGGATTTTTAGGGTTTCCAAATCTTTTTTGATTAGTTGTAGTGCTAGTATAAAGTGTTTGATGGGAGTTTTGTTGTTATTGAATAAGCATCATACATGCTTTCACATTTTTGGTTCATAATTGTTATCATTGTTGTTGTTACAAGCATCCAAATTTCTAGTTGTGACATCATCCCCCCGTTAGAGGGAATTTCGTCTCGAAATTCTTTCTAAAGGTAGGTTCAGGAATGCGAGAACATGTGAGGTTACTTCTGCTTCATTTGGTCTTCGTGTTCCCATGTGAATTCTGGCCCACGCTTTGCGTTCCATCGTACCTTCACAATCGGAATGCGACTTTGCTTAGTACGCTTCACCTCCCTGTCCATGATTTCGGCTGGTTCCTTGACGAACAAGAGATTCTCATTGATTTCTATTTCTTCGAGGGGAATGACGAGGGTTTCATCGGATAAACACTTTTTCAAGTTTGAAACATGGAAAACAGGGTGTACACCGCTGAGCTCAGCAAGCAGCTGCAGTCTATACGTCACTGGACCGATTTGGGCAAGAATCTCGGAAGGTCCAATGTATCATGGATTTAGCTTTCCCCGTTTTCCAAAACGAATAACCCCTTTCCAGGGAGAGAATTTTAACAACACCCGATCTCCGACTTGAAATTCCAAGGGCTTTCACCGTTTATCAACGTAGCTCTTCTGTCGGTCGCGTGATGCTTGTAGTCGAGCCTTGATTTGAACTATTTTCTCCGTTGTTTCGCGTATGATCTTCGGTCCCGTTAACGAATCACATGGTGTCTGCTCCCTTGCTAGCTGGGTGTCACCTACCTCAGCCCAACACAACGGTGATCTACATTTGCGTCCATACAACGCCTCGAAAGGAGCAACTTTGATGCTCGTGTGGTAACTGTTGTTGTACAAGAATTCGATTAACGGCAAGTGGGTATCCCATGATTTTTGAAATTCTATCACACACGCGCGAAGCATATCTTATAGCATTTGAATGGTTTGTTCGCTTTGACCATCCGTTTGTGGATGATAAGTTGTGCTCATGTCGAGATGTGTTCCTAGTGCTTTCTGAAGTGATTGCCAAACACGTGAAGTGAATCTACTATCTCTATCTGAGATGATAGACACTGGCACTCCGTGAAGTCTCGCAATTTCCTTGATGTATATCCTCGTCAACCTCTCCATCTTGTAGGATTCTTTTATTGGTAGGAAATGAGCGGATTTTGTCAACCTATCGACTATTACCCATATGGTGTCCAATCCATCTGTTGACTTGGGTAATTTGGTCACAAAGTCCATAGTAATCCTTTCCCATTTCCACTCGGGAATTATTGGTTGCTGTAATAATCCCGAGGGCTTCTGATATTCCACCTTTACTTTAGCGCAAGTAAGGCATTTGCTAACATAGGTGGCAATCTCTGCCTTCATGTTGGGCCACCAATAGTGTTGCTTAACATCCAAGTACATCTTGTCTGAACCTGGATGGATGGAGTATCGTGTCTTGTGGGCTTCGTTCATGACTACTTCTCTGAATCCCCCAAGTTTAGGGACCCAAATGCGGGTCATGAAGTAATATGCCCCGTCCTCTTTCACTTCGAGATTCTTTTCCATTCCACGTAACGCTTCGCTCGTTCTGTTTTCCGCCTTCATGGCATCTGACTGGGTTGTTCTAATTTGCGAGGTCAGGTGGGATTGGATTATCGATAGTGTTTTCACATGACGGTTCGAGTATCCTTTCCGACTCAAGGCATCAGCTACCACGTTAGCCTTGCCTGGGTGGTACTTGATTTCACATTCATAATCGTTTAGTAACTCAACCCATCTTCGTTGCCTCATGTTCAACTCTTTTTGGTTTAGGATATGTTGGAGGCTCTTGTGGTCCGTGAAAATGGTGCACTTTGTACCATAAAGGTAGTGCCTCCAGATTTTTAAGGCGAAGACCGCAGCTCCCAATTCCAGGTCGTGGGTTGTATAATTCACTTCATGTGTCTTTAGTTGTCGGGATGTATAAGCTATCACCTTTCCACGCTGCATAAGTACGCAACCTAGAACCTGATTCAACGCGTCGCAGTAAACTACGAAGTCTTCCGTTCCCTCTGGTAGCGATAATACCAGTGCACTGCAGAGTGCTTGCTTCAGAGTTCGGAATGTTGCTTCTTGCTTATCTGTCCATTCGAAGAGTGCGCCTTTTTGGGTAAGAATTGTGAGTGTCTTGGATGTCTTAGAGAAGTTCTGGATGAACCTCCTGTAATAGCCTGCGAGAACTAGAAATTGGCAAATTTATGTGGGTGTTGTTGGGACTTCCCATCCTTCGATGACTTTAACCTTAGAAGGATCCACGTGTATCCCTTCATGACTAACAACATGACCCAAAAAGTTCACACTACGGAGCCAGAACTCACACTTAGAGAGTTTTGCGTATAGCTTCTCGGTTCGTAGGGTTTATAGGATTTGTCGGAGATGTTGGTCATGCTCTTCTTCGCTTCGAGAGTAAACTAGAATGTCGTCAATGAAAACGACGACAAAGTGGTCGAGGAATGGTCGGCAGATTTGATTCATTAGGTCCATGAATGCGGCAAGGGCATTCGTTAGACCGAAGGGCATTACGACAAATTCATAATGTCCATAACGAGTTCGGAAAGCGGTTTTAGGGATATCCTCTTCACGAACCTTGAGTTGATGGTACCCAGATCGCAGATCTATCTTAGATGTGACAACCTGATATTTCAACTCTATGTAATGACCTAAAAAGTCAAGTATTGTAACTACTTTTGATATAATGAAATTAACTTCGAAAATAAAATGTCCAAAAAGTCTCTAAATAATTACCTACTATGTTTGAAGTCATTAAACCGTGATCGTACGTAAAAAGAACGCCCAAATCCGACTTCGTATAGTGAAGTTATGATTTTTCCAAGTTCGGCTTAGCGACAGACAACTAAAAACTTGAAACAGAAATCGAGCGACTTTTGGCCGGAATGACCTAAACAAGAATCGAAGGTCTCGTCAATGGTATTTCAACGGTAAAAAGTCTGGTAAAAACAGACGTCAGATAAAGAAGTTATGAATTTCTAACGAAATTTTCTTACCGCGACATTTTAAAAATAAATAATAAAAATAATTTCAAAATTTGCCGACGGAATCTAAACGAAAGTTGTAGAGCGTAGTCTCACCTACGCGTGGATATAAAGAACGTCAAAAACGGAGTTCGTATGAAGAAGATATGAATTTTTGAAGTTTATTAAATATTAAAAATATATATTTTAATAAAAATTTCGGTATTATCCGAAGGCTGAGTCGCACACGAGTATGACCAGCGTACTCAAGGCCTAGGCCTCGGATCGTCCACGTCGCGCCCTATGCGAGCCTATGTCTAGTCCCATCCGGAGTCCGAAGCAGTTGAGGATGCGCTCATGCGTGACGCACGAGTACGCCCAGCGTACTCGAGTACGCCCCGCGTACGGAGGCGGTTCCCAACCCCTATAAAAGGGATGCGAGGGTTCCGAAGAAAGGGCTCAGTTCTCTCTCAACTTTCTTGTGTTTTGCCTCGTTTTCCATGCAAGTGATATCCCGAAGTCCCGGTTACCTTGCTCGAGTCCCGAAGGTCGTTTGTGCTCCCGAGATTCCCGATAATCTCGAGAAAATCCGCTTTCTCGAGTCGAAATTCTGCTCGGTTTTCATCTCGCCTTTTTCGATCTTTCAAGTGAGTTCATACCCTTATAATCCACACTTTTTAATGTTTTATAAATGCTTTTATATGCTTTTAAGGGGGGAAATACAAGTAAAACACACGATTATTATCGTGTGTTATATAAAGTTTCATTATACACTTTTTATCAACGGAATCATATGTGATCTATAACTATTATAGGGAAACATTCGCATGCAAAATATATCATGATAACATCATATCTTTTGAAATGAAAAATGTTGTTATATATGTATAAATCAAACACTCTACTTATACTGTATGTATATGTGTCCATCTTAGACACTATAAAAATTATACTTTTCATAACAAGTGAGCATTTTACCAGGGATTACTATACAAACGAGACACATTTTTAGAAAATTATAATAGGTATTGTTTTACGAGAACATTACGAACTTTTACATACTAGAAACACTATTTCAAGCAGTTTACTTTCATATACAAGAACAAACGAACATTTTCACACGTAAATCTGTTTTATACTAAGTTTTGTGAGACATTAACTTCACATACGTTCGAGTACACATTTCAAGTCCTGTATTATATACCAAAATCCATTGGAGGGGGAGCATGGTGTTTGTGTATAGATCTATACGGGCTTGACAACCCGCGCCCTGAGTGTTAGCTACAGTCCACCATTTGGGATGACAAACGTCAGAACATTCCAACGCCTGAAGAACGTTGTGTATAGGCATTTCTAGTCAATTGCATGGTTATAAAACTCACATGGAGTATTAAAAACACATTGATTTACGGGGTTTTTTAGACGTATTGGAAATTTTATACGTACATACATTTTCTAGAAACAAACATTGGTTTTAATAGAAGGCTACATTTACGCTAGTAGAAAATATAGGATTTTCTAGGAACAAACAAACAAAACAAACAAAACATTTCATTTCATACAAGCATTGTCATTTAATACTTATGAAACTCACCAGCTTAAATGTTGATCTACTCTTTCAAAACTACTTGTATGTCCCAAGGATTCAGTAATTACAGGTAATAAACAGCTTTTGAAGAAGGGACGCAGCGGCGTCGATTTAAATTCATATTTTGGCATCATATTGTAATTGGTTTTGAACATGTACCTTTTAACAATGTAAACTTTCAATTATATATATGATGGTTGTATTGCTTTCTTTACTATGTATTCATTTGTTACGTTACCACATGAAGTCATCCGCCCCCGAACGTTTCCGCCGTTCCGGTTTGGGGGTGTGACATTAGAGAAGTGGCTTGCGCCTTGAAGTTGGTCATATAGATCGTCGATTCGCGGGAGTGGATAGCGATTTTTTACAGTGAGCTTATTTAATTCCCTGTAGTCAATGCACATCCTAAAAAATCCATCTTTCTTCTTAACAAAGAGAACTGGATCTCCCCATGGTGAGAAACTGGGTCGGATGAATCCTTTGTCCAAAAGTTCGTTGAGTTGACTGGACAATTCTTGCATCTCCGCAGGAGCCAATCTGTAAGGCGATTTGGCGATGGGTGTAGCTCCTCGCACAAGATCAATTCGAAACCCGACTTGTCTTTCTGGGGGTATCCCCGGAAGATCTTCAGGAAAGACATATGGGAACTCACAAACTACTGAAATGTCTTGAATGTTGACCTCTTCTTTGGATTTATCCACTATATGAGCCAAAAACATCAAGTCCTTCTTTCGCAGGTATTTCTGTGCCTTAACGCATGAGAGAAATCGAAGGTTCGTGCTGGGTTTGTCCCCGTAAATAACTAGGGTTTCGTAATTTGGAAGGTAAAGGCGAACGACCTTCTCGTGACACATAATCTCAGCATGGTGGGGGCTTAACCAATCCATGCCGATAATCGCATCAAAACTCATAATGGAAACAGGCATTAAGTTTATTCGAAAGACGTGTTAGTTTAAGGCTAGGGTACATCCGATATAGATTTCCCCAGTGGATTCTGTTTTCCCATTGGCCATTTCCACCGTAAAGGTTTCATTGAGCTTCTGGGGTTGTTGTTTTAACAAGTGCTTAAATTTATTGCTCACAAAACTTCGTTCTACTCTGGTATCAAATAGGATGCATGCATAAGTGTGGTTTAGGAGAAACGTACCGGTGACAATAGCGGGATCCTAAACTGCTTCTCCCTGACCTATGGTCAGCACTCTTCTTGTTCCTCCATTCCCGGGGTTGTTGTTGTTAGGGCAGTTTCAACGGAAATGCCCAGTCCTTCCACATCTATAGCAGGTGTGGCTCGGTCCTGCATTGTTGTCGCTATTGTTGTTGTGGTTGTTGCTGTTGTTGTTTCCTTGCTGCTGATTCTGGGGAGGATAAGTCCTGCAATATTTTGCTGTGTGACCCTTTCGATTGTAGCTGGTGCAATGCATCTCTCTGCATTCTCCATTATGATGGAGACTGCACTTGTTGCACTTTGGAAGAGTTCCAGAATACTGCCTAGGAGCACTTGGAGCAGCTGAGACTGGAGCATGTGGTGTGGACGAAAATTGGGTGGTTGCAGCATTGACTATCACTGTTTGTTGCTTCTTGGATGATTCCGAGCCTTGACGTCCCTTCCTCTTGTTGTTCTTTCCTTTCTTGTTGTCACTTTCCTTCTTACCTTCAGCCTCCACCGGCTTATCACCCTTCTTGTTGTTGTGGTCATACAGTTTCTTGGCCAATCTCTTGGCACTGTCGAAGGTTTCGGGATTTGCAACTACCACATTTCCTTAGATTGGGGAGGTTAGTCCCCAGATGAATCGTTCGATTTTATTTCCCTCCGAAGTGATCATGCCAGGGCACAACAGAGACAGTTCGCGAAACCTTGATATGTATGCGTTAATGTCGGAATTTTGGATGGTGAGATTCCACAGCTCTTGTTCCATCTTCTGGATTTCACCTCGCGGGCAGTATTCGGCCATCAACATTTCTTTTATCTCTGCCCATGGCATAGAGTTGGCTACGGGAAGATTCATGGCTTCTACGTGTCTATTCCACCAAGTGAGAGCCTGGTCAACGAAAGTGCATGCGACAAACTTCACCTTCATCTCCTCAGGGCATTCGCATATATCGAACACCGATTCCACCTTCTTGATCCATCTTTTCAGGGTCAACATTCCCCCAGTGCCGTTAAAGGTTCGTGGCTTGGCATTGGTGAAATCTTTGTAGGAGCACGTCTTGGTAGGTCCTTGATTTATCCCGTTGTTTGAACTTCCAACCCCTTGTCCATTGACTCCTCCATTGTTCCCTTGGTGAATTTGTGCCATTGTTGCGGTGATCGCAGCAGATACAACCGCTTGGAATGCAACTGAGTTGATTTCGGGTGGGGTTGGCCCAGGGTTTCCGCGAGTTGGTCGTTGAGGCATCTTTCTGTCATGGAACGGAAAGATGTTGAGTGCCTATGGTTTTTGTGAGATTGTGATCCTATAAACTAGGTGTGTGGCACGAACTTACGCAATTACACAAATTAGCATACAATCATGGATATACAACACATAGCAGATTACAACATCACAGTAGAACACATAAAATTTTCCATTAATATTATCCGCACTTTGATACATGAAAATTTGCTCGAAAGAGCATACATAAACGGTGCAAGTTCGGCAGCGTAATGACTCTATGAGTAGTGTAATCACTTAAACATAGGGTCGATGGTACATAGCATATATCATAGTACTAGTAAGGTAAGTCTACTCCTAACACTCTATGGAGCGCCCTATGACTGCAGCGAGGTCATATACCGAAGTGTTGTGCCAACAACTGGGCCATCTCAGTCATTTCTCCAATGAATTCATCCCTCTCCTGCTCAGCTCGCACTGCTCGTGCTTCCATGACGAATAGCTGTTGCCGCAGAGCAGCAATCTCAGCTTCTGGAGAGCGATTCTCCCTTGCGGGATTCCCTGGTGGGGTGGGGTGGTCCTGCTGCGCCTCGCTGACAAGTGATGTGGCAGAGTCCTCGCCGGAGTCTTGTTCTTCCTCCATGTCGTCTTCGGTCTCGTTGAACTCATAGTCAGTGTCCGTGTACTCGTCAGGCCCTACGTCGTGTGCTCCCCCTTGATCTCCCTCAGGCTCATCTTCGATCATCCCATGAGCCACTAAGACCTGATGAAACTGAATGCCCTGGTTCTCCCCTTCCATGGTGACTGAGAGGAGGTATACGTATAAACTATCATTACTCCTAAGACGCTTTAATTATTGTATAGATTGCGTTGATGTTGTCTTCTTGGTGATAAAGGGGTATGTTTTTAGGTTTACCTACCATCGCGATTTCCTCGGGACATGTGATAGTTGTACCTCAGAGGAAATGTAGTTGATCAGGCTACATTCACTCCTTAATACGACTATGAACAGTCCCGACTTAACCGAGATGCTAGCATTATCTTGTTTGGTTTGGTATTATGTTATTTTTCATGTGTCTTACGAGTAGGAGTGTTTTTATCGTTCTGTTCTATTTGCTTTGTTTTGTTTAGAGTTGTTTTGTCCCTCTTTGGTTTATAGTTGCATATCAATGTGTGGTTAGATATGCTAGTTCACTATAAACAGAGCTCTGATACCAACCTGTCACACCCCCAAACTAGACGACGGAAACGTCCGAGGGCTCGCGTGACTTAAATTGAATATCATCACAATGAATATACATGAATCATAACATAAACATCACCATGCATCAATATATTACAACTGAAATTGTTCACATCAAGTACATTGTTTTAACGTTACAAATCCATACATAAACTGTTTGATAGTTTTCAATAACAAAACACACTAACATACTTGGTACTTATTCTTCGGCTTACCTGTTACATGAGAATACAAGTTATTTTGAAAAGAACGGTCAACATATGGAATGTTGGTGAGTTCATAAGCAATGTTGTGATAAAAATGATTTGTGTAGTTTGTAAAACCCAAAAAATCCGATATTTTCTGAAAAGACCATTGTTTATAAAAAGGTGTGAAGATCCGTAAATATATGCATGATGATTTCAACACATGTATAATTGAAAAAGTTTGTATTAACCGTAAGTGCAAAATGTTGAACTTCCCCGGAAAACCCGATGTTTTCCAAAAACATAAAATACAGTTATTTCTCAAATGGTGATACCGCCACAATGAATGATTTTTGATTGCTCTTCCTTGATTACTCGGGTGGTGTTGGATTAATTAAGGTTTGTGAGTTGTTATAATCATGCATTAGTAATGACTAGTTATAACTACAGTTTACGAATGATCCTTAGAGGCGTCGCCCGTTATCACTCACTTAATCCAAACAACCTTGTTTACCATTGATTACCTTGTTTACCATTGATTAAAAACCTGAATTTGTTTACTTTGATTACTCATAAGCCTAACAAATGAGGAGAAGAGGAGTACGAAGTCCTGCTACTTCTGTGAGTTATTTTAGGCTGTCGGGGATGCGAAAGACACGTTGACCCATCTCGCATTTGATTATTTTGACCTTACGACAATACTAATGGATCACTAGGGTCCGATAGCACTTAAAAAGTAATTGAAGGTCCCTTTTATATGGAATTGGGTCATAGAAGGCCCAATAACATATAATCATTATCCCCTTTGGCCCAAAGGTCATGTTATTGGACTTCAAGATCCAACAAGCATGATTTGAGGCTTTCAGCCCAAGGTCTTTGGAATGTTTACTTGTCTTAGGCATTGTATAATGGTTGGAGGATATGATTGTACGATTTGTTATTTTTGCATCGACTCGAGACCGAATGATTTGTTTATAACGATATTTGGAGTTATACGTGTATTTGCCTTTCGATGTTTTTGTTGTAAGCCATAGATTAGTATTTTTGACTCAATATTCTATAAATAAAATAATTGGTGTAAAAATAGTTGTTTAACCTTTTTAGCCCCTTTCTTTTTATAAAATAACAACTTTAGTCTTTTATATAAAAGAAAAGTCATTTTAAGCCCTTAAAACATTTTCTTGACACTTTTGCATCATAGATTTGTTTAAATGATGTTTTTAGCTCAAAGTTTATTCTTTGGCAGATTCAGCCCTTCCAAAAAAGTGTTTTTCGGTTTAAAACCCAAAATTTTGCAACTTTTATAGATTTGGCCCAAAATCTAAAAACTTTGCATTTTTGATCCTTTTTGGAAAAGAAAAGCATTTTTAACCCTTGAAATAGTTTTGTTACACTTGTTATCCCCTGTTTTGAATAATTTACCATTTCAGCCCTTTTAAATGTCATATTTTCGCAATTTTTGGGCTTATTGGGCCGAAAAGCCCAAAGTTGAGCCCATTAAGCTAGTATTTACATTTTAAGTCCTTTGAAGATCATAATGTTCATAAAAACAACTTTTTTAACTGTTTTGACTCTTTTGACCTTTAAGAAAACGTGATTGGCAACTTTTAACCCAACTTTTGTATTTTTAACAATTTAAGCCCAAAAATGGGTTTTATGTTAAAATATGTTTATCATAATCTTATAAGCTAATATTCTTAACTTGTTCATGTTTGGTTTCCTTCTTATGACATAGATCTCGAGATTTCTTCCCTTTTTGTTTACATATTCAATACAAAAACACATAAAATCACACATACATGCATAAAATCATACATAGCATACACATACACATAGATCTACACATTTTACTTGTATTCTCCCCCATAAAACTTATGAAAACCGAAAAGAGAGGGGTATGAAGCTCACCTTTTCTTGTTGTTTTTTGTTTAGAAGGAAGAAATGGAGAAAGTTTCGATCCTAGTAAGCCTTCTTGGAAGATCTCGAACTTAGAGGCTTCTAAGATGGTGATCATGAGTTTGAATAGATTAGGAAGAGGTTTTTGATGAAATGAAGTTGCTAGATCATAGATTAAACATCAACTTACCTTAGATGATGAATTTTGTGGAATAATCTCCTTAAAAAAGCCCTTAGATCTCGAAAATTTGATGAAGAATGAAGAGAGTTTCTTTGAAAGTGTTTAAGTGAAATGTGTGTGTGTTTCTCGGCCGAGGATAGAAAAGAGAGAGGAGAAGAGAAGTGAGTGATATGATATGTGCATGGAAGTATGTGTTATTTGCATGGAGACCCAAAATGTAATAAGGAGGTGGCAATGGAAAGTCAACTCCTTCCTCTTTTGAGTTGTTGGGTCGAGAAGAGGAGAAAGGAAGAAAGAAAATTGGGCTTTTTGTTCTTATGTCCATCTTATGGTCCAATTAGGTAATTTTTGGCCCAAAATAAATCAAGGGATGATTTTTATGATCCATTAGGGCTAATTAGATTTGGTATGGCCCAATAAGGCCCATTTAAGATAAACTAGTTCATTTTAGGCTTATAAGGCCCAAAATATTAAGTTTCATGTATATGGGTCCAATTAGAGCCCATTTAAGAGTTCTAAACCCAAAAAATTAATTTGGAAACTTTTTGGTCCAAAAAGCCCAATAGGAAATTCCTAGTCCAAAATGGACTTAGACCGGGATTTTTAGGGTTTCCAAATCTTTGTTGATTAGTTGTAGTGCTAGTATAAAGTGTTTGATGGGAGGTTTGTTGTTATTGAATAAGCATCATACATGCTTTCACATTTTTGGTTCACAATTGTTATCATTGTTGTTGTTACAAGCATCCAAATTTCTAGTTGTGACAGGTTTTGCTTGACCTTCTTTAGTAGATGGAAGAGTTCCCACTGATCTTTGCAATTTGTATCATTGATAATTGCAATCGAAAAGGAAAAGCAAACCAAAGCAATTAAAATTAAAAAATAAATAGAAAGGAATCGTAGAAACTGAGGTTTCATGGTGCTTATCAACAACTTAGATGCAATCGATTTCACCCAAAGGTAGTAACCGTAGCAAATCTTACGATTAGCTGCATATCAGGAAGTACCTCAAAAATCAAACTGTCGATTCACCAGATGACATCGTGGCTTCTTACAAATCCATCCACCCAGCGAAATAGAAGAGGTTACGTTTTTTTTTTTGGTATCGGCAGTTTTGAAGGACACAGAGGTGGTGTAGAACCATTGGATGCAAAGCAGCTACCTAGAAGAAGGAGAGAGAATCAATCGTTTATCGGGGTTTATGGACTGTATGCAGATCCGATCGAATGGAGTAGACAACCAAAACGATTTTATGGATTATATGTAAAAGAGGCATAGCAACGACATTTGATGATCATAAGGCATTGGGGTCAAACACAGATAGCATGTCCAAGTACCGACTTCAAATTTAAGCCATGAGCCGCCGCTACTGTTCATAAGCGGCACTGCTTTAATGGAGTTTAGTTTTGAAATAAGAGGGAATATAGGAGAAAATGAGCAACCATAAACCTCAACAGTTTAGGGCTGCAAACGAGCCGAGCCGAGCTCGAGCTTGACTAGGCTCGGACTCGACTTGTTTAAATATTTATAGGCTCAAACTCGAACTTGGCTCGTTTCGAGCCTTGTGGTACAAAGCTCGAGATCGACTCGTTAAGAATTGTACGGGCTCGGGCTTGGTTTGGGCTCGGCTCGTATATGGTATACTCTAATTTACTAAAATAGTAATTATTAAACTATTATTTATTTTAATATATAAAAATAAAAATAATTTTTTTATTTTATATATATATATATATATATATATATATATATACTAGGTGTGAGACCCGTGTATTACACGGGTTTATTTAAAAAAATTAAATATTAAATTAAAATGTAAACATAAAATATTTTTTAATGTACAACTTTTAAAATAAGAAAGGAATAAAACATATTTATTGCAATTTAATATCATATATATGATATTTAATACTTTACATATATAAGTATATTACTTTAATTTTAAAAATTAAAGCAAATCAAAAATTGACAAGTGGATAATATTTTTTTCAAAAATACCACAAAATGACAAGTGTCAAAACTCATGAGATATTGACATGTGGCACAATAAACCTTCATTTAATAAGGAGGATATATATATATATATATATATATATATATATATATATATATATATATATATATATATATATATATATATATATATATATATATATATATATATATATATATATATATATAAGCTCACGAGCCTAATCAAGCCAAATAACAAAGGCTCGAGCTCGAGCTTGGTTAATAAACAAGCCTAATATTAAGCTCGAGTTTGACTCAAACTCATTTAAAATCGATCTCGAGTCGAGCTTTTAACGATTCGATCTCGAGTAGCTCACGAGTAGTTTGACTCGTTTGCACCCCTACTCAACACCTTCCCTATAAATTCTTAATTGTTTCTTATTAGAACAATATATTTTGAAAAATCTGCCTAATTATAACAGTGAAATTAGAATGTATACTATTTGGATGAAATTGTTGAGTTTGTAGAGGAAAGTAGGATACTACAATACAACCAGGTAATGCATATTGAGATACCATATTTCGAATACAAAATTTAAAAATTACCATTATTATTGTGACTACCCTATATGATTGGTCCATTCATTTTTTTTTTGTATTTTTTGATTTTCTCACCCACATCGACATCATTCATTGGCAATTTTGGCATGGTTTCTATATATGAAGTAATGAAACTCGATAACTCATGATATATGGTATTGAGTTTATCAGTTTGGGAAACATAAATATTACATTGTTTATCATCTTTTAACAATATTAAATTAATCAACCGAAACTGGTTGCATTTCTTCTGCTTCTTTCCTCAACTTCTCAAACAAAATTGATGATAAATACCTCTCTCCAAAACTTGCATGAATAGTCTGGAAAAATAAATGAATAAAAATCAGTATTATTATTATTTTTTTTCATAAAAACCACAATGTTTAATATCTTAACAGAAATATATAACAATTGATTGGATTTCATTTCCAAACAAAGAGAAAGTTGAAAATTTTGTATTAAACATGATTTAAATTAAATTTTGTAGTTTTTAGGAATATTTTTAAGAAGAAAAAGAATTACTTACCACAATAAGTTTGCCTTTGTTTTCTGGCCTTTGAGCAAGTCTTAATGCTGCAACAGTATTTGCTCCGGATGATATGCCAACCTACAAACAAGAAACAACAAAATTTAACTAATTTTCTTTTATTGATATATTTTCTTCTAATTATATCTTCTCAAATGATAATTCTTACCATAAGTCCTTCTTTTAAGGCCAATTCTCTGGCCATGTTAATTGCGTCTTCACTAGACACCTGTAACGAATCATTATAGAGATTAAACTCTTTTTGAAATAATAATAACAATCAGAAATAAATTATGGATTTTTTTTGCTAAATTTACCATAAGAACCTCCTCCATTACGTCCATGTCCAATATATCCGGCTTGAATCCAACCCCATTTCCTGTTATTTGATGAGGTCCTATTCGAAAGTATAACCAGGTACAGTAAGTTAATTTGATAAAAGTTCAAAAAGGGAAAGCATATAATGTAATGAATTTCGGGAAAAAAAAAAAAGCTACATAAATCTTATTAGAGTAGATTACATTTTTGGTCCCTTGGTATAATTTTCCAACTTTGGTTCTCTTACAAATTTTCTCCTTATTTTGAGGTTTTGTAGCTTTTCTATCTATGTTTTATGTAATATGACTAAATTTTTGGAACCAGAACTGTAAACACTAGCAAATACTAAGATTCTTAAAGTAGCCAGTTTTCTTGGAATAAGGACCAAAAACCTCATATGAGGACCAAAATTGCAAAAATGGATTAATACTCAAGGACCAAAAATGCAATTGAATCCAAATCTTACCTGGTTTGCCACCATTTAGCACATTGCTTTCCTCAGGCTCAAGTCCATAAATCTACAAAAGATACAAAATTTCGATGAAGTATAAAAAATCCAACAATTGTCCAAAACAAAGGTAGTATATACATAAAAAAACAACGTCCTTAATTATTAAGCCAATAAGCCCCACTAATATCAAACTATAAGCACAAATTATAATATCATAATAGTTTTACCTTTACGTCAGGATTTTTTGATTTAAGATATTGTCCAACACCGGATACAGTTCCTCCACTACCAATCCCCATCACAAAAATGTCGACTTTACCATTGGTGTCATCCCAAATTTCCGGACCAGTTGTTTCAAAATGCACCTATTTATAAATAATGATTTAGTTTTCAGTAGATATATATATATATATTTTTTCCAATAATAATTAATTTTGAAATGAGAAAAAAAAAAAGACGAAAATAACCTTGGTGTTTGCGGGGTTAGAGAACTGTTGAAGCATGAATGCATCGGGTGTCTTTTCCAAAAGATCGTAAGCTTTTTTAACGGTGCCTCCCATTCCTTTAGTTGGGTCGGTTAAGACCAAATCGGCTCCATATGCTAGCATTGTTACTCTCCTTTCTAAGCTTGTGTAAGAAGGCATTGTTAAAACCATCTTGTACCCTTTTAAAGCTGCCATGAATGCCATACTGATTCCCATATTCCCCGATGTCGGCTCAATCAACACTGTCTGGTATAATTAAGTAACCATATCAACAAAATTCAAATATTAATCTTACACCGTTTATTATTATTATTATTATTATTTTTTTTTTTTGAGTCTCACAATCTCATCACTAGGCCACTAGAAATATGGTTTTTTACCATATATCTAACATGGTATCAGAGTTTAGCAATTGTGAGGACTTCACACACACGGTCTCGTCTCATATACAAAAACTTGGAGAAAAATTATCAGAAAGTTTGTGTTGTAATTTTAAAACTAGATTACCTTTCCGGGTGTAATTAGGCCTTTTTCTTCTGCGTCGAGCATCATGGAAAGTGCTGGCCTAATGAAAAATTATCAAAAAGTTTGTGTGGTAATTTTAAACGATTACACATGGTTTAAAACGAATTATGAGAGATATAAATGGGATATTCATAGAAATGACCTCTTTAAAAATTACCACCAATTTAACAAATCACAAAAATGACCATCAATATAACAGACTAACCACCTTTTCACCGATCACAAAATGACCACCAATTTTACAAAGTTTCTAGATTTAAAAAAATGTGAAATTGCTCCCTACCACAAAAACCCATACATAAATAAAAAAAAAAATTATAATCTCTATATAGGGATTTTTTTAGTGTAGTTTTTTTGTTTGTCGTGTTTGCAACTTTTCGAAATTGATGATCACACTTATAAGAGTGTAAAATTTGGGTTTTATGTTTTACATAAATTTGCAACTTCAGTCAAAATTTTAAAATTATCTCAATATTGTCCTTAAATTTGTATTTCATTATGGACATATGCTTTACTCCAATTTCGAAGTCATTTTATATGGATTAGGGGACAAAACTTGTAAACTGATCATGGGACAAAATTTGTAACTTGCTCTATTTACAATTGACCAAAAAAGTTGATAATTTGTTAATCCCAAATCAGATAATCGTTATTTTTCTGGATTTACGAAATCTTTGATTGATCTAGAAAAATGAAAACGTTGACGATTTTACAAGTGAAATTCAGAGTGAGAAAAGACCTGTCTTTAATGCTAGCACTTGGTTGGAAATGTTCTTGTTTGACTGCTATATATGCACCACAACCTTCCGTGACTTTGTTGAGATATACGAGGGGTGTTTTACCTATAATCTGATATTTAAAGGGTTACATATAAAAAAATGAAAAATAAATACCCACATAAAAGTTCCTAAAGATATAAATAAAGAAAATCATCGATCATCAAGTGTCTTAGCTTTGTTTGGAATAATAACATTCAAAGGTTTATTTCACATATAAAAAAATCATAAAATTGTATAGTCTATTTATAAAAATATATATATATATATATACACAGGACCATAGCACAAAATACAAAATTATAAACATTTTTTTGGTTATGTAGACGCCTTTTATTTTTAATATTGTAATATATTCTAAAAACTACAGCACTTTTTAAAGTGAAGTGTCAAAATAAAAGTAAGAAGGTGTTTTCCCTTTTTGTTATGTTGCAAAAGTAAAAAAATAGCATTAGTGTGAAGTTCCAAATACCAAAATGACCCTTGTCTACTTCCACTAATCGTAGATTCGTAGCATTAGTGGATGGCTTATATGCTCTATTTTAATAAATATCTAATTTTAGCATATAAAACAAATATATTACGTCATGGCACGATGTTTAATAAATTTACAAGTAAATCATTTTTTAACAATACATCAAGAATTTTTATAAGATGATCCGTATGTTTCATTATAAGTTGTTTTAAAAATAAAAGGCTAATATATATATATATATATATATATATATATATATATATATATATATATATATATATATATATAAAAGCCATAAAGGCACAAATAACAAGCATTAATTATAAAAAATATTCTTTATAATTATTAAATTTCATATTTATTTACTGTAATATTTTTCCATAACTAATGTTTCTTATATGTGCTAGCACATATTAGAAAATGATATATATATATATATATATATATATATATATATATATATATATATATATATATATATATATATACATTAGGTGTGGGACGGATGTATTACATGGGTTTATTTAAAAAAAAATTAAATATGAAAATTTAACAATTTAAGAAATTTGAATTTATAAGAAAAATGAGAAAAAATTTAAATTATTTAAAATTAATGAGACTTTAATACATTGAATACATTACATATATAAAGTATAAGCCCTTTCTATATATTATCTTACATATTAAATGTGAAATTTTAATTTAATAAAATAAAAAATAGAATAAAATGACAAGTGAAAAATAGAAATTTCTAAAATTTTAGAAAATGTTATGTGTCCAAATGAAGGAAAAGAGGTCATGTGGCAAAAAAATTTTAATTTATTAGGGAGGATTTTGATTTTGATTGTCATTTCAAGACTATTAAATGTTTATGGAAGAAAAAAATATCAATCGAAATACACCATTTTTATTTCTCAATAACTTTTTATATTGCTTTTGATCTACGATACTTTTGTCTAATTACTCGCTTATACTTATTGATATTAAAAAGGGTAAAAAAGCATATTAGACATATAACGGATCCTGTAATTAAACAAAATCAAAATTGCCCCAAAAGATGTATTTATTTTGAAAAAGTTTATCTCTGTCTTCCTCATAAAATATTAAAATTACAAACCAAATCGAGTGAAAATCTTTTGATAGTGACAAATGAAACAATTGCAAACTCAAATTATTTGGATTAGATTTTGAAGACGACAATAGACAAACAACAAGCTACACTAAACAGATAACGTGTAAGTGATTTTCAGAAAGTCGATTGCTAAATTTGCCAACCAATTTCAAATTATCGAGAATCTAATGAACACATAAAACAAAATGGGCAAGATTTTTTTTTTTTTTTGATTTTTTTCGTTCAAAACAAAATCTAATATATATGGAGTAGAATTTGTATGTTTCATTTTAATAGATCCATCACTAGCGAGTTTTTATTTCACAATGATATAGACTATAATTATCTAACAAAATTAACAAAAAAACAGATATATTTTTACGAAAAACTAATTGTATTGATAAAAACAAATATCAGTTTATTTATTTTGATTTCTAAAGTAAATAACATGTATATATGTTTGTGTTTTCATTTTATGTTAATAAATTACATACACATGTTTTTGTGTTTCCAATTTTTTGATCAACGTCTATTATCTTTTTTATGTATTATAAATAAAATAATACTGTTGTCAGAAAGAAATAAAGAAGTAGAAAGAGCACCATACATATAGTTACACCGGAGAGGGAGAGCGGCAGCTGGCGGTGTCAGAGGTGCAGTCCGGCGAATGCGAGGCGACGACTGGCAGAGAAAATAGAGAGAGCGAGAGAGAGAGAGAGAGAGAGAGAGAGTACAGAACCGGCGAACAGTTCGGCGACTGGCCGAGAATAACGATGAGTGGTGAAGGAGGTGGGCATTTGGGCGGCGGAGTTATTTTTTCCGGTGACCGGATCTTAACCTCAAAGATTGAGTTAGAAGTAGTAAATTTCATTAGTTTTTTTTGGTTTTTACAGAGTTTTAAGAGATATGATTTCCTAGTTTATTTGGTCTCCTGATAAAATTAGATCTGTTTTGATTTTTTAACCGATTTTCTGGATTTCAGCTACTTATTCTCTTTTAAGAACTGTTTTCCATATTGTCATTGAGATCAAAACAGGGGGCCAAAAGAGCATCCGCCAATAGAAACACAACATGCAAATAACGATAGATATAGATTGTACCTGAGAAGCGTCTTTTTTGATGTTAGTACCAGGGAGATCTTTCGGCAGATCTCTGATTCTCTGAGCAAAGGAAGATTCCGGCAAGGGATGAGATGTGTAGAATTTAGCTCCGATCAAAATTTCTCTGGAAATGAAGAAGTTTCTCCTCTTGAGTACGAGCTTCGCTAGTGCCGCCATTAATGGAGTATTTTGGAAGAAAGTGCACAATATGCCAGTCACTAGTCAGTGATAGAGAAATCGAAAGGCCGGGAGTGCAGATGGAAGAAGAAATATAAGGTTTTTATAGGGAGTGCAACTTTCATTTAAGCCACCTGAAGTTTGCTCTTATTACACAAAGAGAACATGTGTACATGTGATGTGGTTATCAACGCTGGGAAGGGTGGACTCAAAGTTGACCATTCCTGAGGTTAAAAGCAGACACAAGATTGGAAGTGAATGGTTGGCAAATGGTTAAATTCATATAAAGAAATAAAATGATTTCACGTACCTACTCAAGCAATAAGCATTTACAATTTTTTATTTTTTATTTTTAATTTTATTTTGTAGTTTTTCATAAAAAAGTAAACATTAATGACCTTTATATATCATAAATAAAAATGCAAGCTTTGAAAATTCTTTATCTTTAAATTATTTGTAATATTTTATTATTAAAAAATTAATATCGATATGACGATCTTATATATCATAAAAGGTCCAGTCATATAAATAAATCAGTTGGCAAGTGGTTAAATTTACACAAAATAAAGCGATTTCACATAGTTATTTCTTAACTAAAATTTTGTAAAATTACTTAATCAAATCAAAAGGGTTTTGTAAACCCTAACTACTAAAATCTTCAATACTATATACAATAAAGCTTCCGTTATCTATCCACAAAATAAATCACCTCAAATAATGGAGCTAATATAACGTTGGCATTGGCCGAAAGAGACGGAGACGATGGTGGTTTCCTGATAGTGGAAATTGCACAGTTGAAAGAGTTGGAAATGGGAGATTTTACAGTGATTTAATGGAGATGGGTATTTAGGTCTTTTAGTTTTAAATCCCCTGTTCACGTGTTTCATATTTTAATTTATAGTTACAAAACTAGTCCTTAAGGTATTTAGTAATCTATATATTTGTTATAATGACTTTGGTTTTTTCCATCCAAAAAAATAGTGTCGTTAATATATATATATATATATATATATATATATATATATATATATATATATATATATATATATATATATATATATACTAGGTTACAATCCGTGGAAACCACGGGTTAAAAATTTAGAAAAAAAATTATATTATTAAGAAGAGTTAACTTTGTTTAACATTTGTTGTATTGATTATTTAAAAGAGTCCATGTTAGTAGTTGCTAACAAAATATATAACTTTATACAAAAACATTATATATTGAAATTTATTGTCAAATTTAAGAATAAATAAAATTTTCAAATTTGTAATAGTATGCAATAAACACAAAGAATTTACCATTATGTCCCTGGAGCACTAATAATGAGAAGAACAAAGATAAACTGAAATATAAATTTATATAGTTGCACTCATGAATGGCTAAAATAACAGGAAATTGATTAATTGTCAATATGGTTGAGTGAAAATTGCCATTATGTCCCTGGAGTACTAATAATAAGAACAAAAATTATAAAATCCTTAAAATAGTACTAATAAAAACAAAGAATGAGAAGAACAAATAACAAACATACAATATTTTGAACAACAAAATCATAAAAGTACACACAAAAAATATAAAGACAAAGAATTTACCATTATGTCCCTGGAGCACTAATAATGAGAAGAACAAAGATAAACTTAAATATAAATTTATATAGTTGCACTCATGAATGACTAAAATAACAGGAAATGGATTAATTGTCAATATGGTTGAGTGCAAATTACAATTATGTCCCTGGAGTACTAATAATAAGAACAAAAATTATAAAATCCTTAAAATAGTTCTACAGATGGTATAATGGTAATTAAAACAATCAGTTTTTCCACATGCCTCTTAAAAAATAATTTACAACCATAAATAAGCTTACCAATATACCCGTAACACATTCATTTTGTATATGTAATACCTATGATATGAGATATATGTGGCGAGGGCATTTTCGTCCTTTGAACATACTTATAACAATTAACAAACCTCATGATACATTATAATAGTGGATAATGGATCGAAATACATGCATAGATATTGGGTAAAATTAAAAACTGAGCCACACCCTTTAAACAAACCATCATTGAGTTATCAAAATCAGTAACATGAATGTATTCACTATAAATTATATGCAGATAGGTATATATGAGAAAACAGTAAAATGAAAAATGATAACTACTTCCACGTTATTGTTTATAAAAAATAAGGCAAACACCTTAACTACATGCATAGATACTCTACTCCCAATACTAAAGAAATTAGTCTACAAATGGGTTTAGTTAATATGTTTTCGGTTTAAACCGGTTCAGATCAATGACAAAAAATGTAATTATAGTAAAACATGACAGAAATGCCCCTTGATTCAAAATGGGACCAATCAATCAAGTAATACAAAATACAATCACGTATTACCAAAGCAAAGAATATATAACAAAAAACAGAAAAAAAAATAAATTATTTCTATAAAACGTGACAGAAATACCCCCAAACTAAAAAATAAAAATAATCAAAATTACATTTCTATTCGTATGAGTTTGACGGTACTTTTCGGTTTCTTTGTGTAATCAGTCAATGAATTTGGCTTATAAATAGCAATATATAAAGCATATCAGGTCCAGAAAAAACAAAAAACAATTGGATAGAAAGATGAAAATACATTCTCCATGTTTACAGATTTACAAATTATGGTATATCAAGCATATAAGGTTCATAAAAAAACAAAAAACATAGAATTTGTTCAACTAAGGGATTGTTGGGAAGTATGAAGTAAAATAAAACAAAAACTGAATGAAACATGATAGAATCGGTAATTATAAGTGAAACAAAGTATATACCCCTGATGTGAAAATTACCAATATGTCCTTGGAGTAGTAGCGGGATAAAAAGATGAAAAACAAACAGGGACAGCCTCAGTGATTCAAGCATCAGGTCCAGAAAAAACAAAAAACACAGAATGTGATATATCATAATCTGTAAATCTGTCAAAGAGGTTCATAAATAAAATGGAACAAACCTTTTTTATAAGACAAAGTTAAATTAGCTATTAGCAACAACACCAAATACAAAAAGGATGAAATGAAAGTTTGGATTTTTAATGTAAAAAAATCTCAATCAACGAATATGTGCAAAAACAATTAAGAGATATTAATTGCCTATGTGGTTTTACCCTGTTATGAGAAAAAGTAAAAAAAAAAACACCTATAAACCGATTTAATATAAAAAAAAATTGTTCTAATTACCATTCTACCATTTGTAACTGGATAATGATTAATTAACATAATTTTCTCTACATGCTGCTCCTCACGTTCAAAATGAGTAATTGTATTGGTAAACATCAACCAAATTGGACAAAGATTTCAATTTTGGACCAAACACAGAAAAAATAAGAACAAAAACAATAAACATTGATATAATTCTGCGATGGTATTATCTCCGAAATAACCGATTCGTTTAAATTAAAGTAGCAATATATAAAGAATTTCATAAGAGATGAATAGATACAAATGTGGTTCAATATTAGTACATGTTTCCTGCGAATCAAATTCGTCAAAAACCTTCGTATAAAAAGATGAAAAACAAACAGGGATTGTTAGAAAGTATGAAGTAGAATAAAACAAAAACTGAAAGAAACATGGTATAATCGGTAGTTATAAGTGAAACAATAACATACAACGTTAATGTGGCCTAAGTCCTAATTCATATAAATCTGATTATTTACCAATCGCAGGCGTACCTTCAATAGTTCAATGGGATAAACTTGAAGAAGCAATGTAAGCAGTAAAGCAGATTGCGATGAGAGAGTGAGAGAGGGCCTGCCGCCTGCGAAGTTCAATGTTGTAAAGAATGATGCATATTCGTATGTTTCAAGTATATATTGAACATAATAAGATCGAATTGACCTAATAATCAAATTAAAATGTAATTGATATGATTGATATTGATACCATAAAAAGATGCTCTTAATCAGGTATATAACGAAATTGATTCCATATTCCATTCGATTTCCATCCATATTCCAAATTCCACATTCAAATTGCCATATTTTCAGATTGCCATTGCCATATATTTCCATATTTCCATATATCTAATCTATCTTCCGTTGTAATGATACGTGAAACCAAGCTGGGGTAAAAATGGGATTTAACATTGGCAGGAAAGGCGTTATTGGCATGACACGTGTGAAAGAGGTTTTGTTTATTAGATAGGGATATATATATATATATATATATATATATATATATATATATATATATATATATATATATGTCATATTAGTTAAATCAAAAAGATGTGTGTAATATTAAAATATATATTTGTTTATTAAAGTAATTAAATTAAATTAAAAAAAGAAAATAAAAAAATGGAGTGCTAAGAATATTATCACTCTCTACTAAATGTTAAGATTAGGTGCTAAATGGAGAAAAATGATGTGACATTCAAAAAACTGACGTGACAAGATGCTAAGAGTGTTACCACTCTCGTTAGCCTTATAGCTTATAATATACTTACGGACTATTTTGAAAATGTACGCTTTGAAAGTTCTTTATCTTTAAATTATTTGTAACTTTTTATTAGTTTAGATTAAATTAATATCATAAAAATACTTTATTTATCGAAGACTTTTTGAATTAACCATTTTTTTTTCTAAAAATGACATTGTATTTTTTTTTTCATTTTTTATTTGGTCATTTATCAGGTTTATAGTAATCTTTTGGTTTAGACTAAAAAAATAAAAAACACATTCTTCCATAATTGTCTGACCCGCAAAGTGAGCTCTTTCTACTTCGGTCTTGTATGGGTATTGATAAACTTTTCTTTGGGCTGAAGACGTGCCAACTTGTTCACATAGAGGAGGCGATGTTATTTGACAATGGGTTGTGTGGGGCGATTGGGGACATTGTGGTTTGTGGTGACTCTTTCTTTGGCAACATACAGTGGTGAATTACTTCTCTATCCATTAAGTTTGATGGTTTGGGTTTATACTCGGCAATAGACGTTATCTCATATGCTTTTGTTGGCTCAAGGGCCTAATCTTGGGTATTGCATGACCACATCTTACGAGATAGAGACATATATAGTATGGATTCTGATTATGTGTATGTATTAGCTTCTCTTCATAACAAGCTTCCGGACATTGACCTTAGCAGTTTTACTACTAAGGACATCGCCTCCCACCCCCCTAAATCTCAGAGTACACCGGCGAGTGTCATTTTTAGTAAAATTGTCCAAGATATGGAAGTGCATTTCATCATGACGGCTTGGCAGAAAGCAGTTTTCCATTGTTTACGTGCATCAGATGCTCAAGATTTTATTGTAGCTATCCCTATAGATGGGCTTGACCAATATATGTCTCTTGTGGAGTATCGTACCATCCTCAAATATCGACCAATGATTCTAATATTCTCAGCCGACGAAATATGTCTGGTATGCCGCAAGGCATGTTTGGAATCTTTTGGAGAGCATGCAATTCATTGCAAAAAACTCCCGGGTTTCAAATACAGACATGATATGGTTAGGGATATTTTGGTCGACATATTTAAGCGTGTCGGGGTTTTGCCAAGAAAGAGGCTCTTGTGAATTTCTTGACTGACCCGACAAAAGGAAGGTCAACCCTTAGACTGGTGACGTTTTTATTTTTGGATGGTTTGGAGGGAAACACGCATGTGTAGATCTTACAGGGGTATCCCCTCTCATAGGCTTGAGTGTCGGGGGTTTCACAGCGGGAAAAGCTGCTACATGCAAGGTCACCAAACATGAGAAATCGTGCATGGAAAATCAACACGTGTCTATACCATTTGCATTTGATACGTTTGGTTTCCTTGCGCCGGATACGGTGGAGCTTCTTAATAGAGTACAACAAATCATGAATAACAATGGTATATCCCTTAGCTCTATGGATGACTTTACTATACAGAAAGGTTTAGCGGCACAACTTGTTACACGTTTGCCTTCTCATCCGTTGTACGTTGATAACTAAGTTGTATTAATAAAAAAGAAAGAAAACAAGAATATATATATATATATATATATATATATATATATATATATATATATATATATATATATAGGGAAATGATCAAATGAGATCACCTAAAATGTTGAGAACGCGAGAACAGGTATATTCATTTGTGATTTCATGTATTCATTTGTGGAGAAACGATAAACTTTTACGCACAATCAACATGAATATGATTTTTCTCTTCAATTGAAATTAAAGGCGTAAAAATTTATCATTTCTCCACAAATGAATACATGGAATAGCAAATAAATATACTTTGTTCTCGCGTTCTCAACCTTTTTGGTGTTCTCATTTTATCATACTCCTATATATATATATATATATATATATATATATATATATATATATATATATATATATATATATATATATATATATATATAACACCTCATGTTTTACAAGCTGTTTCTTTTAAGCCATTCGTTTTGACTTGTAATTCTCATGTTTTCCTTGTTGTTATTTTTTTTGTTTGAGATTTTTCAATATTAAAATCTGAAGGAGCATTTATTTTTTCAAAACAAAAAGAAATATGTCATGTGCAATTTTTATTGGCAAAATGTAACATCCCAAAATCCAATACCAAAATTTTCATTTTCAATTTCTAGTGAGTCCCCGCATCATACCATATACCATACAATCATACATACTGACGGGCAATTCTGGGGTGTCCGGCCTACCCATGTCAAGCCATTATGGGGTGTCGACCTACCCATGTCAAGCCATTATGGGGTGCTGACTGATGCGACATCGACCTCCGACGAGTCTTTGGGTCTTCTGCTGCGGCGAAGATCTGGACATCACAATCAGAGAGATGCGTTAGAGCCGCCCCAGGGACTGTGCCCCGGGAGCGGACTCTGACGATCAAGTTAGATCAGCTGATAGATCTGAGATGGTCCTCCATAGTTGGAGAGAACCATCTTGGTGCTGATGGTGGTGTATGGTGGTTGACGGTGGCGGGTGGCGGCTGAGCCACCCGGCCGGAGTGTAGTGTGGCGGCTGAGCCATGGGGAAGATCCCCCTACATGGAGGAGGTACTGTTCATTATATAGGGGACAATTAGGTCAAAGGGAATTAGGTCAGGCCTTGGGCCAGCCCAATTCAGTCCCAACTAGCAAGGAGTTGGCCAAGGCCGTCCGGAGGCGCCCGACGGGGCTGGAGGGCGTGCACCAGGAAAGGCTGGCAGGGGAGCGCAAGGCTAGGGAGCGCCAGGCCGAGATGGCAGGAAAGTCCCCAGCAAGGTTGGCAAAGGAACGCCAGGCAGGGCTGGCAGGAGCACGCCAGGCCCGACTGGTACGCTGGATTAGTCTAGGCTACGTGAGAACCAAGTTCGATGTAACATCTGACTACAATGAGTTTGTTATGTGAGAACCAAGTTCGATGTAACATCTGACATAAGTCAGAAGATTGGAATCATTTTACAAGCCCTATTTCGTTGATGATTCTGGGACACAATCATCCTAAGGGGGTGATAACTGTAACACCCGTAGATTAGGGCTAGTCAATTTAGAGACGATAAGCATCAAAAATGACTTTTTGATGGAAGATTATTTATAAGGATTAATATTAACTAAGTTGTAGTATATGTTACAAGGATTCCGTACATATAAATAACGCCGAAATCCGAGTTATAACGAAGAAGTTATGACCTGTCGAAGTTTCGCAACAAAACCGACACGACACAGCGCGACGTAAACAGTGAATTTACGTTAGAGTGATATTTAGCCTTAGTGATCTAAACGAAAATCATAGAATACGTTAAACCGAGAGTGTGCATAAAAAGAAATCCCAAATTTGACTTCGTATGAGGAAGTTATGATTTTCCGAAGTTTCGACTTAGCAGTATGCAGGCCGAATACTCGATTTGAGATCGAGCGGTTTTTAGCCGAAACAATCTAAACGAGAATCGAAGGTCTCGTCATTAGTAGTACAACGATAAAAAGACAGACGAAAACGGACGTCGGATGAAGAAATTATGAATTTATAATGGAGTTTTCCTGTCCCGGCCTACTAAAAATAAATAATTAAAATAAAGTCAAAATTAGTTGATGGAGTCTAAACGAAAGTTGTAGAGCGTAGTCTCACCTATGCGTGGATATAAAGAACGTCGAAAACGGAGTTCGTGTGAGGAAGATATAAATTTTTGAAGTTTATTAAATAATTAAAATATTAAATTTAATTATAAATTTCGATATTATCCAAAGGTGGGGGGGGGGGGGGGGAGTCAACGATCTTATCCAGGTTACGCCCAGCGTAACTAAAGATTATGTCCAGCGTAATCCTTCTTCCAGTACCCTATAAATAGATGTCGAGGGCTGCCGAGTTTTGGTGCTCCATTCTTCCCTTTCTCTCGTGTTTCTACCTCGTTTTGCGTGTAAGAAATACCCTGAAGCCCCGGTATCATTCCCGAGCCCCGAAGCAAGTCCCGAAGCCTCGAAGATCCCGAGAAGTGGAATTCCCGAGTTGAAGCTCTGCCCACGAGAAGCCCAGTTTTTGTGAAGATCTCCCGGTTTCACCAAAGAATACTACTTCTACAAGTCGTAGTGTTGTCCGATCATCTTCTGATCAAGTGAGTGTGTGGTCACTTTCTTCTAACACATAAATATTAAGTATTTGCTATGAAATACATGCTATGTGTATAATATAAAGTTGTTTATATGTGTGAGTGTATAGTCCCTTTCATATACACGATTTTAATACAAGTATTGATGAATGTATTAGATATATGATATGAGTGAGTGTGTAGTTATCTTATTTTAACACATAAATATTAAGTATTTGCTACGAAATACGTGTTATGTGTTTATATATTGTTGTTTATTTGAGATAAGCGTGGAATGGATGTTTCATATAGGTTTTAAATGAGTTAAACTATATATGTATGTTATATCTACAAATATGTTGGGTAGACGAATTAGTTGGTGTGTGATGACGGATGAGTTTGAGGATGAGACGAAAGACGAACCTTTGTAGCTATGGATTTAGTACCGTATAGACGAACGATGGTAGCTATGGATTTAGTACCGTATAGACGAACGATGGTAGCTATGGATTTAGTATTGTTAGATAAACGTTGGTAGCTATGGACTTAGTACCTACATTGGTAGCTATGGATTTAGTACCCGATAAATAAACCATAGCAGCTATGGAATTAGTGCTTTACGAAAGAACCTTGGCAGCTATTGTCTTAGTGCCTAATAAAGAATCTTGGCAGCTATTGTATTAGTGCCTAATACGGAGTGAACGAATAGATGACTCTTAGGGTAGACCCTTAAAAGCAAGGAAGATAATGGGGATGGGTAATTGGAATGATCGTTTGTTGATTGAATATATATATATATATATATATATATATATATATATATATATATATATAATAAATGTATTATTGTGGGTTGAAAACCCTATATGCTCACCAGGCCCCCAAGCTTGACCCACTCAGTTTCTTTGTATTACAGGTTGTGGCACGAGAGTATAAGTCGGATGACTTGACGAGAGATTGTGGATTAAACCAGTAGTTATAAATAACTGTTGTAAGGTCTGTATTGTACTGTTTATGCTTTTGGTCTGTATCGGAACATGACATCCCGAGATTCTATTATTTAATGAAAATACATTCTCTTTGAGAAATGTTTTGATAAATTTTATCATATTTTGTTTTGGGAACAAATTCCGCAACTCTTTAAATCAAAGGATTACTCTGATTTTATAAAACAAAGCATAAACAAATCGATCTTTTCTGGCTGTGAAATTGGGGATGTCACATATCGCATATAACATATCATACTGGCACATAAGACACGTCAGGTAGTAGCAAACCTAAACAATTATCACAAAGACAATCATCTAAAGACAACTCCTACTGGTGGGCCGGCATTGTGGCCGTAGACCCACCTCTACTGGAAGGTAACTCACCTCGATGTCGTGTAGTGTCTGAACTGTCCTCGGTGTGAAAATCAACTCTTCTCGACTCCTCAATCCCTACACAACATCCTTTCTACATTACCATTTCATACTCATAACCCTCACAAGGGTCACTAAATTCCAAGTCAAGGTCAAGGTCAAAACCCTAGTCAAAGTCAAATTTGGTCAAAGTCAACATCTGGTTGACTAGACTCGCCGAGTTGGTTCACCAACTCATCGAGTCCCATCGTCCATGAAAAGCTACAACTTCGTCCCTACTCGTCGAGTCTAGCATGAGCTCGACGAGTTTGCCTTCAACAACACATCAGACCTTCTTCAACCGACTCGTCGAGTTCATCCTTGAATTCGTCGAGTTCATCTTCATCCGTATGAAGGAGTTCAGTCTATGACTCACCGAGTTCCTCTTGAACTCGTTGAGTCCGTCTTCATGTGGTTGGGACATTGCCTTGAACTCGCCGAGTCTGCTCATACACTCGCCGAGTTCCATGATTTCCAGGTCCCTAGTGAGCCTTGAAAACTGAGTGTTCTTCTATCTTAGCATCTGGTCTATCAACAGAAGGATTTGATGGGAAATACTAGGGGTGTCAATTTATGACACGACACGACAAAAATACACGAAACGAAACGAAATCGGGACGAAATCAAAACTCGAATTCGTGTTCGTGTCATTTTCGAGTCAAAATTAAAAAGCACGATGTCGTGTCATGTCGTTTTCGTGTTCATAAATCGACACGAAATTGACACGATTAAGCATGTGGTTGTCGTGTTTTTCATGTTTGTCGTTTTTGTCGTGTTATATATCTTTAAGTATGAACGAAATACACTAATATTTATGTAATATTATCTTTGTCGTGTTGTGTCGTGTTTTAATTGGTTCGTTTTCGTGTTAATGAAAAAAAAACTCGACATCGTGTTGTGTCGTGTTCGTGTTATACAAAACCTTGTTGTGTCGTGTCGTGTCGGACAAAAACACGAGACGACTACCCGATTTGACAGCCCTAGGAAATACAACCCGACTCATCGAGTCCCTCTTTGTCGAAAACTATACAGTCGATTTTAGTGGGTCTCAAAGCATTTAAACCATAGATCTAACCTCCTAGGGACCATAATACACGTAAATTTACAAACTTTACGTTCATGCATGGCCCATTTAACTCAAAAGGCCCTAAAATGGAGTCTTCAATAAGCATGGGGCTCTCATGGTAGTAAAGTTGGCACCTTTATGCCATGAGAACCTCATGGGTTCTAGATATGAAGTTATTTCTCTACATAATGACCCAAACCATAAGGTAACTTAGAAATTCCCCAAAAATGCCAAGATTTAAGCCCTAAAAAGGATCTAACAAATGGAAAGTCAAGGTTGAAGCTTTTTACCTCGAATGAGCTGGAAATGGGACACAACCTCTGGATCTACAAGCTTCAACTTGAACTCCCAACCTCCTTCTTCCTTCTCAAGCTTCACAACCACCTAAAATGCACAAAATGTCTCAATAATCACTCAAACAAGGTTAGGGTTTCTTTGATTTGGGAGGGACGATGGGGACTGGGTTGAGGCAGAATAAGTCGTTTAAATAGGGTGCAAACCCTAAATATTAGGGTTTCATCCAGACAACTCCTACTTGTCGAGTCGGTCCCCCGACTCGTCGAGTAGGTCACATACTTCCTGGTTAAAATCGAGTATACTCGACGAGTTGGGCCTCCAAATCGCCGAGTCCTAGAGCAAAACATGAAATTACTTGAATTTAAATACGTACCAGAAACTGGGTGTTACAAATCTCCCCCACTTATTTTAGACTTTGTCCTCGAAGTCTGCTGTTGAATCCGAAAAAAGTTCGGGGTAGTGCTCCCTCATATCGTCCTCCGGCTCCCAAGTCCATTCCGAGCCCTTGTGGTTCTGCCATTGTACTTTCACCAGCTCCACCCTATTGTTCCTCAGATCCATCGACTTCCTATCGAGGATAACTATTGGCCGCTCGATGTAGTTCAGGCTGTCATCCACGTGAATATCCTTCAAAGACACCATTGCTGAATCTTCTACCAGGCACTTCCGCAGCTGGGAAACGTGAAAGGTAATGTGAATCTGACTGATTTCGGCTCGCAAGTCCAACCTATATGCTACCTTTCCCACCCGGGCTACAACCATGAAGGGTCCAATGTACCCGAGGCTCAACTTGCCCTGCTTCTTGAACCGGATGACACCTTTTCCAAGGCGACACCTTCAAAAGCAGCATATCCCCGACTTGGAACACCAGGTCCGAACGACGTCTGTCGGTATAACTCTTCTACCGACTTTGAGCAGTTTGAAGCATGCTCTGAACCTGCTGGTGTAAGATAAGGTGTCTAAGTCCATAACTATATTTTGCATGTACTTGACCCGACCCAGCATGGTCCATTTGGGTTGCATGGCATCATGCATTTGGATAGACTAAATGAGAGAAACAATACTTGTGGTTTGTTAATATATTATATGTTCTAATATATTAATAGTATTATTTAATTAGTATCGATCAAGAATTAATTTGGAATTACTTAAGTGATCAAAAGATGACTAATTAAATATATGGGTTGATTATGTAAATCATTCATAACTTGTATAGTGGGCTAAAGGCTCCATGGATTATCAAGTTGGGTTAAACCCATAGGATGATCCATGGGAGTTACAAACCCATGGGACATGGAAATGAAGACTCATGTCACATTAGGGTTTACATGGTGTAACCCTAGATGTGACACAATATATAAAGAACATGATGCACACCAAAATCGGCTACACTATAAGCATAAGAGAGGGCAAGTCGATTTTTGCAAGTATTATACATTCTCTCAAAGTTATTCCAAATCATTTAGTGTTGTGTGAAACATTTGAGGCATCACACTTGGGGTGCTAGACTCTCAAGGTTTTCAAGGAATCAAATCAACTACAAGGTATGTAATTCTAGCCATCTTTTATGTTAAAAGTTCCCCATGTATGCTAGATAGGATTATGAACCTTGGAAATCATATTTTGCATGTATTTTAGACAAACATAGATCCAAGGTTTTCTATGGTTACATGTACACTTAGGGGTGTTAGAATGCTCATAACCCATCAGTAGTATCAGAGCCTAGGCTTGTTTGTTAATACTTGATGCAAAATACTATAAAAATTGAATTTTTGAGCTCTCTGCACAGGGGACTCGACGAGTCCATGGGGGGACTCGACGAGTCCAAGAGAAAATGCATCCAACTCAGCGAGTCAGTTCGTGCACTCGACGAGTTGGCCATGCAGAGTGCAAAATTTTGATTTTTGCTGCTGGAAATGGACTAGAAACATTACCCTAAACTGTTTTGATGTTGTAAAACTTGTTTTAGATGGTATAATGGTTGTTCTAATCCATTTACAATGGCTAATATCAAAATTACATGATTATATGTGTTCATATGTTCTTGAAATTTTGATATGAATATTCATGTTCTTATGAGTTCTTGATAGATCATAGGAATTATTTGTTTAATGTTTAATTCATGATCTTTATGTGTTTTAATGGAGTCCATAACTTGTCCTCAAGTTATGGATAACCAAAAGTCTCTTTGTGTTAAACCCATTTTAAGAACACATAAGTTACAAAAAACGAAGAGTCTTCATTTTAATAACTCATAAATTATGAATTGAAGAGTTTTGTTAAGTTACAAAACTTGCCCTCAAGTTTTCGAACATGTAAAGTCATCTAATAAACTTTAGTTCCAACCCCTAGATTTTTAAAAGTTAAAAATCAACTCTTATACTTTATAATATTATAAGTTAATATATATATATATATATATATATATATATATATATATATATATATATATATATATATATATATATATAAGAGCAAGTCATCTTACCGTTAGTAGGCCTCATTCACGAAGTCGGTCTATAAGGGGGGTATAAGGTTGTTGCTTATAAAATGACATCTTAATGGGTGTCCACTCTCACCCACCGTTTCCTTGATCGGTGGAGGGTCGTTAGCCGAACGGGTAGGACAAGGACTTATAAATTCTCATTAAAAGTATGATGAATATTATAAAGTAACTAAATGTTTTATTAAATTCCCAATCTTATTTACTTGAGGAAAATGTGAATAAGGTGCTAATCCATGAAATTACACTTTACACTATGATTAAGTCGTTAGTGGAGCGTGTGTGGTTAACCGGCACACTAACTTGGACTTAACAAGGGAGGTAGAGGGTGACTTAAGGTTTATTATAGGTCGGTGGAGCGCGTGTGGTTAACCGGAACATCGATTAAGTGATAAAAATTAAGGGTACCAGGTGATTTGCATGGTTACTTCACACCTCGTTTTTGTGATTGTAACAACTCAAATTTTCAAATAAATTTTTCGTTAAAAACAAACATCATTATTCGACAAAAGGGTTTATTCCAAGTTTATTTCAAAATATAAATAATAAATCTCCAGGATCTTCAACAGTGGCAGTGTGTACGTGTCACGCCGGCGCCTTTCCACGGTCATCACTAGTACCTGAAAAACATAAACACAACTAGTAAGCATAAATGCTTAGTGAGTTCCCCAGTATACGACTTACCCACATACGCCTTCCGGCCCGGACCTTTCGGTCCACATAACATTGCCTTCCGGCCCGTAACATAATCGCCTTCCGGCCCATAACATATCGCCTTCCGGCCCGTATTAAATTGCCTTCCGGCCCATAGTATTTTGCCTTCCGGCCCATAATAGTATAAAACATAACACATGTAACATAACGCACATAACACACAAATCATACATCATACCGTTCTTTCTATCACATAAAGTCTCGCCTTCCGGCCCGTATAAGCATACATCACATAAAAGCATTTACCCCTCTAGACATAGCATGAATATAACACATACGACCTTCCGGTCTCACAGTCAAACCCTTCCGGGTAAAGTATAGTGAGAAGACTCACCTCGTAAAATGCAAGCTATAAACCCTTTGAGCTACTCGCACTCGATCCGCTAATCCGCAGGTTCCCTATAATACCACATACCTTTATTAATGATCTTATCAAACAAGACAATTGACCCTACTTAGTTACATACAGGTCAACGGTCAATCTTGACCGGACTCGTCGAGTAAAAAGGGCAACTCGGCGAGTATAGACATCCTGACACCACTCGCCGAGTCTGAAGAACGACTCGACGAGTTCCAGTAGATCTTCAAGCTACTCGCCGAGTCTGAAGAACAACTCGGCGAGTTCTAGTGAATCTTCAAGCTACTCGCCGAGTCTGATCATTGGACTCGGCGAGTCCTCGCCATGCAGTCAATCCGCTGCCTCCTGTATTTCGCATGATTTCGAAGTATATAGATATAGGGCTTCCTGGACTTCCACATATGCTATTACAGGGTTTTTTTTAACACTTATAACAACAATATAATCTAACTAACCCTTAATTGGGTTTCCTAAACCCTAAACTCGCATACAACGTAAAAGTTACAGATTTCGATCCGAAGATTACCTGGAAACGTGTTCCCTGTGTCTCCAAACCTCCAGTACTCGATTCCTTTGATCACCACCTTGCTCCTCCTTGTCTAACAATCTCTTCAAGCCTTATCAAGTCCTCTCTCTTGCTTCAGATGCTCACACACTCCCAGGGGATCTTCAATCGGCCAAAAGACACGACATGACGGCCATAAGATCATTATATACGGTTCAGAATCGAAACGGCTAGGGTTCAGCTGAACAGCGTCGACTCGCCGAGTCCCTTATTGGACTCGTCGAGTCCAGTCGCGCGTCTGCGACCAAGACCATGGCCCTACTCGGCGAGTCGTGCACCAACTCGCCGAGTCCCCTCCTAAATGTGCCCCAAAAATAATTTAAAGAAATACCTGAAATTCCGGGCTGTTACAACTCTCCCCCACTAGAACTAGACTTCGCCCTCGAAGTCTCTCATTCTGCGAATAACTCCGGATGTTGCTCCCGCATTTCTCTTTCCGGCTCCCAAGTCATCTCCGATCCTTTCCGATGTTGCCACTGAACTAACACCAGAGGTATTTCCTTGTTCCGTAGAACCTTGATCTTCCGATCTCTGATAGCTACTGGTCTCTCGGCGTAATTCAGACTCGCATCTACCTGGATATCTTCTAACGGAACCACTGCTGCCTCATCGGCTATACACTTCCTCAGCTGCGATACGTGGAAGGTATTGTGAATCTGATTCAGCTCCACCGGCAACTCCAACCGATAAGCTACCCGACCTACCCTTGCAATTACCCGAAATGGACCTATGAACCGGGGCCCCAATTTGCCCCTCTTCCTGAACCGAATTACCCCTTTCCAAGGAGAAACCTTTAGGAGAACGAAATCGCCGACCTGGAATTCGAGCTCGGATCGGCGTCTGTCCGCATAACTCTTCTGTCGGCTCTGGGCGGTCAGTAACCTCTGCCTCACTCGCTGAATCTGCTCGGTCGTCTGAAGTACAATCTCTGTACTGCCCATCACTCTCTGTCCCACTTATCCCCAGCAAATGGGTGTCCGACACCTCCTACCATACAACAACTCAAAAGGTGGCATACCAATGCTCGAATGATGGCTGTTGTTGTAGGAAAACTCAGCCAACGGCAGATGCGCGTCCCAGCTACCCCCGAAGTCTAACACACACGCTCTAAGCATATCTTCCAATGTCTGGATCGTCCGCTCGCTTTGACCGTCGGTCTGGGGATGGTATGCGGTACTAAAATGCAGTTTAGTACCCAACTCCTCATGGAATTTCTTCCAGAACCTGGAAGTGAAACGTACATCGCGGTCTGAAACAATCGAGGTCGGCACTCCATGCCGAGATACTATCTCTCTCACGTATAACTCTGCCAACTTCTCTGCTGATGAACTTTCGCTAATGGCAAGGAAGTGTGCACTCTTTGTTAGCCTATCCACAATCACCCAAATTGCATCGACTCCCCTGGCAGTTTTTGGCAATTTGGTGATGAAATCCATCGTGATCTGATCCCACTTCCACTCAGGAACCTCCAAGGGTTGCAACTTACCGTGCGGTCTCTGGTGCTCGGCCTTAACCCTACGGCAGGTCAAACACCTCTCAACGAACCAGGCAACGTCTCTCTTCATGCAAGGCCACCAGTACTCCTTTTTCAAGTCCAAATACATTTTCGTAGCACCGGGATGGATCGAGAATTTCGATCTGTGTGCCTCCTCCATCAAAGTAACACGCGTACCGCCCACGAATAGTACCCAGATCCGACCCTGAAATGTCAGAAGTTCCCGCCCATCCATAACGAACTCTGAAATCAACCCGACGACCCGCTCCTGTTTCTGCATCCCAGACTTCACGACCTCGGCCTGTGCCACACGAATAGCATCTACTACCGGAGTCATCACCGTCAATCTCAAACACACGTCCCGCAATGGAGTACTCTCCGTCCTACGACTCAATGCATCAGCTACCACATTAGCCTTGCCTGGGTGGTATAGGATCTCACAGTCATAATCCTTAACCACGTCTAACCATCTCCTCTGACGCATGTTTAGGTTGGGTTGATCCATCAAATACTTCAAACTCTTATGGTCCGTGTATATGGTACAACGAACCCCGTACAGGTAGTGACGCCAAATTTTGAGGGCGAACACTACTGCCCCCAACTCTAGGTCATGCGTGGGATATCTCGCTTCGTGAGGCTTCAGCTGCCTCGATGCATAGGCTATCACATGGCCCCTCTGCATCAACACTGCACCCAGTCCTGAAATCGATGCGTCGCAATATACGACAAAGTCCTCCATCCCCTCCGGGAGAGCTAATACTGGTGCTTCGCACAGTCTCTGACGAAGTGTCTCGAAGGAAGTCTGCTGCTCGGGTCCCCATGAGAATGTAACACCCTTTCGGGTCAATTTGGTAAGTGGCACTGCGATCTTGGAGAAGTCCCTAATGAACCTTCGATAGTACCCTGCCAACCCAAGGAAACTCCTGATCTCCGAAGGTGACTTTGGTGCCTCCCATCTCATCACCGCTTCCACCTTGGCCGGATCGACCAATATCCCTGCCTGATTTACAACGTGCCCCAGAAATTGAACCTCCCGTAACCAGAAGTCACATTTGGAGAATTTTGCATATAGCTTCTCCGACCTCAGTACCTCAAGGACCTCCCTCAAATGTCCCTCATGCTGCTCCCTAGACCGCGAATACACCAGAATGTCGTCGATGAATACAATCACAGACCGATCCAGCATCGGCCTGCATACCCTGTTCATGAGATCCATAAACACTGCTGGGGCATTGGTGAGCCCAAAAGGCATCACCACGAACTCGTAATGCCCATACCGCGTCCTAAAGGCTGTCTTCTGGACGTCCTCATCCCGCACTCTTACCTGATGGTACCCTGATCTCAAATCAATCTTGGAAAACCAAGATGCCCCTTGCAACTGATCGAATAGATCATCGATCCTCGGTAACGGATAGCGGTTCTTGACCGTCACCTTGTTCAGCTCCCGGTAATCGATACACATCCGGTGTGAACCATCCTTCTTCTTGACGAACAGAATCGGTGCTCCCCACGGCGAGCTACTCGGCCGAATAAACCCCTTCCCCAACAACTCTTGAAGTTGCGAGGACAATTCTTGCATCTCTGGAGGTGCAAGACGATAAGGCACCTTCGCAATAGGCGCAGCCCCTGGAACTAGATCGATACCGAACTCCACTTGTCTCGCAGGAGGTATTCCCGGCAAATCCTCGGGAAAAACATCTGGAAACTCGCGCACCACTGGAACCTCCTTCAATGTCTTCGGTCTCTCGGAACTCTCCCGCGTATCCATCACATACGCCACAAAACCGTTACCTCCCCGCTGTAGGCATTGCCTCGCCCTAGCGGCCGAACAAAAAGCTGATCCCGAACGGGTACCCTCGCCGTATACCGTAAGAACTCCCCCACTAGGGTCTCGTATAGTCACCAACTGACGCTCGCAGTCGATGACAGCGCTGAATCGGCTCAACCAGTCCATGCCTACAATGACACAGACATCACCCATCGCAATAGGAATTAGGTCAATCGGAAATGCGACCCCGAAGATCTCTAGCACACATCCCCGAAAAACCTCCGTAGCACAAATCACCCTCTCAGCCGCAATGGAAACGCTCAAAGGCCGACTTAACGGCTCACGACTAATGCCGATGTGCTGACTAAAAGCTAACGATACAAACGATCTACTCGCACCCGAATCAAATAATACTAGAGCAGGCATAGAGTTCACAAGGAAAGTACCTACACATATATTAACATAAGCATAACATTTCGACCTTTAATTAAATACATGAATGATAACATACCTGCCACAACATCGGGCGCAGCGCGGACCTCCTCCGCAGTCAGCTGAAAGGCTCTCCCGCGAGCCCTCGGGGCCTCGACCTTCACCGGTCGGGTCTCAGTAGTCCGGGTAGTAGGTGTAGCTCCCTGACGAAGTTGCGGGCACTCGGCCTTCCGATGGCCTGTCTGGTTGCAGTGAAAGCAAACCATAAACCCCCTTAGGGCAATCCCTGACAATATGTCCCTCCTTGCCACACTTGTAGCAACCACCAGCTCGACACGCCCCCTCGTGACTCTTGCCGCACTTCGCGCAAGTGCGACCCTTCGAACCTCCCATCCTCGAATCAGCGAACTTAGTCCGCTTGGCTGCCGGCTGAGACTGGGCCGGCCGTCGATCCACCTGCCGAGACTCAGCCTCCTCCCTCGCTTGAGTCTCCAACTCAATCTCGCGCTTCCTGGCGTTCGCCTGAAGCTCAGTGAAAGTACGATAGGTGGAGTTTGACACAAACTCCCGAATCTCCCTCTTCAAAACACCCAAATAGCGGCTCATTCGCGACTGCTCCGTAGATACCAGCTCGGGGCAGAACATTGCCCTCTCATGAAACTTCCGTGTGATCACTGCCACGGAATCAGTACCCTGCTTAAGGGTCAAGAACTCCTGAATCAACCGCTCCCTCTCTACCGGGGGAACGTACTCATCCCTGAACATCTCCGTAAACCTCTCCCATGTCACCGCCGTAATCTCTGCCTGAGTGAAGTTCGCTGTCACGAACTTCCACCAATCCTTCGCTCCCAGACGGAGCTGGTTCAAGGCGAACCGTACCCTCAAGTGCTCCGGGCATGAGCAAGTATAGAAGCACCCCTCGATGTCGGCGATCCACCTCATGGCTGCAATCGGATCCTGCGTCCCATCAAATTCAGGGGGTTTCGTGTTGCTGAATTCCCTGAATAGTAATGAATCACCCCCTTGCGGCCTGGCAGCAGCCACCGCTGCGGTAGCGGCAGCAACTGCAGCTTCAGAAAGTGCGGCGCACCGCTCCTCAAACTCCTCCATCAACGTGGTCTTAATAGACCCAAACATCTCCGGGATCTCAGCCCGGACCGCCGCAGCTACCTCTTCCTGAATAATCTGACGAATCTCCTCGTCACTCGCACCGCTCGAACTCGCCCCATTGCGTGTGATAACCATGATGTCTCTGAAATACAACATAAAATCATCAGAGACTCCACCAAGTACAATTGTACTCGATACGCGCCCTACCCAGTCTCCGATTTCCAGGGATTCTTATTTGAGTCTTCCACTGATCCGGTGCCTTCGATAGTACGGGCCCAATACTACCGACCACACCGTATCAGTATTCGTCCCAAATCTTCCTCCCCAAATCCCGAATAACGAGTACTCTACTTCTAGTATGCACTATTTACTTGCACGCTACCAAATATCTCATATAAGCAATCTCCCTAGACTAAGGCATCACAAAACAGGCAATTCTATTCCTATCATGTGTACCTAGTCTTCTAGCATGCATAACAATTCATAATTCAGTGCATAACATAACATCGTAAGGTATTCTGGGGATCTTTACCGTTCGGACGCTGGCTGCTCGTACACACTGTTCCACCCTTGTCTTTACCGCCTTGACCTTTATAAAATGTTGTGTCCTTATTATTTTTAAGAAAAAGTTTTTCCTCAAATCCCCGGTCTGAGTTCAGTTGCACCCAAAAGTACACCCGAATCCCTCAAACCAAGGCTCTGATACCAATTGTAACAACTCAAATTTTCAAATAAATTTTTCGTTAAAAACAAACATCATTATTCGACAAAAGGGTTTATTCCAAGTTTATTTCAAAATATAAATAATAAATCTCCAGGATCTTCAACAGTGGCAGTGTGTACGTGTCACGCCGGCGCCTTTCCACGGTCATCACTAGTACCTGAAAAACATAAACACAACTAGTAAGCATAAATGCTTAGTGAGTTCCCCAGTATACGACTTACCCACATACGCCTTCCGGCCCGGACCTTTCGGTCCACATAACATTGCCTTCCGGCCCGTAACATAATCGCCTTCCGGCCCATAACATATCGCCTTCCGGCCCGTATTAAATTGCCTTCCGGCCCATAGTATTTTGCCTTCCGGCCCATAATAGTATAAAACATAACACATGTAACATAACGCACATAACACACAAATCATACATCATACCGTTCTTTCTATCACATAAAGTCTCGCCTTCCGGCCCGTATAAGCATACATCACATAAAAGCATTTACCCCTCTAGACATAGCATGAATATAACACATACGACCTTCCGGTCTCACAGTCAAACCCTTCCGGGTAAAGTATAGTGAGAAGACTCACCTCGTAAAATGCAAGCTATAAACCCTTTGAGCTACTCGCACTCGATCCGCTAATCCGCAGGTTCCCTATAATACCACATACCTTTATTAATGATCTTATCAAACAAGACAATTGACCCTACTTAGTTACATACAGGTCAACGGTCAATCTTGACCGGACTCGTCGAGTAAAAAGGGCAACTCGGCGAGTATAGACATCCTGACACCACTCGCCGAGTCTGAAGAACGACTCGACGAGTTCCAGTAGATCTTCAAGCTACTCGCCGAGTCTGAAGAACAACTCGGCGAGTTCTAGTGAATCTTCAAGCTACTCGTCGAGTCTGATCATTGGACTCGGCGAGTCCTCGCCATGCAGTCAATCCGCTGCCTCCTGTATTTCGCATGATTTCGAAGTATATAGATATAGGGCTTCCTGGACTTCCACATATGCTATTACAGGGTTTTTTTTAACACTTATAACAACAATATAATCTAACTAACCCTTAATTGGGTTTCCTAAACCCTAAACTCGCATACAACGTAAAAGTTACAGATTTCGATCCGAAGATTACCTGGAAACGTGTTCCCTGTGTCTCCAAACCTCCAGTACTCGATTCCTTTGATCACCACCTTGCTCCTCCTTGTCTAACAATCTCTTCAAGCCTTATCAAGTCCTCTCTCTTGCTTCAGATGCTCACACACTCCCAGGGGATCTTCAATCGGCCAAAAGACACGACATGACGGCCATAAGATCATTATATACGGTTCAGAATCGAAACGGCTAGGGTTCAGCTGAACAGCGTCGACTCGCCGAGTCCCTTATTGGACTCGTCGAGTCCAGTCGCGCGTCTGCGACCAAGACCATGGCCCTACTCGGCGAGTCGTGCACCAACTCGCCGAGTCCCCTCCTAAATGTGCCCCAAAAATAATTTAAAGAAATACCTGAAATTCCGGGCTGTTACAGTGATCCTCGGTATCCCAATCACAAAACTTGGAGGGCACACTCGAGATTGAAACATGCCTTTGAAAAGTTCATTGAATCTCAAAAGAATCTAGGAATTTCTAAGAACCAATTAAAACTTCATAATTTATATTTCAGTTTTTGGTGGAAATTGGTGAATCGTCATTCACCTACCTTTCAAATATGTTATAGCTTAGATTACCGCATACCTCTTTTAAGTTATGATATATTGTGATTGGATCCTAGCCTTAATATTGCATTTGGGTGTTTTATTAAGGACTATCTTTATATCTAAACTAAACTTGTTCTCTTCTTTTTCAGATGTCTTCCAACAACACTACTTCTGGCTTAAACCCTATTGGCTCCTTTTCCTTCATGAACCTATGTGGGAGGGTCATCTTCGATGGTTCTAACTTTATGGATTGGATCCGGAACACCAGGATGGTTACTCACTACGAGGAAAAGGAATATGTCCTCGATAAGGAACTAAAGGAGATCGATGAGTCCACTGTTACTCCCCAGGAGATCGCTGACTTCCGGTCTAATGAAAGAGATGCCACCAAAGTGGCATGCATCATGATGGCCACCATGACAGCTCAACTCCAGAAGTCCTATGAGGAATACTACCCTTTTTATATGCACCAAGATATGATGGAAGGATACCATCAGAGTGCTGTTGGAATAGTGTCTAAGGCTGTAACTATATTTGGCAAGTATTTGACCCGGTTGTGCATGGTCCTTTTGGGTTGCCTTCACCATAGCTACTTGACAGGATGATTTATAATGAGAGAAGAAATATTATTAATATATTATGAGAATAATATAAGTAATAATAATATTTTTATTTGATTAATATAAGTCATAAATTAATTAGGAATTAATTTGGTGACTTAAAGAGATTAATTAAATAAAGGGGCATAAATTGTCAATTGTATGATAGTTGTATTTTGGGCTGTGATTCCTTATGAATAAGAGGGTGGACGATTTTAGGGTTTGGAAGAGCCTAGAAATCGTCCAAGGCTTATCAATAAGGATATTGGATTGCTTAGGGCCTAAGTTATCCAATTATGGTTTTAAGGGTGAAACCCTAGGAAGCTCACTAGTATATATAGACCCTTTGGGTGGAGGAAATCGGCACTCTTGTATCTCAAGAAACCCTGGCCGATTTCTCACCCTTCTCTCTCTCTCTCTTATCATCCTCTTGCTAGTTGGTGTTTGTAAGCCATTAGAGGAGTGACAATTGTGACTATAAGCTCCAAGGACAAGAAGATTAAAGCAAGCAACTCAAGGTATTCCTTTAGATCTGATTTCATATGTTATGATTTGAATGTTTACACTAGATCTATCAATCAAAGTCTTGGATACATTGCATGTTCAATTAGGGAAACCTAGATCCAAGCATTAGGGTTTGTATGTGCGCATAGGAATGTTCTTATGGCTCAAACCCATCAGTGGTATCAGAGACTTGATTGGTTTCTATTGAATTGATGCATTGGTTGCTTGATTGTTGATTGCAAAAATCGTTTTTTGTCCTTCTGCCTGATGAACTCAGCGAGTACCACAGTGAACTCGGCGAGTAGGCCTCAACTCGGCTAGTCCATTGTGGTACTCGGCGAGTTCGAGCGTCAGAAGGAGCTAGTTTCGGGATTTCTTGCTGTTTTTCTTATGGAAACTTTCCTTAATCTTCATGGGTCAATAAAATCCGATTTTAAACATATATGTGAGTATATCCTTGACCTAACAAAAGATATTTACCAATTAATTGAATAATAATTTCGTTATATGATATTAATTGATTATTTTAATTAAATTGGTGAATTGTTTTGCAAGAAACATTTAAATAAATCAAATATGGATAATTATGAGATTAAATGGTTAATTTAAATTATTTGTTATTTGATCCCTTATGTTTTGAAAAGTTTAAAACTTGTCCTCAAGTTTTGAAATTTATGGTTTGTGATTTAAAGTTTAATTTAGACAATTTAAATTTCAAACCCTAGAATTTTACAAGTTTAAAATTCAACCCTATACTAATACAATATTACAGGACTAATATATATATAATATATATATATATATATATATATATATATATATATATATATGTATAATTAAAATGCTACTCTTACCATTAGTAGGCCTCATTCACGAAGCTGGTCTATAAGGTGGGTATAAGGTTGCTGCCTATAAAATGACGCTTAATGGGTGTACACTCACACCCACCGCTTGCTTGATCGGTGGAGGGTCGTTAGCCGAACGGGTAGGATAGGGCAACCTTATCTCCTCATTAAAAGTATAATGTTAAATACAAAGTAACTACATGTTTTTCAAATTGCCAATCCTAGTTACTTTAGCAGAAGTGAATTGATGCAATCCCATGAAATTACACTTTGCACCCTTGCTAAGAAGTTAGTGGAGCGTGTGTGGTTTACCGGCACACTAATTGGTTCTAAGCAAAGGTGGCAAAGGGTGATTCATTGTTTGTCATAGTTCGGTGGAGCGTGTGTGGTTTACCGGCACATCGAATAGGTGATTGTAACAATGAAGACACCGTGTAGATTTTCATGGTTATTCACACCCACTTTGTGATCCTCGGCATCCCAGTCACAAACGAGAGGGGCATATCGAGATTTAAACATGCCATTGAAAAGTTTAATGAATCTAATCGAAACCTAGGAATTCTCAATACATTTAGAACTTAAGGTTATGTTTTCATGGTGGAGAATTAGTGAATCGTCATTCACTTACCTTCAAATTGTTTGCATGTTGGATTACAACATCCCTTTTCTAATGTGTAAATAATGTTGTTGGATCCTAGCCCTAATTTTTCATATTGGGTGATAATTAGGGATTCAATTCTAATCAAACTTTGTCCTTTCTATTTGTAGATGTCGAACGCGAACAACGCTGCTGCTAGCTCATTCACGCTAATGAGCCTTTTCCAAAAAGTGACTTTCAATGGAACGAACTTTAGCGAATGGATAAGATACATTCGCATGATTGCTCGCTACGAGGACAAGGAGTATGTCCTTGACGAGAAGCTCGAGAAGATCAATCCAGAAATCGCTACTCTGGCTGAAATGACTGCTTTTGAAACTCATGAACATGATGCAACGAAGGTTCATTGCATCATGATAGCCACAATGAACGCCGAATTCCAAAAGTCCTATGAGGACATGTATCCTTACGAGATACACCAAGACTTATTGGAGAGATACCATCAAAACGCGAGACAGGAATGTTACGAGATCTTCACTAACATGATCACCACTAAAATGGGACATGGAGATTCTCTAACTGTACACTTGCAAAAGATGAAAAGGTATGTCGATCGTCTTCGCAAGTTGAATGTCGACTTTGGGGAAGATTTGGCTATCGACATGGTACTTCATTCCTTGCCTCCGTGTTACAACCAATTTAGGATGACCTACCACATGAACAAGGAAGAGGTCACCCTAAGTAAACTCCAAGGTCTCCTAAGGGTTGCTGAGAGCAACCTCAAAGACAAGTCTGTTGCATCAACTCCCAATCCACCCGCCGCTCCTGTTTTGGTTATTAGGCAAGGAAGGGGCAAGAAGAGGAAGGCTCCGTCTAAGAGCCACCGCAAGGGAAAGTCCCGAGATGGTTTCTCTTCTAGTGGGACCAAAGTTGATCCTGCTAAGCCCAACCCTAACCCGAAGGAGGCAGAGTGCCACTATTGCCACAAAATAGGGCATTGGAAGAGAAACTGCCCGGAATATTTGCAAGCCATCAAGGATGGAAAGATCAAGCCGTCTTTCGCAGGTATTTACACAATTAAATCTAATGATTCATCTCATGATATTTCTTGGGTTCTTGATACCGGGTGTGGTTACCACATTTGTTCTGAATTGCAAGGACTAAGAAGAAATAAAGATGTGGAGCATGGAAGAATAAATCTAATCATGGGGAACAGAAGATCGTCGTCTGTGACCAAGATTGGAGTGTATTCTTTAGTGCTTATTAATGGATTAAGTTTAGATTTGAATAATTGTTGCTACTCGCCAGATATGGCAAGAAACATCATTTCATTTCATGGTTTGTTTAGACAAGGATTTAGATTTTCGTTTAATAATGAGAATGGTTCAATTTATGCTTATCTAAATGGTGTCTTATATTTTGAAGTAATACCGTGTAATGGAATTTATGAAACTATTATGATTGTAGATAACCTAGGAAATGATGTTTTATGCATGGATTCTTCCAATAGTATGGATAAAGCATGTTTGTGGCATTGTCGTCTTGGACATGTCAACAAGAAGCGCATAGCCCAACTCCAAAAGGATGGAGTGTTGGAGTCATTCGACCTTAGGGAAGATGACACGTGTGAGTCTTGTTTGCTTGGAAAGATGACCAGGTCACCCTTCACTGGTACTTGTGAGAGGGGTGAGGGTTTATTGGATCTCATACATACCGATGTATGTGGACCCTTTAGATCCACCACAAAGGATGTGAACCGCTTTTATGTGACTTTCACCGATGATTATAGTAGATATGGGTATATTTACTTAATCAAGCACAAGTCTGAAACGTTTGAAAAGTTCAAAGAAGTCAAACATGAAGTGGAGAATCAATTGGGTAGGAAAATCAAGATGCTTAGATCCGATCAAGGAGGAGAGTACCTAAGTCTTGAATTCCATGACTATCTCAAAGAATGCGGAATAGTTTCGCAATTGACGCCACCTAGGACACTGCAGTTGAATGGTGTGGCAGAAAGGCGTAATCGAACCTTGTTGGACATGGTTCGTTCTATGATGAGTCGTGCTTCACTACCTATCTCATTCTGGGGGTATGCCTTAGAGACTGCCGCCCATATCCTTAACCGAGTCCCTACAAAGAAGGTTGCCAAAACACCTCACGAGATGTGGACAAGGAAAGCTCCCTCGTTGGCACATATCAAGGTTCGGGGTTGCGAGGCTTTCGTAAGACGAGATACTCACGAAAAGCTCGAACCTCGTAGTGAGCGATGTATTTTCATCGGCTACCCGCAGAAATCCTTTGGATATCTCTTCTATAGACCGAATGACAATGTAGTCTTCGTTGCGATAAGAGGGGTTTTCCGAGAGCGAGAACTCATAAGCCAAGGAGACAGTGGGAGGCAGATCGAGCTTGAGGAGATTCAAGAATCGAGTGATGAAGGAACCTCCACCGCTGGCGCTCAACCCGAGGAGGAAATTCTGGTTGAACCAATTGATGAGTCCTTACCTCTTAGACGTTCCGAAAGAGTTAGAGTTCAACCCCAGTTTTATGGTTTTCATATTACTACCGAAGGGGACACGTATACTAGTGATGGTACACTAATAAATTTAGATGAACCTAATAGCTATAAGGAAGCCATGGCAGGCCCAGAGTCTGCAAAATGGAAAGAGGCAATGGACAGCGAGATTCAATCCGTGTATGAAAACCAAGTTTGGAATTTGGTTGATAATGTTCCCGAACGTAAGACCGTTGGGTGCAAATGGATCTTCAAGAAGAAGTCCGACGTGGATGGGAATGTACACACATATAAGGCGCGATTGGTTGCGAAGGGCTTTACTCAAACTCCCGGAGTTGACTATGATGAGACCTTCTCACCAGTTGCGAAAATAAAGTCTATTAGGGTGATGCTAGCCATTGCTGCATTTCATGATTATGAGATATGGCAGATGGATGTCAAGACCGCTTTCCTTAATGGGAAGTTGGCTGAGGATGTTTACATGGCTCAGCCAGAGGGTTTTGTCGATACGAAGCATCCTAATAGAGTGTGCAAGATTAAGAAGTCCATTTATGGGCTTAAGCAAGCGTCTCGCATATGGAATCTCTGCTTCGATGAGAAAGTCAAAGAGTTTGGATTTGTACGAAGCGAAGATGAATCATGTGTATATGTCAAAGCCAGTGGGAGTATAGTTAGCTTCCTCATTTTGTATGTCGATGACATACTACTCATAGGAAACGACGTCCCGACATTGCAGGAGGTTAAGTCCTGACTCGGGAAGTGTTTCTCTATGAAGGACCTCGAAGAGGCTTCCTATATTTTGGGAATAAGGATAGTGATAGAACGAAGTAGGAGACTAATAGGACTTAGTCAGAACACTTACTTAGATAGAGTACTAAAACGTTTTAGTATGGAAAATTCGAAGAAGGGAGAATTATCGATACAAAGTAATGCCAAGTTGAGTAAGACTCAAAGTCCGAGTACCGAAGCCGAGATAGCAGAAATGAGTCGAGTACCATACGCTTCCGCAGTTGGCTCAATCATGTGTGCTATGACTTGTACTCGTCCTGATGTAGCTTTTGCTTTGAGCATGGTCAGTAGATATCAAGGGAACCCTGGTAGAGCCCATTTGATTGCGGTCAAGAATATACTTAAGTACCTTCGGAGGACGAAGGAATGGTTTTTAGTCCTCAGGGGGAGTGATGACTTAAAGGTGCGAGGGTATAGTGACGTCAGCTTCCATCCCGACAGGGACAACTACCGTTCGCAGTCGGGTTGGGTCTTTACTCTTAATGGAGGAGCAGTAGCTTGGAAAAGTTCCAAGCAGGAAACCGTAGCTGATTCAACGTGCGAATCGGAATACATTGCAGAGAGCAAAGCGTCGAAGGAGGAAATATGGTTGAAGAACTTCATCGGTTGCCTTGACTAAGCGCATCGGCCACGACATTGGCCTTCCCCGGGCGGTAGAGGATCTCACAATCGTAATCCTTCACCACATCTAGCCACCGATTCTGTCTCATATTCAGATTTGGCTGATCCATGAGGTACCTCAAACTATGATGGTCCGTATAGATGGTACAAGGAACCCCATAGAGGTAATGATGCCAAATATTGAGGGCGAAAACAATTGCCCCCAACTCCAGGTCATGTGTCGGATAGTTCGCTTCATGAGGCTTCAGCTGCCTCGAAGCATAGGCGATGACATGCCCCCTCTGCATCAATACTGCGCCCAAACCCGAGATGGACACATCGCAATACACCATAAAATCCTCCATGCCCTCTGGTAGGGCTAAGATTGGTACATCGCACAATCTCTGTCTCAGCGTCTCAAATGTGGCCTGCTGCTCAGGTCCCCAGCGAAACACCATGACTTTCCTTGTCAACCGGGTCAAGGGCATGACTATCTTGGAGAAGTGCTGAATGAATCTCCGATAATAACCTTCCAGTTCCAGGAAGCTCCGAATCTTAGATGGAGACCTCGGAACCTCCCATCTCATCACGACCTCCACTTTGGCCGGGTCGACCGAAATCCCGTTCTGGTTGACAAGGTGCCCAAGAAATCGCACCTCGCGCAACTAGAGCTCACACTTGGAGAACTTGGCATACAAGCTCTCCATCCTCAGAGTATCCAACACCTCTCACAAGTGCTCGTGATGCTACTCCTGCATCTTGGAATAAACCAAGATGTCATCGATGAAAACTTTCACAAACTGATCCAACATCGGTCTGCACACTCGGTTCATGAGATCCATGAACACGACAGGAGCATTGGTGAGCCCGGAAGTCATCACCACGAACTCATAATGACCATATCACGTCTAAAAAGCAGTCTTCTGTACATCCTCCTCTTTGACAATCATTTAATGATAACCTGAACATAGATTAATCTTAGAGAACCAAGATGCTCCCTGAAGCTGATCAAAGAGATCATCAATCCTCGGGAGTGGGTAACGGTTCTTCACTGTTACCTTATTCAGCTCCCGGTAGTCTATGCACATCCGATGCGACCCGTCATTCTTCTTCATAAACAGAATTGGGGCTCCCCAGGGTGAACTACTCAGCCTGATGAATCCGTTGTCTAACAGCTCATGCAGTTGTGTAGACAACTCCTGCATCTCAGGAGGAGCCAACCGATATGGTGCCTTGGCTATCGGAGCTGCACCAGGGACTACGTCGATCCTGAACTCTACCTACCTATCCGGAGGTATCCCAGGTAGCTCCTCTGGAAATACATCCGCATACTCTCGTACCACCGGCACGTCACTCACCGTCGCCTCACCCGTCTCCTGGGTATCCAAGATATACATGACATACCCTTGCGCACCCCTGCTGGAGATAGCGCCTAGCTCTCGTTGTTGAACATAATGTTGGCCCACGTTGTGGCCTCACGCCCTGAATCACCCACTCTCCCCCACTTGGGGTCCTGACCCGGACCAACTGATGCGCGCAGTCGATCTCTGCCCCATTGGGGCTCAACCAATCCATGCCTATAATAACCTTTTCCCCCTCAATGGTATGGGAACCAAGTCTACCAAATAGCGCTCCTCGAACAACCTCAAAATACAATCCCTAAAAACCTATGATGCTCGTACTGATCGGTCGTCCGCAATCTTGACCTCTAGAGGGCAATCTAACATGCCCGAAGACTCAGAGAACCTCTTGTTAAGAGCAAAAGAGTCAAATGATCGGGTAGCACCCGAATCAAACAACACCTGAACTGGGATGTCGTTCACATGGAACGATCCTAAACAAAACATATAACATAACACATCAATATCACAAGCGACATATAGCAAAAGTTAGAGAGAATAAACCATACCCGTCACCACATCAGGTGCGACACGTGCCTCCTCGGTTGTCAACTGAAAAGCTCAGTTCCTCACCATTGGACCCTCTGACTTGAACTTCCGGCCATCCGTAACCCGTGTAGTCGTTGGAGTTGGCGCCACCACTGGCGCTGCTGCTACTGCTGTCAACCTGCGACAGTCGGCCCTTTTATGGCCCCTCTGATTGCAATGGAAGCAAATCAGGTCTGATGTCTGAACATTAAGGGCAGGGGTAGTACAATCCCTGCCAAAGTGCCCCGTCTTTCTGCACTTGTAGCATCCCGATAATCTCACTCTACAAGCTCCCTCATGCGGCCTGCCGTATTTCCTGCAGCGGCTCTGGCCCGGCTGGCCCTTTGACCTAGTGTCAGATCACATGGGTTTCTTCCCCGAAACCCTAGTAACCTGCTCCACCTCTACCTTTCTCTTCCTTAGGTGCTCCAAATCAATCTCTATCTCCCTCACCCTGGCAATCATGGACTCCAGGGTCGGGCAGGCTGAGTAGCTAACATGCTCTTGAATGTCAGCCCTCAACATGTCATGATAGCGGGTCTTCCGTATCTCCTCATCCCCTACATACTGAGGTACCAACAAATCCCTCTCATGAAACTTGGCGGTGATATCCATCACTGTCTCCGTAGTTTGTCTTATATCAAGAAACTCCCTGGCCAGCTGCTGAAGCTCTACAGCTGGCGCAAACTCAACCCTGAACCTGGTCACAAAGTCTGACCAAGTCATGGCCTCAATGGTTGGGGCTCCCAGTGAGTCACCAAACGACTCCCACCAATCCCTAACTCTATCTCTCAAACAACCTAAAGCAAAGTGGGCCATCGACCCTTCCAGGCAGAAGCTCGTCATGTAACATCCTAAGATTCAGGTACAACTATTCAATCCTCCTTCTTTTCTCTTGTTGTCAAGTTTAGCCATTTTGAGGAATTATGTGGCAAATGAGTACGCTGGGCGTACTCATGCGCTTATTTTGGACGCGGAGTCGCCAAGGTACGCTGGGCGTACCCAGAGTTACGTCGGGAGTACCCGGCCCAGGTGCAAAAACCCTAATCTGTCTTGTGCACTATTTAAAGGGTGCTAAGGCTCATTTCTCAGACTCCATATCAGTGAGTGAAACCCTAAGAGAGAGCCTCCCATCGTCCTTAGTGTGTGTGAGTGTTGTTGGAGCTAATTGTGCATTGGTGACTTAGCGAAGAAGAAGGAAAGGAGCTCTTGGAAGCTAAAGCTTGAAGAGCCAATTTGGATCTGAGATCTACAGAGAAAGGGGCTACACTTAGAGGTATAAAGTTCAAAACTTTCCTCTTCTTTTGGCTTTTGTTGCATGTGCCATTTCTAGGGTTAAAAACCCCAAAGGTGGAGACTTTATGAGTGTAAGGTGCTCCATGGTCCGAGATTTGTCCCTTTTCAGTGGTATTAGTGGTTTAGATCCATAAAGTTTCCATCTTGGTTGTTAGTTTGAGGTCATGCTTGAGTAATAAGCCTTCTAGAGTTAGAGAATGGAATATTTTGGGAGTTGGTGACTTGTTCAGCCATGCAAAGGCTTAAAGTCATCAACTTTATGGATTAAGAGGCTTATATGTGGTCAGATCTAGAAGTTGGATGTGGGTCTTAACTGTTTTAGACCTCAAGAGCTAAGGGGCTGAAGCAGGGGAGTACGCCGGGCGTAATCCCAGTACGCGCCGCGTACTGGGTGGCGTTCCCCGATTCTGAGAGGCAGCCGGGTACGCTTAGCGTACACATCTGGTACGCGCAGCGTAACCCGGAAAGTTGACTTTTGGTTGACTTTTAGGGTGTGGTCTATTGTGGGGCCTTTTGAGTTATGAGAGGGGTAAAATGGTCTTTTACCCTTCTGAGAGTGTCATAATAGGACATAGTCTAGCCTTTGAGAGTTATATTAAATAGGATATTTATTTCATATGATTAGGCGGAGGCTAGGCCAGCGTTTACCGATTCAGAGATTTACCGAGATACCAGAGGTGAGTCTTTTCACTATACTTTACCTAGAGTGGTAACAGGGTCATGTGACAGTGTATTTTAGAGCTATGTGCCAGTGTATTTGCATGCTATTTATGTGTTATAACTGTTGTGATATGTGATATGCATGATTCAGAGTTTACAGAGCTAGGACCAGTGGGTCCATAGAGTTAGGACCTTTGGGTCCACAGAGTTAGAGCCAGAGTGCCCACAGAGAGTTGGGACTAGAGGGACCCACTGAGACACATTGACCAGAGGGTCAAACAGAGTTATAGCCTCGAGTGGCTAAAATGTGTTAGAGTGGTATTTTGGGGAACTCACTAAGCTTTATGCTTACAGTGTTACGTGTTATGTGTTTCAGGTACCAGTGATGACGGCGGGAAGGCGCCGACATGATTCGTACACACACATGGGATTTTATGTATTTCGATATTGGGGAATGTTTTGTGAAACAAGGATATGATACAATGACATTTTATTAATAAATGTGTTTGGGAAATGTGTTTTGAAAATGCGAAAAATTGTTTTAATTTTTACGGTGTTACACGTCAACTGCGCAGACTCGATGTCTACGATCCATCTCCTGGTAGCAATGAGGTCCTTCACCTCGTGAAAGTCTAGCGCACCACTCCTCCTGAAGTTCTTGAAGGAAAGTGTGCGCGTACCCGACTGGCTGGACGCCAAGTCGCTCCTGAATGTCCAGAGGTGATCCTCCATCAGCTCAATAATCCCATCCTTGATCGACCCGAAAATGACCGGGGTCGCCTAAAGGATACCTCTCGTGATCTCAAACGCGATAAACTCGCGTAGCCCGTCATCAACCTGCTCGGTTGCTGTACCCGAGCCTGATATTAGGGTTTTATCCAGACAGGTCCTACTTGTCGAGTCGGTCCCCCGACTCGTCGAGTAGGTCAATAAACTTCCTGGTTAAAATCGAGTCTACTTGACAAGTTGGGTCTCCAACTCGCCGATTCCCAGAGCAAAACATGAAATTATTTGAATTTAAATACGTACCAGGAACCGGGTGTTACACATTGGTGCCTTCGACCCACTTCTACTGGAAGGTAACTCACCTCGATAACTGGGAATAACTGTAAAAACTCCTGCTCTGAAATTAACCCCTCTCAGACTCCTACACATAAACATTTCCTTTAATTATCCTTCCGTCCTCATGACCCTTTATGGGTCAACTTTGGTCAAAGTCAAAGTCAACGTCAACATACTAGTTGACTCAAATCGCTGAGTTGGTCCATCAACTCGTCGAGTTCCATGAACCATAAATTCTAAAATCGCGATCCAACTCATCGAGTTCCTCCCTATAATAGAGTCGGGACATTTCAACCCAACTCGTCGAGTTACTCATTGAACTCGCCGAGTTCTTCAGTCTTCAAAACCCAAAAACCATGGCCAACTCGCTGAGTCATCTCCTAGACTCGTCGAGTTTGCTCAGTAACAGAAAAGGTCGGGGGACCATGATCCAACTCGCCAAGTTGGATGAACAACTCGTCAAGTTCTCTTAGTCTAAATCCATTCAGTCACTTCCAATTGCGTTCAATGCTTCCAAACCATAGATCTGGTCCCCTAGGGCTGATATATCACGTAAAGTTCATATCTTTACTTGCATGCATGGACTACTTTGCTCAAAAGGCCAAAAGAATGGTCCATAAGTTGCATGGGACCTTCATGGCCATAAAATTGGCCCCATTATGCCATGAAGCCCCCTAAAGACTAGCATTCTTGGACCAAAGCATGGATATATCACTCTAAAACTAGACCTAAACATTGAATGGACAAGATATGAGCTTTATATCTCCAATAAACTAGAAATGGAGCTCAACTTATGGATCTACTCTTCTCCTTCACGTCCTTGCTCCTTCTTCAAAAATTGTATTCTTCAATTGCACAAAGAATGCACAAAATGGATCAAAACACTCAAAAATGAATTAGGGTTTCGTGGCTAGGGTTTGGGATGATGGAGGATGCAAATGAGGCCATTCTTTGGAGGTTAAGGTGTTTAAATAGGGTGCTAAACCTTGAAAATTAGGGTTTCACTCTGGCAACCCTACTCGTCAAGTTAAGGCTCTCAACTCTTTGAGTAGACTTTAAGTTCCGTATCCAAATTCCATTCCTACTCGGCGAGTTTGGGACTTCCAACTTGTTGAGTTCATTTACAAAAATGAATAATTCTAATTTAAATTACATACTAGGAACCGGGCGTTACACAAAATACATATCAAAATTTATTTGTATGATGCTCAAAGATTGTAACATATGTAGAATAATTGTATAGTCTAGCTTGACAAAGTTTCTAACTAGAATACTTGAAAGCTTATATATTAGATTCTAAACACAAATTATTGTTTGGTGGCTATCTTTTTGTTTGATTTTTTAGGACAATCTAAAATGTTAAGTCTACCTTAGATTGTTCTTTATTTGCTACAGTCTACGAGCACCATGTAAATAAATTATATTATGCATTTTGCCAACAAAAATTTGGATAAAATACACTTCTCTTTGTTTCGAACAATATTTCTTTTATATTTTAATATTGAAAATTATTAAGAACACTATAAACAACAACAAAAATAACATGGAAATTATCAGTCAAAACAAAATATGGTTCAACTGGAAACAAAGATTGAGTTTCAATGGAATATAATGACAATGTTATTAATCAAATCCCTTCTAATATCGAAAATATTTAATTTTAACAAAAAAACATGAAAGTTGAATTTAAATTTTTAAAAAAATGTCAAATATGAGAGTTTTTTTTCATAAAAAAATAGTTGTGTTATATATATATATATATATATATATATATATATATATATATATATATATATATATATATATATATATATATATATATATATATATATATATATATAAAGTAAGCGTTTTTTTAGAAAAAAAATGTCTAAAATCGGAAGATTACCAAGCGAATTAAAAAAAAATACAAGGTTTTAAAAAAATAGATTCATGTTTAATTAAAATTTACATTTCGATATCAATTAATTATATACCTTGTAAAACTATTAGAAATTAGGGATGAGCGTTTAGACCGAATACCCAAACCGAAAACCGAACCGAATTATGACCGAATAAGCTATATGGTTCGGTTCTCGGATATGTATTTTATGCTTATTCGGTTCTTGGGTATTTCGGTACGGGTTACTCGAATAACTGTTTAATTGTTCTAAAGAACTAGACCTTTATAAGCTATCCATTTTTTTTAAAAATTTCAGCATGTTTGTTGAATTTTATGGCAATTTTGAAATGTCATAACGTCTACGTTATTTGCCCGATTTGCTTGATTTTTTTTTCAATTTGTACTTCACAATTTAACACACTGTTTACACAATTTGTATGCTATTTATGGTTATATATTCAATGAGATACAAACCCCTAAACAGGGGGTATTGAAGCTGAATTTTCTGTTTCAACATGTTTGCAAAATTTTATGGCTACTTTGAACTGTCATAGCATTTTCGTTATTTGTTCGATTTGCTCGATTTTTTTCCAGCTTGTTGTTTAAAATTTAAACTATTGTTTACAAAGTTTACATGTATTTTTATAGTTGTATATGCAACAAGATACATGCTCCTAAACAGGGGGGATTAAAGTTGTTTTTTTTTTTTTTTTTAAACTTAACATTTACATTTCTAATACCTTAAATAATTACAATAACAACCCCCTAAGTTTTAAAAAAAGTACTAGACAATACGGCTTATTCGGTTATTTTTATAGTTGTATGTTATACGGGTTTGATAAAACAAAAAATTAAATATAAAAATTTAAAAAAAAATTATTTAAATTTAAAGTTTTAGATTTGAAATTTAAAATTTAAAATTTGAATTTAAAAAGGAACATATTAAATATTATATGAGTAGTAATATTGTAATTTATTTGTTATTTTCAATTAAGGTAATAATTAATTGAGGTGTAAATATGATGTGTTAATTAAGAAAATATAAAAAATAAGAAAATGACAAATGGAAAAAATATTTAATCAAAAATACCAAAAAATGACATGTGTCCAAGTTAATGAGGGAATGACATGTGGCAAAATGATTTTCATTTATTAGGTAGGATAATGATATTCGGTTTATTTGGGTAATAATAAAATCAGACCGATTAATATCTGAATCAAACCGAACCCGTATTGGTTTAATCAGTCCGGTTTTCGGTTCCTCCAATTAGTCATATTCGGGTCTAGTCCGGTTCTGACGTGAATAACATCCGTATTTGAAATGACATCATTTTGAATAGTATTTATATAAAGATAGAAGAAAAACCTTTTACATTTATAGATGGTAACTTATATAGAAGTGATACATACTTGAAACATTTTTAGTTCATAAACAATAATTCCATAGTCATAATTTTTAGGGTGTACACTTTCAAAAGTAATTATTTGAGTCGAAATATACTTTAATTGTCGCCGAGACAATGTTAACAAACAAAAAACATATAAACCTTATAGTGTTGCAAAAATAAAATAAAAAACATGGACCAAAAATCTTAGAGAAAATGACTTACCAGGGTAATTATCTTTATTGGTTTGTTTACATTTAGAAAAACTTCTTTATTTTTATACATATTTGACTATTTAATTATCTTTGTTGGTTTGTTTACATTTAGAAAAACTTCTTTATTTTTATACCTATTTGACCATTTAACTTGTTATATGTTTACACATTTGAGCATTTAAAATGTTAGAGAAAATGACTTACCAGGTAATTATCTTTGTGGTTTTGTTCATATTTAGACAACTTCTTTATTTCTGTACACATTTAGCCATTTAATTTGCTATATGTGTTCACATATTACCATTAGGGTTGTTCACTATTTGGATAAAACTGAATTGTCCAATTGGACAATTTAGATTAGACTATTTGGTTCGGATATTCAAAATTTTGGATTATTTTTCAACAAAACCAAATTATTATTTTGGATTTCGTATTGGTTTTGGTTTATAAAATAAGAACCGAATTGTCCAAAATAACCAAATAAATATTTATTATTTATTTATTTTTAATATATATATATATATATATATATATATATATATATATATATATATATATATATATATAGTTATTTATTAATTTTGTAATGTTTTCTTTCAAATAGGTTCAAAACATTTCACCCGATAAAAAAAATAAATATGTATTTTCTCTCAAAAGTTCTCTATCTATCACATATTTAACTATAATATACTTTCTTAGTAGTTGTTTACATGTTTATAAATTTCAAAATCACAACTAAATAATTTGTTTTCACTTATTGTATAAAATTGGGTAATATTATAATTATACGTCGTTTTAAAGTGTTTCGGTTTTTAAAAACCGAATTATAAAAACCGATCCAACGGAATTGTAATTGGATCGGATTGGTTCGGATTTGAATTTAATTTGGACTATTCGGATTCATGTTTTGAAAACCGAAATCAATTTGGATTCATTTGATTGGATTGGATCAAACCGATCCATCCAAACGAACACCCCTAATTACCATTGTCACCGGTTATAACATGTGAAAATGATAATATGTGAACACATTAACAAGTTAAATGATTAAATGTATATAATTTTTTTTTCGGCCTAAATATGAGCAAGACGAAAACTTAATTACTCTGGTAAGTCATTTTTCACACTTTTAATAGCGATTTTATTTTTCATATTTGTTTGTATTATTTTTTTCAAACGATATTTTTAAAATATCCATAATTTCCTAAATATTGATCAATTCTAAACTTTAATTTTTAATTAATAAATATGTTTTTTTTTGTGAAATATTTTATATGGCCTTTTATAAAAAAAATTCTTTTGTTTTTAAGCATATACAATATTTTAAAGTAAATAGTATCTAACAATAAAATTAAATATCTATCAATAAATATTGAGGGTCTTTTAGAAAAATAAAAAGAAAATACTACGTAGCAAATAAAAAACAAAAAAAAAATATAGATAATGTAAATTTTTTCAAAATTATTACAACTTTTTAATACTTTTTAATTAGAAGTTTATGAACTTTTAATTTTTTAATACAACATTTTAACTAGTATTTAACGAAAGTATTTAAAATGTTATAAAAAAAATAATAAAGTGTCCTACAAAATCTGTGAAACACTTTAAAAATGTTGTAAAATAAAAAATTAGAAATAACTGTATGAAAGTTATAAAAAACTGAATGAAAATGGGAAAAAAAGTTAAAAACTTATGAAAAATTTAAAGCATTTATCAAATATTTGGTTTAAAAACACTTGTATTAAAATTATATGAAAATACAAAAAAAGTTAAAATAATATTTATAAACAAAGTTTAAAACATTGTATTAGAAAAACCTATAGGAAAAAATATATCATAAAAATATTGCAAGAAATTATAAAAATTCTTAAGAAATTTGTAAAATAAAATTATTCATATTTAGACAATTTTTTTATACACATTTGACTATTTAACTTGTTAAATGTGTTCATATATTACCTAAACATGAAGTTGCTTAAACAAAAACAAGACGAAAAAATAATTATCCTCGCACCGTCATTTTCTTATCATGTTACAACAAAAAATTACAAATCCTTAACATGTATATATTTTTTAAAATTAAAGTTACATGGCACAAGCTAGAACGTCCTGGCTATTTTTTTTAGTAGACAACATATTTTTTGTGTGGTTCAATGGTTCTCAATTTGGCTTTTGGCCCAAAACCGAAATTGAATTAGTAGTTTTGAAATTGACATTATATATTCTATTAACCTAAAATAGACTTAATTTAATTAATAATTCGTTTTTGGGACCTAATTCGTCTAATAGAGGACCACACTTGTTTAATAGGCATATTTATTTTATTTTTTATTTTTTGTATTTCTCGTTTGGATTTGGTATCATGTCCGGTTTTCCTTAAGGAACACTGGAACAGCACTATGGTCTGTGCATGCCCCACTTTTGTGTAATTTAACCGCCGGCTTGATTGCATATTGCCACTCTCTGTTGGTCTTGATAACAGCTTGTCATCTCAAGTATAACTCCTTATAATATTGTCCATACCCAGGGCTCCAAAACGATTAATTTTACATTTTGAAGTGCAGTTTGTGAATTATATAATTTCATTATAGGAATAAAAATCCCGATCTAGGAAATTAAACTTTGTGAAAGTTTTTGATTCCCAATGAGGCAAGGACAAAATAATGCAAATGCTTAGGGAACCCTCCATCCACATGCAATGTATCTTATTAATTCTTATTAATTGGGTCCCTCTCTAACTTAGTTTAAATTTATCAAATCACTATCATTTGTAGAAAAATTGGTATTTGGATTTATCAAATCACTATCATTTACAGAAAAATTAGTATTTGGACTTGATATGGAGTACTTCAAATTTATCGAATCACTATCATTTATAGAAAAAATAGTATTTGGAAATGGTATCGAGAAAATGTTTTCTTTTGAGAAACATCTATGTTACCTCCTTTGAGAAGCATCTTCCCAGATAATTTTGGGTGTTTATGCTGTTGCCACTATCCATGAAGCTCTGTGTAGGTTCTGTAGATACTGAATTAATAATATGAGAAGAAAATGAATAAAAAAAGTCCGAATTATAGAACTTGGTTAAGGGGACAACGACAAATGAGTCAAATATATCTTAAAAGCAAATTCACTATCCAATCAACAAAAAAGTTAATCTAATAACAGTTAATACAAAAATAAAAAATTGCATCAAGCTTGTTAACCATAATTGGAAATTTTATAGTAATCACCTTTAGTGATGATTGTACCGATGAACAAAGAGATAACATCTTCAACACCAAATGAAAATCCTGCATTCACATCACATTCAAATCAGTTAAATATCTAAAAGAGGTTTAAGCATAATGACCAAATGAACGTTATGCTCCAGAAAAAAAAAATCAATACAGGAAAGATAAGAACAATTGCTTACCTTCAAATCGGAATCGAGAGTGAAAGAAAGATAGAACCATTGCTTACCTTCAAATTTGTATTGAGAGAGAAAAATAGGGAAGAGAGAAGAATGAGAGTAGTGGTGGTGGTGGTGGTTGCGTTAACTGCCGATGAAGGTGGTGGTAGCGACTTCGATTAGGCTTTGATTCACGATGGTGTTGAGAAATTTTGCCAAAAATCTTCCAATGGATGCCAATGTTTAAACAAAATAAAAACACAATGCGATAAATAGACAAAGATAAAGAAATTTCAAAATAAAAACAATAAAATACCTCTATCCTAAAATCATGAAAGTTTATATTCAAGAATCAAATTGAAGAGATGATGTGTGCCTTCTTGGGAGCGAGTTGCCCGTCTAGTTAAGTGGTCCAAGCAGATATTTTGTATGTGTTTCTCCCGAAATCACGATATGATCAGTTTTGATTTAAAAAAATGAATCGCCCACTCTTCGTGGAGCAGAGATGGGATCGAAAGTAAAAAAACACGATTCCATATATTCGATCATTCTCCATTTTAACTCTCATAAAAGCCATAATCTTCTGGTTGAATGTGTACGATTTTGAAGCTGGATTTTGAACTACAAAATCTTGATTGAGTGGAGCAGGCAACAAAAAGATGGTTGGGGTATAGAGGGATAATCGAGTTGATGGTTGTGTATGTATGTAGTGGTGAACAGTGGTGGTTGTTGAGGGGGAGCAGCAAACAACGACGTAGTAGGAGGCCAAAGGTCAGGTTTTTTTTCAAGAGGATGCAATTACCGGTGGTAGAGGTCGACGGCTAGGGTTTCTAGAGAGACCCATGCCAGATCAATGTGATGAGGGAGTGACGGGGAGCTTCTGTTCGAATGTGTCTATATATGAATAGTAAACGAATCTGCTGAGATATGGGGAAATGTTGAGAGAAGATAAGCCAGGTCAAAACTCAAAACAATAATGCCTTCATAATAAGGGCGATAAGAGCTTTTTTGACTTTTCTAAATGTTGACCCGATATGATATGCTTTCTCTGGATTGCAAAAAGTTGTTGTATATGATGCTTTAAAGGTTATAACTCTTAAGATTCAGTATTTGAGGCTAAATACTTGTTAAGGTGTGTGTGTGTGCGTGTGTATATATATATATATATATATATATATATATATATATATATATATATATATATATATATATATATATATATATATATATATTGAAAGGCAAAAGTATGAAATTCCAGTAAAATTAAAAAAATAACAAGGATTAGGGATAAAATAATAAACTTCTAGATAATGATCATATGATTAGCTAGTTTAGACCATCTCCAATCTACTTTCATTTTTCCCCCAAAAATGGAATAAAAAAATAGGATAAATAGTGTTTCATCTCCAACCTTACTTCATTTTTACTCCCAAAAAATATATTATGTTCTTCTAATTTATGTAAATTGTCAAATACACCCCTTCTATTAATTTGGTTTTAACAAATATATAATCTATATTTTTTTTCATTACAATAATATTAAATAAATAAGATTATATACATATAATACGTAATTATAAGCTTTTGTAAAATACGTTTTTATGTTTTAAAATTTTAATATGAATTTGATAAACAAAAAAAATTATATTTATAATTAATTAATATAATTCAATATATAATACAATATTATAATAGCATCTCCAATGGTGAGTTTTTTTTATAGCTTATTACTATTTGCTTAAATGGTCAAAATAATTAAACACCATTGGAGTGTATGATTTATTTGCTTATTTTTTTTTTTACTTTTTTTTTTGAACCGCTTATTTTTTTTACTACTTAATATATATTGAGTGGTCAATTTGCTTAAGTGGTCAAAATAATTAAACACCATTGGAGTGTATGACTTATTTGCTTTTTTTTTTTTTTACTTTTTTTTTATTATTTTTTTTGAACTGCTTATTTTTTTACTACTTAATATATATTGAATGATCAAGATAGTTTACAGTTTTGAACAATCAACCACTTTCTCTTTAAAACTATTTCATTTTCTACCTTTGATTTACTTGTTATTTATCTAAAATTTACAGATAAACAAATATACAATAGATAAATATAAATTATCGTAATAAGTAAATTGTTTGTACATAAATGAATGTTTATATTAAAATATGACGTGTTTAAAAAACGATTAGTTAAACGAAGGGGGTTTTATATAATATTTTAGATAGATAAGGATAAAATAGTTAAATTAAAAAAAAAAGTCATAAAAAAATTTAACTATTGGAGAAACAATTTAATTAGAGGTCAATAAAAATAAAGTAGTGAAGTGACAATATTTTTAACCTATGATATAGGTTTATCATTGGAGATGCTCTAAGTATTAAATATTACATTTAAATAATAATTAGTAGATAAAAAGAGCAGAAATATATAAATACATAAAACGAGGAATTAAAACCGACAACTCAAAATTCATTCTCATCTTGGGGGAAATAAATAGTATAACACCAGCCCGGATCACCAGCTAAGACCCCTAAATGATCGCTCAGTGATAAAGGAGGTAGGGGTGCAGAGACAGCCAGGAGGTTTGCCTAGAAGCAGCTACCCTTGAAAGAGTGCGTAATAGCTCACTGATCGAGCGCTCTTGCGCCGAAGATGAACGGGGCTAAGCGATCTGCCGAAGCTGTGGGATGTAAAAATACATCGGTAGGGGAGCGTTCTGCCTTAGAGTGAAGCACCCGCGCGAGCGAAAGTGGACGAAGCGGAAGTGAGAATGTCGGCTTGAGTAACGCAAACATTGGTGAGAATCCAATGCCCCGAAAACCCCGAATCCAATGAATAGTATAACACCAAATATAGTGTTATACTATTCATTTCCCCCAAAATGGGGGAATAAATGGGGTATGATCATAGAGGAATGGTGGAAGAAATGAAAAAAAGTAACGAAGAATGAGAGTGAGTTGGAAATACTCTTAATAGCCAGTTTAGTGTATTGTACAGTTGTACTTCCTTTGTTGTAAGGTTGTACCTCTTAAATCTTTGAGGAACTTTTGTCCTTAAGATCTAAATTTTTATAATATAAATTCTTCTTTCGGATTTTGACTTTTGATTCAATAGTCAACACGAATCAAATCGAGAACATGAAAAAGTAGATTTGAAGTCATGGATGTAAAAAAAAAAAAAAAAAAGATGTTAGAGATAAAGCCAATCATCAAGAAATGAACATGAACATCAAACACATTTACCAAAAGTTAATCATTTGAACATCCAAACGGTTCTATTGCTTCTATGAACAAAACTTCTTGAAACCATTAAACCCTAATTATCTTCTTGATACCATTAAACCCTAATCATCAGTTCTTGATTCATCCAATGCAACTCATGCATGACATTAGAAGGTAATTCGTGAATTCTGTTCAAATTTGACAGAGGGATTATACGCATTCTAAGCTCTAACGAGCCAAAGATGAAGATCCAACTTCGTTCGCTTTTGTCGATGAAGCTTCCATACCACCATGATCATTTTCTAATCCCCAAATCAGATTTGACAATTGAAAGATTTTAATGTCAACAGGATCCATCGCACCTTCAACATCTTCACCATTCAGTTTCTTCCCTATTTTCTTAAAGAATCTAAAATTCAATTCATCGATCTTTTTACCCACTTCAAATTCATCCGCATAAGCCTCAACGCGTCCTTGAATCCATTGCAGATAGAATTTTATCAGGTTGTCCAGGTCAGCATCTGGGTACGTTTGAGTTTTATGGTAAAAGTCAAGAACGTCCTTCAGAAGATTAACCTCTTCTTTCCGACGTGGGCTGGAGACAGTGTTGATTGCAGTTTGATCGTCGACTTCTTTTCCGGTGGATGATTCAGTTTGACGGCGTTTGCTTGGCATAGAAAGGCGGGTAGCCAGTTGGCCGTGGGTGAGTCTCTTCTTTCTGTTGACGTTTGAAGCATGTGGATGCAGTTCCGGTGGGTTGTTTCCGACGGGTGGTGTAGATTGTCCGGCAGAACTACAAGAACCAGGAGGGTGTGTGTGTTGTGAGTTTGAAGATGCCATGGCGGAACCTTGATGGGTTTCAATTTGTTAAGAATTATTTTCAAAGAAATGCTGGATTAATGGATTTTGAATTGGGTTTTCAGTGAGCCGAGAAGAAGAAAATGATGAACGAATTTCAAGATGGTATGTGTATAAGAACGTCCAAGATGGACTTCGGTCACGAACTTGAAATAACTCTAAATTTGTTTCTTTGACTGCTTCAATTTATAAAATTATTCTATTTCCCTTTAAAACTATACATATTCCTTTCAAAAAAAATGTTGGAATATTTTAAAATGAACAAAACTAAGATAAATTGTACATTAGAATTGTAACATTTATTTGTATAGAAATGTTCGACAAAATTTGCTTGTAACTTTTAAATGTGTAAAATTATATAAAATCAAAAACTAAAAGCTTCAAAAACTACTTGAAATAACTTTTAGATTATGAGTTTTTTTAAAAAGAAAAAATCAAAAGTTGATACCAACATACTCTTAAACGAAGTTTGTTCATAAAAGATAGAAGTAAAAAACTCCCATAAGCTCGGTGTCAAACACATCATTAAAGTAACCGATATGGTTATAACTCAATTGACGATTTAGAGGATGTTTTCGAAAATTTAGAGAACCTGTTTTTTTTAAGCTGGATTTTTAACTTGAGAACAAAAAACATTTTTATTTTTTGCAATTAATGCCTGTTTATGATTGTTTTTGTCACTGAAAAGACCGTATTACTCAACATGAGCGACTCAAACGCCTCTTGATCTATTCATCGTGTAACGTCCCAAAGATAATAACATAAAATTTTCATTTATAAATTAATAAATCGTAATACATATCATTTCCATAAGACCATGGCTGTCAAGATTTAGTAAAACATCATCGAATCAGAGTAAATCACAAAATGCGGAACGTGTGGCGTGTGCCTTGCAACCGTCCCGAGCTCTTCCATTGAAAACTGAAGTACCTGAAACATAAACTGAAAACCGTAAGCACGAAGCTTAGTGAGTTCCCCAAGATACCACATACCGCACATACATATAATGGGCCTCGCCCAAATGAGATACGAGCCCCACCCACACTTGAATAATAATGAGATACGGACCCCACACATACTCGCATGTCGGGGCCTGCCCACCGAGACACGGATCCCACCCACACTCGCATATCGGGCCCTGCCCAATGAGATATAGACCACGCCCACACTTACATGACCATATAATCATATAAACATTCAAACACATGCAAAAATCACAAAGATAATAACATACTGTACAATCATCGGGTCCCGCCCACATACAGATCAAATATGCATAACATGATACTAGCATACTGAATACCCATTGGGCCCCACCCAGTAAACATACAAAACACACACACACACACACACACACACACACACACATATATATATATATATATATATATATATATATATATATATATATATATATGCAAGAGTCACATAGATATCTGACACTCTACATAGCAACCCTGGGCCGACATTGGTGCCTTCGACTCGCTAGACTTAGTGAGGAAACTCACCTCACACTGCTTGCGGATAAATCTCTGGCTGCTGGCTGACAGATGCCCGAACTGTAAACATCAAAACAAAACCCAATTAATAACTAGATTCTAATACATAACCATAAATCCATACTTAGGGTAAAAAGACCATTTTACCACTAACCTAGCTTGGTCCAAGCCTAAGGCCCAAACTCACACTCCGGAGGACCAAAAGCCAAATAACCAACCAAGGCCAATTATGGCCCCTTTTCTAAATTAATCCCAAACCCCCTTACATGGGCCTTCCCTAAAGCCTATCCAAATATCCTTGTTCATACACTTGTTCTCAAATGACCCATCAAGAACCCAAACACCTAAGCCCAAAAGAAAGGCCCAACTCGAAGCCCAAACACAGTTAGGGTTTTCATATGAAATGACGAGGGTTAAGTAAGAACACTTAACCCATTAAGGACTTAATCCATTAAGTCCATCACTCTACCAGGTCAATCATACAATGTGGTCGGGCATAATTCATAACTTCAATCCAACGATCCAAAACGCGGGTCCCGACAAGTCCTAAACTAAAGTCTCTAAGATTAGGGTTTTCTAAACCTTAATTAGGGTTTCCAACCCAAGCACATGCTAACTAGGCCCAAGGTTACATTTTTAGGTTAATTAGAGCTTCACTAGGTCGGGCACCACCCACTTGTGGCTCACGATGGTGGTGGGTTTCTTATTTTTGACTAAGAAATGCATATACAACATTCACCATTAGAACACACATTCAAACACCATATCACGCACACACAGCCACCCATATACGGTGGCTGGTGCCTGGTGGTAACTGAAAAGGTAGAAAGGGCGGTAGCCACCATGGTTGGCTGCCATGGTGGTCCGAATCGCTTTCCGGCCAACCAAACACCCACACACAGCCTGCAACAACACAAAATCACGAACACAAGATACAACATAGAAATACAAACCCAAATCAGTCACCATCGAGGAGACGGGCGGCAGTCGGAGCAGCAACAACAACACACATCAGCCGCTCGGAGTGGCGGCAACGGCAACAACGTATCGACAGAAAGGGATGGAGAACAACGACAATGACGACCATAGCTTGCTCTATCGATCACCCACTGCCCCGACGTTAAAACAACGTCGATCCCTCTATCGTCGACAACAATAGTGGCATTGGTTTGGTGGTTTGCGACTTCGATAGACGGGGGGGGGGGGGGGGGGGATAAGGGTGTCGGCTGGAAACTATCCTAGGGTTAGTGTTTATATTGTCTTTTAAATGAAGGTCAAGAGGAGGGTAATGAGTATATGCCCCGTCCATAATCAAACTTAACCAATTATTACACTTCCAGTCCATCTCTCTCAATTTCTTTTCAACTTAAATCCATAATTTACCAAACATCCCCCAGCTTTCAGAATTCATAGCAATTCAAGTCCAAAAGTTACAATTTAACCATTAATATTCACAAATATAACTTTTAACACCCCAATGTATGCACCCTGCTAATTAATACGACTTAGGGCTAAAAACAAAATATAAAAATTACATCTCGATTTTTTTTAAAGTAATAATATTTATTATTTAATTACTTATTTTGCTTTAAACGAAATGTTACACATCAGCATTCCCGAAAGGAACCACTGGCTACAGCGAGCTCCTTGATCAACATTTTCCTACCGCGAAGACAACTCATTCATTACTGAGCATATACATCTTATGGCAATTTGCTCTGCACCTTGTCTTCAACAGATCTTGAACCAAAGTCTCACATACTCGAACCGCAAATACTTATTCTTCCGAAACCATAAAATCGAACAGATCAATGATCCTCCAACCAGAATACCCAATTCTCCCGCACTTAGGGTTCAAACTACCACCATTAACATTGCAAACAAACCAAATCTGAAATCGACTCAACTAGATATAGAACATCCCTGAGCCTTGGAATGGATAAGACAAGATGATCCTCCAGATACAGACCAAGCAAACTCAAAGAGATTCTAAGTCTCAAATGGAGACCTCAGAAACTTCCCAATCACAACCGCCTCTAACATCAAGAATCCCATGCAGATGCACAAGCAATAATTATGACAATCCATTCATAGCACCGATTCTCTATCTAGAAACAAATGGACTAACACACACCTCATCTACAAATCCCCAACCATCAATCCGTTGTGAAATCATTCATAAATACAAGAGGCATTATTGTCATAGTCGGGATACATCACAGACAACAAAAGTTGTCGTTCCCGATTCACTTCCCTGGTCACCTGAAACAATCAACTAGCACCTGAACTGACTAAATTCAAAGAAAGTAGACCCTTGATCTAATCTCAAGGCAACCCTACCACAAGAATCCTTTTGTGCATTCCCACACTGCGATACTTGCCGCTAAAAACCACAACTATCTAGCCCCATGTTGGGTTTACATCCCAACCCTGAAAATCGCATGTCTGCTCTCTCCTTCCTCCAAACATGGAAAGGTGGAAGAACATAATCCCTCGTCGTAGATAGTGACACCTCAATCCATCTGCCAATCACTTAGCCTTTGGCTACAACCCTCGATCCGATCATCATAATCGCTTCCTTCTTGAGTCCCACGATTCAACTGGCACCACCTCAAGAAAGACCCTCGAGACCTCAAAATCAACTAACTCACCTAGGTCTGCATCATTCAAACCCAAACTGACATGTCTACTAAGGCCCAAACTGTTGGGTTTTGAGCATTCTAACACTCCTATGGTGTACATGCAACCCTATAAACCTTGGATCCATGTTTTCTCTATTCTACATGCAAATATTAAATATTCCAAGGTTTCATCCTAACTAGCATATTATGAAGCACCTATACTACAAAGTTCTAGTTAGATGACATACCTTTTGATGTAACTTGATGTCTTCAAGCTTCAATAGCTTAGCCCCAATAGTGTGGAAGCCTCAAGTGGAATCACAAATCACTAAAACACCTTGGAAGAACTTGAGAGAATATGTATGCACACTAAAATTGGCCCACTCTTATGTCCTCACACACTATTTGGTGTCAAAGTCCTCTTTATATAGTATGGAGGATTAAGGTTACATCCATGTAAACCCTAATTCCCATGACCTTTCATTTCATAGGATCCATGGGTTAAAACTCCATGGACTATCCATGATAGCTTAGCCCAACTTAAATGAACTTGGCCCATTCCATATATATATATATATATATATATATATATATATATATATATATATATATATATATATATATATAAGAGTCCATATTTAATTAGTTCCTTTTGATCACTAAATTAATTATTGATCAATACTAATTAAATAATATGATTCCATATTAATATATTAGAACTTATAATATATTAATATAAATCATAAATATACTATTCTCAAAAAACTATCCATATAAATTGTGTCGGTGAAGTGCAACCCAAATGGACCATGCCGGGTCGGGTCAAGTACTTACTAAATATAGTTATGGACTTAGACATTAATCCAATAGTCTCACACTTGGATAAGTCTAAAACTATTATTAAGTATGTCTTCAAAACCTAACTGGCAATCGTAGCTCTTAAAGCCGTTGTCGAACTCTGACCTTTGTCAATGACTTGTCCATTAGATAAGGGATCATATATTCCTCCATTCTAGATATCATATGGACTGAGACATGGATTATAATCATTCTCTCTGTCCATTTGTTGTTTCCTGATTTCCAATTCATGACGATTGACTGATTGAACAAATCAAATTAGTCCTGGCTTGGATAAGCACTCACATGTGTCATCATTAAATCATCGAGGGGGCCACATATATCGCTTTTATCCCGAAGGTAAAAGGAATGGATAAACTTCGACTCATATGACTTGTTCTAATCCTTGTTGAATCATACACAAAGGCACGTTTTATAACATTGAGTTACCGAATGAGGTTCCGTGCAATCAATGTACAACCAACTCATAGTAACAACTTATATCTCTAGGTTTGAAGAATATAAGATATTATCATCTCTTGATCACTCGTGATAAAATCCATGAAGTGATTCAAATGAGCGCGGGTTGAATCCAATACTCAGAACTTATGAGCACTCATGAGTGTTGTAGCACAACTTTGTCCACCAATTTGGACCTCTACAAGCCAACCCATGATAGTCTTGATTCATATCTACTTCCAACATATGACCGACTGTGGATGGTTTGAATAACTTAGTCATTCCGGAAGAATAACCTAGTTATTATGGAAGTCAAAACATGCAAAGTGAAATACAAGAATAAATGAATCAAATATGGTATCAAACCCTATGAATATAAATAGACCACTTTTATTTATCACCATACTGATTACTCATTATTCATTGTTTCGATTTTATCAACTTTATACTTGAATTAAAAACACTAGTTGTCCCATGTTCCAAGCATGTACACTATGTTTTTCTAAACAATAGCTTTGCCATACACCAAGTATGCACTCTATGATCCTTACTTTGTGAACTAGATCGATTGAACATAATTTCAATGATTCTCTTTTCACACTTCCAAATCCTTGTCATAAATGTAAGAATTCCTAACATTTATCGAAATCTGTTTAGATTTTAAACTTATATGCACTGTTCATCTTGTAATGATTATGCACAAAGCCACAAAGACTTGGCAACAATCATTACAGAGTATTTCAATGAAGAGCAATTCCATGGAAACGATGTCTCAAATTCAAAGCGCATTTTGCATTAAGTTTCTTTTACCTTACACATATTGCTTCCACCTATGAAGACAACTCTATATTCCCATTTTGACTACCACTTCTGAACAAGAATGGCCTCTTTTCAAACTATTGATGGGTTTTGGTCATAAGACATCCTATGTGCTCATACAAACTCTAATGCTTGGATCTAGGTTTCTCTATTGCACATGCAAGTTATCCAAGACTATAAACCCTAATTCTAGCATATGGAAATCAATATTAACATATAATTAGGTTTAAGATGTTACCTTGATTGTTATGTAGTAATAACAATCCCAATTCCTCATTGAATTGACTTTGGAAGGCTTAGAGTCACAAGTGTCACTCCTCTAATGGCTTACAAACACCATAAGCAAGAAGATGAAGAGGAGCGAGGATGGAGGCTACCAAAACTCGTGTGAAACCCTAGCAAGAAGCTTGTCCACGTTTTTGGTCCTTAAGGGATCTATATATAGTGAGGCAATTAGGGTTATCTAACAAGGAAACCCTAATTTGGATGCTTAAGCCCTAAGCAACCCATGGATCCCTTTCCTTAAGGCCTTGGACGATTTCATATGGGCTTCCCCCATAGAATTCGTCCACCTTATAATATAAGGCAATCCATGGCCCAAATTGCAATTATCTTATAATTACAATTCCAATCCCTTAAGTTTAATTAATCTCTTTTAGTCACAAAACTAATTACCAATTAATTACTGACTAATATTAATTAAACAATATGATTTCTCCTTTAATATATTATTCCCATAATATATTAATAAATCATATTTAATCCTTTCTCTCCATAATTCATCCTATCAAGTTGCTTTGGTGAAGGCAACCCAAAAGGACCATGCACCATCGGGTCAAGTACATACCAAAATAGTTATGGACTTAGACACTAATCCAACAGTCTCCCACTTGGATAAGTCTAATAACTATTCTGCTGTAACAGCCCGAAATCTCAGGTATTGTTTAATTATGTTTTTGGGGTGAGTTGAGAGGGGACTCGGCGAGTTGGAGCCTAGACTCGCCGAGTAGGATCGCAGACTTGGTCGCGGGTCCGCGACTGGACTCGACGAGTCCAGATATGGACTCGGCGAGTCGACGCTGTTCAGCAGAAACCCTAACCGTTCGGTTTTGGATCATATATAATGCTCTTATAGGCCGTCATTGTCCGTCTTTAGTCGATTGAGAGGAACCCTAAACGGCTGTGGGCATCTAGAGCAAGATTGGAGGATATTAGGGCTTGAAGAAATTGTTGGGCAAGGAGGAGAAGGGTTTTGGCTAAAGGAACAACAAGGGATTCGAGTTCTGCGGTTTGGAGACACAGAGAGGGCATATTCCAGGTAATATTTCGGATTCCCTTCTGTTATTTGATGTGTTTACGAATCTAGGGTTTATGAAACCCATTTAGTGATTAGATGGGTTATTATGTTATTACCCAGACGTTTATACCCACAGTAATGAGATGTTTAGAAGTCCAGAAAGTCCCATGGTTGTATATCTCGGGACCATACGTAATTCAGGAAGCAGTTGCTCGTCTGCATGGCATGGACTCGCCGAGTTGTTCTTCAGACTCGGCGAGTAGCTTGAAGATTTACTGGGACTCGCCGAGTTGTTCTTCAGACTCGGCGAGTGGAGTCGGGGTGGCCCCGCGATTCTCCCAGGAGTAACTCGTCGGGTCGAGGAGGATACTCGACGAGTAGATAAGGAATCCCAGAAGGATGGAGGACGTCTAGACTCGCCGAGTCGCCATGGTACTCGTCGAGTCCGGTCGAGTTGACCGTTGACCGTTGACCAGAGTTGACCTAAGTCTGACTTCTTAGGGATAGTCACACTTAGAAGATATAAGTATTAATGAGATATGTGATATTCCAGGGAGGTTGTAGCTCGTCGGTTGTGCACGAGTCATTTCGGGATTTGCTAGCGTTCAGCTTTTACGAGGTGAGTCTTCTCACTATACTGTACCCGGAAGGGTTTGACTGTGTGGCCGGAAGGTCGGATATGATATGTGATATGTATGCTATATGTGGTAAGTTATTTGTTATATGTGCTATGTATGTTATGGGCCGGAAGGCGATTATATTATGGGCCGGAAGACAATATGTTATGGGCCGGAAGGCAATATGTTATGGGCCGGAAGGCGATATGTTGTGTGATGGACCGGAAGGTCGGCGTGGGTAGGACCGGAAGGTTTACCCAGCAGGGACGGAAGTCCCCTGAGACACATGGACCGGAAGGTCGGGCCTGGAAAGGCGTATGTGCGTAAGTTGTATATTGGGGAACTCACTAAGCATTTATGCTTACAGTTGTTGTGCATGTATTTCAGGTACTAGCGAGGACCGTGGAAAGGCGCCGGCATGATCGATACACACTGAAGACTGCTTTTATGATCTTGGGATTTTGACTATTTGTATTTGACAGAATATTTACACTAATTATGTCTTGAAATGAATGGAAATAAATATATTTTTAAAAAGAAAAATTTGTTTGAAAATTTGAGTTGTTACATCTGCGTGTGACTTCAGATCCTGATCTGCAATTGTAGCTTTCCAAAGCCGCTGTCAACTCTGATCCTATCAGATACGCATGTCCTTAGATAAGGGATCATATATTCCTCCATTCTAGATGTCATATGAGATATGATTTCAAATCATTCTCTTTGTACTATATCTCGATTTCTGATTTATGACGACTGACTAATTGAACAAATCAAATTAGCCCTAGCCCGTTCGAGCATTTACGTTTGTCATCACTAAATCATCGAGGGGCCCAAAGATATCGCTTTTATCCTACTTTGGATAAAAGGAACGGATAAACTTTGATTCAATGCTCGCTTGCACTCACTAACTGAATCACACACAACAATATGTTTTATAACACCAAGTTACTAGTGCGTTTACATATTATCAATGTGCAACCGATTTGCAAGATACAACTCACACATCTCGGTTTCAAGAATATAAGATGTTATCGTCTCACCAATCACTCGTGATACAATCCATGGAGTGATCCAAGTGAGCGTGGGTTTAATCCAATGCTCAAATCATATTCATAAGCACTCATGAACGTTGCAACAAACATCTGCTTATGTCTAATGCTCTTTAGACAATCCACACACCAATTCACGACAGTCTTCTTTCATATCTACTTCCAACATATGAACGACTGTGGCCCGTTTGAATAATTTGACTGTTCTTAACCAATTAAATTATTCTGGAAGTCAAAACATGCAAATGTGAAACACAAGAATAATACTAATCCCATATGGCCTCAAACCTTTGAGTATAAATAAAACTCCTTCTATTTATCACCATATCGATTACTCATTATTTGTCGTTTCGGGTAATCAACTTCTTACTTGAATTATTACACTTGTCCCATGCTCCTAGCATGCACACAATGTTTACCTATGGTTCTTACTTTGTGAAATAGATCAAATTGAACACATTTCCAATCATTCTCATTTCACAACTCCAAATCCTTTTTCATAAGTGTAAGAATATCAAATATTTGCCACTTATAGAATATGTTAGATTCTAACATTTTATGCAATGATCCTTTTGTAATGTCAGTGCACCAAAGTCACAAAGACTATTGCCAATGATATTACAAAATCTTCTATCGGAGATTGTTACAAGACAATTCCTTAGATATGATGTCTCTCACTCAAAGTACTTTCCTTTGAACATCCTTTTGCATAAAAGTTTCTAATCTAGACACATATTTTCAATATTCAATTCCCAATATGGACACGCTTCCATATTTTCCATATGACAACTCATTCTTAATAGAATCTTATCTATTCGTAATAAAGTCGATATGGTCCATCCAATATCATGCTTCTAACTACTCACAAGCGACCAATCCTCGTCGAACTTTGGATTGTCCTTTGATAGTTGTTTAATTATTTTAGTCAAAACCGATTTTAGTCCCTTTTCCCTCTAAATGCGCTAGACATTTGGAAAATTTTAGAATGGTCAAACATTAAAGCATTTGCAATCGATCCTATACCCGAAGCGTATGGGACACGACGCATAATGTTTTATTTGCTATGTTCTTAAAATTCGAATTGTGAAGAGGAATGCCGTAATCATAATCGAAATTTTAAGAACACACTATGTACCTTTGACTAAATTTTATTAACATTCCACAACCTAAACCTTTAGATTTGAAATGAAGCATAATATTCTCTCCCTTAATTATAGCAAAACAACTTTACAACCCTTACTACTTTGCAAGGTATAACTCTTGTTTTCTATAATTAATATTGCCAACTTGCAATACGTGCCTCAATAATCATACAATCATAACATTTATGCTCCCACTATCATGATGATTATTATAAAACATAACACTTATGTTCCCACTAGCTTCGACAGGTATTCATAAACATCTTAAATTTCAGAAAAAAAACAATACTTATTGAATTTCTTAAGTTCATGTTTCTAATACTTAGTGCTTTGATAATCTTTTATCAAGGCTTCTTATACACCTTTTGCCTTAGATAGTTCATATGTGTGTCTGAACAATTAAGACTAATTGCCAAACCTCGTAATTCAAATCATGGAAAGGGATACCGTAACCATGATCGAATTCGAGAATGCAGTTTTACAATCACTATCTTCTTAAAATACTTCTTAGTGAAAGCATTTCCTCACAATCATTTTCATGAAGGAGGAAATCTTATGACACTTAGATTTAAACGGTGTATGTGTTCCTATCCATGTGAATTTGTTAAAACCAAAGTTTACGACAAATTCAAACTCGTATGAACCGAACTTTCTTAATATTGATTTCTTGCCTTATGGTAGCACAGCTGCCCACCATGTCTTCCAAGTAGTTAAGCAGCTCACCCTTTCCTATCAATGTACCTTTCATTGATTAAGGTGCTTTGCCTTTTATGCGTTCAAAATGAGAACTCATAGAACTCTCACGCATAATTAACTCGATTGGATTGGTACAGAAACAAAATAATGTCACCACGATAGGTTGTAAACCTCAACTCGTGTGCTAGTGATGATCGATAAGGTTTATTTGATTTGTTCTTGAAACCTTTCAAGACCATTAAGAGTCCCACTGACTCCTTGATATATAAGATTATCTTGTCAATAACCATTTCTTGACAAACAAATATTCAAGAGTTAGTGTTGCTTTTATCAAAACACTTCATAAATTGGTCCTAGTTGGTCTTTTTCTTATCCAAGACATCACAACTTTCCACATTTAATGAATGTTATAAACCTTCTTTATACTTTTTTTTACTCGATGTCACAATCTTAACTTTAAGACTTGTTATTGGAACGAAGTATGAGTGACTTTTTGATTTAACCATTTCTTCAATTCTTGATTCCTCTTCTGAGACATACAATTGTACTAAGACTCACTTAGAGGATCAATTGAGATATGGTTCTTAATCACTAAGACCTATCATAAAGCATAAAAGGTACTCTCCCTTCTTCTTAGAATGGAGAAACTTTTATCTTTCTGCCTACTTGATTCTTCTTATTCGTTCTGCTATTGATTTAAAACCTTTTTCAATCAATTCAGAATTACACTTAATCTTGTAAGTATAATCATATTTACTAAACCTTTAGTAAATCATGACGAATATCATTGTTACTTTTATGGTGGACTTGATTAATACGCAACTTTGTGTACTCGATCTCCTAGTCCTTCACTTGACACTTTGTCAACGAATTAGTCTAATTTCCAAATATGAAATTTCTCATTCATCGTGCAACCAAGTTGCATGATTCCAAGTTTCTGTCCAATTGAAACTTGGGCGATGAGAAACTCTCCCTATTTGTTAAATTTTTGACATTTCCATAACTAAGAATCAAATCCATTATTGCTAATAATAGAAACATCCAAACATCAATTTTTCATATACGCCATTGCAAGGATAAATAAATAATATAAAATCAAAATTTATTTTATTGTGGAATTTTTTTTGTCCTTACAATGCAATTCATTGAAAAACTATGCTAATACATCTTTCTTAGCAATCTAATTCTAACTCTAAGTAGTAGCTCAAGAATCTAATCTTCGAGAAATGCGATGGAAATCCATTCCTTCACGGTTAGATTTTGCTCACTTCTTCCCTTAAGCTTCCTTTCTTTTCTTCGATCCTACAAAACATCAATTGTAATCTTATCACATTATGTATTCTAGAATAGAAGCTTAAAAGAGTTAGTTAATGGATTTTACCTATATTAGAGCCATACGTTTCGACTCTCCCATCTCTTAGATCTCTTAGGTAAATGGGGCAGCTTCGTCTCCAATGCCCTTTCTCTTGGCAATAAAAGCAAATTGACTCTTTTGGAACATGACATGGAACTACTTGAGACATCGCCTTTCTCTTATGATCAAACTTTTTCGATCATAGCATGTCTTTCGTTACCATTGTCTATATCCATAGAGGTCTTAAAGGCAGATTCACCAATTAACTTTGCTTTTCTATTGCGCCAAACCATTGCTGATTCAGCATCAATAAGCATATAGGTGAGATCTATAAGGGTCACGTCGCGGTTCATCATATAGTACTCTCGTACGAACTCACTATATGAGTTAGGAAGTGACTGAAGAACCCAATCAACAACCATTTCCTCACAGACGACGGATCCAACATTCTTAACCTATCAATGTGTGACTTCATCCCTAGGACGTGTGCACACACCGACTTTCCTTCTTTATGTTTACTTGCCAAAAGGGCTTGAGTGAGTTTGAACTTTTCAAGCCTTCGAACTTGTGGGTTAGGGAGAATAATTGGAGGAGGTGGAGGAAGTGAAGCAGGATCTCTCGTTCCTCGATCGAATCGTGGATATCATCTTCATGTGGAAAGCTTGTTCCACGGGATTTGGGAAGACCATAGTTGTCAGACTTTGACATCTACAAAACGGGAGGAAAACGAATTCAAGTTAGTTGATAGATTGAGTCCTTAGTAAATCACCCAAATGAGATACTAAGGCTAGGACCCAACACAATATTCTATAACTCGGGAGAGGGATGCCGTAACCCAAATTGCAGAACATTTGAAGGTAAGAGAATCACGATTCACTAATTTCCACCATGAAAAACGAAAAAGAAATTTAGGTTTTAAATCTATGAAAACTCCTAGATCCTTTGAGATTCATTGAACATTTCAATGGCATGTTTAAATCTCGATATGCCCCTCTTGTTTGTGACTGGGATGCCGAGGATCACAAAGCGGGTGTGAATAACCATGCAAACTTACATGGTGCCCTCACATGTTATAGTCACCTATTCGATGTGACGGTAAACCACACACGCTCCACCGAACTATGACAAACATTGAGTCACCATTTGCTACCTTTGCTTAGAACCATTTAGTGTGCCGGTAAACCACACACGCTCCACTAACGTCTTTGCAAAGGCACAAAGTGTAATTTCATGGAATTGCATCAATTCACTTTTGCCTAAGTAACTAAGATTGGGAATTTTCTACTGGGAATAAAGAATAATACCAAACGACAAAGAAAAATCCACTACAAGGGAATAGAAATATGTAATTCCGACAAAATTTGGTACTAATTGTACAATATTTTAATTTGAAAAAAAATTAGCAAAATAGATTTGGGGCGTGTTTGGCATAAACTTTTGGAAGCATTTGAGAGTTTTTTGCTTTTAGCTTTTGACAAAATGTTATAATTTAAACAAAAAGTTATGTTTGACATTACGGGCGTTTAACTTTTAGTTTAAACAAAACGCTCCAAATTTAAAAGCTACTTCATGTAGAGTTTAAGAAAACACTACTTACCACTTAGCTTTTGAAAGAAATTTTCATAATTACCCTTAAAAATATATTTATATATTTATTTATTTTTAATCAATTGTCCGTTTATCTAATTTTATATATTTCAAAAGTTTCAAGCTTTTTTTTGTCAAACATTCATATAAAAAATAAAAATTACAGCTTCCCGCTACCAGGTAGCTATCCACTAAACGCTAATAGCCACTTTTGCCGAAGACACTATTTGTCCAAATCCGATTCCCAAAGTCACGTGCCAAAAAATCATAGAAATCGTGTAACAAAACTTTCAAATCACAACTGCTTAACGTCACTCCTTCTCTTTCTGCCCATCGTCCCCATCTATCACTTTTGCGTCTTCTTCGCTACAGGCCTCTGCACCATTGTCTTGCTCTGCTGCTGCGCTTTCTCCACCATTCACCACCGTCACTGCCATTTTTAATCGGTATGTAGAATCAACCGTTCTTCTTATGTTCAGAGGATGTGTTTTTATGTTTCTGTATGCAGTTTGTGATTCTCTCTACATAATATTAATTTTGTACAACTGGAGCATTCGGTTAGTAAAAGATTAAAGAATCATCGATAATAAACTCTGGTTTACAACTCATGAAATCATGATACCATTTTAAACTTTGAGAAATAATTATAAAGTGTTATATAATAATACATTAATACTAACTAGTGTGAATATCCGTAGTGAACCATGGGTCACACTATTTATTAATCCATGGTTCTTTTAAACGTGAAGGATATCTTAAAAATCCTTCAAAGACATTATATTTGGAACAACAAAATTAGTTATTAATCAATATACATCGCTATAAATTCAACTAAAACGCCTTGCAAAGAGGGATATAACTCATATCATTAACCTCATTTGTTAAAATAGTAATCACACATACGGACACTCCTATTATTTGCTAGAGACTATGTATATGATGAAAACCACAAAAAACATAGAAAATGAGGCAAAACTAAGCAGATTCTCGACACATGGACCATTTTTTAACAGATTCTTGACACATGGACCATTTCTGTAACAGGTCCTTGCCACAAGGCCCATTTCTGTCACAGACATGTAACTTTTCATCCTTTATCAAATTAAGTGTTGTGTTTATTACAACCATACACCAAAAAATTAAGAATACGGGGGAGTTGTTGAGTGGTTATGGGAGTTAATCCCACTGCCTGTATTAGACCCACCTAACCCAACTAAAACAAACGAATTCATTCAATTATTTCCCGCTTATATTTAATCCTAAAGTACATGAATAAACCATAACAAAATATAAATGGCAAATGCTAAGAAATTGATAAATGTTTACTGCAGAAAGGAAGCCAAGTGCAGAAACTCACTCTCTCACTCACACATTACAATATCTAATATTGAAATTGTTGAGAGTTGTATCAACCATTACTCTTCGAATCCGGAAGTTATTATTTGTCATCTTCAAGCATTATTTGGGTCATCAATTGCCATATCATCATTCCACTTTTTCGCTAGATATGACATCAGGATATTTACCAAATGCATAATATTCTGATTTCTAAGTAAGGATTTTACAAACTAATATACAGGGACTGGGGAAATAGATTAGAAAGAGTTTGGCAATCAAGGTAAAAGAGAAACACTAATTTTGCACAAATTTAGAAAGAGTGAAAAAAGGTCACCGTGTGCGTATGAGAGAGAGAAATAGATTACAGTTGATATACCTTATTAATCAGGAATTAAACCCTAATTGATGAAAGTGAAGGCAATTCCCGCACATCTTTAGAATCGCAAGCGAGTCATGATTTCATCTTTGAGTCTTCGGATTCGAAAGAATTGGATGTTGGGTATTTTTCGTTCTCCATGAATAAGACCGATTTTTTGCCGACCGTGAACATGATTGAAAAAAAGTATTTCATAAATCAACAATATTTACATATGAAGAAACCATTTTTGTCAATATTTTTTGCATAAATTCAGAAAGATTGGAGAAGTCACTAATCAGAATCGTGAATTTTCACAAATTGCTAGCTGTGTGCGTATGAGAGAGAGAGAGAGAGACAGAGAGAGATTGTAATTTACATACCCTATGAATCAGAAGAGTTGCAAAGACTCGGAAACGTAGAAGGAAGGAGTTCAAAGATTTCGAGAAACATATGGAAAACGGTGGCGAAGGGTATATTCGATTGGGCAAGAAGGCATTTGGAAATTTAGAAGGATAAAAAAGTCAATGTGCACATAGTATTGTGGTTAAATTTGAAACGGATGAAGTTTACTGTTCACAAGTATGTTAGCGAGTCATGATTTCATCTTTGAGTCTTCGGATTCGAAAGAATTGGATGTTGGGTATTTTCGTTCTTTATGAATAAGACCGATTTTTTTGCTGACTGTGAAGATGATTAAAGAAGTATTTCAGAAATCAACAATATTTACATATGAAGAAACCATTTTTGTCGATATTTTTGTATAAATTCAGAAAGATTGGAGAAGTTGCTAATCTGAATTGTGAATTTTCACAAATTGCTAACTGTGTGTGTATGAAAAAGAGAGAGAGAGAGAGAGAGAGAGAGAGAGAGAGAGAGAGAGAGAGAGAGAGAGAGAGAGAGAGAGAGAAAGAGAGAGAGAGAGAGAGAGAGAGAGAGAGAGAAAGAAAGATTGCAATTTACATACCCTATGAATCAGAAGAGTTGCAGAGACTCGAAAACATAGAAGGAATGAGTTCAAAGATTTGGAGAAACATATGGAAAACGGTGGCGAAGTGTATATTCGATTGGGCAAGAAGGCATTTGGAAATTTAGAAAGATGAAAAGGTCAATGTGTACATAGTATTGTGGTTAAAATTTGAAACGGGTGAAGTTTACCGTTCACAAGTATGTTAGTAAGTCATGATTTCATCTCTGTGTCTTCGGATTCAAAAGAACTGGGTGTTGGGTATTTTTCGTTCTCCATGAATAAGACCGATTTTTTTGCCGACTGTGAACATGATTGAAGAAGTATTTCAGAAATCAGCAATATTTACATATGAAGAAACCATTTTTGTCGATATTTTTGCATAAATTTAGAAAAATCGGAGAAGTCGCTAATCAAAATCGTGAATTTTCACAAATTGCTAATTGTGTACATATGAGAGAGAGAGAGAGAGAGAGAATAGAGAGAGATTGCAACTTACATACCCTATGATTATATTAATCAGAAGAGTTGCAAAGACTCAGAAACGTAGAAGGAAGGAGTTCAAAGATTTCGAGAAACATATGGAAAACGGTGGCGAAGGGTATATTCGATTGGGCAAGAAGGCATTTGGAAATTTAGATGGATGAAAAAGTCAATGTGTACGTAGTATTGTAGTTAAAATTTGAAACGAGTGAAGTTTATCTCAAAGACCTGACTCCCTCAGATTGTACATCTCAGCTTCACAAGATTCTCTCTCTACGAGACATGATCAGAAAGCAGTGACGAGGGGTCGGGGAAGATGCAAAGAGCAGAAATGATGACAACAACTTTTCAATAGGCCTATGCACCATCTTCATTAGAAAGGGCTGCAGAGGCCTATCTTTGGGCGTTAAAAGAAGAGTTTCGCCCCCGATATAGTTTCAAGGGTACGCACCTAGTCGCTGCGAGCCTAAGATCAAAGACAGTTCCAAAAACAAGTTCCCCATTTACGAGAAAGGGTAGTGGTAGGGAAGTCACAATTATGTTGGGTTTTAATATATGTATATAATACTATTTTTTACATTACCCGATTATTCTTGATTGATTTTAATATCATGTTTTTCCGAACACTGTTTACCAAAAAAAGATATTTATATAATCTTACATGGCTTATCACGTAACGCTAACATGCACCGCCATAGTTATGAAAACCTGTAACTTAATACGTATTACACGCAGAGTATGATTAATGGCGTTTCATAGCAGATCAGCGACATCAGTTTTGTTTTCTCTGGCCAATTTTCGTCTACCGTTTTTCCTTATACTTCTGATTGTTGTTGGTAACAATGGCGTCGGCGGGACGAAGAAGCGAGTTCACATTTCCGACGACCTCGATGACGTGGAGGACAATGAGGAGGATGAGGCGTGGATAGAATGGGGACAAAAGAAGAAAATGACGGTGGAAGAGTTTGACCCGCCGCCGGAGAATTTTTCCGATATGGATTTTAGTCAGATGCAGAACGAGGTTCTGAGACGGCAGGTTGGACAAGCGTATGGCTTCGTTAAGCTTCGGTTAATCGATCTTCGTACTCCGGTAACTCGATTCTTCTTCCGATTCTGTTTAAAATTTGTCCAACCGCATTTGTCATTAGTTTTTTTTTTTCTTTTTTCTTTTTTCTTTCTGATTTTGGCTTTCGATGATTGCAAAAAACCTAGACGCATCGATTCTGATTAAATTAAATTTTAGTGATGAATTCGATTGTATCCTTTTATTTTGAAGTATTTATTGAATGAAAAAAATGGCTATCACAAACAAAATGATTCTCAATTTTGGTATTTTGCCTTTATATACTGCATGCATTCAGTTTTGGATCTATATTGTAGCGCTACTGATGACGATATATCCATTCCATCTCAAAAATACGATCCATTTGATAGTAGAAAATAGGAAGTTATCTAACTGTGAATCAATCTGAATCCAATAGTTATGGGTTCCTAGACTCGATGTAAACATGATTTGTGCTTTATTAAAAAGATGATCAAGTTATGGATTTCTGTTGTTCATGGAGGGAAAGCAAAGAACAAACTTCAGTTACATTATTTATCCTTCAAAAATAGTATTAAGCATTTTTAATAACTTCCTGATACTTTTTATAGGATATGGTATCTGATATTGCAGTGAAATGGACCCAACTTGCAAGAACCGGAGCAATCGGAGTCATTTTCATGGGTTTTGATCTTTCCACTGTAATGTTCACATTACAAAATGCCCAAAACACTTTAGAGGTTACTTTTACTTCCATTTCCGTTTCCCTTCTACTCTCATATTCATTGCTAACTAATTGCTTGCACTTTTTTCCTTTTCAATTCAATGAAATACATGAAAAATGATTTTGAAATTAGTAGGAAATAATAATTCAAGAATACAAATAAGGTTATTTCTGAATATACTCATTTTTCAATGTTTTTAGTTTAAAGATTTTTTACTGGATCAACCTGAAGCATACGAGATTAAGATGGGGGATCAGTTTTTTCGAAGACCTGGGGATCCTCCGTTTGACAATCTTCTAAAAAAACTTCATGAAGAAGACAAGAAAAAGATCGCTACTTCCTCCAACGATACTGTCACCAAAGATGAGTTATGATTCACAATAAAGTAAATTATTTGGTTTAACTTCTCCATTTGCTGTGACTTTTATCTTATCCATGGTTTTTATCATTGGTGTAGTTTCCTAGTTTTCAAAGATGATGGTAATATATATATATATATATATATATATATATATATATATATATATATATATATATATATATATACTAGTGATGTTCGAAGGGACGTGCTGAGCACGGCCCACAAAACGTAATTTGGGTGTTTTTAAAACACAATGTCTTAATAAGTTAGGATTAGATGCGAGATATAATAACATATTTTCATTTGTTAGTAGATTTTTTTTTTCTTATTTGTACTTGTAGCTTGAAAATATACTTCAAATGTTTTGTGATAGGTAATTTTGAGCTATTAGTGTCTTTTATTTCGATTGTTTATTCTAGGAATGAAAATAGTGAAAAAAAAGAGAGAGAGATTAGTTTAAGGAAGTTGATATAATGTTATGCTGATGGATGTTTTCATGTGGTGCAAGTTGTCATTGGAACTTGGATTTCCCTACTTTTAGGTAGCACTATTTAGTCTTTGATTACCATTTAAGAATCTAATTTGGTTTCGGTACTTGAGTAAACTGTACCCCTCTTATGTCTTTTATTTTAGATTCTGTGGGAGATTGAAATACGGGGAGCTTTTTCATCTACAAACATATTTCTTAATACTGATAGAGAATATGATAAGAATTGGTCATATATAAAACAGGGGAAAATTGGAGGGACCAAATTGTAATATTTACACATTCTGTTCTGCACCCAATCCCTAGGATAGTATAAATAACCAAATTGTAATACACATTAAACATGATCATAAAATCTATGGTTATCACAAACATGGTAAAAATAAGCAAGACAATATTCAATTCTCAGTAATAAAAATTAATAACTTTGTAGTTCATGAATATTTAACGATTATTACTTTTATAAGTTCTTGACAAAACTCCACCCCTTTTACATCACAAACATATGAACAACCTTGATAGTATGAGAGATCAAAACACAGAACTGCAGTCACATGACCATAGAAGGGTAAATTAGTCATTCACGGATGTTCGAACAGTAAGATCAAAACTGCACAAAACTTGAACCTCACGTTATAATAGTAATTCTATAACTGTGTAGACTTTCAAAAGTACAATGTTGTAATAGGAAAATATGAAAGTAAGATGCTATATTACACAAACCAATGATAGTACATTGTCATTTATTGCTTACATCTTTTTTACTTTCACAAGCTCTTTGTGTAAAACATCATTCATTTCTTAGACATCCCCATACTTTATAAAATTTATAATTGATTATGTATGAGTGGTAAGTTCTGCGTTATATGATTAGATATCACAAAAAGTGAAAACAAATTGCCAAACACCAAAAGGAACAATCAGGACATGACGTTCAAAGGTTTAGCATATTAAAAAAATGAAGTCTTAATATCATTAAAATCAAAAGAAGTTGCACTCCCCACACAATTCTAATGTATTGGTAGTAAGTTCACATTATAATACATATTACGCCGCCAATAATTTAAGGAAAAAAAAAAAACTTGGAATCAGATTCCATGGGTTTTGTGAAGAAATATTGTCAATCTGTCAGTCAAAGAATTTATGAATTCTGATGGAATTCAATTCCATACTCGTTTGCAACAAAATGCTGCAATGGAATGCAATTAAATTCCAATTTCGGTCAAATCCCAAGGAAACTACTAAACCGCATGCCCTTTTATTATGTCACATATTCTAAAATATCAAATATACATTATAAAAATTAAAGTTATAAGCATGTTAAACCAAACTATTCATTCAATTAGAATGTAAGTGAGAAGAGGCACCATTGAGGAGAATTGAGATTTAAGAACTTTGATTGTACCACATCTTCCATCAGATGCAACAAGAATAAAATCACCTGATGGTTGCTTTGGATTTTCAAGATACATTACCACTACCCTTCTTGCACCATTTTCCCAAGTGCCTTTTACTTCCATCTGGACCTTACAGGCCACCTGAGAAACAAAAGTCACCTCCTGCTTGTTTTCAAAATAGATAAATAAAACAAAACAAATAGTTAGTTCAAATCAACCTCTTAATAACACTCACTTCAAATTCATATGGCAAATTGAATAGTTAGGCAGTTTGGGTAAGAATTCAAAGCATGCAAAGTTTTTGAATACTCTTTTTAATTAAATTACGAATCTGGGTAAGAACGTTTTAACGACACACATCACTCGTGAACATTCACCACCATAAAATAGTCATTAACGAAGTGATAGTTACAAAGTTTCTACATCCCAATCTTGCAACGCCATTTGAACAAATTTGGTTAAAGATTCGACCCTTTTAATAGATACTCAAGCTTCTATGAGGCATTAAATCGAACACTTTGACTGCATCTTTAACTTTTTGCTTCACTTATCAATTGAAATATGGTCTTGAAAGAAACTACCTTCAATCAGAAAATAACATAAGAGCAGGGTAATTTGCATCGTTGTTAGCATAGATGTGAAGAAAAGTAAATCAAACTAATAGTTGTCTTAACAGCAACAATGTAGTATTTCACTTGGGAACTAATAGTTGTTTCCCTTTTTGTGGGCTTGAGAGGAAGAGTTTCACTTGAGAGAATCTGTTTTAAAAATTGTCTTGTGCAAAATGACAAAACATCAGAAAACACGTGCATAAAAAATCAATGTGTCTATATCGTTCGCTTTTGATATCTTTGGTTTTTGTGCGATAGATACAATGAAATCGGCAATATAGTTTCCAAAAGAATTAAAAACTATTGTTTACTTTAAACATGGATGTACAAATTTCTTTATGGATATAAAATAAATTTACCTAATTGTTAATTCCTATCGACAAAACTGCAAATTTGGTCCCTGTGGTTTGCAAAAATCTTTGGATAGGGTCCAAAAAGTTTCTGACTTGCACAGAAGGTCCAAAATCAAAGTTTTTCTGGGTTTTTAGTCCTAATCTTAGGAAATTTTTGTATTTTTGGTCCATGGAGCACTTGAATTGACTTTTTTGCCCTTTAAATTTCTTTTTTATATTTTTTTATATTTTTCTTTTATAAATATTAATGCAAAAAAGGAATTAAGTTGGCTCACCGTCTCTCTCTCTCTCTCTCTCTACCCACCCCACCGGAGCCCTCCCCCTTCTCTCTCTTCCTCCTCCTCTTCCTCTTCCTCCTCCTCCTCCCCCCCTCTCTCTCTCTCTCTCTCTCCAAACATAAACACACCTGCAACTCCAAATACACACACAAGGAACTCGAACACATACCAACATCAAACCTATCACAAAATCCATAATAAAAATGAAGTGTAAACATTGATTACTATAAAAAAATAGCTTCGGTCTTTCAAAATTAACATCGATGCTCCATCAAAACTTCATCTCAAATTAGAAACAGAATTATTCAACATACTAATTCGATCAAAAAATCGTTTAACATATTTAACCCACAATAATCCAACACAAATATCATCCCAACACGGAATCAACTGAAATATGGAAAAATACCCAAGAACACTTCAATGGAGAAAATCTTAAAAATTGGAACAAACCATAAAAATCCAGGAATCAAAAACTACATCCCTAAAAACATGTCAGCGTTTCAAGATTACTGAAAAGTATTGTCATAAGTATCATTCTGATTACTTAGAAGAAGAAAATGGTGAACCTGTAGGCGAAGAACTCTTGAACATATTCGCTTTCAAACTTCAACCCTAAGACAATCAGATTAAAGCGAGTTACAAGAGTTCTGATGCTGGATTCGATCGTATTATCATCTAGGGTTTGGGAAATCGGTTTTGTTCTTTGTACTCTAGCCTGGGGATATGGAATTGATCTTGAAATTGGGAATGTAAGATGAGCAGGAGAAAGATGAGTTGTTGCAGATTTAATTGGGAACTAAGGATGAACAAGGAGCGAGTCGATGTGCTTCTTTCATCATGTGCGTGAGTGTGTGAGGGATAGAGGGTTCTATCGACGGTGGGTATAAAGAGGGGGTGATAGTGGTGGTGGTGAAATTAGGACGTTGAACCAGACTCCGGCGAGGCCGTTGTTTCCTCCGGCGAGGTCTTTGTTTGCTCCGGGGAATCTGTTGTCGAACAAGTAAAGAGTCTTGAGACTCCGGCAGCTCGCAAGCTCACCTGGGATTTTTCCGATGAGTTTGATGGAGTTTAAAATCAAGTCTTGGAGGTTTTCAAGGTTGCCAATGGAAGACGAGATTGGGATGAGAAGTTCTTCGGGAGTGTGAGTGTGTGTGTGTGAGAGAGAAAGAGAGAGAGGGAGAAAGAGGTGGAGGTAAGTAGGCAGGGGATAATTATTTTCTTTTCTTTTTATTTTTAAATTAAAATAGTATTTTAATAATTACAAAAATACAAAAAGGAAAATAAAAGGGCAAAACCGTCTTTTCATGTTTTTTTGGACCAAAAACCCAGAAAAACCTTGATTTTGGACCTTCTATGCAAGTCGGAAACTTTTTGGACCCTATCCAAAGATTTTTGCAAACCACAAGGACCAAATTTGCAGTTTTGTCATTCCTATCATCAAAAAGATGAAACTACAATAATTTTATTATTTGAAGTTAGCAATCTTTATTATAAACTAAAAAAATATTATTTTTTGTATTATTAAAAAAAAGATTGAAATAAAATATTCTCTTAAATAAATAAAAAAAAATAAAGAAAAAAAAAACCAAATAAATGAAAAAGAGAAAAGGTCTTTTTACAATATTTTAGAAAATGGATTTCGTCCAACCTTGACCCATTCTCAAATCGTGTGCAAAAAGGTCGTTGTGCCGCTCAAATCGTGTAAGAAGGCCTTGAACCATCGACCTCATCTGTCGCTTCTGCGTCTTCTTCGCCACAGGCCTCTGCACTGCTGATGCTCTTTCTTCGCCACCAGCATTGCCGTTTGTGATCGGTATGTAGCTTGTGAGTTATCTTCATCTTAAAAGTTATCAACGGTTCTTCGTATGTTCAGAGACTGTATTTGATGAACTTGAAGCAATCGTGTTTATGTTTCTGTATGCAGTTTGTGATTCTTTCTTTGTTTGAGTGAGGATTGTTTATTTGTAGTGGATACAATTTTTTTAATCAGAGGAACCAGTGCGTATTGTTGATTGAAGTATAATACTACTTAACAATTAATCAGGATTTTGTGTCATATTCCTAATTAGGAAGATTACGAACTCACAGAATGCATCCACTCTCCACAACCTCTTAGGTTAATTTTCAGCTGGTAATTAACATCTCAACTACAATTAAAAAGAAGCTAAACCGTTCCAGAAATTCCATATGTAAAATGATAAGACCCGTCTCCACAGAGCAATTAGAGTAAGAAGATAACAGGAAGATGGGGCAATTTCCCATAGTATATTTCCAAAGTAAATACTAATTTCTTCTAGTGGTCTCCACGATTCCCACAATTCTAGGAACTGCACTATCATGCTAGACTTATTCATGGAACTAAAGAAAAACATGTAAAATAAAGAAACTATCAACTACACTACGTGTAGGAAACCGCTACTTCTTGACTTGGTCCACCCTTGCCTTCTACTCATCATAAATCATAACGGGCTGGCATGCGAATGTTCCTCCTGGGTCGGTTATGGGCTAATAAGCTCGTATCATAAAACCTCCAATTTGCACTTCATTTCCAACTAAGAAGTTAATCCATATCTAAAATATAAATCTGATATTTATTCAGCTATAACCTATGCACACCATTACGCATAATCAAACATTTTTGTTATATGCGTTAATTCCATATCGAATATCATGATTTAACCATAAAAACAGATACCAACGTAATTTATAATCAGTTACCTTCAAATTCTACTTGATTTCTACTCCAAAGGTGGATTACCTTTGATGATTGCATTATCAAATAATTTCTCACATCTAGCCTCCATTCAATGCACATGGTTGTTAGACAACGATGGTTAATTTGCATAATCTTCATTCAAAATTTTCTTATAATTTGTGTTATATTCAAATTCATTGGATTGCTATTTGGCTACTGCAGTTTGCGTTTACCTTGAATTGTGGCTACTTGCCTATTGCAGTTTGGCATTTTGGCTACCACGATTGAGTAGATGGATTACTGGTTTTTTATTTTTATTTGTATTTTACGTTGTTGCAATTTGTGAATTTGATAGACTGATAGTTAAGTAGCAGCAACCACAACCAGAATCAAAATGTGTGAATACGAAATACCTTTTCATATTCAAGAGGAAATTATGAAAAGGCTTCCGGTGAAATCACTGATTCAGTTCAGAAGCGTCTCAAAAGCATGGAAGTCTTTGATCGACAGCTCCGAGTTTATTGCTGCTCACAGCCTCAGGTGCCACACTCATCCACAGCATCTGCTTGTATCGTATGAAGATCCAGAAGAAGGGATAAAGTATGTTTCTTATATCGATGGTGACACTTTCCGCCAACAGAGGTCTCTTCTGACGGTTCCTGTATCAATTAAAGGACTTAAGAAACCGGTAGTAGTTGGTAGCTCTCACGGCTTACTGTGCTTGTATGGCTCTGATCCCGAACTTACAACTAAGATGGTTGCTCTTTGGAATCCTTCTATTAGAAAATCGATTGTTGTTGCTGTGCCTGACCAACTATCTGTTGGCAAAAGCAATCCATCTGTTGGTTTTGGGGTTTGTAGTGTCACTAGTGACCCTAAGATTGTTTTGATTACACAATCTTGGGATGACCCAAATATCGAAACCAGTTACCGTTTCAAAGTTTTGGTTTACAATTTGAGCTCAGGGAAATGGAGAAATTTATCCACCGATCTGCCCGCTAAACCGGTTCGAGATTGGAGTCCGGTGGTAGTTACTGATCGGTTTATCTATTCGCATTCTGCAGGGTCAAGCACTCATAATATGATTATGTCATTTGATGTGACTAATGAGACTTTTGAATCCATAGATCTTCTGGATACCTTAGCTCACCATCATCCTGTGAACTTTTTTATTTCTAAGGTACGGGATTCTCTTGCTATGTTTAAATACAGTGGAGAGATCTATCCTGGGGGAGACATTTGTACTGTATGGATGATGGAGCATGGTATTCAAAAGTTGTTTACAAAGTTGTTTGACATAAAGACACCGCATGACTTTATAGTGGGATTTAGGAAAAATGGCATACCTATAATTCAAGTGACGTATGATGACGATGATGATGATGAACCACCTAGACTTGTTGTTTATGAGCCCAATTCTAAACACAACAATTTTCTTGAGATTTCTGTATATCCTTTTTCCTTCAATGTGAATTCCTACATGGAAACGCTGCTTTTGCTGTAATAGTTATCGACATAAACAACATACTTACAATTTTTACAAATCATAGCAATATGTATCTCATAATAGCAAAGTATTTGCATTTTCTCTACACATAGTAGCAATGTACTTACAATTCTTTACCCATAAATGCAACACACTTACATTTCTTAAACGATAATAGCACTATGTAACACATAAAGGACAATCACCATATTATTGATAGCAAAATATAAGTGCATTGTTATCATAGGTAAAAAGAAAGTAAATTGCTATTATCTGTAAAGAAATACAAGTGTGTTGTTATTACAGGTAATATGGCCTATATTGGAAGAATTAGATTATTTTATAGTTTTTACAGTCATATAAAGCACTAGTTATTAAGAGCACCCCCAAAAGTTGGATAGAAACTGTTTTGATTCGACCCAAATGTAGAAAACCCATTTCCACTTTTACAAAAAATCTACCTACTTTAATTAATTTGAACTGGTTTCATCAGTTACCTAGCTCACTCAATCTGCTCTCTTTTACCAGCCAGCTCTATTGTACATATAGAGATCATTTGTCTAATAAGCATGTTTTGGGCATGAGAGTCAACATACCCATCAACACCTACTGTGTTCACTTCCCATTAGTACTCCTTATATATATATATATATATATATATATATATATATATGCAAAAAAATAACAATGTACTTTCATTAGTTTGCATAATAATGCATAATATTTTGCATTAAGAGGAATTTGAATATAATAGGAAGAATGAAATTAGTATGCTATATTATGCAAACTAATGAAAGTATATTGTTATTTTTTGCATATAATACACAAATAAACCAGTTTTTTGGATCCTTTTTTAAATACTTAAAAAAAAGATTCAGACAGGTTAAAAACGTTTTTAACTGAAATTGATTTTCAAAAAACCGGTTATGTTTTAATAGAAACTGACATTAAAAAAACCGGTTAAAAACCGAACTGATTTTTAGAAAAACAGAAACCGGCTAATGTGCACTAGAGGTGCACAAACCGGTCCGGTTTTTTCTGTTATATCCGGTTCAGTTTTTTCAATTATTTTGAAGTGAAATTGAGTTAAAAAAACTGCTATGTTATTGTTATAGTACAAAAATCTGTTCAAATATTTATTAAAACCTATTCCTAACCGGTGATTTGGTTTTAACCTAACCGGTTCTCAAAAAACTATAAAAAAAAATCAGGTTATTTTTTTGGGTTAAAAAAACCAATTCTTTTGTGCACCTCTACATAAGCGGAATAAGGGGATTATAATCTAGATAGATCTAATTGAGTCGGCCTTGTTTATGTCCAAGACCAATAAAAGAGTGTAGGATCGAATAAAAACAAAAAAAAAATCATGACACCAAACGATTTAAATTTAAGTTTGATCGCATCAGACAAAATCACTTGATAGGGTGTTCACGGGGCGGTTCGGATCGGATATTAATAAAATTGTTAACCATGACAGCAGGGCGGATACCTTGTATGCATTAACCGAAACCGAACCGAATTGCTAAAAACCCTGAACCGAACCGAACCGTATGAAGGCGAAAAACCACGGTACGGTTCACGGGTATCCGTTAAATATAAAAAAATATGAATCAATCAAAACTAAAAAGTCCATTTCAACCATTTTTTTTCTTCTGAAAATCAAAAACTCACAAAATTCGCAATAAAAGATAATAATAAATTCAATGCTTGTTTATAATACATACACTTTATTAGTATGATAAAACCTACCCTTTATAAATAAGTTCAATTACGTAAAACATATGTACACATGAGACATACTAATAAAGTTAATGAAAAAAACAAACTATCATTACATTACGATCGGAGTATCGCATGGGCCATTAGGCATTAGTATATACTATAAGTTCTTAAAATATTTAGTTGCAGTTGACTTATTTCTCTTTTATCTTTTGCCACGGAATTTCTAATTTTCATTCTAACGCCATAATGACAATTTCCTTTTCTCATTCTTCTCTTCCCTTCTTATCCGCTTTCATTGCCACCTTGCCGCCCTGCTCGTCCAATACTATTTCTTTAGCTTTTCCTTATTTCTTCTTTCTTTCTTCTTTACTCTTCCTTCCCCTTCCGTTGTTGCGCGCCTTTTAGAACACTGTTTAAACCCCATTACAACCTCATTTCCCCCCACCCCATCAGCCTCTATCCTCTTGATACGTTTTTGCAACCCTAATCCATCTTGTGAAGCATTTCTAAGCTTGAGAGTGTGTGTTTTGTGCTCTTGAAGAAGAAGGAAGGAAGGAGAGACCACCTTGGAGGAGTGAAGCTCTTTGGATCAAGTTTCGAGCTTGGTGAAGTTTCATTTAGATCTTGTGTTGGAATGATTTTTGGTCCTTTTTGTCCCAAATGTGGAGATTCATGAATATAGCATGCTCTTGACCCATTAGGCTATCCTTTCAGACCTTTGGATGGGTCTTGAGTCATAAAAAAGAGTTCCAAATGATTGGTTTTGCTCCATACATCATTTAGAAGGTCTTAACGGATTAAGAAGTTGAGTTAAGCACTTAATGGACATGCAAAGTCATAAAGTTGGAAACTTTATGACTCTTGAGGGTATTTTAGCCATGGATCTAACGGGTGGACGTGAGAACTTAATCCATTAAGCTCTTAATATTGATTTTGGGAGTCTAGGAGTACGCCCCACGTACCTGGAGTACGCATCGCGTACCAGGTCAACCGCCCTAATGTATGCCCCGCATACTCACTCTGTGTTGACTCGGTTGGGTTGACTAAGTTGATTTGACCAGTCTGATTTTTACTTTGACCAAGTTTGACTTAAGGGTATATTGGGTATTTTGGGATTTTGATTGAGATTGGTCATTTTGTTGGATAGGTGACGGTTAGAGCTAAGATTCAGAGTCGGGACCTCATCAGCTATTATTCAGTTTGTGAGGTGAGTCTTCCTTACTGTACTTGCGGATCGAAGGCACCAAGGTCGGACCATTGAATTAGATATTCTATTATGTGATAGTATGTTATCTTTCCATAGTGACTATTAGATCGGTATCCTGGTAAATAGGATGATGCTATGCTTATTCATCTGTATATCTATCTGATTTTATGTTGACTGATTACATGTTTATCTGTTATATGTGCACATATTTTGATTGGTGGTTGAGGCTTTGTTGCTATGTGTGTGGGTCAACAAACCGGGGGCATTCCAACCCGATGGTTGATTGGGCCCAAGGGTATTCCATCTCGATGATGACCGGACCCATTGTATATTTGTATTCCAACCCGATGGTTGATTGGACCCATTGTATTTTGGTCAGTGTTCTAAAAGGCGTGTCATGGCATGAGACGTGACTTTGCCGTTACGAAAAGCCTCATAACGTTGTTGTTAGGCGTAACGCGTGGCAAGGCGTGATATGGCGTGTTGTGGCGTGTTTTTCGTTTGAGACAACTTTTTTGCTCTTTGTTATGTCTTCTAATCGGGCATACCTGTATTGTGTTTTTTGTTATTAGTTATTGATATAACACTTCTAAAAAGTAGTTGTATTTAAAATAAATCAATATTTATGTGATAATATAATTATAAATTAATACAAAATCACCGCCTTACATCACACATTGAAAAACATCATGGCTCGTTAAGTTTGATGTTTGACCTTGCCGCCACGCCACGTCTCATGCCATTTAGAACTTTGATATTGACATTCCAACCTGGGGTATTCCATCCCGATGATGACCGGACCCGGAGGTTGATTGAGCCTGGGGTATTCCAACCCAATGGTTGATTGGACCCAACATGTTGTTATATATGTTATTTGTTTGTGTGTTGGTATTTTGGGGAAAACTCACTAAGTTTTGGCTTACGGTTTTTAGTTGTGGTTTTCAGGTACTTCGAATGATCGTTGGAAGACGAATGCGTGACCGTACACATCCTCGTTTTTATGTACTTTTAATCTATGAGATACTCTAATATTTTGAAAACAATAATTTTGTAAACATTCTATGATTTAGGGTTGTTTTAAAAAGTTTAAATTTATTGTGATTTTTATGGATGTTACAGCCCTATTCAAATTAGGATGTACAAGCTAAATGCACATTAATACGTGAATTACAATTTCAATCCCTTAACTTTATGTAATTCCTCACTTTCAAGCCTTCTATTTTATAAAATGATATTTTCGTCCCTATACTTTTTTAAAATGTCACTTTCATCCCTCTACCTTCAACTTTGTAAAACATCATTTATTTTTCCAAAGAGCTTGTAAAACATCATTTTCGCCCCTTCGTTTTTTGAACTTTCGTGTTTGTCTTGTACTATATATAATACGATTTTCTCTCATTTATTTTGTAAAATATATTTTCCACCCTTCTCTTTTTTAAAATGTTACTTTGACTCTCTCAACTTTCAATTTCGTAGATCAATTTTCACCCCTAATGTACAATAAAAACACGTAAAAACTCGCTGCTAAGCGCGAACTCAATTATTGGTATATACTAAAATGTAACTTTGCCTTTGAGACAAAGTTACGGTAGCTAAAGGTCTTGTTTATAATACACAATGTACAATCTACCACATGCTTAAAAAAATAATAATAATAAAATAAAATAAAAACTATGTACTATAACATTTTTAGATAAGTTAGCCAAAATTGTTACATCCCTTTCTAGCACGTATCACAATATTGTACACTTTGGGCCACTCGACACGAGGACTTCCCAGGGGGTCACCCATCCTGGTACTACTCCCGCCCAAGCACGCTTAACTGCAAAGTTTTTATGGGATCTGCTGTGTTTCTTTCTCCTTCCAAACTGATGTGGGATCAGGTGTAACCCACCTTAGGTTACACCTGATCCCAGATCGGCTTGGAAGGAGAACGAAACATTACCTTAAAAGTGGTGTAGATACATTCCTTGTCACAACGCGTTTTAAAGCCGTGAGGGCAGCAGATCCCATAAGAACTCTACAGTAAATAAGTTCACTCCTAATACACAACAAAAATACATAAAAACTCACTACAAAGCGCGGGCTCAATTACCACTATATATACTAAAATGTAACTTTGTCTTTGAGACAAAGTTACTGTAGCTAAAGGTCTTGTTTACGATGTGCAATGTACAATCTACCACAAGCTTCCATCATGTGCTTCATGTTACTTATACAGACACAGAGACACTTCTTCAAAGCCTCGACTATAACCCTCTCTTATCATCTTCCCTCTTACTTCTCCTTCTTTCCCTTGCGCTCTCTCCGTCCCCAATACCGCATTTTCCGCCTGCTCATTCACACCCATCTCCCACATCTTACTTGGTAATTTATCTTGCTTTCATTTTCTATGTGGCTACTCTCTTGCTTTGGTCATTGTCTTTCTAAATGTTTTCCTTTCCTTTTGCTGCATCTAATTTGGTTATCTTTATACCGATTTTGTCAATATTTGTTTCCATTTTGACAGTTTTCTGCGAAGGGGATATAGTGCTCGACGTGTGAAAACAATCAAATAATAGCTGGCAACTATCCACATGTTACTTTTAAAATGGTATAACGTAAGGGTACAATGAATAAGGTTGTTGCTGCCAAATGCCAATCAGCCAACTCATTCTTCCTCAAACTGCATAAAAATAAGCGTAATCAAGGGCAAAATGGTCGTCATTTGAAATCATGGTTTTTTTTGGTCACCTGTTAATGGTCGTTTGTAACTACGAGTATAACATGGTAGCGTGTCAAGTGTATAATGGAACAGTGGGCCTGATGTAAAGTATTGCTGCCAACTATGGACCACATGTATAACTGTAATATAGCCATCACATAATTTCCACCCAATGCACATATTGATTCATATTACTTTTCTTTCACAAAATCTGTCATACACCATAGTCAATTCTACCAATAAATCTATTAATTGATGGAGTTTGATGTGATGATATCTATCTTCGAGTTTGGTTTTTAGTTTTAGTATATAGATCTAAATTAGTTTTTTTTGTACAAGTTACATGCAAATCGTTGTTCCTGGAAATGGAACTAAATATTGTAAAGATTGTTAGGTTCTTAATATGATTAATTCACTAATCGGGTTTGGGTTTTATTCCAAACGTTGTGGACTAGTTGCCTTGGCTTTCCCTTTTGTTTGTTTTTATTTATTTTGTTTTTTTATATAAGTGAGATCATGTTTTCAGTTTCAGCAAATACATTACGCCCATATAATTTTGGTTATCGCGTTTTTACTGATTTGGAAATATTCAAGTTTTTGAAAGAAAAAAAACAAACTTTGGTTGCATAAAATTGAAATCAAAATGTAAACGTTAATTGGTCAAACATGATGCATAATGGATACTATTATACATGGAATAAATGGTTGCCAACGATTCTTTTCCAATTACATGATAAAAACAATTGTAAAAGCCATAATTCTCAATTTATTAAGATTTAAGTTTGTTCCAAAAATATTTAGAAAAAATCTATTAAGATTAAAAAAAAAAAAAAAAAAAAAAAAAAAAAAAAAAAAAAAACATAGAAAATAAAAATGTTACCAGTTGTATTGATGTTACAAAGATGTTTTGGAAAAACACATTCATTTTAACTTCTTGCTGAAATCAGAAAGCTGAAGCAGATGAATCCTGGAATAAGTGGCAGCTTCCTCCCTCTCTTTCTGAGTGTTGTAACCCCAGTCACCTGTGTAAAAATATTTGTACACTTATTTTTAATTCTCGCATACAAAAAGAAATAAAACATACCACTTTCTAATATATATTCAATAAAAACATAGATAAATCTGAATTATCTATGAAGAGCAACATAGATGAAAAAAAATTAAGAGAAAATGGAAGGAAATATCAACGTACTTTACTTTTTTTTTTTGCTAATATAGGCATTGTACTTTATCGTTTACCCAAAATTGCTATTAGTAACATTTTTTTTTATCAATATTGGTATGGAGATTAAAGAAGGTTGCTATATTTGCTCCATTTCTAAGGAAAAGAAAATAGAGGGAAGTTTTGAGGTGTTGTTACCTAGATACAAGTTCCATCCATTTAATTCGGGTTCTTTGATGACATTTTTTAATGTTGCTAGTCGATCTTCCACGAAGCTGGTAAAAACAAGGAGAGATTAAAAAAGAAAAAGATAAATAATTCATAAACTTTCAAATCACATAAATAAAGGGTTAAGTGCAGAGTAGGGCAACCAATTTTTTCCAAAATCTGATCACATAAATATGAGAATCACCAAGAAGAGGCTTCAACTTTGCAAGTGGTTTCGGTTAGCGTAACCTAGTCTAATCCTAAACCAAACTTTTTGCAAAGTTTGTGGATGTTCTTGGTGATTTTCAAACTCCAGGGACCAAATTAGAAATTAGCACAAAGTTGGTTCCGGTTGTTTGTCATTTGGTGACTTACTGCAGGGTGAGACCTTGGTGTTCAGGTTGCTTTTGAAGCATCTTCAGCACTTCTACTTTTGGACTAATTTTAAAAGTTGAAAAAAAAAAACAGAATTTGGTTAAAGAAATCAAAACTATTTAAATTTTTACAAGTTCTTTTAGTAAAGACACTCACCCAGTTCCAAGGCCATATATTCTTTCAGGTGGTAACATAACTCCAGCAAGTTCCCGCAATAACGCTTCAGCAAAACGACCCTGAAAAAGTTACAAAATTTACTATGTAATATAAGTATGACCAAAATGCCCTTCAAAAACCATCAAAACGTGAAAAAAGGGAGGGTACTTGTTTTGTGGTAACTATATAGACTTGTGAACTGGCAAACTTCAATGCATCAGGAACACCTGGATAAAACCTATAAAGGAAATAAAAATGACACCGGACTTCATAACTTTATTATCTACAAACATAATTTTGTTAATAAAAATATGAATCTTAATTTAAGCACAAAATCATAATTCACCTGTTAGCTCCAATCCAGGTGGCCAAGTCATTCTCAATCCATTCATCCCTAACTTTTCCAAACAGATCTACAAGGGCTTCTCTGTTTTCACTCCATTCTTCCATTATTACTGGTTTTATCTTTGACCAGTTTTCTAATATTCCATCAATTGTGAGCCCTTCAGCCACCTTGAACATTACATGAAAAACAATCATGTATAAAACTATATTTCACAGGGGTGGCAAACACACTATCAAAACATTAGGTAATATTAATATGAGTAAAAGTTTGTTATTTATATACACACTGATGACTTTCGCAATGATGAGATCTTAATCTCCAGAAGCAATCTCACAAGTAACAGGTTCTCATATCCAGTTTCCACTACAGGCCGCACCTGCCAACATATACACAAAATTTATCTAAGATACAATTGTAGGTGAAAGGTGTAATATTTTAGAGGTAATATCAAGTCAATACTTCAAACTTTTAAATTAAAAGGAGCAAGTTCTAATTGCACAATGGGTGTCTGATGGAATTCAACATCACTTAATTGGCCTAAACATTGAACTCAATGAGTCAAGTATGGTTGAAAACCTCACCAATTGAACTTATTCTATCATTCAATCATAAGAATCCTACACTAAGGGTGCGTTTGGTTGTGGAAAATTTTTCAGTTTTCTAGGAAAATTTTCTAAGAAAAACGGAAATTTTGAAATCGCGTTTGGTTCGTTCAGTTTTCCAAAATTTTCCAAGAAAATGAAAATTTTCAGTTTTCCAAATTGTATGTAAATTAGAAAAGTGATTTTAATAGTTTTCCAAAATTTTCAAGATGGAAAATGAAAACTCCCCCAGTTTCAACCAAACGCGTTTTCTAAAATTTTCATTGAAAATTGAAAACGAAAACTCAACTCTATTTTCTGAAAATATTTTCTTAGAAAATGAAAACAGTTTTCTACAACCAAACGCACCCTAAATTTTCCAATAACTTTCTAATTTTGCTACAAAGTCCTCACAATAACATCTAACATACCCTCAATAACTAATAAATAAGTGCAACAGCAATCCGGTTAATCTTTGATTCTCAGGCATACATCCCTTTTCGGTTTCTATGTAACATTGTTCAACCACACATAAGTTACAGGCTAAAACAACCTAATTTCCAGAAAAATTACAAAATAATCGGTACAAATCATAAACACGTAACGAAGAGAAAACATACTATGTGCATCTGATCAACAATCCAATCCTCCATTGATGAATCCACGGTAACAAACAATTCAGGCCATCTCAGTTTAGCTGCCTGTATCAGTCAGTCGAACCAATTCTACCGATTCACATATACGTTTACACAAAAAGCTCAAATTAGCGAAGACGTGTGTGTGTGAATTAAAAAGAGATACCTTTACAGCAGAAATCGAGCTCTCTCCGCAGCTATCACATAGAACTCCATCGAAATCCAACGCATACAGATCCCCCATTTCTCTCTCTTTCTAATCCAGTCGGTAGGAAACGACTGGAGAGCTTGAACTCTTCGTTGCAGTCCAAGAGATTTCAATTGAAAGCCTCCATTTTTGTCTCTCTCCACGTCAACACTCAGTCCGTGCGAAAAAAAAAATCGCAAAAATAAAAAATAAACAATGTATTTTTTTTATTAAATTACAAAAGTGGTCCCTAAGTTTTGTCAAAAATTGTCATTTTGGTTCAAAACATTTGGGAGTAACAATCCTGGTCCCTAATAGAATTTTTAATTTAGGGATGAAAATGGGTCCAAACTCGGACCGGATGGACCCGAACCCGGAAAACCTGGAACCGGTTAACAGGATTTTATAGGACCGGAAACCAGACTGATATATAGGAACCGGTTATGGATATGGTACCGGGTAAAGTGAGTCTAGAACCGGAAAATCAAGAAACATCAAAGTGGATAGGGTGGAATCGGGTAAAGTGGGTTTAGAACCGGAAAAACCCATAAAATCCGGAATTATTTAGTAATTACTTAGTGGGTTGAACTTTGAAAATTTATATAATGATTTCTCAACTTCGGGGGACTGTAAGTCATTGAATATGAAACCGAAATTGACAAAATTATAGTCTAAAATCATATACAAACTATATAATACACTCTAAAAAAACCGCATGTCAATACGACTTTAAACAAATGAGATATGCATGTTTTAAAATTTTCAAAGAATACAAAGTACAAAAACAAATAGTTGAAAATTTTCAACTTTGATATCCCAACTTTGGGAGACTTTAAGTCATTGAATATTAAATCAAAAATGACAAAATTATAGTCAAAACTCATCTACAAACTCTAAACTACAAGTTGGAAATAACCTCATGTCAATCCAACTTCAAACAAATTAGATATGTATGTTTTAACGTTTTCACAGAATATAAAAAGAGTTGAATAACTGAAACTTTCAGCTTTGATATCCCGACTTCGGGGGACTGTAAGTAGGGGTGGAAAATCGTGCTATCGTTTTGTGTTTCTGTCTGACACGACACGACACGACAATGTTTTATGTAACACGAAAACGACACGACACGATAACGGATTAATTAAAACACGACAAACACGACACGACACGAAAAATATATCATATACTAAAAACTAGTTTATTTAATGAATACTTTATCAAATATAACATAAAAAACACGACGAACATGATAAAAAACTGGTAAATCGTGTCAATTTCGTGTCGAATTTTGAACACGAACACGACACGACATGACATCGTGTTTTTTACAGCTAACACGCACATGACACGAATACGAATTCAAATTTCAGTTTCGTCCTAATTTAGTTTCGTGTCGTGTCATAAATTGTCACCCCTAACTGTAAGTTATTGAATATTAAATCAAAAATGACAAAATTATAGTCTAGACTCATGTACAAACTCTAAACTACAAGTTGGAAAAAAACTTAATGTCAATCCGACTTCAAACGAATTAGATATGTATGTTTTTAACATTTATGGATTTTTTCTATTTTATTAAATTTCACATAGTATATAAATATAATAATTGTAATAAATATAATAATAAATAGATATCAATTTTACTAATACAAATTTCCTTCTAATTTTAAAATTTCTAAACTGAAGTCCAATCATAAATAACGCTTTAAGGACTTTTCTAAAGATTTACCAAAGTTTTGAACTTACATTTGAGTAAAAAGAGTTGGTTTGACTCTAAGTACTCGTAGCCAACGACTCGATGTAAGTAGTTGGTGAGGCAAAACTAATTTAGACTTTGAACATTTTTTTTCGAACAAGACTTTGAAAATGTTAAATACGTGGAACATCTTTTTTTTTCTAGTTATAATTTAACTTGGCATGGTTAAAGTTAAAAGCACAAATCAATTCATATTTAAGTAAATGCGTCGAAAGTATTATATCTTTAATCTTATGTGCTTAATTTTTTTTATATCCTATTAATTGCGTCACAACAATTTTATGGGTGGGGGTTCTCATAATATTCACTATATTTTAACAATATATAAATTTTTTTCAGACAAAATCATTGAATAGTCGATTTCTTTACAAAAAAACCACTGAAAAATCGTTTTTTTAAAATAAAAATAAGGGTAAATTGCACAAAAAACACTTTTTTTACATAGAAATTCGATTTTGACACCGTATTTTTTTTTATCAATTTTGACACTGTGTTTTCCAATTTGTTATAATTCTGACCACTTGACTGGTTAACCAGGTTACATGCTGACGTGGCATGATGACGTGTCAGTTTTGATGACGTGACATACTGACATGATATGCTGACGTGTCAAAATTAATTTTTTTTCCACAAAAAACACTAAATTTTCACTTTTTTTCGATTTTGACACTAAGTTTAATTTTTTATTTTAATTTTGACATTATGTTTTATTTTTATTTGTTCCAAATCGAACACCATTTTTTCCAATTTTGTTCAATGTTGTCATTTTCTATTTGAAACCGTATAAATATTTTTTTAATACATTTAAACCGTATATATATGTTTTTTTTTTCATTTTAAAACCATAGTTTTGTAAAAATACATTTTTTTAACACTCAAACCATATTTTTATGTATAAATATGTATTAGTTATATAAAAATTGTATTTTATATTAAATATGCAATTTTAAAATGTGTTTGGAGGTTTGGAGGCGTGTAGTCGATCAAAACTCGGATATCAACTTTGCAACCCATCAAATTTTTACATCTTATTAGAAGCTTATGGTTAGTTTAATTCTCATGATATAACTAATGCTTTGAATGTAAGAAAAAAAAAACACTTTGTATTTAAATAAAAATGTGGTTTTTAAACGAAAAAAAAATGTATTTATACGGTTTAAAATGTAATAAAAAAAATATATTTTTACGGTTTCAAATGGAAATTATACAAAATTTGATAAATAATGTTTGATTGGAACAAAAAAAAACATAGTGTCAAAATTGAAATAAAAAATTAAACTTAGTGTCAAAATCGAAAAAAAGTGAAAACTTAGTGTTTTTTGTGGAAAAAAAATCAATTTTGACACGTCAGCATATCATGTCAGCATGCCACATCATCAAAACTGACACGTCATCATGCCACGTCAACATGTAACCTGGTTAACCGGTCAAGTGGTCATAATTGTAACAAATTGGAAAACATAATGTCAAAATTGACACAAAAAAAACACGATGTCAAAATCGAATTTCTATGTAAAAAAAGTGTTTTTTGTGTCATTTACCCTAAAAATAACCCTACTAAAATATTAAATATGTATCTCTTGTTTTTTGTTTTGTTCTATTAAAGAAATTTTAGTAATGTAATTTTCATAAATAAGACCAAAATTTAAGGATTTTTTTTATGAAGTTTTGAATGGAGTAATTATAGTGAAGTGTGGGAGTAATTATAGTCAAGTGTAAACAGTTGGTGAGCAAAACAAATCTAGACTTTTTTTTTTTTTCAAAGAAGACTTTTAACGTGTTGAATATTTAGAACATGATTTGTTTTTTTCCATATTTTTTTTCTTTCAAAGTTATATGATTTCACCTAGTATTGTTAAAGTTAAGCCACAAATCAATTCATATTTAAGTAAATGTGTCAAAATTGTTACATCTTTAACTTCATGTGCTTAATTTTTTATATATCAAATAATGTAAATTGCATCACAATAATGTTAATTATGTGTGTTTGGTGTGGTGGTTTTTCTTTTGAAAAAACCATTGAAAAGTCATTTTATTTTCGAAAACCTCCTGTAATAATGAAAGTTTTTACCTGCTGAAATATCAAATATTTAAAGATTCTCCAATTTTTTGTTTTTTTCTATTAAAAAAATCCAGTAATTGCTTTTCATAAATAAGATCAAAATTTGAAGACTTTCAAAAGTTTTGAACTTAAATTTGAGGAAAAACACTTGGTTTGACTTATAGCCCTTGTAGTCAACGACTCGTTGTAAGTAGTTGGTGAGGTAAAACAAATCTAGACTTTCAACATTTTTTCCGAACAAAGAATTTCAACATGTTAAAATCTAGAACATGTTTTGTCTTTTACCTGTTGTTTTTTTCTTTCAAAGTTTATACGATTTAACTTGGTATGATTGTAACATTCTGCTTAAAATAAAATAAAATAAGTAAATAAATAAATAATAAGCCCTAAAATCCTGAGATGTATTTTATATATTATTTTATTTTAGCCTTAAATTCGTAATAATTTATCAGTGTTAGCGATAAGGAGTTAAATGACATAAATTCCAGAATTTGGGGTCTATATTGTAACATTAGGACTTGAAATGTAAATGATTTTGTGAACCAAGGGTTGTTTGGGTAATTAGTGGACTTAATTTGAAAAGAAGGGGGATAAAGGGACTGAAAGTGTTAAAATCACATTAAGTTTGATGATTGGAGACGGGTTAAAACCCGTCACCCTCCTCTTGGCCTCATGTTAACACCTTCTCAAAACCCTAACCCTAACCCTAAAATGATACAACCTCCACCATTATACCCCCTCACCTCTGGCCGCTGTCGCCTCCTTCGCTGAAGTCGGAAATCGCCGAAGCGAACCACCCGTCGTTGTTGTCGACGATAAAGAAGATCGACGAAGCGTGGTCACTGTTACCTCATCCTCTATGGTAATGGTGCCATCCCTTCCCACTCCCTTCACTCTTATGTATCTTCATCCCGTCGTCGCCACCGCCGCTCTGAAAGTTATCACGTTTGACAGCATTCTTCCAACCACCGCCTACCACTGCCTGGGTGGCGGTTTTGTGTGTGTTATTTTCGTGTCTAAGGATGCATGTTCATATTAGGTTGATGAAAGAGTGCCTGTTTCAGTCGATGGGTGTGTTTAGGTGGTGGGAAAACGTAAAGAACCACTATAGCAGCCAACCATGGTGGCTGCAGCCCTTACTGCCATATTCTATCACCACTAGCCACCATGAGAGGTGGTTGTGTGTGTGATATGGTATTTGTGTGTGTGTTAATGGTATGGGGTTATATGAGTATTTCGTGGCCAGAGAACTAAAGAAAAATCAACCACCACCATCGTGAGGTGGTGGCTGCCACCTCATGTCGTTGCTCTCCCGCCACCAGCCGCCACCTTGGGTGGTTGTGTGTTTATGTGTGTTTGGACCTAAAAACTTATAACAATGATGGTTTCCGCCTCCTGCCGCCGCCGACCACCACTGCCTGAGGTGGCAGTGGGTGGTGCCCGATTTATATATATATATATATATATATATATATATATATATATATATATATATATATATATATATATATATGTATGTATAATTAACTAATTATCTAACTTTGGGAGTTGGAAACCCTAATGTCAAGAAACCCTAGTATTGGAGATGGTCGGGACCCGCATTAAAACTATTAATTAAACTTATACTTAATAATTCTCTACAATTAACTTAATGCAATATTGGACTTAATGGATTAAGTCCTTAAGGGGTTATATGTGGAACACTAACCCTAATTATCATTTTATATGAAAAATACTATAATCGGGGAGCTCTATTTTGGACAATGATCATGCGCGTATTTGGGCCATTGATTGGATTATTATTACACCCGAGAGTAACTAAGGCAAACTGTAATCAATCCTACCCTTGGATGATTAGGTCCTTAATGACTTAAGTGTTCTCACTTAACCCTAACCGTCATTTCATGTGAGGTGGTTACTGTTGCAAGTGACTATGACCTGTGATCGGGTATTGACTCAAGTATCTTCCTGTAGGTGATTGGAAGTGAGTTGAAGCTGGTGGATTTCTTCGTTGCTACAATGGTTATCTACACGCATATCAAGGTGAGTTTAGCCTCATTGCACCTATGGGTCGAAGGCACCAATGTTGACCCACTAGTTTTGGTTATATATGATGGATTTTGAGCACTATAACAATCCTATGGTGCACATACAACCCTAATGCTTTAGATATAAGTTTTCTCAAGTTATACATGCAATTTCATTTCATCCAAAGCATAAACCCTAACTAGCATACAACTGGAGATTTATAACATAAAACAAGTTAGATGAATACATGTTTGTTGTAACTTGTAGTTCTTGGCCTTTCAAGAGCTTAGTACCTCAAATGTGATACCTCTAATAAGTCACAAACACCAAAAGCAAATGGTGGATTATGAGAGTGAAGCTAGGAGGCACCAAAAATGGCTAGGGTTTGTTCTTGGAACAGAAGTTCCAATTTTGGGAGTGTAAGGGTTAGTATTTATAGTGTGGAATCCCTAGGGTTTCATCTTGGAAACCCTAATTCATATGATTAGGCCTTAATCAATCCAATAACCCATATGATAGGCCCTTTGGACTAAATCTTCATGGACTCTCACATAGATTTAGTCCATTCCTAATCAACATGGATCATTAGCCCATACTACAAGTATTACTGATTTACCTAATTAGTCCGCGTTAATTAAATCAGTCACCTTAAGCTCTTCCCAGGGCATTGTTGTAACGCCCGTAGATCCGGGCTAGTCAATTTAGAGATAATAGGGGTCGAAAATGACTTTTCGACAAAATATTATTTAGAATAAATAATCTTAACCAAGTTTTAGAATATGTCTCAAGAGTTCCGTACATATAAAGAGCGCTGAAATCCAAGTTATAACGAAGAAGTTATGACCCGTCAAAGTTTAGCGACGGAACCAGCACGGCACCGTGAAGACGTAAATAGTGAATTTATGATAGAGATTCTTTTAGCCTTAGTAATCTAAATAAAAGTCGTAGAATTTGTTAACCTGAGAGCGTCCATAAAAAGAACGCCCAAATCTGAATTCTTATGAGGAAGTTATGATTTTTCGAAGTTTCGGCTTAGCAGTGTACAACCCGAAGTTCGAGTATTAGATCGAACGGTCTTTAGCCGACACAACCTAAACGAGAATTGAAGATGTTGTTATTAGTAGCATAACGATAAAAAGACAGACGAAAATGGACATCGGATAAAGAAGTTATGAGATTTTAACAGACCAATCCTGTCCCGGCCTGTTAAAAATATAACTTTAAAAATAAAGTCAAAATTAGCCGACGGAGTCTAAACGAAAGTTGTAGAGTACGTCTCCACCTACGCGTAGATATAAATAACGTCAAAAACGGAGTTCGTATGAACGAGTTACAAATTATAATAGCATATTTACGTATTAAAATAAAGTATAAATCATATATACGTACACACACACACACACACACACACACATATATATATATATATATATATATATACATATGTATATATCATTAGAAAGGTATCGATGATGCGGTCATTATAAGACTAATGTTGAGTTCTTTCGACATTAGTTTAGTGTAAATATCGTTAAATCTATTTAAAATAGTATTATAAAGGGGTGTTTAGTTGTTTATATAACTATAAGGTCATTAAGTAATTATGGAGGGTAGTTTTTGTAAATTCAATTACTATAAATAAGAGGCTTGGACTCTCATATTTCTTGCACCATTCTCTTGATTCAAGAGTCTTTCTCTTCTTATCCCCCGAGCATTTTTGGTCCCTCGTGATTCGACTTCTCTTTCTGTAGTTTTAGTATAGTAAGGTGAGCGCTGAAGCGCTGCACAAATCTTTTTTAGAAAGATTCAGCGACGAAGTTCTCCCCCTGCAGAGCCCGACTCCTAGCTAAAATCCCCTTGTAAGTAAGTTATGTTTACCCTATTTTAAATATAGTTTATATTTAAAATTAGTATTGTTATTATAATTTTATAATAAATATTTAAGCTATTATTATGACTTATATAAGTGTCGCTATAATATCTTTTTAACTACTCGCGGTACGGGGAATCTGGTTTAAAGGGCCGCATAGGGTTGTTGGATTTCAGAGTGCTATACGCCAAAATGGTCATGTCCTCCGGTGTTTTATGTTTGGCCCCTGTCTGTACATAGTGGTTGGAAAGTATTGTTTAAACGCTTATATAATAATAATAATAATAATAATAATAATAATAATAATAATAAGACTAATAATTAGTCAAGGTAAATATTAGATTAAAATCTAGTGGTGATAATACTAGGTTTCGTCGAAGGAAATTATTTTAAAGTAAACGAAGCGCTGTCCGAGTACCGAGTCACCACCTTCTCAGGTGAGTGCATAGTTACTTTCATCTTACACATAGATATGAAGTATTTTATATAAACTACGTGCTATGTGTGCATATTATATGAATACTTGTTGTCTATGTTGGATGAACGTTTTTTTTATACATGTTTTAAATGATTTGAACTGTATACGTATTTTAAATATACAAGTATGTTGGGTATGAGATGGGTAGATGAATGATGAGAGATAAAAGATTATGTAAGTAAACATTGGCAGCTATAGACTTAGTGCCTAAAAAATAACATCGGCAACTATGGACTTAGTGCTTATTGGACAAACACTGGTAGCTATGGACTTAGTACCTGTTAGGAACTGGTAGCTATGGACTTAGTACCTGTTAGGAACTGGTAGCTATGGACTTAGTACCTGTTAGGAACTGGTAGCTATGGATTTAGTACCCGATGAATAAACTATAGCATCTATGGAATTAGTGCTTTACGAACGAGCATTGGCAGCTATGGATTTAGTGCTAGTCCTATAACCCTGGAAACAAGGGACTTCGGAATAAACGAATGCAGGATAGATGACTCTTAGGATAGATCCTTAAGAGTAAAGAAGATAATGGGGATGGGTAATTGGGTTGATTGTTTGATTGTTTAAACATAACAGTTATATTATTGTGGGTTGAAAACCATATGTACTCACCAGGTTTCCCAACCTGACCCACTCAGTTTATTTATATCACATGTGTTGATATGAAGTCACATTACACTGAGAGATTAAAGAGATGTAGGTCACTGGTGTAAATAAATGTAAGTTCCGTTTATGCTTATGTTTATGTATTGATGATGACATCCCAAACGTTTTAAAAAGAATAAAATACGTTTCTTCGAAAATGTTTTGATAACGTATTTATCGTGTTTTTCTGGGAACAAATTCTGCAACATTTTTATGAAAAGAAGTACTCTGACTTTTACAAAGCATAAACAAAATTGGTCTTTTCTGTCCGTGAAAATGGGGATGTCATAATTGCGTTCGCTACCGGGAGTGTCATGGCCTCTACGTAGCCATTCCACCAGGAGAGAGCTTGATCAATGAATGTGCAGGTTGCGAACTTGACCTTACAATCGTTCGGACACCCGCATATTTCAAAAATAGACTCTACTATCTCAATCCATCTCTTAAGGGCTATGACGCCTCCTGTCCCATTAAAGGTCTGAGGTTTGGCGTTGGTGAAATCCTTGTAAGTGCATGTTCGTGCAGCTCCATGATTTGTTCATTGATTTGTACTTCCAGTTCCCTGTCCGTTACCTTCTCTGTTGTTTCCATTGCGAATCTGTGCAAGTGCTGCAGTGAACGCAACGGACATTGTTGTCTGGAATGCAACTGAGTTTATTTCCGACGGGGTTGGTGTTGCATTGTTTCCCCGGTTGGGTCTTTGAGGCATCTTTCTATCATGGAACGAAAAGATATTGAGTGCCTATGGTTTTTGCGAGTTTGTGATCCCATAGACTAGGGGTATAACATGTACTTAAGTAATTTCACACATTGACATACAACAGGGAAGTAAAACACATAGCAGATAACAATGTTATGATAAAACATAAAGCATTTCCATGAATACTAATAGTTTTGATACATGAAATTTTGCCAAAAGGCATACAGTACATAGAAATATAAAATCCGGCAGCATGACGACCCTATGAGTAGTGTAATCACTTAAACATAGAGTCGATAGTACATAGCATAGTATGCCTAAGAGAAACCTAATACTAATAGGATAGACTACTAATCCTGATCATACGGAGAAGTTTCTAAAGGCAGTAGCGAAATCATATCCCAAAATGTTGTGCCAACAACTAATCCATCTCGGTCATTTCTCTGATGACCTCATCCCTTTCCTGTTCAGCTTGCACGGCTCGTGCCTCCATAGCAAACAGATGTTGCCGAAGTGTGGTGACCTCTGCTTCCAGAGAACGATCCTTACCAAGGGAATCCGCTGGTGGAGCAGGGTGGTCCTGGTGTGCATCATCGATAGGTGGTTCAACAGGGGCCTCATTCACGTCCCTACCTTCCTCCATGTCTTCGTCAGTCCCCTCAAACTCATAGTCACTATCAATGTACACGTCGGGCCCAACGTCATGGGCTCCTCCTTGTTCTTCTTCAGGATCCTCCTTAAGCATTCCTTGAGCCACTAGCGCTTGATAGAAATGTACCCCTTGTTGAATCATCATCCATGGTGACTGCATGAGGGCATATAAATAGGTCATGTTTTGATTATCCCCATATTCCGAAGCTTTTATTTGGATTCCCTAGAGTTATTGGAGAGTGGGGTAGGATTTTGGATTCATTTCCCGCTATGATTACTCCCGAACATATGTTGGTCATATTCTGAACAAATATAGTTGATCATGCTATATTCATCCCAAATATTACTACATAACTGCCCAGGTTTAATCATAGTGTTCAATTTCCTCCAAAAGCTTTTATTAAATATTGTTAGGTTATTATCCTAATATGCGCACATAAGTGTGAAATTTTCGTTTTGTTTAGAGTTATTTAGTCGCATTGTGTTTATAGTTGCATATCATGTATGGTTAGATATGCTAGTTCACTATAAACATTGCTCTGATACCAACCTGTCACACCCCGAACCAGACGGCGGAAACGTTCGGGGGCTCGTGTGACTAACAATTGAATTATCATCACAATGAATATACATGAAACATAAAACATTCATCACTAACATTACATATAACAACTAGCATTGTTCACATCAAGTACATTGTTATAAGTTACATAGTTTCAAGTTTTAAAAGTACGATAAATGATGTTACACAAAATAAATCCATACATTCTTGCAAATTCTTCCTGCTTAACGATTAACTGAGAATACAAGTTATTTTGAAAACGGTCAACGTATATAATGTTGGTGAGTTCATAAGTATGGTTGAATAAAAGCCTTTGTATCTTTCGTAAAAACCCAGAAAATCCGATATTTTCTATAAATTGTCTGAAAATGATGTGAAAATCAAGTATAAATGCATGTATGAATTTCATAGTTATAACTTGTGTGAGTGTAGTTTAGATTCATTGTATTGTGAATAAGTGATAAATGTATATGAATAATTTCTCCAGAAAATCCGATATTTTTTGTTTTATAACAACGTCTAGATTTTGTATCGTTAAATAAGTCGTTTTTGCATTGACACAATCGAAGAGTTTATCTTCAAAAGGTTAAATTTTGGTATTGAATCTCTATATGAGCTGTTATAACCATGCATGATAATGACTAGGTTGCCCGTCTTGACATTTTTCCAAATGTTGGTAGTGCTCAGGATTTGGTCGCCCTAAACTGGCCTAGTATAGCTGTAGCGAACAATTAAGGCGTGGGGGGTCACCCCGTATAGATCTATACACAAACTCCAGCTTTCCTACCAGGAAACTTTGATTATAACTACATGCTACGATTGTATACTCAGAGGTGCCAACCGATATGTCTCACTAGATTCTCAACCCTTTTTGTATTATGTTTAATGTTTACGTATATGTGGGTCGCAAGGCCCAATAAACACGTCATGGAATTTCCATTCCAATCCTTATTAGCATATAATTAGACCACAAAGGCCTAATAACATGTAAGATGGTAATTTAGGCCCAATAGGCATGTAAATGGGCCACAAAAGCCCAATGAACATGTAATCCACAATTTAGGCCTAAATTGACATGTAAGTGGGTCGCAAGGCCCAATAAACACGTCATGGAAAACATTGGGCTCATTATACACTTAAATGGGCCCTTAGGGCCTAATGGCCAAGTAACGTGAATATTAGGTCCAATAAATAGTTATTGACGTATTTCGTTCATTTGTTTTGTTCCGTTGTTTGTTTTAGCTCGAGGTTTACTTGATTAATGATAAGAAACCTTCTTTTTGTAAAAATGACATTTTTGGCAAATAATCCTATAAATTTTCAATTAAGGCTCAAGTTTTGTAAAAATGACATTTTAGTCCATAATTATAAAGAATTGCAATTTTGTCCCAAATGTTTAGAAATTCACAAATTTAATCCAAAATTTTATATTTTGATATTTATGGCCTAGTTTTGCAGAAAATTGCATTTTCAGCCCTTTGTTTGTAAAAATTTACACTTTCGGCCCAATTTTGGAAAAAATTACATTTTTGGTCCCATTTGAAAATAAATGTTATTTTCACCCCTAAATTTGGTTTATTTACATTTATGACCCAAATTTTACTCAGATAACATTTCTAATCCCAAAACTTCATTTTTTTCGCAAGTTTGGGCCCAAACCGTGAGGCCCAAAAGTTTTGGCCCATTAAGCCCAAATTTTCATTTTTGGACCTTTTTAAAGTATGTTTAACATAAAAATACCTTTTTATACATGTAGAACCTGTTTGGTCCCTATAAAAACATAAATGTCACTTTTTGCCCTTATCTTTTGTTTTCTTGACAATTTTGACCCTTAACAAAGTTTTTGTTGAAATCTTTTGTTTCTTAAACATGTAATCACTTTTGGCTTGATAATGTGATGTATATAATGTCATAGTTCATAGATCTTTGCTCAATAGTACTTAGAATTTCGAGATTTGCTAAGATCTAACACATTTTTACCAAATAAACTAAGAATTCACATAAAACATGCATATAACACATAGATCTACACATTTACTTGCATTCTCCCCCAAAAATCATATGAAAACCGAAGACAAGGGGGTATGAACTCACCTTTGCTTGATGCTTCGGTTTTTGAAGAATAAGTGGAAGAGATTTTTGGTCTTAGCACACCTTTGTTGTGGATCTCGAGTTTATGAAGCTTCTAAGGTGTGATCATGGAATAAAACCATGTAAGAAGGAGTTTTTCATGTTAAGATGAAAGAAGATACTTGTGTTTGACGATAACATACCAAAGATTGGAATGACTTGATGGAGATCCTTAGAACTATAGCATTTTTTTGAGATCTTGGAAGAAGGAAGAGGATGATTTTAGAGATGTTTGGAGAGAATTTTTGAGTGTGTGTATGTGTGTGTGTTTTGGCTCTCGACCGAGAGTAGATGAAGAGAGGGGAGAGAGGTGGTGAGGTGATTTACATGGGAACATGAGAGATCATGCCTTGATACATGGTGTGTATTATGGAGGTGGCACCTCCAAAGTCAACTCCCCTCCCCCCCATTTGATTTTTCTCTCTTTTTTTTGTTAAATGGTGTTGGGCCGAGAGTTTGGGCTAAGAAGGGTAGGGATGAAATAGTTTGAGCCCATTGACATTTAGTTAGGATTTTTGGAACCTAAACATAAATTTTTTGGCCCATTGGGCCCATTAGATAGCTCACGGCCCATTTTGAAAGAAAAAGGGAGTTTATGTCCCATTACGACAAATTAATTAATTAATGGCCCATAAGGCCCATTAAGGGTAAACTAATTTGTTTTGGACCCAAAATGGCCCAAAATGCTAAGTTTTATGGAAGTGGGTCCAATTAGACTCCAAATAAGGTTTCCAAGCCCAAAATGGTTGAATTGTATGCTTATTGGTCCATTATGCCTAATAAGGAAATCCTAGTCCAGTATGGACTTAAACCATGGTTCTTAGGGTTTCAGACTCTTTTGATGAACATAAATGGTGAATCTAAATGAGCATTGAGTGATATTTACTTAGAGTATATGTTTTACAATATATGAACGGTTACACAAGAATATAATTTCCTAGCTAAAATGTTAGTTGTGACAGGGGAAGCCCATGACACTTAGATATCAGACCATGGGGGAGCCCGTGGCATTCCTGGTAAACACCATGTGGGAGCCCACGACACTTGGATATCAGACCAGTGGGGGAGCATGTGACATTCCAGGTGAAGACTAGGGGGGAAGCCCTTGGCACTTAAGACCATGGGGATAGCTCATGGCAACTATATTTGTTGCATGATATTATGTGGTTGTATGTATTGTGATATTTTGTGAAACTCACTAAGCTTTATGTTTACCCAGTTGTTTATGGTTTCAACTATCATTGGTTATTGCTGGAAGGCGAATGCGGCACTGTACACATTCATCAGCAACATTGAAGATTCCACATTTCTACATTACTCTGACTTTTAATAAATGTAATTTGAAATAAATAGTTTTCTTAATTAATGGGTTGATAAATTGAAAAGTTTTACATTAATAAAAATGGAATTTTTGGTTGTGAAAATGGGACGTTACATTGATTAAAGTTAAAACAAAATCAATGCATATCTAATTATATACGTTGAAATTGTTACCTCTTTAACCTCGTGTGTTTAATTTTTTTTTTACATTTGATAATGTTAATTACGTCACAATATTCGATTTTAGTAAAATTCACTTATTGCAAATAAAACAATTTATATATAAAAAATAAAGAAGATATATGATCTGGTAGTTCATGATCACAATCATTTGTGCATTTTGTAATGAATATATAATGATTTTGTAAAAACACCTCAAGTATTTGGCTACTTTTTAATTCAATACATAAGACCTGTATACAACTCTCTCCTATGTCGGCTCCTCAAATTGAAAAAGCCCACATGTACTCTTGAGTTTCTCTTATTTTCTCCTTCATCGATTCCTTTTTTAGTTGTTGAATTTGTAAATTATAGGATTCGTGATTGGTTTTGTGTTAGTGGATGTTTATTTATTTGTGTATAGGTAAATCACTAAATCCTAATCCATGACTTGGATTTTTACAACTTTTCTAAGTGGGCAAATTTGTTCCATGTTACATCGATTACAATTTATTTTATTTTCAAAAGCAAGTTTTCAAACATCTTTATTTAGTTAACATAATAATGTATTTAAATGTATGTGATTTGTTCCATTTAGTTTATTGCCAATAGCGTAACACCCTTGGTTAATGAACATCTTTATTTTTAAAAATTCAATCAAGTTTGGGGTTTACGGTTGTGGGTCGCGGTGTGGTTGTGGAATCTAGATCGCGACGTTGTGGACCTAATGAGCAAAACCCTATAAGCCTCGAGATTTAGGCCTATTTAAGGCACACTTCATTAGGGTTACATCGTTTTTTATAACCTTCATCCCAAAGAACCTTCTTCCACCTAACCCTGACTTTTTTTTGTGTGTATGTTTGTTCTTGGTGCTCTTTGTGAAGATTCAAGCAAGTAAAGCTTAAAGGAAGGTCTTGGAGAGTGAGTCTTTAGTGCTCCACCAATCAAATCATCCTCAGGATCTTTTGTGAGTGTCAAGTTCTTATCTTTATGATTCCATGATGTTAGATTTAGGAAATAGATGACCTTATGGCCATTGGCATCCCTTATTTCATGTGTCCTTGGAGGTTGAGGAACTCTGAGACCTTTTGAGTAAATTATATTGTTTATGGGCCTTGATATTGGAACAAATAAGCTTACTTGAGTTCCTAGTTCAACTATGCACTTACTTTTAACTCTTTGATGGATTTTTGGACTTGGGGTTTGAGTTTTTTGGTTGATTCAACCATTAAGACGGATAAAGTTGGAAACTTTATCCATTAAGACGTTTAGGAGTTTTATGATTCGATATTTGGAACTCTTGTCTTAACGAATTAAGTCCTTAATAATAGTTAGTTATTTTGTCGGAACCATGACACAGTAAAGGGTAGGTCGTGACGTGGGTTGCGAGATCTAGTTGCGATTGTTTTGTCATCTGGTAACTATGTAGTTGGCCACGATGCAGGGTAACAATGGTTGACCGTTGACTTTAGCCATCGACTTTTTAACAAAGTTTGACCTTTGGTCAGAATGTAATTTTTAAGTTGTAAACTGAGGTTTGACCTCTGTTAGGATTAGGAGGTTCGTGTAGATGACTTCATGAGACTTTGGATGTTAGCTTTTTCAGATCATTGATTCGGGTAAGTTTCTCGTTATACTATATACCACATTATGTATTCTTGTGTGCTAGGATGTGGTTAGATTGTAGTATGTTGTTAGTCTAGTAAACTTGTTAGTTTGTTGTCTGTGGTATTGAGTTGTTTGTGTATTAGTCATATATATATATATATATATATATATATATATATATATATATATATATATATATATATATATATATATATATATATATTGTAACTTTCCAAGAATTCAGAGTAAATTTTCATTTTTTAAAACCATAAATAATGCAAACGATTTGTTTCAAAACCATCCAAAGTGATTATATCATTTAAACATCAGAGTAAAAGTCATAAATAGCTAATGCGGAAAATGTTGGGGGACGATGTGCAGTCACATCGGACCCTTCCCTTTGCAACTGAAAGTACCTTAAACCATAAACACATAACTGTAAGCACAAAACTTAGTGAGTTTCCCAAAATACCACATACCATACATATTATTGGGCCTAGACCGCGCATTAGGCCCAACCCATAAAAAGGGCCTAGCCTTTCATGATCAATGGGCCCAACCCAACATACAAATAGGCCTAGCCCACCATACAATGGGCCTAGTCAAACATAAAAGGGGCCCAAACCACTCATGCAAATGGGCCGAGTTCTATATGTATGCTAATGGTCCCAACTCAACATACAATGCAAGAGTCAGAAAGACAACTAACATTCTACATAACACATCCTATTGGACCGACATTGGTGCCTTCGATACATGGGTACTTTAAAAAGACTCATCTCGAACTGAAGATAACTGAATCACACACACACACACGGTTACTACAAGGGCTCCTCACACTCTAGCAACTTGCAAAGATTATAAAAGTCTTGGATCTCCAAGCTCTAGACACAACAATCCACAAGGATGAACTTCTCCTTCTTCCACAAGGCACCAAGAACACTCCAAATCACTCAAAGGCCTCAATAATCTCAAAATAGGGTTAGGGTTTCGAGGGAACTACTTTAGAGGATGGAGGCTGAAGATAAGAAGGGTTTCCAAATGGTGAAGGTCTTTAAATAGGGTCCAAGACCCAAAAACCATGCTTTGACCCTGCCACGAGTACGCCCAACTTACTCTAGATACGCCCAATGTACTAAAGAGAATCCCCACGACCAAATTAAGTGAAGTACGCCCAACGTACATGCCATGTACGCCTAGCATACATGTCAAAACTCATTTCCATTCTAACTTCTAATGACCATTACCTATTCATCCCAACTCTGCTTTCGACGTTCTTTATATGCTCAAAAAGGTAATGAAAAACCCTTCAATCCCATCTAATATCCTTTGACTTAGAACTTACCGAAAAGGATGAACTTCTCCTTATTTCACGAAAGAAGTCTGAAGCATCACTTTTACCATTATACCCTTTGACTCAAAAACACAAACTGAGAGCTTGGATCACATAACCTATATAATCCATATCCCATTGGGTCTAAAACCCAATCCCTTTGAAGTCTAAGGCCCTTACTTGTTCCATTAAATGCCCATGATACCCGAAATAGGAAACATCTCGAAACAAGATGTTACACACACACACACACGTATATATATATATATATATATATATATATATATATATATATATATATATACATCGACATATTTGTGGTGAGTTGAGGCAGTAAAGATTTGTGTTGAAGGCCAAGATACTCGGGTGGACCAACTTCATGCTAAGGGCCAGGTGTGGACTTACTTTTTGTTGAAGCCTTGAAGGCAAGGGTGCATACTAGCTTTATGTTGAAGGCAAAAGTGGTAAACTAACTTCGTGTTGAAGGTCAATGTTTGTATGCTTGCATGTATTATGATGTTTATGATATTTTGTAAAGCTCATTGAGCTCTGACTTACAATTATGGATTAAAGGTTTTAGGTACTTAAGATGATTGTGGGAAGATGAATGCGTGACTGTATACACTCATCAACAATTTTTGTACTTTGTGATTCCACGCTTATTTATCATAGTTTTTGTCTCTTGAAAACAAATGATTTTATTGGTTTTGGTTTATGAAAATGGTGTTTGATCTTAATTAAAAATCAAAAAATATTGTGAAAATTGAGACGTTTCAAATAACTCTATTGTCTTATTTACACTTTTTTTTCCACATAATTAATGGTTATTAATACTCAATTATATCATTATTCTTGTTAATTAAATACCTTTTGGGTTTTAGGTAAATGGCGTGGTACACATACTTAAAGACATATTAGTATATACACCTTTTGGGTTTTAAGTAAGCGGTGTGGTACACATACTTAAAGACCTGTTAGTATATACAAACTTCATCCATGTTGTGATATGTTTAGAACGTTCCTAGTTATAATTACTCACTTTTATATGTATATCAGTGAATTTAAATTATTTATGGATTTTAGACCATTTAGATCCAACTCAATCCGATTTTAAACACTTAAACCCGATTCAATCATACAACTAATCACTACCCCATCAAATTGAGAAAAGTTATGGATCCATCACATATATATCTAAAGTTGGTTAAGACAAAATGGTGGGGGTTAAACGATGGTGCAACCTACGAGCCCTCACACATGTCTGGTTATGGTTGTGGACGTAAAACATAAGGTTCATGAACTTCTTAGTTAGGTACGTATGCATCGTCTTTTACAACTTTTAATTTTGGTTTAACTATAATTTACAATTGCTTTATACAAATATTTATTTAATAGTTAAATTAAGAACTATAAAAAGTTAGTGATTATAATGTATATAAATGTAAAAATATGTTAAAGCTAATAGTTTGTTCATATAATCAAAACCAAAATAAAGTCTTACATTTAAAATTAGACACAAGTACAAAGAAACTAAAGGTATAGTGGAAATTAGTGGTTTGATCTGACTTTCGTTTTAGTTGCACTGATTATACCTATGATTTTATTTATTTGTGACAAAACTGCAAGATTGGCCCCTGTGGTATTCAAAAAACTTTGGATGATGTCCAAAAAGTTTTTCATTTGCATAGAAAGTCCAAAATCAAGGTTTTTTTTTTGTTTTTGGTTCAAAAAAACTTGAAATGACAGTTATACCCTTTTACTTTGTTTTCATATTTTTTTATTTTTCAAATACTATTTTAATTTAAAAATAAAAATAAAATAAAATAATTATCCCCAACCCAATCCCCTATCTCTCTCTCTCTCCCCCTTCTCTTTCTCTCTAACAGAAGATAAGAATTCATGTGGGATTGAAGATTTTACCTACCATCGTTCTAATACTATTGTCAATCTTCCTCCATGGATACTCTCAATTAGAAACCAACGATGCTAAAGCTATGTTATCACTCAAGAAGGCCCACATCCCTCTTTTACAAGCTCCATCTTTCTCTACTTTACAGTCTATCGGAAAATTGGTGACAATCAACCAGAAAAATCGTCACCATGCTCGTTGGATGCAACCGAAATTCATCCCATGCTCGTCGGCTTCAACTATGTTCAGATTTGTGGCTTGATTTTCTGTCGTTTCTTTTTCTTCGCCGGATCCTACTAGGGTTTGTCCTTCTTTTCTGGCATCGCTGCTATGACAACGAGTTCGGCTTGTTGAAGTAGCCACTTAGTGGCTTCTCCTTCAGACTTGTGTCTTAGTTCCTGATTAAGTTGAAAAACACACGACCTCAGATCTTGAAGACGAAACAGATTAGAGATGGACCTTGTGCTTGCAGATTTTCATCACAGACTTTGTGCTCCAGTTTCCAAAGTGACATTCATGGTTTATCTTGATACGGATGAGGTTTATGCTAAAATATGTCTTCTCCCCTTTAGAAACCTTAATAATTTTGATTTTGATGATAATAGGATTTTAGGGTTTCAAAATCAAGAAAACTCAATCAGATGCTAACAATGATGGTTGATTATCAGTCCCAAGGTATTGCGCATAAACAATTTTCCCTAGGCTCAATTACACTGTTCTCCTGTTCAAAACATCTTAGCCAAGGTTATTTATTGGCAAATTTGGAAAGTCACACATATTTATAGAGTGATTTGATTTTGTTTGTTAAATATGATAATGGCGATGGGTGATTCATAAAGAAGATGATGAATAGTAGGACCCTATTTCTTTCTCTTATGAATCATGTATAGAGAGAGAGAGGATAAGTATTACTATTTTTTTAAATTAAAATAGTATGTTAAAAACTAAAAAAATATAAAAAAGAAAGTAAAGGGTATAATCGTTTTTTAAAAAACTTTTGGAACAAAAACACAGAAAAAACTTGCTTTTGTACCTTCTATGTAAGTAAAAAACTTTTTGGATCCTATCCAAAGTTTTTTGAATACCACGGGACCAATTTCACAGTTTTGTATTTATTTGTAAAAAATGGTTAATAACGTCAGGAAAAAAATGTTAAATTATTATAACAAGACGGGAAAATGACTTAGGAGGGTAACTACCTATTATTCATGTTCACATATTGGCAACTTCTTCTTTTTTGTACATAATAAAGCAACTAACTTGTTTTAACTGTTTAAATTACACCAATATTACCGGCTAATATTTGTTTTAACCGGTAACTCAAAGGGAAAATGACTTAGGAGGGTAACTATCTCTTATCCGTGTTCACATATTGACAACTTCTTATTTTTTGTACATAAGAAAGCAACTAACTTGTTTTAACTGTGTAACGTCCCAAAAATCATGACCAAAAATTTCGTTTTTAGTTTAATACTAAAACCATAATTGTCAAACCATTAATTTAATACTCCGCCATCGGACCCTGCTCGGTATACAGATTTGTCTCTTTTAGGCCCCGCCCGCTAAACACATACAATCATATAACATGCTAACACATAAAGAAACATACTCTACTGTATCCCTGTCCTAAGAAACATATTCTGCTAATAATGAGATATGGAACTTCATCCGTACTCATCTAGTTCCAGCCAGGGCTTCAGCAGTGCAAGGTGAGTCTCCTCACTGTGTGAATGGGTCTAAGGCCACAATGCCAGCCCATGTAGTCTATGAGTAGGAAGACTCGGGGGTTAGCCTTAGACATTGTATGCTAGTATGTTATTCCAGACCAAGGTCCGATGTCGGGCGGGTGCCCGAGGAATGTTTGCATGTTAGATTATACTTGTTGTCTGTGTGATACTTGTATGTGTCTGGTAGGGAGGTGAGTGTGGGCGAGGTTCCGTATCTCATCACTAGCTGAGTACGGACGATGTTTCGTACCTCATTATTAGCAGAGTATGTTTCTTAGGACAGAGATACAGTCAAGTATGTTTCTTTATGTGTTAGCATCTTATATGATTGTATGTGTTTAGCGGCCGGGGCTCGAAGACAGGCAGAGCCTAAGAGAGATAGATATGTATACCGAGTGGGGCTCGATGCTAGGAGGGGCCTGATGCCGGGCGAGGCCCGATGCCGGAGAATTAAATTAATGGTTTGACAATTATGGTTTTAGTATTAAATTAAAAACGAAATTTTTGGTCATGATTTTTGGGATGTTACACAGTTAAAACAAGTTAGTTGCTTTCTTATGTACAAAAAATAAGAAGTTGCCAATATGTGAACACGGATAAGAGGTAGTTACCCTCCTAAGTCATTTTCCCTTTGAGTTTCCGATTAAAACATGTATTAGCCGGTAATATTGGTGTAATTTAAACAGTTAGAACAAGTTAGTTGTTTTATTATGTACAAAAAAGAAGAAGTTGCCAATATATGAACACGAATAAGAGGTAATTACCCTCGTAAGTCATTTTTCCTAAAAAGACAAACATGCCCATGCCTTCGTCTTTGATTTTTTGTTTCGAGCAAAACCAAAAGTACTTGGAAAATTTAGTATTGAAGTTTATGCTTTATTTTAGATAAGTAAAGCTTATTAAAAAGGTCAATCTTGTCATTTACCAAGGTCTGGCCCAAAGCATGCTCACAGGCCCAACAAAAACAAAAGAAGGGCCCAAGTTTTCTGATATTCCATATTTCCAGTGGTACGGTACGTATCGGGCAAGAAAACTCTCCATTCCTCTCCTCCAAACACAACTCTCAAACCCTGTAATCACTCTTTCGATTTACTCCGTTTCTTCGTCAACCTTCAATCATGGTGCTCGAGGTACATTTTTCAATTTTGCCACATACTCTTCTATTTCAAAAAACTAGGGTTTTAATTTGTTATTTGGATCAGGCTACGATGATCTGTATCGATAATTCCGAATGGATGCGTAACGGGGATTACTCACCCACTAGGTTTCAAGCCCAATCCGACGCTGTTAATCTGATTTGTGGCGCTAAAACCCAGGTAATTTGATAGTCAATCATAGGGCTTTTGTTTTGTTGTTGCCAAGAGTTTAAATCGTACGTAAATATTGTTAATTGGGAAAAGTTTTCGGTAGATTGGGACAAGATCCCACATAAGATGAATTTTGTGGGTCTAGGCGTTTGGCTACTAGTTTTTTTACATAAATTATATTCGTCAATAGCAAGTTGACTTATCCGGTGAGAAGCTGAAAAATTGATGTTGCAGTCTAATCCTGAAAATACAGTGGGCGTATTGACAATGGCTGGCAAAGGTGTCCGTGTTCTTGTCACTCCTACTAGCGATCTTGGCAAGATCCTGGCTTGCATGCATGGTTAGCTTCTTTGATGTAATATTTACTTACAATCTATACAACATTTTTGTATGAAGTTTGAAGTGCTGAAATTTATTCTTCACTTACTCAGGTTTAGAAATAGGTGGTGAGATGAACTTAGCAGCTGGGATCCAAATTGCTCAGTTGGCTTTAAAGCATCGTCAAAACAAAAAACAGCAACAAAGGATAATTGTGTTTGCTGGAGGGTATGTATATGTATCCTTATACATATCATCTTTTTATTAATTATCTTCTGATTTCATTCACATTTTTTGGTTTTCAGTCCTGTCAAATATGATAAGAAAGTACTGGAGCTGATTGGGAAGAAGTTAAAGAAGAACAGTGTAGCTCTTGATGTTGTGAACTTTGGTGAAGAAGATGAATCAAAGTCAGAAAAGCTTGAAGCTTTAGTTGCTGCTGTAAACAACAATGACAGCAGTCACATTGTTCATGTCCCAGCTGGATCAAATGCTCTTTCTGATGTTCTTTTAAGGTTTATTATAATTTATTTTTTATTGACATATCTTTATTAGTATTAAGTATTGCATTGGCTGATAAATGTTTTACTGTTAGTACAGTACTCCAATATTTACTGGTGATGGAGAAGGTGGAAGTGGATTTGCAGCGGCAGCAGCTGCAGCTGCAGCTGGTGGTGTATCTGGTTATGACTTTGGTGTTGACCCAAATCTTGATCCTGAGCTGGCACTTGCTCTTCGTGTTTCAATGGAAGAAGAAAGAGCAAGGCAAGAAGCTGCTGCTAAAAAAGCTGCAGATGATTCTTCAAAGAATGAGAAACAAGGGGAGTCTACTTCACAAGATGCAACTATGTCTGAAAATGTTGCTTCTGAATCTGAGAATAAAAAAGATGATTTAATGGTTACTTCTTGTCTTGCTTCTTATTTTTTTTAGCTTTAACTTTAATTTTTATAATACATATTTGTTGTTAACAGTATAATAATGGTGGCTTGTCAGGATGATGAGAATGCATTGCTGCAACAGGCTCTTGCCATGTCAATGGATGACCCTGCTGCTACTACTGTGACAACAAGGGATACTGACATGTCAGAGGCAGCTGCTGATGATCAAGATTTGGCACTTGGTAACTTGCTATGAATTTTATATACGATTGATATTTTTACAGTTATGGTAAAAAAAAAGGTGAATCAATCTTTGAAACTAAATGGTGTTAATTTGCAATTTGCAGCCCTACAATTGTCTGTTGAAGAAGGTGCAAAAGATGGATCAGGGTCAGGGCAGGCAGATATGGGGAAGCTCTTGGCTGATCAGTCGTTTGTCTCATCTATTCTTGCTTCGGTACATCATCATTACACTTTTTTCTTATTTTTTTGAATAGAAAAAAAATAATACCAAAAATGGAGAGAAATTGATTTTTTTTTTGTTTTTTTGGGGTTGGTTTTGAAGCTGCCAGGAGTCGACCCGAATGATCCTTCAGTCAAGGATTTGCTTGCTTCAATGCAAAATCAGCCTGAGGTTAGTTCAAAGATCTTTTTTTTTTTTTTTTTTTTTTTTTTTTTAAATAAGAAATAAAAATTAATTTGAGATTTTATTAGTCTGACCAGAAGAAAAAGGAGGATAAAGCACCCAAGGAAGACGACAAGTGATGTTATTGTTATGTGGTCTTTTTTTTTCCTAAGTATAATCCCTGGCATGTACCACTCCTAAAAAACCTGATTTTTATTTTATTTTTGTAGGCAAACCACTCCATGAGTTATATATTTCTTTTGTATTTGTGGGTGTAGAGGTTACAAATTACGGTGGCATTTGTTGTTTAATGAATGATAATGGGATATGGATAGACTTGTTGATTACACCATAGAATCTATGTTCTGGTTTTAAATGGTCCCTAATTTTTATTTTTATTTTTATTTTGTGTCATTTAAGTCATTAAACTAGTGAACAGCCTGTTAAAAAAGATCATAAAGCTCTGTTTTTCTCATTTGGTCCCGGTTTCACAGGTTACATATAATCCGGGTGGATTTGATTTGATTTGATTTTATAAAAATTAAAAATTAAAAAATAATCGATGTAGACATCAGATGGATTCCCTTATCAATCTCTGTTTCCATGTAAATCACATTGCATTCACTGTGCAAACTAAAGGTGAAAATTCTCTCGAAATAGCTGTTTCTTACTTTCTTCCTTGCAGATCATCCATTTTTGAGAAAATATAAATGATGGATAAGTTATCGTAATTCTGAGTTATTAGATAGTTTACAGGGAAAGATTTCATCAAGGGGATGAATCTTATGATTACAAGTAGTTTGAAATCTTGAAGCTGAACCAGATTATACCATTGGTTTCCTGTTCAGCTGATGGTATAATTTATTAACTGTTCTTCTGTTTGAAATCTTCATCATTCCAAATACCATTCAACAAACTGTTTTGAATAATCTTCTTCAAATCCAACGTTCATACACCCATCTTCACGCTCTTCGATCAATCAGCCACACATAAACATAAACCGGTAATTGTCTTCAAATAATTGAAACCTCAATCCATCTTCATCCTTTGAAATACCCATCAACAAGCTGTTTCGAATTATCTTCTTCAAACTGAAAGTTCATCTCCATCTAAAAGGAATCAAACTGTAACCTCACTCAGAACCAGATATATCGATCATCAAAGGATAGAAGTGGAGATAAAAAAAGTAAAAGTTTAGGGATCATTTGAAACGAAAACATTAACTTTATTGGTGCTTTCATGATAAAAACCCAAACCAAATACTACTATTCTTGTTACCATGGATTTATCAGTTTGACTTTTGGTTCTGTTTATCAACTTTAATCATGGCACTTCGGATTTAGATAAGATGATCATTAATTTCTCTTCTTGCTTGCTTGTTTACATTTTTCTTCATGGATAATTTTTAAAGTGAATAATATTGTGATTCTTGTGTCTAGTTGCCTTGTCTCACACGAAGTTGAAGTTGTTTTAAGCCTTCTATTAACTATGCTGTTTGGGAAAAAAACCCACGATGATTGTCACTATTGAAAATTACATTTTAAATGTACAAGTTCCCTCTCTAATAGATAGATATTAGAGACTTGTTTCTTCAAATCACAACGCATTCACATCCACAGGGAGTTTGTTTGGGTTGCTGATATACAAGTTCGTTTTTTAGCATTTGTTTTATGATTTAGTTTTGTTAAGTGTTTGTTGAAGTAATTATATTGAAACCAATTTAATAAAAAAAAAATAAAATAAAATAAAAAAAACTTAAACCAGGAAACAAATAAACTTTATTTATAGACATTCAATAGGTTTATCAGAAATAACAACATTATTTATATAGGTTTATCATAAAAGAACATTAAGTTGAATGGGAAATTAAAATATGAATATGACTTAGCATCATCTTCATCTCAACTACTATCTTCTTATCACATATCGCTATCACATGTATTATGAAAATAAGTTTGTCACTTCATCTGCTATCTTCATCTCAAGTGTTATATGACAAAAACAAGGTCATTCTATATGGATTGCACCATCTTTCATCTTTTTTAATATTTCAAGCCTAATAACCTTCATATTCACCTGTTTGCTCCAATCCAGAAGCAATCTCACGAGTAACAGGTTCTCATATCCAGTCGCACCTGCCAACATATACACAAAATTTATCTGAGATACAATTGTAGGTGAAAGGTGTAATAGTTTAGAGGTAATATCAAGTCAATTCTTCAAATTTTAAAATAAAATGGAGCAAATTCTAGTTGCACCATGGGTGTTTAATGGAGTTCAACATCACTTAATTGGCCTAAACATTGAACTCAATTAGTCAAGTATGTTTGAAAACCTCAACAACTGAACTTATTCCATTATTCGATCATAAGAATCTAGCAGTTAATTTTCCAATAGCTTTATGATTTTGTTACAAAATCCTAATAACATCTAACGTCCTCTAATCAACTAATAATGAAGAAACAATCCATTTAGTCATTGATTCTCGGGCATAGATCCCTTTTCGGTTTCCATGTAACATTTTTCAATCATAATTCATACATAAGTTACAGGACAAAACAGCCTAATTTTCATAGTAAAAAATGTAAATTAATAACCAGTATAAATCATAAGCACCTAACGAAGAGAAAACATACTATGTGCATCTGATCAACAATCCAATGCTCCATTGATGAATCATGGTAATAAACAATTCATGCCAATGATGCCATCTTAGTTTAGCCGCATGTATCATCAATCAGTCGAATGCAATTAAATCCTTTCAATTCTACCGATTTACAATAATAAATTTACATATACGTATACATAAAAAGCTCAAATTACTGAAGAAGTGTGTGTGACTTAGAAAGAGATACCTTAAAAGAAGGAATGGAGCTCTCTCCACAGCTATCACATAAAACTCCATCGAAGTCCAAGGCATACAGATATCGCATTTATTTTTCTCTTTCTAATCCAGTCGGTAGGAAAAGACGGGAGAATTTGAACGCTTTGTTGTAGTCCAACAGATTTCAATTGAGAGCCTCAATTTTTGCCTCTCTCCACATCTACACTCCGTCCGTGCTAAAAAAACACAAAAAAAATTAAGAAGGATTAATACCATAAAAACCATTAATCCATTATATTTACATCATTGTTTTGATTTAGCTCGATTATTTATTTTGTTATTTGTTGGTGATTTTAGTGTCACCATGTCATTTTAAGTAATTGGGACCGATAAATGAGCTAAGGGGCTTTATAATTTGTATGCTAATATATGTACGAGGTTGTGCGGAGTGCACGCATCTATAAGATCGAATTAGAAGCCGGTTCGACGACTAGTCAGGGGTCCGGGGGCAGCGCCCCTGGGTCCGGGGTTTCCAAAGGGGCTGATGAAACCCTAATCCTGTTTATAAACGGTTTTCCTCCTCAGAAGGAGGTTACAAATTTTAGCTCTCGTTTTCATCAAACTCTCACATAATCTCTCTATCAAATTGGTTTACGATTTCTGTGCCTAGAATCGTAAGTGTCCACTTGGATTATCCTAGGCTGAATTTCTTGCAACCCAGACATATGGTAGAAATATCAGTTTGAAAAGTATTCTCACGATCCAAGTTGGTATCCAGATCTCCACTACAAACCCTAATATATCTTACATTATTTATATGCCATTATATTTTGGAATTTTTTTCATTTTTGGGACACCGAACGGTTACCGACAAGTTAAAGTAACCATTAAATTTACATCATTGTTTTGTTTTAGCTTGATTATTTTTTTTTGTTATTTATATGCCATTATATTTTGGAATTTTTTTCACTTTTGGGACACATGCTACAATAACTTGTTTGTTTGTCGAAACATGTTTTTAGCCCAAACATTTACATCTCAGATTGCGTTTTGTCCCAACTTTTTTTTTCCAATTTGCCATTACTTTTTTGGAAAAATTTTCATTTTTAACCATTGTCCAGTTATCAATAGGTATTTTAAAATGTAAAATGCCAATCTCTAAGTCTGGGATATCTACTAAAGAATGTGACATGTTAATCTCCGAGCCAATCAAATTTGTTCATTCATTCGTAATTCATCTAATGACATATTTGTTGAGAAATCAAAAGAATGAGATGATAGTACATATTAGAACATATTAAAGTATAAAGCTATAGTAAGAGAAAATATAAAATAATTGTTGCATTTAACCCTTAAAATTTTACGGACTATAGTCATCTCATTTCTTTGGTTTCTCAACAAATATGACATTAAAAATAGCCAATTGTTTCCTAGATGAATTATGAATTAACAAATTGGATTTGACTTAAATATTAGCATGTGACATTATTTATTAAATGTTATGGGTTCAAGACTTGCACTAAATATTGGTAATACAAAAAATAGAGTGTGTGACTTACTAGCTGACACATCTCGTCTATCAAGGATAAGTCACGGTTTCGACTCTCGCTTTCAACGCCTCTTGTTTTTTCATTTTTAAATACGTATTGGTGATCGGCCAAGGGCTAAAAATGAAAAAAGAATAAAAAAATAATGGCAAACAAAAAATGGGAACGATTCACTATATGATAATTGTTACAATCGCCTAGACTAATCTTCCAACCCTCCCCAAAATTACACACACACACACACTCTCCAAAGTGGTAACAAACACTTTCTACACTCGAAACAAAAGAAAGAAAAAAAAGAATTGAACAATTCAAGTGTATTGATTGGAGTGTTTTGAAACCAAAGCCTTAGTCTCTTTTTATAAGTTTGGAGTCCTCCCAAACTTTCATCCTTATACCATTATAATGTGGGATGGAACAACTATTCATTTAGACCAAAAAAACTCAATACATATCCACCTTGGATAAATAAAAGAAAACACAACCACATAAAAAGAACATCATCTTCAACCGACAATCATAATTCTAAAGTCATAAAGTTATCATACCCCACCATAAAAGAGTATCACCATGCAGAGTTAACCATTCTTAGAAATTCACCCATGCACATGTTGAAATACTTGCATGAAGTTTATTGCAGAAATTTCCTATTTGGCATACCCACAAGTCATTATCCATCAACATCAAATTTAACCATACATCTTCCAATTATGCCAATCAATTGCCTGCGTGTAGATACATAAACCATCAAATAAACTACATTTTTTTTCATGGTAGCATGGGCATAACATATGGATGTCATTTCTCAAAGGAATTCATTACCATCAATAACAGTGGATAAATGTTAACTACATTTGAGCCTTTGTTGAATTTGCTCCACCCGGACAATTTCTCTTGACATGCCCAAATTGTCCACACTTCCAGCATACTAAATGCTTATGTAAGACAATAGTTCCAACATAACAAATTCTTTTGTGATTTCTTCTTCTTTCTGTTCCCGTACATCAAAATTGTTCCTTTTGACGAAGTATCGCTGCTACTCTCCACTCTTTTATCCTCAAATAGGAGTTTCTAGTAAAATCTGCATACTACAAGGTCTCTTTCCCATACATCAGAATGAGCTTTATATGCTCACAGAGAGATGACAAAGATAGGATGAGCCTTAATACTTTATCCTAATCTTCAACCTTCACTCTGATAGCCTCTAGTTTTGTCAATATCATTAAGAACACTTATATGATATGAGAATTTTGTATCTCCATTCATATGAAGAATATGTAAATCACTTTGGGTTCTCAGTTCCCCATATTCCTAAAAAAGCAGTGTTAGGTTTTGTAGGTTTCTAGTCCTTGATTCTTGGGTTTATTATTTTGGTTTAGAATCAAAATTTGAAAGGTCACTTAAGTCTATATTTCGACCCTCATAACTTTTTCATACGAGGTTGAAATAAGTTTATTTTTTCCAGTATTTAGTTCTATGTCTTCTTGGCTACATTATAGTATTAAGAACCACCTTAAGTGATTAAGAATTTGTTGGGTTACACATCACTAAACATGGGCTATGATGGATGTTGGTTTTTTTTCTTTTTTTTGTAAAAGTTTCAGCCAACTTTTGCAAGCTCCGAATGAGCTTATTTTCCCAACATACAGTCCTCTTTATTGGCTACTTTTTTAGGCTCAATACCACCATAACCAGTTAAGAATATCTGATTTTACACACCCCTAAACATGGGTTGTTACGACTGTTAGGTTGTTTTTAGTTTGTGAAAAAAATTAGGGGTCATCTGACAGTTGCTAACTAGGTTAGAAGTTGCACTACAAATAAAATGACATATAGCGGCACACATTTTTAGTGGCATATGGTTAATGTGCTACTATATCATGGTATTTAGTGGCACTTATTATAAGCCACTAAAAAATTAGGGTAAATTACACGGATGGTCCTTGTGGTTTGGGGTAACTTGCGCGCCTAGTCCCTGAGCAAGATTTTTAACTCGGATTATCCCTAATGGTAAAATTCATAACCCGCCTGGTCCCTCACTTAACATTCCGTCTAGTTGCTCCGTTAAAACACCCCACGTGCAAGGCACGCAGGGGTATTTTTGTCTTTTTAATATTCTAGTGTTACCGCTATGTTGTATACGAAGAGGCGATCATTTTGCTTTGTACTCCATCTTTTCATTCAGAAAACCCAGAAAAAATTTCAACATTCCGATAAGAAAACCCTAATCGTGATATCTTCTCCTCTGAAACGCAATGGTGTTGTGGCGTATACGTGCAAATATGGAGGAAATCGAAGTTGGACGTCGTTACTGTAAGTATTCTTTCACTCTCAATCTTCTATAACTTGGATTTTGTTGAAACCTTATCTGAAGTGGGCTATTTCACAGGGGGGCATCCGACAATCTTTTCCATTTGGTTATACCATGGTGGAGAGTTCACCAAATTTCCTGGAAGAAAGTACATCAAAGGAAAACAAACGTATATAGACTTACTCGACATGGATACTTTCTCAGTGCATGACATTGATGAAATGATGGAACAGTTAGGCTATGTTGATGAAGGTATACCTTTGTACTATCACTTTAAACGACCTTTTTCAGATTTAGATTTCGGGTTATTTGCTTTGGGTAGTGATCAGGATGTGAGACATCTGGGTACCTTCATTTCCAAGCATAAGTTGATTGAAGTCTATATTGAGCATGGAAAAACCCAATTACATACATACACAATGTCCCCAAATCAAGAAAAAATTCAAATAAAGGAAATTATTGAACCTCCATCGTGTTCTCGTAGGCTTTTCTTAGATTGGTATGATACTGGGGAGAAAAATGTTGTTGGGGATGCTTCTAAAGAGGCTAATGTAATGGACCTCACTGGAGATGACAATATGGACATAACTGATAATGGGGATAATAACAAGGAAGGAAATCCATGCGTTGAAGTTGAAATTGGGGACAAATTTGAGCACACAAATGAAGTTGAATTTAGGGATGGTAACAAGGATGGAGAAGATCCATGGGCTGAATTTGAAAGTGGGGACATGTTTGAGGACATAAACGAAGAAGAATTTGGAAGTGGGGACAACTTTGACGATGATAGTGGTTATAAATCTAGTGAGTCCGATGATATAGACTTTTATGTTGACAATGACAACATCTTAGATGATGTAGAAGTTGACATGAATGATTTCAATGATAACATTGATATGGATGCAGAGTGGGTTGGAGGTATGAATGACAATGTGGTACAATAAGAGAATGAAGTTGGAGAGCTTAATGAAGTACTAAATAACGAGGTACTTTTGTCAAGATCATCTTCGGATGAAGTTCCAGTTGGTCAACGAAAGAAGACCATCAAAGCTATCCAACGAGCTCATGAGAATGATGAAGCAAATGTTGTTGAACCATTTTATATCCTTCAAACCTTTAATACAACCGAAGAGCTTAAAGAAAGAGTTAACGTCCATGCTATTGAGACAACAAGGGAACTTGGTTTTGAAAAAAATGACAAGAATAGGGTAAGAGTTGTGTGTAGGGGGACAATACCAAAACTGGGAAACTTAGACAAAAGTGGGGAAGGTCAACAAGAAGTCAACAATGAAGATGAAGAGAAGTGCCCGTGGAGCCTCTACGCTAGTAAATGGAAATGTGATATAAATTGGATGGTCAAATCTTACAACAAAGAACATCTTTGTCTCCAAGCTCGGAATGTTAAAGCTTGTACTTATAAGTTTCTCGCCCAAAAGATTACAACTCAGGTGGAATCTAACCCAACTATTCCAATTCGTGCTTTACAAGAACAACTGCAACGTGATTACCAAGTGGGACTTTCCAAGATGAAAGTGTTTAGGGCTAGAAATGAAGCTCTCAATCAGGTGCGAGGGGATTATGTTGGTCAGTATGCTCTATTGAGAGACTATGTTCTAGAACTCCAAAAACATAACCCATACACGACTGTAAAGATTGATGTAGAGAGTGAACCAAATCCAAATTCAGAAACTAGAACTTTCAAGCACATATACATCTGTCTTGGTCCTTTAAAAAAGGGATTTGCTGCTAGAAGAAGAGACTTTCTTGGTCTCGATGGTGCCTTTATGAAGGGTCCATACCCAGGACAAATACTTTCAGCTGTGGTAACCTTTTTTCATATGAACTACATTTATATTATAAAAAGTTGTATTTTAGGTTATTGATGGTGCTTTAATTGTGAAATTTTTACTTATGTAGGGAATTGATGGTAATAATGGAACATATCCACTGGCTTATGCTGTTGTGGAATTTGAGAGTACCAACTCATGGACTTGGTTTCTAACTTGTCTAGGGGATGATTTGGGTTTAGGAACCAACTCAAATTTTACGTTTATGACAGACAGACAAAAGGTATTAATTCGAATATCAAATTAATACATTATATATGGTATACTTTTAATACAATTTTCCATTATATAGGGAGTGTTACCTGCTATAGCAAAGTTGTTTCCATGCGCTGAGCATCGTTATTGTCTTCGTCATATCCATGAAAACATGAAAGCTAATTGGAGGGCAAAGCAATTCAAAGACTTGCTATGGGATTGTGCAAAAGCATCTACTGTTCAACAGTTTCAACGATCAATGGAGGAACTTAGAAAACTTAATAATGATGCGTATGAGTGGCTTAAAAACATTCCTCCTCAACATTGGTCTCGTTCATACTTTACAGGTAGATTTTAATGTTAGATCATTAGTTTGTAGCTGTGCAATATGTGTGAAACTCTAAATAGCTCATACATATTTTAATGATTTATCAGGTAGAGCTCATACAGATGCTATGCTTAACAATATGTGTGAATCTCTAAATAGCAAGATTGTTGAAGGTCGTGATGTACCAATCATTACATGTTTGGAGTACATTAGAGAGTACTTAGTGAAGAAAATTGTAACTGTGCAAAAGGAAATTGATAAAGCTGTAGGTCCATTGACTCCTACAGCTACCATATGGGTTGAAAAACTGAAGAAAGAGGCTTCACAATTAAGGTCTGTTTTCTGTGGGAATGGGAAATATCAAGTTAGTAAAAATCTTCTGGAACAGTTTGTGGTAGATATGGGCCACCAAACATGTTCATGTAGAAGGTGGGAACTAATAGGGATACCATGTGCACATGCAATAACATGTATGTGGGAGATGTTGAAGAACAAAGAAATTGATAAGATACCCGAACATTGGGTCCATCGAACGTATTGGTTAGAAACATGGAAGAATATGTATTCTTTTACAATTCAGCCAATCAATGGAAGGAACATGTGGGAGAAGTCTACATGCCCTACAACCTTACTCCCTCCAAAACACCATGTGCCCATTGGAAGACCAAAGAAAAAAAAAAGGAGATCTGCCATGGAGGTTGAGGATTTGGTGAAAGGTAACCAATTGTCAAGAGCACAAAAATCAGTGTCATGTTCTAAGTGTAACAAAAGTGGGCATAATGCAAGGACTTGCAAGGGACAAAAGGCTGGTGGTTCTCAAACTTCAAGGAATGTTGGTGGATCACAAACTTCAAAGATTGTTGGTGGTGCTGGTAGTGAAAAAGTGAAGGCTGGAAGTGCAAAAGTGAAGGCTGGTGGATCAAAAACTTCAAAGAATGTTGGTGGTGCTGGTAGTGAAAAAGTGAAGGCTGGAAGTGCAAAAGTGAAGGCTGGTGGATCACAAACTTCAAGGAATGTTAGTGGTGCTGGAAGTGCAAAAGTGAAGGATGGAAGTGCAAAAGTGAGGGCAAGTGTTAGCAAAAAAGGGAAAGGTGTCCCATAAATGTGGCTTTTAGGTGTTTATGTATTGTTTTGGTTGATGTTGACAAACATTGTCTTCTTTTGAACTAATTTATGTGTTGTGATGGTTATGTTGATTGCTTTTGAAAAACAATGGTGTAATTATAGTATCCAGTTTTAGCAATGTACTTTGCCTTTGACAAACAATGTAATCTTTTGATTGCTTTTATTTTGGTCATCTGTTTTGCTTATTTTGGTCATCTGCTTTTGGCATTGCTTTTATTTTGGTCATATGTTTTGCTTTTATTTTGGTCATCTGCTTTTGTCAATTTAATCTTTTGATTGCTTTTAGCAATGTAGTTTAACCAATGTACCAAGATACATCACAAATTGTAAAATACAATCAAGTTCAACAAAATATCATTTTCATTGATAAAAAGGTACCCTTGATACAAATAAGATTCATTACAATGCATTGTAAACAACTGCAACTACATCAGTTGATCTTAAAACTAACACTACAACTTGTAAACAACTATCCCAAAAAACAAAAACCAACTGATTATTAACAATGCCTTTAGATTATGATTTTGGACCTCAAGTTCTTGAATTTGGATTTCAAGCCCCTCGTTTTTTATTTCCGCCTCATGACCATGCTTTTCTTCATCTACCCACTTAATAAAGCCAGACCTTGGTCCTTGTACTGTGAATAACTTCGATTAGCACATACACATACTAGGGTTACAATAGAAAATCCCCCAAAACAATTCCAACATCGTACCTCTAATGGGCAAACATAAAATGCCCTACCTGGGTTTCTTTTCGTAGTTGAAGTACGTATAACGCCTATCGCACCACAGTTGCATTTCACCATGTTTGATCGGTTGTGAGAAGAAAGGTGGGAGGAGAAGACTGTGATTGAGAAAGAAATGGGGGAGGAAGACAAATAAACCATGTTTAAAGAAGACTGGGTGACATGAAAAGACAAAAATACCCCTGCGTGCCTTGCACGTGGGGTGTTTTAACGGAGCAACTAGACGGAATGTTAAGTGAGGGACCAGGCGGGTTATGAATTTTACCATTAGGGATCATCCGAGTTAAAAATCTTGCTCAGGGACTAGGCGCGCAGGTTACCCCAAACCACAGGGACCATCCGTGTAATTTACCCAAAAAATTAATACATTTAATGACACTTAATCTTTTGTGTCACTAAATTACATAGTTATTAGTGGCATAATGACTTGATATACCACTAAAACTTTTTTTTAATTAAAAATACCATATAGATAATTCTTATAATTACTAAAAAATTTAATTATAAGATTAACAATTTATTTTATATTTCTCGTTTAAAACTAGTATTACATATTTATGGAAATTTACTATAATTATTAATTGATTTGTTAGTTTTTACAAAAAAGAAATTAACTTTTTTTTAAATTGGTTAAAAAAAGGTATCGTATCCTATATTAACCATGAACAAATTTAAACCGGTTAAAGATTTTAGCACTTAACCTTGGTTAACGCGTGTGATCAATTGTATATGGCCAAGTGTGATTAAAGGTCTCGTTAGGCCCAAATTTTGTGCATCTTTAGAAATATGTGTTAATCGAATACAAATATGTTTTTTTAGAACATATATTAACATAAAACAAAGACCAATAAGAAGCAAAGCTGGAACAATACGTACAACAACCAAATAAATATTCCCAAGAAAAATACGTTAATTTGGGTTTATCATCGCATCACACACCGAAGATATCAAAACCCACTCCCACTCTCTCACTCCTGACGATGATCTGAACGCACCCTCTCTTCGTCGACGCCGGACCATCACGCTATCGTCGGCCTATGCGTCGCTGCTTCTGCGATCGCCATTGCTTCTGCGATCGCCGTCGCTGCATCCTCAATCTTACAGTTAGGTATTTTTGCTGCTCAAATAAAGTATTTAAAAATTTCATTTGTTTTTAGATTTGAGGTTGTATACTGCTCGATTGTTGCAAAATCATTGCCCAAACTGCTAGGGTTAATCAATTTCATTCCAGAAGTATTTCAATCAATAGTTCTCAGATAATACTTTATTGACCAATAGATGTCATAAACATTACCGAAAGTTGTCCATTATCACCCCGTAGTACTAAATACATGTTATGGATCAATTATTTGCTTGTTTATATTCCATTCTTTGCCAACCAAACAGATGGTTAAACACATGCAATTTCATTTGACATTTTTTCAACTTCTGTTATCTTTAAGAGCTTTATTCTATTAACATTTTATGAACCAAATACCTCCTTGGCTTCAACTTGTTAAGATGTCTACTAAGTTAAAAAATCACACGATACCTTCATCTTTATTGTTATATTAGTGAGAGTTCCCCAATAGGAAGCCTGTAGCATAATTTTGTCTCAATGATATCAATTTCAAACTAGTTAGATGTATATTAAAATGTCTCATTGACATAAATCTAACTCTCAACCCTAATCCAATTCCCATTAAATGCATTACAGATAACCACTTGCTACCAAGCAAAGTTGTCAATTTGGTTGTTTTTAATGATAAGTGAAACCCACAAGAACTATTTGCATTATAAAACAGAAAAAAGACTTTATTACCCTTCTTCTAAAGCTCTACCTGTAACCATCTAACCATCTAGGAGATGATTAAGCAAACACAATGTAATAAACCAAACGTGTGGTTTTTGATTTGATTTACCAATATATATATATATATATATATATATATATATATATATATATATATATATATATTGTATTGACAATTACTCTTTGAGAAGAAGGTGCTTTTTAAGCTTCATGTTTTCAATTCTACAGCATACCAACTGTTCCTTTAACTTATTTGTAGCCTCTTCAAACTTTTTATTCATAAACTCTTTCTCCTTCATTTCTTCTTTACATCTGACCCTCATTCCATCCAACCTTGTTTGTGCTCCATTTAACCTCATTCTCAATTTTGCCTTGTCTATATCACCCTGTTAAAGTCAAAGTCAAAGTCAACATGATTACTAAAAAGTCAAAAAAAAAAAAAAAAACATTTTTCAAGACAAAAAAACTTACACCGTGTGTTTTGGCTTCTAAGGTAGATAGCTTCATTGTCAACTCTTCAACTTTAGCTTTCGTATTTAAAAGCTGGTAAAAAATATAAAGAAAAAAAATTAAGTAAAATGAAAAATCCAAAAATAGCAATCAAATTTGGTTTTTAACTTTTTACCTTGTCATTACATTTTTCCATGAGCAGTTGTTATTCTTCAATCTGAGCCACTAACTCTTTTCTTTCTTTTGTGATCTCAACAATTTGATTCAGTAACTTCTGTAGATACACATAATTGTTGACTATTTGACCATTTGAAATTTATCTCATTTTGCTGATAAAAATTTTGACCCTTGCTTTTCTTTTTAATTTTTAAATATTTTATTCTTTCAATTTTGTGAATTCACAGAAATACCCTTACAGGGTATGATTCAGTAACTTCTGTAGATACACATAACTGTTGACTATTTGACCATCTGAAATTTTTTTTGTTTTTCCAATAAAAATTTGATCCTTGGTTTTCTTTTCAGTTTCTAACTTCTTTTTTTTTTTTTTTTTTTTTTTTTTTTTTTTTTTTTCAGTTTTATGAAATTTCAAAAAAAATACCCTTATAAGGTTATATCTTAATTAAAAAAAATAAAAAAGTATAAAACTTACATCTTCTGATGTTTTCTTCTGATCATCAAGCAGTATAAGATCATTCTTCAGCCGGTCAATTTCAAGTGATTTCTCCATAAAAAACACAATAAGGGAAAAGAAAACAAAATAAAATAAGTTGAATTTTCTTAATTAACCGAGTTATCTTCCACAATATACTGCTATAAGTTATCTCCATTGGAAGTGCTAAAGGTTCAATAACAATGCTAGTAATGAAAGTGAATTCAGAAGCATGTAATCCTTAATTTCTATAAAATGAAGCTAAAGCACCTTCAATATCACAAAAAAAAAAAAGATTAAACACGAATAAAAATGAAATCAAGGAAAATCTCACTTAAAAACACAAAGACCTCATGATCAATGTTTTCTTATACAATCTTTGACCAATATTAAAAAAGCTTAAAATAACCCACGGCAGTGACTGTCAGAGAATCTTATGACGAAAATCACTATTATGAGTTTATCTATTGTAAAAAAATAATGAGAAATCACCTGGGCAGTGTAAGGAATATGCCTTTTTGTATTCCCAGTTCCCAACTATTGAAGTATCTTAAGGGTGAACCTGTGAATGAATTAAAGTAGATAGCCATTTCTTCCTTTTCCTCCATCAACCTACTAATAGAGCTATCTGCATTCTGATTTTTTACTGCTGCTTCTTCCAAGTTTGCATTCTGATTTTTTACTGCTTTTTGTTCATTGAATCCCTGGTTTCACCTTTTAGTTAAAACAATTTTACACTAAAAAATAGAAAGTACATTGCTATTATGGGTAAAAGATAAAGTAAATTTATGGAAAATAATTATGTAAAGCATGAGTGATTTGAGGAGAAAGAGCCGTGCTAAGATGGAAGAGCCCCATGTTTCTGGGACAAAATCATTTGCTCGACTTGCTCACGAAGTGGTATTATTATATTTTATTATTTTGACTTATATTATCGTCTTTTTTTAAAATTATTTATTTTTCATCAAACATAACTACATCTTGTTATAGGCATTGAAGAATGGTGTATACCCAACATGAGGACAAATATATGTTAAAACCCGCACTCGTAAAACTGGAAATATCGGGAATGAAAAAGTCGCTCAAGTTATGGTAATGATTTCCCTAGACACTATATATACATGTTTTTAATCATATCAAGTCATATACTGTTTGTTTCGTTTTAAACCTTGTTATTTGTCCCACTTTCAAAGTATTGGAAACATACTTTTAAACTAGGTTGGTATACTATGATAGTATAGTAACCACTTTCAAAGTATGTTGCTATTAATTTGAAAGTGGGACAAAACAGTGGGTGAGAAACACTTGTCATGTTTTTTGTATGTTGCTATTATGCACACTTCCCTATAAGCCATTACAAGCGATTCCTCAAATACCCAAGGATCAAGTACCTTAGGATCTGTAGATGAAATTTCAAATGATGACTACTCTAAAGTGAAAGGTCCTGAAAAAAGAGGGTATATCAGATGTGTTGGAAGGATGCCTACCGTAAAAGAGAAGGTTGTTTCTTGTTCTAATGATCCGAGTGTCGAACAACTAAAAACTATGGTGAACGTTATGGAAAATATCATCCAAGAACATATCCCAAATGCAAACTTGTCTGGAATTCTTAGCAATATGAACATACAGGTACATATGCCATCTATAATTGCATTGTTCCTTTTCAATTACCCTATGAACAAGAAAAGCATTCATTAAAATTAGTCCATTATCATATTTCCAATTGGACTTAAGAATGACCACTTTTGCCCTTTTGAATACTCTTCTTGGTGTACATTTGCATCTTCTTAAACGCATTCTTCTTGTTCATTTGTACAAGATTAGTAGAAGGTATCGAGAGTTGGACATTAATGTTATATGTTTTCATTAATTTGTTTCAGATGCTAGGCAACACTTCTACAGTTCCACGCAACTCTAATTCAATTAACCAGAGAGCATCTTCTGAAAGTCATCATAACCATGGTAATAATTTTTATGAGCTTTTGTCTTTCCTTTGTTCTTATAAATATAGTTTATTTGTGTTGAGTGTTATATTATGTATTTTCTAAACTAAGCTTTATTTCACTGGATTCTGGATTATCCTTGTTTGTTTTTTGACAGGGAATTGCTAGCATTGATTCTAAAGTATGAGATAACACAATTTATTCAACTTATCATGTCTTTGTTTTCTTTTATATCCAAGTTTTAAATTTTGTTCATTACTCTATATTTATCATGTATTTAGACATATTTGATATTTATCTAGATATTATATTCAAAAAGTTAAAAAAATATTGATGAAAAACAATGAAATTTTGATTATTTTCAATGTGCTACAATTTAATTATTCATTTTATTTTATATTATAGATGAAATTGTATTGTGGTAAATAAAATTGTCACTAAAATCTTAAAATATGTAACTAAAAGTAACATGAATTTTTTAAATCACATGAGTTTTTAATGGCACAAAATATATGCCACAAAAAATTTCCTTTGCTGTGACACATAAAAAAAGGCACTATTTTTTTTGTTGTGGTAAATAAAAAAGTGTCACTAAAATCTTAAAATGTATAACTAAAAGTAACATAAATTATTAAATCAAATTAGATTTAGTGGCACAAAATATGTGCCACAAAAGAAATTTGTTTTACTGTGACACTTAAAAAAGTGTCACTGAAAACCTAAAAATTGCAGTAGCAAAAACAAAAAGTGCCACTAAAAGGTTTTAGTGTGAGTGTTTCTAGTGACATTTATTAAGTGTGCCGCTGATTCATTGAGAAGCCTTTAGTGGCATTTTTTTGGGCTTTTAGTGGCACTTTTTGTGTGCCACTAAATGACATATTTTTTGTAGTGTTGATTGGGTTATAAGTTTCGATTGAGTTCTGATGGAAACTTGTTGTTTGTTTTTGCATCTGACTAACATTGCAAAAACATTGCAAAATGCCTATATTAACCTCATACAATATTTTTTTTATAATAAATCCTTTATGATTTACCATTTAATTATATTGAACGTCATACGTCATTGTCAATTTAAGAAATCATAAACAAAAGAACGTTTTTCATTGGACTCCACATTTTGTATAACAATCTGCTCATTGGAGTGATCATTTTTTTCTTTGGAAAATGTTTAAAATATATACAATCTTAATGTGACATACAACAAATCTTTATAACTTTCACTAGTTTCCAAAGCTCACAATCTTCTAAATTTTTATGTATCATAAAACCAAGTCATGATCAAAATAATAATCTTTAACATGAAATAAGATTTCATTTGGGTATTTACTCAAACATATCATGTCCTTTTGACATAAAAAACCACCCATCAAAGTTCTCTTTGTCCAGTCACTTGATCAAGAAGGAATATTTAACCTCAGTCCTCATAAGGCTACATTTTAAACTGAGGAAGCAGGTAAAAATTCTTCTTTTTTCTTCTCCTCTAACTTTGGTACCTTTTATGGCTCTTTCTTCTCTTTATTTGGTGTATCAACATATGCCTCTTTGACTTCTTTTTCTTCTTTTTATGTCTTATCTTTAATATTCAAATTCTCCATTAGTCCAACAACATTTGAGGCATCTTTGTTCTCCTCCTCCGAATATTATGACTCTAATGTAGAAAACTTCATTAACTATTTCCATGAACTTTTTACAGTCTAAAATCAAAGAAAATAACAACACATAATTTATAGTTACATTGACAGAGCAAGAGATCCAAATTAAACACATTTGACAAAAATTAAACTTAAACTTACTATCAATGTTAAGGCTATTTTTCTTGATCACTTTAGTGATAAATTCAGAAAAATATCATGTACTGTAGTGGGGAGAACAGGATCCCTCGGTTCAAAAGATTATCAGATGAGCAAGCTTTCGGTTTGGAAATATTGTCGTGTTTAGAGGAAATTAAGGAAGCAGTGATGTCTTGCGGAGGGGACAAGGCGCCAGGCCCGAATGGATTTACTTTTACTTTTATCAAACAATATTCGGAATTGATAAAATTGGATATCCATGCTTTTGTTAGTGATTTTTTCTCAAAAGCTAGAATACCCTCGGATGCAATTCTTCTTTCATTACTTTAATTCCAAAGATTAGTAGTCCAATGGTGGTGAATGATTATCGACCTATAAGCTTGATTGGAGTCCAATATAAGATTATTTCTAAATTATCAGCTAATTGGATTTCTAAAGTGATAAATGATGTTGTTAGTAGCGAGCAATATGCTTTTGTTCATGACCGACAAATTTTGGATGGTCCTCTTATGGTAAATGAATTAGTAGAATGGTATAAAAAGAGACGAAAGAAGATGATGGTTCTAAAAATTGATTTTGAAAAGGCCTATGATTCCATCGATTGGGATTTTCTTGATCGTATGATGTAGTTCATGAAGTTTGGTGATAAATGGAGATCTTTGATTCACGCTTGTTTGATTTCAACTAGAGCTTTTGTTCTCATTAATGGAAGTATGACGAAAGAATTTCAATTACAAAGGGGTCTTCGGCAAGGTGTCATTTATCTCCATTTCTCTTTATTATCGTTATGGAAGGTCTTCATATTGCTATTGAAGATGCAAAGTCGGTGAATCTTTTCTCGGGAGCTAAAGTGGGCAAGTCTTCTCTCATTATTTCTCACCTATTCTATGCCGATGATGTGATTATACTTGGAGATTGGGTTATAAGTAATATTTATAACATAGTTCGAGTTTTACTTTGCTTTTTTTGGTTTTGGGGTTGAAGATTAATATACATAAAACAAAGTTATATGGTGTGGGAGTCTCTTTTGATGAATTGGAGGACTATTCTTTGATTATTGGTTGTATGCCAGATAAAATTCCATTTAATTATCTTGGACTTCCGGTTAGGCAAAATATGACAAGGGAGGTTGGGTGGAAGATTGTGTTTGATAGATATCATAAAAATTATCAAGGCTCTAACTTTATCTATATGAGGTAGATCAATGCTTCTAAAATCGGTGTTGGGGTCTTTCGTGATATATTTAATGTCTATCTTTCTTATGCTTGTGTTGGTGGCAAAGAAATTGGAAGCTTTACACTCAAATTTTTTTTTATGGGGAGGTGATGCAGATAAATGAAGATGCATTGGAGGCCTTGATATTAGAAGTTTGGTGGTGTTTAATTTTGCTCTCCTTAAAAAATAGAGTTAGCGGTTCTTAAACACTCTAAATTTATTATGGGTGAAAGTCATACAAAAATTATTTGGTGACGATGGTGGTTTCCATTTTAATTATTCTCGTTTAGGAGCAGGGCCATAGGCTAGAATTGTTGCGTCAAATTCGCGTCTTCTTAATAAAGGTGTTATGATGGATTCGATTATAAAGAAAAAAGTAGGAAATGGCAAAAACACTAGATTTTGGAAAGATGCATGGCATGATAATCATTCTTTATCTGTTGAATTTCCTAAGCTCTTTGCACTTGAAAAGGAGAAAAATTGTTATATAGCAGATCGAAATATTGATGGTGTTTGGTGTTGGAAGTGGAGGCATGAACAAAGGGGCAGTGAAGAAGCTTGTCAGATTAGGAATCTTATTGATTGTCTCCAACAAGTTGAGTTTTCTAATCAATCTGATAGGTGGTGGTAGGATATTGATGAGAATGAGTCTTTTCATTAGGGCGTGCTTAGAAAATGGATAGATGAAAGTATTCTCCCTAATGCAAGTATAGATACCAGATGGAATTCCTTTTTACCTATAAAGGTAAACATAATGATATGGCACACTCGTTTAGATAAAATCCCAACTAGAATGAATTTAGAAAATTGGGATATAGACGTTTGTAACGCCCGTAGATTAGGGTTAGTCAATTTTAAAGACAATAAGCATCAAAAATGACTTTTTGATGGAAGATTATTTTGAAGGAATAATCTTAACTAAGTTGTAGTATATGTTACAAGGATTTCGTACATTTAAAGAACACCGAAATCCGAGTTATAACGAAGAAATTATGACCTGTCGAAGTTTCGCGACAGATGCGACACGACACAGCACGACGTAAAAAGTGAATTTACGTTAGAGCGATATTTAGCCTTAGCAATCTAAACGAAATTCGTAGGGTTCGTTAAAACGTGAGCGTGCATAAAAAGAACGTCCAAATCTAACTTCGTATGAGGAAATTATGATTTTTCTAAGTTTTGACTTAGTTGTATGCAGCCCGAATACTCGATTTGAGATCGAACAGTTTTTAGCCGAAACAATCTAAACGAGAACCGAAGATCTTGTTGATAGTAGTGCAACGGTAAAATGACAAACGAAAACGGACGTCGGATGAAGAAGTTATGAATTTATAACGGACTTTTCTTGTCCCGGCCTACTAAAAATAAATAATAAAAATAAATTAAAAATTAGCCGACGGAGTCTAAACGAAAGTTGTAGTGCGTAGTCTCACCTACGCGTGGATATAAAGAACGTTGAAAACGGAGTTCATATGAGGAAGATATGAACTTTTGAAGTTTAGTAAATAATTAAAATATTAAATTTAATTATAAATTTCAATATTATCCAAAGGGGGGGAGTCAACGACCTTATCCAGGTTACACCCAACGTAACTAAAGATTACGCCCAGCGTAATTCGGGGTTTCAACCCCTATAAATAGATGTCGAGTGCAGCCGAGTTCTATTGCTCATTTCTTCCCTTTCTCTCGCGTTTTTACCTCGTTTTTCGTGTGAGAAATATCCTGAAGCCCCGGTATCATTCCCGAGGCCCGAAGCAAGTCCCGAAGCCCCGAAGATCCCGAGAGGTGCAATTCCCGAGCCGAAGCTCTACCCGCGAGAAGCCAATTTTTGTGAAGATCTTCCAGATCTACCGAAGAATACTACTTCTACAAGCCGTAGTGTTGTCCGATCATCTTCTGATCAAGTGAGTGTGTAGTTACTTTCTTCTAACACATAAATATGAAGTATTTGCTATGAAATACGTGTTATGTGTTTATATATTGTTGTTTATTTGAGATGAGTGTGAAATGGATGTTTTATATAGTTTTTAAGTGAGTTAAACTGTATATGTATTTTATATCTACATATATGTTGGGTAGAACATGGGTAGATGGAATAGTTGGTGTGTGATGAAAGATGGTATGGGTAAACCTTGGTGACTATGGAGTTAGCGCCTAATATGTAAACCTTGGTGACTATGGAGTTAGCGCCTATTGTATAAACCTTGGTGACTATGGAGTTAGCGCCTACTGTTGAGTAAACCTTGGTGACTATGGAGTTAGCGCCTATTGTGTAAACCTTGGTAACTATGGAGTTAGCGCATATTGTATAAACCTTGGTGACTATGGAGTTAGCGTCTTTTGTATAAACCTTGGTGACTATGGAGTTAGCGCCTACTGTTGAGTAAACCTTGGTAACTATGGAGTTAGCGCCTATTGTATAAACCTTGGTGACTGTGGAGTTAGCGCCTACTGTTGAGTAAACCTGGGTGACTATGGAGTTAGCACCTGATAACTATGGATTTAGTACTTGATAGATAAACTTTGGCAACAATGGACTTAGTGCTAATTCCTTAGGTAAATGCTTAGGAATGAATGAATGAAGGATAGTGGATTCTTAGGGTAAACCCTTGAGAAAATAAAGGAGATATGGGGATGGGTATTTGGGTTGATTGTTTGATAATTGAATATAATAAACGTATTATTGTGGGTTGAAAACCCTATATGCTCACCAGGCTCCCAATCCTGACCCACTCAGTTTTCTTTGCATTATAGGTAATGACACGAGGGTATAAGTTGGTGGACTTGACGAGAGATTTTGGATTATAGATCAGTAGTTATAAATAATTGTTGTAAGGTCTATTTTATATTGTTTATGCTTTTGGTCTGTATCGGAATATGACATCCCGAGATTTTGTTATATAATGAAAATACATTCTCTTTGAGAAACGTTTTGATAAATTCTTATCATATTTTATTTTGGGAACAAATTCCACAAATCTTTTAATCAAATGATTACTCTAATTTTATAAAACAAAGCATAAACAAATCGGTCTTTTCTGACCGTGAAAATAGGGATGTCACAACGTTCCTTCCATTTTATGTCATATTTGTGCTTTAGAAGTGGAATAGTTGGATCACCTTTTTGTTAGATGTCAAGTGGCTGCAAGGACCTGAGATGACATCTTCAATTGGTTGGAGATCGCTAGGATGGATTTTGATACAATATCAAATCTTTTTATTTTAATTGACAATATGTCAGTTAATTCAAAAAAGAAAACTTTGGTGGATGCCATTTCCTGTACTACCATCTGGTTCATTTGGAAGTATAGGAATGATCTGGTATTTGCTTCGGGAAAGTTAAAAAATAATGAAATCATGGATGCCATTAAGGAATTCTCTTTTCTTTGGTATTCAAATATAAATATAAAATGTTTTGTTTCTTGGGTTAATTGGTTAAATATCCCATGAACTCTTTGTAATTGGTTTTTTCTCTAGTTTTTGCTAGAGTTTCTTTTTATATATTTGTGGCTGATTGTTTCAAAAAAAAAAAATGATCTGAAGGTATTAACACAATTGCCCCTGTTTTCAAACCTTAACCTAAATCCCCTAAAACGGACATCTATATCATAAATTCTCAATAGAAATTGAATTGTATTCCCCCAATCTAGTACTCTTCCATATATAATCATATTATCCAAAACCATGTCATGTTCCATGATTATGGAAATAATGCTAATCAATTTGCTGCTTCAAGGAGCATACAAGTACTTACATGATGAAAACATACAAAATCAGATACCAAATCACATTGCAATTTTTTTTTTGTATATAATTGTTACAACCGATAGGATTACCAAGTTTCACCTGCAAAAAAACACACACATACACACACAAACATAGAAGGATATAGAATATTGATAAATCAACCACACATCTAAACATGTGTATTCTATTGTATTTATATTGACAAGGTACAATAATGAAATCCTATGATTTAGGATCTATAAAAGACAAAGATACATTTTAACAATAAACAATATAATTATCTAATACCCCCCCTCAAGTGAATGGATGATGGACCAAGACGAAACATTGCTCGAAAATGTTCAAATTAAGCACGCGGAAGACTTTTGGTGAAAATATATGCCACCTGAAGCTTGGTTGAGATGAACTTGGTATAGAGTTTGCCAGAAGCAACAAGTTCTCTAATAAAGTGATAATCAAGATCAATGTGTTTGGCACGCTTGTAAGCAACAAGGTTCTGTGTCATAATCAATGCACTTTTATTATCATAAAGAAGATTGGGATGATAGGAGGTAACGCATGAAGCTCACGAAGAAGATGAGTGATCCAAATAATTTCAGTTGCCATGTTTGCCATTACCCGAAACTTCGATTCGTAACTCAATCTATAAACAATTGGTTGTTTATTGGCACTCCATGAGACTAAAATACCACCCAGGAAAATTGAGTAACCATATGTAGGCCGATGAGTTTCAAGACAATGGGCCCAATCAACATCAGAGTAACCTAGAATGTTGTTTGTTTGAGGTTGTCATAAGATAAGCCCATAGGTAATGGTACCTTTAACATAGCGTAATATTCGATTGAATGAGTGGAAGTGATCATCAGTAAGAGCATGAAGATATTGACTCGCCTAATTGACAACATATGAGAGACCCATTCGAGTAATGGTTAAGCACTGAAAAGCACCTACAAGTAAGTGGTAAATAATTGGATCATAAAATAATGGTCCATCTGGTGTAAAGGTTTCATGAGTAGCCAAAGGAGTGGGAATTGGTTTAGAGTAAAGTAAGTCAGCACGAGACTTGACATCTTTGGCATATTTAGATTAACTAAGGAAGAGCCCATCATCAGTATAGCTCACTTCTAAACCAAGGAGATACATGATGCATGAATGTTGGGCAAAAATAATTAAGGAGGTTTCAGCATGGCTGCAAACAAAACCATTTGCAAGCAAGAAGGAACCAAGTTGTTGGAACCACACACGTGGTGCTTGTTTCAAACCATAAAGAGCCTTAGACAACTTGCAAACATGTCTGGGAAACTAAGGATTAGTGAAGCCATGCGGTTGTTCCATGTAGATGGTTTCAGTAAGGTACCCATGAAGAAATGTGTTTTTGACATCTAATTGATGCAAGACAAACAAAGGAAAGAACAATGTGGATAGTTTAGGCTTTAACAACGGGGCTGATAAATATGAGAATAATCAAGGTCGGGAATCTGACTGAAACCTGGAGCAACAGGACGAGCCTTAAAGCGTTCAATAGAGCCGTCGGAGTTGTGTTTGGTGCGATAAACCCATTTAGATCCAACAACACTGGAGTCAGGCAGACACGAAACTAGGACCCCCAAGTGTTTTTTGTTCGTAAAGTCTCAATTTCCTCATGCATAGCAGCCAACCAGTGAGGATTTTTTGCAGCAAATTTGTATCCTTTAGGTGTAGTATAGGTGAGAAGGGCAACATGTAAGTCATGATGTGCAAGGAATGAAAAATCTGCAACGTGTTGTGGTTTACAAATTCCGTCCTTGGAGAGATTTTGCATTAGATGGGTTGATTGTAAGAGAATGGGCAGATTGTTATAATGATTAGGGATAGGGTGATTGGGGTTGTTCACATGATCATTATCCGAAGAATCATCATCGAAATGAACATTATCATCTGAATGGTCATGATTAACATGATCATCATGAATAGTTTCACTAGGCACAAATGATTGTTGTGGCAAAGGCGGATCAGGCGTACATAGACGACAAGGAGTTGGGCTACTGGTGGAGGGTGCAGAAGGCCCAATGGAGTCTAGAGGCTATGAGACAGAAGTAGGATGATCAGGCTTGGGCCTATCCGATGATAGAGGAGTATAAATACCAGACCCGTCTTCTAGATTTAAGTATAAATCTAATATTGACAAATCTCGATCAGTGATAGGATCCTTAAAAGGAAAGGCGTTTTCGTCAAAACGTGCATGACGTGTAATGTGGATACGAGAAGTGGCTTGATCGACGCAGTTGTAACCTTTGTATTGGGAGTGATAACCAATGAAAATGCAAGTAATACTCCAAGGAGCAAGTTTGTGTGCCGAATAATCTCAAAGATATGGATAAACAAGGCAGCCAAAGGTGCGGAAATTGCCATAATTTGGCACTCTTGAGTAGAGAAACTTAAAAGGAGACCAATTATCAAGAATTTAAGTGGGCATATGATTGATAATAAACATTGTTGAGCTAAAAGCATCAACCTAGTAAGAGGCTGGCACATGAGCATGGAAAAGCATAGCAAGCCCAGTTTCAACAATGTGTCTGTGCTTTCATTTTGCACGTCCATTTTGCTGAAGAATATATGGAAAAGGTAGTTGATGAAAAGTGCCATTTTCTTCGAAGATTTGATGAACTGTATTATTAATAAATTCAATACCACCATCACTTTGAAATACTTTGATTTTTCTGGAGAATTTGGTTTGCACAAGCTTGATAAAAAGCAGTTAAGATAGTATAGAAACCTGATTTGGCCTTCAGAGGGTAGAACTATGTGAAGCGTGAATAGCCGTCTACAAAAATGACATAACATCGATAGCCATCAGATAAAACTGGAGCTGGTCCCGTATTAGGTCTAAAGGATGTAAAGAACGTTTAGGATTTAATTCAAAAGATAATCTTTGACCTTTAGAAAGTTGACAAGGTTCACAAATAGTAGGTTTTGGTAACAAGGAAGTAACATATAAGAAACCCCGTTTATGTAAACCATAAATAACATCAAAAGAAATATGTTCTAAATGACTATGCCATAGTTCAAAAGAATAAGCTTTATTTGAAACACCAGAAACAACCACTAATGTTATGAGACCGTCTCTAAGCACATATAATCCATCTTCACAACGTCCTTGGACTATCACCTGCTTGCTTTTCCGGTCCTGAATATTAAAGAAATGTTGAGAAAAAAGAACATCAACCGGGTGATCTTTGGTGAGTTTACTAATGGATAACATGTTATTGGTTAAACTAGGAATAACCAAAACATCATGTAATGCCATCTTTTTAGCAACCTTAGAATTAACCATATGTGTAACATCCTGTTTAAGTAATAAATAAAGAGATAAAATTTGATGAACGAATAGTCACAATAAATTCATATTATTTAGGGGATTATCGGTTTTGGGAAGCCAAAGGTTATAAATCAGATCATTCGGGGGTTAAAAAGTAATTTTGGAATTTATTTTGAAAAGATTTTGGAGGCCAAGGGACTATTTGGTAAGTATTAGACTTAAATTGTAAAGGATTTCAGGAGGCTAGGTTAAAAAGGTAAATTTCGGACATAAAATGAAAGGAATTGGGGGAGCGGGGGTATAAAGAGTAAATTTTGGGCCTAAATGGAAAAAGATCTTGGGATGAGGGACTAAAGTTGGAAAATGGCACACATGTTTGAAATGAGACACGGGATTAACTCCCGTATCCCTCCCCCTCGTTTCCTTGCACGAACCCTAACTTTGCATCGCTATACCTCCGGCCGTCATCGGCATGTGAAGCATCTTCAACCGCCACCTTTGTGGAGACCTTCAGCCGCCGCTAACGATGTGGTCGACTCCTAGCACCACCGAGCATTCCACAGGTGGCCTTGTTACCAATATTATAAAATATCGACAGAAAACGGGAAGACACCATTTCAGTTGGAGATCGGAGAAGCAAGGTCGAAGTCCCTGTTGCTGTCGTCGTTCCGCCACTGTTGGCCACCATCTCGGGTGGCTGTGGGATTTCGAGTGCGTTTGGATTGATGTTTGGTGTTGTGTTGGCCAAGGATAGCCACCACCACCACGTGCCACTGCCGGCCACCACAAGGGTGGTTGCGTGTGTGTGTGTGTTTATTTAGTGTAGTGTGTGTGTTATTTTGTGAGTTCATTGTAAAAATTGTAAAAAGCCAAAGGAATAATGAAAGTAACTCAAAACCACCACCGTTGGGTGGCGGTGTGTTTATTTGTGTTTGATTCGTCTGGGATGCGTGAAACCCTAATGGGTCTAATGGACCCTAATTGACCTAAGTAAAACCCTAATGGGCTTAAGGACCTGGTTTTGGGCCTATTGGGCTAAGATGGGTTGGAAACCCTAATTAGGGTTTGGAAAACCCTAATGCCATGAAATGACGAAAACCCTAATTTGGGACTTATTGAGACTGCATTGGGATTATTTAATAAACTTGAAATATTAATTAACAAATAATGGCAAATTAACTTAAAGGAAACATTGGACCTATTGGATTAAGTCCTTAATGGGTTAAGTAGGGACACTTAACCCTAATCGACATTGATGTGAAAAACCTTAATTGGAATTGGGTTCTTATTGGGCCACTTATTGAACTAAGTTGTTGTGGGCCTCAATGGGCCAATTGGGAACATGTTATGGACTTAGGAAATCATTGGGCCTTAGAATAAGACCCGTTAGAGTGGCTTGGGCCTAATTGGGAAAATTGGGCCATAAGTGGGCTGCAATTGGCCCCTGAGGATTATGAGAGGTTGGGCCATGGGAATGCCTAATGTTTGGACTAGAATGATTGGTTGGGCCTTAAATAAGTCCATATAGAGGTTTGGGCCCAATTTGGAAAATTGGGCCATATATATTAGGCTTTGGCCCATTACTTGGCTTTTGGGCCTTTGGAGTGTGATTTGGACCTTGGGATTGGAACCCAATTATTAATTTGGGTATTATTTGATGTTGGCAGTTCGGGAATCTATCAACCAGCTGCATCGAGTTCATCCACGGGACTTCAGCTGTGTGAGGTGAGTCTTCTCACCATACCCATGGGTCTAAGGCACCAAGGTCGACCCATTATGTGTTTATGGTATATGTGTTAGCCATTATGTTCTTTTATATGATGTGTGATCTTATGTTTGCATGAAGACCCCGGGGGGAGCCTGTGACATTGGATGTAAGACCATGTGGGGTAGCCCATGGCAATCCTAGGTAAAGACCATGTGGGGTAGCCCATGACATTGGATGTAAGACCATGTGGGGTAGCCCATGACATTCCTAGGTAAAGACCATGTGGGTTGGCCCATGGCGTTGGATGTAAGACCATGTGGGGTAGCCCATGACAGTCCTAGGTGAAGACCATGTGGGGGTAGCCCATGACATTCTTACAGGTTTTTGTATGCATGGCTTATATGCTATATGTAGCTTCTATAGCTAGCAGGATATGTGATACATGTAGCTTTTATAGCTAACAGGATATGTGATATGTGGATTGTGTGTATGGTATGCTCTGGAAAACTCACTAAGCTGCATGATTACATGTTTTGTTTATGGTTTCAGGTACTTCATTTTCAAAGGAAAGGAGCCGGCTCGATCGCAACGCATCACACTATGTTTTCTGCACATGGGATCTTTGGGATTACACTCTGATATTATTTTATGATGACATGCTTGATTATTGACACACTGGTTCGACATGAGATATTATTATGACTGTCTTATACTGATGATTTTATGTAATAACTTAAATAAAACGAAATTTTTGGTCTTGAATTTTGGGTCGTTACAATATGAGAAACAAGAAGTTTATTTTCATTACCAAAAATAACATGCATATTACCCGAATACAAAGCTGATTTAGATACATTGTTGATGGAAGGAGTCATATGTGTAGTTGCTCCCGAATCAACATACAAATACGGATTTCCTTGGGTCACATGACATTGAGAATGAAAGGCCTGAGCTAGGTTTGCATCTAAGGTGATAGTGGAGTTGGTTGCATAAGTGTGAAGATGAGGACAAAAGGAAGCATAATGGCCATTTGTACAACACAATTGGCAATCAAAAGGACCTCTGCCTCCATGTCCTCTTCCTCCACCACGAGATCCTTCTCCACGAGGATAATATGGTAACCGACCCCTAGTATTGTTAGAACGAGACTTAGAGATAAACTTAGCAGTAGGAGCAACATAACCGTGGAGGGATTGTAGGAAAATCTCATGATTTTCTATCTGGGACAATAAATCTCGAAAAAGATGGAGATGGCTTAGAGGTTTGTATGACTATAGAGAAGGTCTAATATGAAGAACCAAAACCACAAAGAAACCAATGTATTTTGTCAATATCATCAATAGGTTGGCCTATGGCAGCCAATTTATCACATACACTTTTAAATTTCCTTCCATAATCAGAGACTGTAGTGTTACCTTTTTGCATCTGACGAAGAGTATCCGAAGAGAGTGGATGCGTTCAATAAAGGAGTTGTTGTAGGCAGCCTCCAATGCAGTCCAGATAGATCGAGAATTAGAGAGACCTAGGACCTCAGCAACGGCTTCTTCAATAAGAGAATAGTTAAGAAGAATAACCACTTTTTGATCAAGATCAAGCCAGGAAGCATACGTTGGATTTGGGACAGGTTTACTGTCAACTTCAATGCTCTCTAAAGGTTTGAGAGAGGGGTCGTCAATATGGGGCAATAGCTTTTAATAAGAGAATAAGGAAGCATTTGGTTTCTCCACAATAGATAATAGTGGAGCTTAATTTGATTAGGATCATATGGAGTAAGGTATTCATGGGGAAAGTACCATCTGTCGATGTAGACATGATCAAGTACCACAAGAAGTTTAGGGTTTTGAGAAGAAGAGAAAAAAAACGAGAGGAGGGCGGCGTGGGATTTAGGTTGTGACCATATAGAATATTGATAAATCAACCAAACATCTAAACATGTGTATTGTATTGTATTTATATTAACAAGGTACAATAATGAGATCCTATGATTTCAGATCTATAAAATACAAAGATACATTTTAATAATAAACAATAGAATTATCTAATAAAGGAAGGAATAGAGGAATACAAACCAACTATTCCAGTAGCCTGAATATAGGGGAAACCAAATTAGCCATTGATAGAGATGGATTCAAACTATTCTTTTTAAATTCTCAACTTCTTCTTTTTCTTCCTCGCTAATTTTCTTCTCTATGAATCGTTACATGCGTCAAATTCCTCCAATAATCCTCACTTTTTGAATCCAAGTTTTATCAACTTGAAGTTTGATAATTTGTTTGGAGGCGTTGTTGGAGGAGGGCCAACCAACAGTGATTACGAAGGAAATGGAGGAGAAAGGTGGGAGGATCTGAAGGAACGAGGTGAGAGGATGAAAGAAAATATGACCAGGTTAGAGAAGGAGAAGGGCACACTAGGGAAAAGAAGCGTCTTGTCTCGGTCAAGAGGGAAAATAGTAGAGACTGGATAAAAAAAAAATAGGGACTGAGTCCAACATTGTAGAAGGTTTATCAAACATGCAAATTGAATATTTGGACCCAATCCACGTTTGAACCCGGTTAGAATCCCTTATCAAAAACACCCTCTAGTCAACTTTGAACAATCATTATTTGTTCATACGAGTTTCGAATGAGATGATTTTTTCTCTAGCATTTACTTCTTTGTCTTGGCTACTTTTTGGGCTCAAGAGTCACCTTAATTGGTTAAGAATTGACCGAGTTACACAATCATAAACAATGGTTATTAGGGCTGATTTTTTATAAGCGTTTTTTGTTATGTTTAATTTTTTACCTGAAAACCGGTACTGAGACCGAAACCTAACCATCATCATATCCTCATACATATGTTCAATTCTATGTTCCCTAGATTTTTATTTTTTGGTTTTGGCTCGGCTCGGTTCGGTCCTGCTGTAGCCAATCTCAACACTATACTAAAAATCACATGAAAGGTCAATTTCTTCATAGTACATTATCAGAATATATAAATAAAAGTTTTAAGCTTGTACTATAAAACATACTGGTTATTTATTTATGTTTCTTTGAAACTTGTTTGCAAACATCATTTTACCTATAAAAGAGATGCTTTGGGAGCACAAATTTAGATTAAAAACAAACCAAAAATTTGTTAATCTTTTTGCCAACAGGCAATCTTTATAGTGTCATAAATCCGTTTGGCAAGAGGATTAACAAGTTCTTAGTTTGTTTTCGATCTAAATTTGATCCCCAAACATGAAGCATCTCTTCAAAAGACCAAAAAGTCAAAAAGTAACGCGCCAATACAGCTACCGCATATACTTTCCCTCCTTGCGCAAACAACAGTTACATACTTTACCTGCTATATCCGGTTAATCCACCAATAATCATTTATCATTACCGGTTGTACCCAGTTTCCCTTTATCCCCGTACTCCTTCTAGTACTACATATACACACCTCCGATCATCCCCAAAAACACTCCACTAACCGCACCCTGATACAGCAGTTTGTACATCTCCGTCTCCGGCGTCTCTACCTAAAACCTTATCCTTACTGTAAGTGAATCGCTTATACGATGATCTTGATTGGTGATTTAGTTAAAAACGCACCTTCTTACTTCTAAGCGATTGATGATATTGTTTAAAATTTTAATTTCCCTAAGTTATATTCTTAACCGTGTTGTTTTAAGCATGTCTGATTAGTTATTGCCGATGTCTAGATCCATTTTGTAATTTCTTTTGTAGAGTATTGAATTTTGGGAAACATAACGTGTTGCTACACGATACTTCATACATCAACGTAGCTGTAAGTAAATTGATTATACGGTGGTCTTTGATGATGATTTAGTTAACAACGCAACTTCTGATTCACCGGCGATTCTATCTGAATTTTGAATCGTATCTTTTTAAGCATGTATGATTAGTTTTTGCTGATATATGTTATCTCGATCTATAGTTCTTATTTCTTCATAATATTCTGAATTATTGCGAGGAAAGGATTGCGTGTGATCTTATTGTTCCTTATTATTCGTTTCAAATATTTAATTCCAGTGGACTACCAAACTTTGAAGAAAAAGTTGTTTGCTAGTATTTGTTTTGTGTTTTTGCTAACCAAGGGGCGACTTTTTGCTAAGCAAATCCACTGTTTAGATTCCTGCCTTTACGTGGCATGACCACAACGAGAGGTTATACCAATAGCCAATAGTGATTTATATATGTTCTTACTTTCGTCATTTGTAGGGCTTATCTTTGACTCTTCTAATCCTATCTTGAGCACGCAAAATAATTACTATTATAGAAGCATATTAGTTTAATCTTACCTTCTTATCCCTACAATTTTACAAATTCCTACACTAATGCGAAATGATGCATGCACAAATTCATGAAAACACAGATGGCAGATAAAGAGGAAGGACATGCAACTGCCCCCAAAGGAGCCGATTGGGAAGTAGTATCACTCACTGCATCAGCATACGCTGCTGCCCCTGGTGGGAATATCCCAGAGCTTAAACATGAAGAAAAGGGTGAAGTAGTTGACAAAGATAAAGTCGAAACTTCCAACGCATTGTTCATGTCTACTCATTTTGTTTTGCCACCTAAACAAGACACAGAGATCTTTGATCAGCTTGATGATTCTGAATCCGTGAAAGAAAAAGAAATTTATGATCTTAAGAAGCTAACCGAGTTACATGATTATAACAAAATTCCCTTTTCTAATGATCAGAAATTAGCCCTCGGCGACACAGACTTCACAGAGAACACTACATTTTCCAGTCTAAATATGGGAGCAAAAGAGCAGAGTATTTACACTTCTCCTGCACTTGATTCATTACACAGTGAAGCAACTATGGGTCTGAAAAACATAGATGATGAAATGAGAGAATTAGATGAGTCTGTATACTCTTCTGAGGAACCCAAAGAAAACAACAACCACCATGAACATGATGGATCTGGATGTGGTGTGCCTTATGGAGTTTGGTTGAAGAAACAAGCTGTATCTTTGTATGCACATACAAAAGAGACGAGTACATTTTGGTCTATTTTTGCTGCGGCTGCAGTGATGGGTATTGTGATTATTGGCCAACAGTGGCAGCATGAAAGATGGCAAGTTTTGCGCCATGAATTGAAATTTCGGATCCATGATGAGGTACGCCTAACTCCTGCTTACATTACATTTCTCCATAAATGGTTTTCATGGAACAGATTTTTTTTTTTTTTTTTTTTTTTTGCAAATTGACATTTTTACCACAAATCACATCAATATTTCGCGAAATTTGAGGTTATTACGTGATAAATGTTCAAAAAGATAACTATTTTATTATAATCACAAAATGACATAATTCGAAGTGTGTTATTAAGAAAAGGACCATATTTTTAATATTTATCACCAATTAACCATTTTGGTGAAATTATTTTTTTCTTGTGATATCTTTTTTTTTTTTTGGCAAAATGACAAATCATATATTGCAAAATGAAGATGTTATTTCGCAAAAGGAAAATATATAAATATTCTTTAAAGTTTTAGTTTTTGTATCTAGGAGCCTAGGACCTTTAATAAAGCAATTTTGCAAATTGCAAAATTCATTTTGTGAAATAAATGGTTATTTTATGATAAAATTGAAAGGACATATTTTCTTAATACCAACCTCTCATTTTTGGTACTTTTGTCATTAGCCCGAAAAAAACTTTATTTGTTTGACTTTTGAATGCAATATAAGTATTAAGCTAAAATAACCTCTTTGCCCTTAATATCATATCATCATTTACCTTAGTAAGTTTGTAGCTAATTGACATGTTTTGTCTCATTTGGGACAAAATGACTTGGGGATTTATAAAAACAATTTCAGCCAATTTTGTGTAAAGTTACAGTTTAAATACATGATCTTGAATAAGTTTTGGTGTCTGCTACTGTTGACAGAGGATGAGGATGATGACAGGTCTTAAAGACGCAATCATAGGTGGCAACCGGCGAGATTTTTTGGTCAATGGAAGCATCTCTCGAGATCGTTGAAGTTTAATGGAGATAATTTATTTTGATGATGATGATGATGATACAAAAAACAGTGTGAAAAAATGTCAGTATTTAAGTCACAGTTATCACTTATTGAAGGTTATTTAACATTTTCATTATATGGGTCATATATATATATATATATATATATATATATATATATATATATATATATATATATATATATATATATATATATATATATATAAGAAAAATATAACTATAAAAGTGAGATCTGTAAAATGGAAGATGGAGAGTAATTGTCAAACTAATGATGTCTTATTTTATGAAAAAAAAGGAGAAAAAACCGTATATTAAATCTGTGTTTATTCTCTTACTAGCTGTGAGACCCGTATGTTATACGGGTTGAATAAAACAAAAAAAAATTAAATATGAAGTTTTAAACAAAAATTTATTTAAATTTTAAATTTAAAATGAAACATATTAACTATTATATAAGTTATAATATTGTAATTTATTGGTTATTTTCAATTAAGGCAATTATCAACTAAGGTGTAAATATGATGTGTTAATTAAGAAAATAACAAATGAAAAAAACATTTATTAAAAAATACCACAAAATGACAAGTGTCAAAACTAATAAGAGATTCATGTAGCAAAAAAGCCTTCATTTATTAAGGATGATGTTTTTTTAGAGAAATTAAATATCCTCATACCTTTTATTTCTACAAATCTTCTTATCCATTTAAATAATGACATGTGTCATATTACTATTATAAAATATCTTTAAATTTCATTAAATGAACATTAAATATTACACTTGTTATTATTTAATTTGATATAATGATATATATAAAAAGAATAGGTAGGAAGATATTTAATTTCTCTTTTTTTTTTATGCTTGTAATTAGTAAATATGTTTTTTTATGCTTCTAATTAGTAAATATGTTTTTTTGATGGATTGGTGTAATAAGTAAATATATTACTTTTATAAGATATTGATTATCTTCATAAGGTTTAAAAATTGACCGTCTAGGCTGTTAGAATAACTAAAAACTAGTTTTTTGCTCGAGTAATATTTTTGTTTGATAAGCTAGTTGTTAATGATAAAATAGTAACATTTGATAAAAACTAATTGAAAATTTAGATGACGAATGTAAAATACCATATAATGGTATATATAGAAAACATGTAGAAAAAGTATGTAAAAATATATTTTGAAAAACTTTTGGAAAATGCCTTATGCATTTATCAATAATCTATATTAAATAGTTTTCTAAAATACTAGTTTATAACCAACTTTAGCGGTTTCACAAAAATATTATATCAAATAATAACAAAATTTATTGTAAAAACGAATATTTTTGAGATATTTTTGCACCGGTCATTTATTAATTCCAACATGATACCATTTTCTCTCATTAATATATATATATATATATATATATATATATATATATATATATATATATATATATATATATATATATATATATATATATATATATATATATATATATATATATATATATATATATATGGATAATGACTTGAAAGGGTAACGAATTTTTGACTTTTTTCACATTTAGTCACTAAACTTTTTTTCGTTATCTATTTGCCATTGAACTATTGAAACTGTTCACATTTTACCCTTATGACCGGCTGTTACCGGTCGTAAGGGTAAAATGTGAACAGTTTCAATAGTTTAGTGGCAAATAGATAACGAAAAAAAGTTTAGTGACTCAGTATGAACAAAATCGAAAGTTCGTTTCCCTCTAAAAAGTTCAATGACTAAATGTGAACAAACTTCCTCTTGTATTATGTTTTAGCAAAATTATTTATTTTTGTTAAATTGTAACAACATTTGTTGATGAACAAATCTATGAAATAAAAAAAAACAAAACCCTAAAAATATATTTAAAAAAAAAACAAAAAACCGAAACCGAAATAAAAAACCAATGGTTTGACATTTTCCAAAATAAAAAATCAAAGTTTCCAATCTGATTTTGGTTTTACAAAAAAAAATGAACCATTCTCACTGATGTGAATTGTGACCATTAGTTTGGCATGCGGAATTTGTGACATCCCATGAATACGTAGTTACAACATCGTCTGAACTCGTAATTCATAGTAAAGGGTTAGAGTATCATCGCATGAATACGTAGTTACAACATCGTCTGAACTCGTAATTCATCACCTACAGGTTATGGGCTTGCTGGTGTTTTCACTGGGTTGTCTAGAATAGACTGTGGTCGCCATCTATACTCTGGTAGATGACTACATCACCACATTGCCGGTTAAGGTTATGGTATCTCCTTTCATCCTACATAACCTATTCATCATCATCTATTTACCTAATTATCATCACATTTCTATCATTACCTATCGCTCATCATTTTATTTCATCACACACCAACTATTTCATTTACCCATGTTTCATCCACAACATATTTGTAGATATAAAATAAATATACCGTTTAAATCTTTTAAAACATGTATAAAATCGTTCATCCAGTATAGGCAACAAGTATTCAAATAATATGCACACATAGCACGTAATTTATATAAAATACTTCATATCTATGTGTAAGATGAAAGTAACTATATATACCATAAAAATCCCATAAATGCTTCCTAACTTCAAACCCCAAGGTTTACTCTACTAAAGCTTCATATTCTCGGCTCTCTGGACCTAGAAGGGTCCAGATTCCTAACTTCAAACCCCAAGGTTTACTCTACTAAAACTTCATATTCTCGGCTCTTTGGACCTAGAAGGGTCCAGATCTATAACACAAACTTGCAAGAGGGGTTTGAGGCATTCAAAACCCCAAAGATGAAGTGATTCAAGCCCTAACCCCAAAATGGAATCTACACAATAGGGAAGGAAAGGGGTTCATTTTTGTACCTCAGAATGAAGCTCCTTGCTTGAATAACTCAGAACAATAACCTTCCTTGGTCCCTTTTGCTGGAACTCTTCTCCTTTCTTGCAAAATCACACCAAAAAGCTCAAGATAGCTCTTCCTCTCACTCTACACACTCAAGCTCGCTAGGGTTCTCACTTATGGGAAAGGTAGTCGCAATTGAAGGCCATAAGTGCCTTTAAATATGGCTCGGGCCCAAAGATTTAGGGTTTCTGCCAATAGCGCGGACTTATCGAGTTGCCTCATCGACTCGTAGAGTCCATTCATTAATCCGAGTCATCAGTCGCGAACTTACTCGACGAGTTGAGGCGTCAACTCGTCGAGTCTCTCTTCTTAATTCAAAAGAAAAATACTTAAATTATGATACCTGGAAATCCGGATGTTACATTTTGTTTTTTTATTTCATAGATTTCTTCATCAACAAATGTTGCTACAATTAAACAAAAATAAATAATTTGCTAAAACATAATACAATAGGAAGTTTGTTCACATTTAGTCATTGAACTTTTTAGAGGGAAACGAACTTTTGATTTTGTTCACATTTAGTCACTAAACTTTTTTTCGTTATCTATTTGCCACTAAACTATTGAAACTGTTCACATTTTACCCTTACGACCGGTAACCGGTCATAAGGGTAAAATGTGAACAGTTTCAATAGTTCAATGGCAAATAGATAACGAAAAAAAGTTTAGTGACTAAATGTGAAAAAAATCGAAAGTTCGTTACCCTTTCAAGTCATTATCCCATATATATATATATATATATATATATATATATATATATATATATATATATATATATATATATATATATATATATATATATTAAAGAAATGAAACTTAGGAATAGTAAATTTGACATTTTTTTTGGCCGAAATGGTCACTGCACTTTGCTCCTCATTTTTACATATTTTAACATTTTTGGTCCTTGCAATCAATATTTTTACACTTTTTAAAATGTTCCCTGCATTTTGCTCCTCAATCTTTACCTATTTTGACATTTTTGGTCCTTGCAATCAATATTTTTTACACTTTTTAGGAACCTTTTAATATTTAATGTTTTACCACAAAACTTTAACGGTTTGACAACTTTGATCCATTTTCTAAAAATTTGCTAATTTCTACCCCTTTAATTCTTTAATGGTTTTGAAACTTCTAATCCTTGCAGTTAAAACTTTTACATTTTTTCATAAAAACATGAAAAAACGGTCCGGGGCAAACTCCGGGCTTTTCATTCTTACACTTTCTACGTCTGTCATATTTATCGATTCAGAAACAATATTGAAAGCTTCTGGCCCCCACGTAGCGGGGGTAACCTTTCTAGTTTAAATTAATTTATATTTTAACTTGACGTACCATGTTTGGTTGAGATTTAAATGTTTCAAAATTGAGTTAAGTTCAGGTTTAAACAATTTAACATTGGGTCTTGGGGGGATATGTTGTTCAAATGATATAGTCTTTAAGTTATTAGTAATAATAGTAATAAAATACAAAAGTAGATCCAATATCATATTTATTATCAAATTTATTTTTAAACTTTCATGTAGGCCTGACATTGGTGCGGGTTTTGACCTTGGTCTGATCTAAACCTTTAAGAATTATATGGGTTTGGAGCATGGTTTTTAATTCTGTCAGAATGTTGTATTGTTTATTGATTTATATTCTGTAAGAATGAAAATGAGCGAAAAACGATACGTGAGAACAAAAATGAATAAGAATTATTGAGATTGCATGAAAATGACAATAGTTGTGTAAAGTTGAACGCATTTTCATTACTAAACAACCTATTCTCTTAGTGATTCTCATAGAATAGAATTGTCCACACGTCCGCACAATAGTTGTCCATCTACATTACAACCTAACCCTATATATATATATATATATATATATATATATATATATATATATATATAGGTTATAATGTGGATGAACAATTATTGTGCAAACGTGTGGACAATACTATTCAATGAGAATTTGTAAGAGAATAGGTTGTTTATTAATGTGAATACGTTCAATCTCACACAATTATTGTCATTTTCACGCGTTCTCACTAAATCTTATTCATTTTTGTTCTCATGCATCGTTTTCCATCCATTTTTATTCTTACAGAATACGACTCAATAAACATTATGACAGAATGAGAATAATAAAAAAAATTTATAATAATCTTATAAACGATTTAATTAGTGAGAATACATACTAATGACAATAGTTAAGTAAGATTGAACGTATTCACATTATCAAAAAACATATTTTCTTTGTCATTCTTACAGAATATCAATTTTCATACGTCCGCACAACAGATGTCAAAAAACATATATATATATATATATATATATATATATATATATATATATATATATATATATATATATATATGTATTAGGTGTGTGAGACTCATCACTCATATTTAAAAAAAACTAAATACAAAATTGTAAACATTTGAGAAATTGAATTTATAAGAAAAGTGAGAAAATATTGAATTATGAAAATTAAAGTGCTTTTTTTTATTTTCAATTTAAAAAAAATTTAGATAAATAAATAAAATAATTAATGAATCTTTAATTTAGTAATTTGAAATTAAAAGGAAAGTTCATTAATCAAATTAATATGTATTTATTATTGCATTTAAATACTATTTGAAATTTAATAAAATGAAAAAACCATAAAATTACACGTGGAATAAAAATTAATTTAAAATAACCACAAAATTACATGTGGCATACTAAATGAGAATGTGACATATGACAAAAATATCTTTATTTATTAGGGAGGATATATATATATATATATATATATATATATATATATATATATATATATATATATATATATATATATATGGTTAAGTTATTTTGTTTCTTATATTTATTGTGTGCTAAATGCACCAATAGGAATTTAGTAAATTAAATAATTATTTAATTAAATAAATATAGACATTAAATAATTTCCATAATTGTTTATATATTAAATGATATCCATAATTATAATTCTCTTTTTATGGAAACTAATTAAATCCGTCATTAATGTGAGCAATAACATTCTTTCAGAATGAATTCACATATAGGTTTTTATATATGCGTTCGTTTTCTGTTTCAGGACTCACTTACTTACAATATAATAAAATTGCATGAAATACGAAGATCATGAGTGTATTCTACTAGAATACACTCTCATTCTGCTGGAATACACTCTTATTTTTCTCTATACGAATTCATTCTGAAAAATTATTATTGTTGACATTAATGACGAATTTAATTAGTTTACATAAAATTGAGTTATAAGTATGGAAATATATATATATATATATATATATATATATATATATATATATATATATATATATATATATATAATTATTATAAAATTTTTATTGGTGCATTCTAACACACAATAGATATGGGAAACATTTGAACCAACCTCTCTCTCTCTTTCTCTCTCTCTCTCTCTCTCTCTCTATATATATATATATATATATATATATATATATATATATATATATATATATATATATTGTATGTGTAACGAATAGTCGTGGTTAATTGGTCTAGTTTCAAACAGTTATATAATAATCATGGTTGTAAAAATCGGCCTAGGCAGCCGATTAATCGGCACCTAGGCGCTTGGCGGCCTCTAACCACTTACGAATAAGGGTTAGAGGGTAAAATAATCGGCCTTGGTCAAAATCGGTCAAAACCGGTCCAATTATGTCCTAGTCGGACTAAGGGCCTGTTTGATTTGGTGCTGACCCGGTCCGGTCAAACATTTTTGTCTTACTCGGTCCGGTCAGAATGTTTGATTTGTGTAGTTGAGCATCTGAACCGGTCTCCATCCAAAAAATTGATCTGACTCGATCCTATAGAAAATAGAAGCTGATCGAGTAAGTGATGGAAGAAAAACATTCGTGCCCTGATAAAAAAACGCCTCTTTCCAACGCCTTCGATAGAGCGCCTTCTTCATCGCCTCCGTTCTCTAGCTCTTTCCTTTACCGAACCTCCCTCCTACGACCTCCCTCCAACGTTGCTCCTCCCTTTTCCGACCTCCATGTTTTAGAACGTCAATAAGGGTGAATGTTCTTTAATCGACATTATTGACACAAAGTTCTTCAATCAACGATATTTTTTTTTTCAAATTAGGTCCAACATGTTACAAATATAGTGATTCTAGTTTGCTTTGGTGGCTATTAAATACCAGGTATGTTTCACCTTTCTTCTCTCATGTATTTGATGATCGATGAAGACGTCTGATCAAAAATTGTTGATGTAATCCGGGATTTGCATAGTTAGTTTGATTTGAACATTCAATTTTGGGTATTGAAAATGATAATGGAATTAATGGTGAAGAACGTGATCTTATAATGTTGTACAACTCACATTTTTTGTATTTGTGCTCTTGTATAGATGACTTTCTGTCTATGGTTGTCAATTGTTCATGTTTGTAATTGATACTTTTCCATGCCAACCAAGTGTTTCATAGAATGCATGAGTGATCTTCTTGTTTGACCAACGTCTGATCTTCTTGTAGCATATTCTTTCTTTCTTGTTGTAGATTTTTTTTTCATGACACATTGTGAAGTTGAGTTATATGATAATTTGGTAAAAACCAATTGGAGACATGATTTGGTATAATGGTGCTTTAATTAAAAGTATAATATACTTCAATATATGATAATATTTGAGGTTAATTATTAAAATGCCCAAAAGGAAATCATAAAGTATGGTATATGTGGTTAATTTGTGTTCATTGTTATGACAGATTATGTTCAAGAACTTGTGGAGCTCAATAAAAGAATGGAGAAAAAACTTGTTGTGAGGTGGGATGGTTGTTGGAACCAGGGCATTTGATTACATCAAAATGGTGTCAAGATTTCTTACAATAAATAGATAGAATACAATGAAATCTAGGATTTATATTTAAGAAGTCTTTTTATATGATTGTTTTGTTTACTATGTTAGATAAATGTAACCAAATAAACATATATTGAAGAAATATTTTCTATAAATGATGAAGGGTAAAATGGTCATTTTTAGTGGTCAGAATAGTTAATCAGATGCATAATCAAACAACATGGTTTCAGTCAGGAGCAGATGCAGTCAGACCTTCATACCCAGTCAGGACCTTACTTAGTCAGATCTGACTCATGGGTCGTTTGATAGTTGCTAACTGGGTTAGAGTTGGCTGGGTTAGAAGCTGACTGTGTTAACTTCTGACTAAAACTTGTTGTTTGATTTTTCATTTGGTTGACTGTGCAAAATGACTATATTACCCTCAAACAACATTTTCTTTATAATAATTCCTTTATAATTTACCATTTAATTTATAATATTACATCATCATGAATATGTATAAAAAATTTCAATGAAACAAATACATTATACCACTTCAAATAGCAACAATAATCACTTCAATGTAAGGGAAAAAATGTCAAGGTTCTCAACGTCACATTTAACCCATGTATTATATAGCTAATCAACTTCGATTATCCTAATCCTATATGACTCTGAGAACTATCATCCACCTCAAAACTTGCACCGTAATCATAAGTGTATTTGACAGTTTGAGAATTGGTAAAAGGGGAATTGTCCATGTAAGCAATAATATTTAGTTCCTTGGAATCAAGCAACACAATAGGGGTTGATTCATCAAACTTGTTATGTCCATCACCACCTTCATCTATAAATGGACTCACCTGCAAAACCTTAATTTAGTCAAATTGGTAAAAACATATATGAGATAAGTAAAATCTAACAGAGCAACCAACACTCAATACAACCCATCAAGCAAACCTCGTAATCAACAATATTGAATCCAATTTTGTTCAAAATGCATCAATTTTGTCAATGGTTGTGGTATAATCTGAACAAGTAAACAAATCAATACACAAAAGTGTTGATTAGGTATGTTGGGTAATTGACAAATAACATCAAATTTATGCAAATAAATATAAAAAACATCTAATTTCAGAAAATACATACACAAATAACATCTAATTTCAGAAAATACATACATTTTTATATCTAATTACTTAGGAGGGAGTTGCAGGTCGTCACCTGGTGAATTGCAGGTGATATGTGTATTTTTATATATATTTTTATACACTTTATCTTAATATTTTGGCCTTATTTATTCTATTTTAGAACTAAAAAGTACTCATAATGCTTTGAATTATGTTTTGCAGCTATTTGTTGCCGATGAAGCACAAAAGAAAAGACTGAATCGGGAACCGGGCTTAGAAGCTAAAAGAAATCAAAATTGCTGAAAAAGTGAGTACGCCCCGCGTAAGGAAATAGTACGCGCCGCGTACACCTTTGCACCGGATAGACTTGATCGCGTGATTATCTTGAGTACGCGCTGCGTAATTCTAAGTACGCCCAGCGTACTTAGGTCGGCCACAAAGATTATAAATATCGATTTTTAGCTAACCAGGAGGGAAGGATTCGACTTCTAACCTAATTTAGTCGACAATTAACTTCTGTTAAGCCGTTTTGAGGGTCTAGAAGGCGGCCGGAAGGCCGTTAAGCTAACGGAAGTGGAGATCGGAAGGATTGGAGAGCGGATACATGTTGATTATCATATGGTTTGCTGACGTGACCATGTTTAGCATTCTATGGTGGTACTTTTCTGTATTTAGTTTCTGATTTAGGTGTAAAAACCTTTTACTTTGTGTTTATGATTGAATGAAGCTTTGATTATTGGACTAATTGCTATATTAAATAGTTTATTTGTGTTTAATTTATCTTGCCAAGCTTGTTTAAAGATCCTCATGTGTTAATGATGATTATTTTCTGTTAATTGTTAAGTGAATTGAGTTGCTTGAGCATCTGCTTGATTTGCTTGTCTCTTATGATTTTTGATGACCATCGAGATTATAAGACTAGAAATAACGAATGTGAAACTAGGATTAACTTGAGAATAAGTAAGTTAATGTGTGAGCCTTGTTTGATGACCATCAACAAGAGGTTGATTAAATGTCTACATTGATTAACTATATTTACAAGTCTTGCTTGATACGAACTGAACACTAGGAAGCATGTTAGTTTAATCAACTGATCACTGTTTGAATTGACTTGTTTGCTAAAGGATTAGTTATAGTGAACGCGAATCTAATCATTTTAGGAATCGGTGAACATTGAATAAATGAATTTGTGTATGCAATTGTCTATGTTTTAAGGTGTAATTTATCCAAACCCAAGTACCTGAAGAGATGTGCTTTCCTGTTAGTTTATCGAGAGTTGTTAATTGATTTATTAAACCATTTTATTATTTTCGTGTAACCTGTAACCTATAATCAAATATATTAAATTAATCCATCGTTCCCTGTGATCGACACCCGACTTACCTAAGCTATACTGTAATCTGACTAGGTACACTGCCTATAAGTGCATAGATAGTCTAAGTTTGTTAGGTTATAAATATTAAAATTAGTGGGTACTTTTGTGCACATCAAGTTTTTGGCGCCGTTGCCGGGGAACGGTTCTAAATAGTTAATTTTATTTGCTAATTGTTATTATTTTTTTTATTTGTTGATTAATTTTTTTTTTGTTTAGTTTAATTTTTATTTTTATTTTTTATTTATTATGTATTTTCCAAATCTCGATGCTTTTGATGTTTTTCTTGAGGAAGTAGTGCAGGAAGATGAGGATTATGACTCGGATGAAGATTTGAAGAAATTTGATAAATGGTTAGATATCATCTTGTCTAATGATCAAGAACAATCTGAGTCACAAGAGCTAGATTTACAAGATGAAGAATTTAATCCAGAAAAAGACTTGGAGGAGCTGGAAAGATTGCTAGTAGAGAGGTCAGACGAAGAACAAGAACAAGCTGAATTGCAGGAACCAAGTTGTGGTTTGACCATTACCACGACATGGTCCCCTGTTCTTCCGGTTTGTGTTTCGAAGCATGGGGTGACGATTCCAACTTTGGAGAAAGTTCTGAAGCGCGATCCATTTATGATTAGTATCCAACCGGTTCCAACCCTTCTCAATATTCTCGGGTTTTATGAATTCAAGCTCGTTTGGCCAATTTTAGAAGAAAAGAGCCAAATTTTACAAATTGGTCCACCAAAGAAAATATTCAATGCAACGGATGGAATGGCATTGAGTATATTGGAAGTTTATTAAGTTGGGAGTCCAGCTTAAGACTCGCACAAAAAGAAGCGCTTGCGGGAGGCAACCCGTCATTAGAGTTTGCTTTTCCTTTTCTTTTTAAACTTCTAGTTTATTAGGGTAATTTAGGAATTTAATTTTGATGTTTGTTTTCCATTTTCTATTACTTGTGTGTTGTTTTAATCTTTTCAGTTTGAGGCTTAGGATTGCATGTGAGAGCGAGTCAAGGAAGCGAGTTTTTAACGTCAAAGTGTCAAGTCCGGTCCTAGGGGGTATGAGCAATTGAGTCTAAATGTGAGGAAGGGTTAAAGAAGTTTTTAGAAGCTAAAACAGTTGCAAAATACCAAGATTTTTCGTTCAGTGGCCTACTCGACGAGTGCACTAAGCAGACTCGCCGAGTCGCCTTGTATTTCTACATATTCTGAGAAGACGCGCTGGTACTCGACGAGTCCATCATAAGACTCGACGAGTCGATCATCTTTTACACTGATGGACTGCTGATTTGATGCTGCTACTGGTCCCACTTGCTCGCTTATTCTTCCATTTCCTTTCTTGAAGATCTTACACTAATTTCCGCGTATTTGGAGCGACCCACATGAGTTTTGACACCCAAGGCATGGATGAGATGTTACCATGTCTAAAATTGATTGAAGTTGGAGCTTAACATGGAAGTGATCAGCCTATCAACTGCTATCCCAGGGGAGTTTGTTCCAATTCTCTTCTTATTGTTCTTTATCATGCATAATATGCAATGAGGGCATTGCATTACATAAGTGTGGGGTAGGGGGTTGGTTACATACTAGTCAATTTTCAAAAATTTTGCATACCAAAAGGATTATTTAGGATCTAATTTAGGAAATTTTGGTAAGAAAACTAGGATTCCATGTTAGAATTGTGTTAATAATTACATGAAGACCCAAATGTTTAGTTGAGCCTATATACGTTCTAGTGCATTTGTGGCTTCCTTATTCTAGTGAAATCATGAGACAAAAACACGACCTTGCTCAGCCTGAGGGATGCAATATGTTTAGCAGCCTAAACCAGAAATGTATCCAGGAAAATTTTTATCATTAGCCAATAAAGGTTGAGATTGAGCGCCCCTGCTTAAGCATGTAGGATTTGAGTGAAAAAAAAAAGTAAGTTACATGTTAAAAAAAAAAAAAAAAGAAAGAGAGACAGAATTACAAGAAAAGTTGAAGAATTTTTGGAGCATAAAAGTTAAGTATGAAGTTCAAAGATCAAAATTCCAAAAATCCAAAAAGTTGAAGATACCAAAAGCTAGTACAAGTTGGTGAATTCAAAGATATCAAAGATGAAATGTTCAAAGAAGTGAAGAATTCAAAGAATTCCATAGTGGTATCGGATAAATTGTAATTTTCTAGAATATGTATGCTTGGGTTGCTCGATTAAAAATACCTTGAGGTTAAGAGGTTTTCTGAGGATGGATTCGGAGGGTTGCATAAAATGAGCATAGTTCGGGGTGAGTGGGTGAATGTTTATGAGGATTGTGAGTATTTGGAATATGGGGGGTTCTTTAGGAAAAATTTTAGACACAAATGCATGCGTTGCGGTCTTGGCGTAATGGCTGGGTTAGATTGGAGTTGTTATACATGATTCTAATATGATTAAAATTCAGTTTTGCTTGAGGGCAAGCAAAGGCTAAGTGTGGGGTATTTTGATATGTGTATTTTTATATATATTTTTATACACTTTATCTTAATATTTTGGCCTTATTTATTCTATTTTAGAACTAAAAAGTACTCATAATGCTTTGAATTATGTTTTGCAGCTATTTGTTGCCGATGAAGCACAAAAGAAAAGACTGAATCGGGAACCGGGCTTAGAAGCTAAAAGAAATCAAAATTGCTGAAAAAGTGAGTACGCCCCGCGTAAGGAAATAGTACGCGCCGCGTACACCTTTGCACCGGATAGACTTGATCGCGTGATTATCTTGAGTACGCGCTGCGTAATTCTAAGTACGCCCAGCGTACTTAGGTCGGCCACAAAGATTATAAATATCGATTTTTAGCTAACCAGGAGGGAAGGATTCGACTTCTAACCTAATTTAGTCGACAATTAACTTCTGTTAAGCCGTTTTGAGGGTCTAGAAGGCGGCCGGAAGGCCGTTAAGCTAACGGAAGCGGAGATCGGAAGGATTGGAGAGCGGATACATGTTGATTATCATATGGTTTGCTGACGTGACCATGTTTAGCATTCTATGGTGGTACTTTTCTGTATTTAGTTTCTGATTTAGGTGTAAAAACCTTTTACTTTGTGTTTATGATTGAATGAAGCTTTGATTATTGGACTAATTGCTATATTAAATAGTTTATTTGTGTTTAATTTATCTTGCCAAGCTTGTTTAAAGATCCTCATGTGTTAATGATGATTATTTTCTGTTAATTGTTAAGTGAATTGAGTTGCTTGAACATCTGCTTGATTTGCTTGTCTCTTATGATTTTTGATGACCATCGAGATTATAAGACTAGAAATAACGAATGTGAAACTAGGATTAACTTGAGAATAAGTAAGTTAATGTGTGAGCCTTGTTTGATGACCATCAACAAGAGGTTGATTAAATGTCTACATTGATTAACTATATTTACAAGTCTTGCTTGATACGAACTGAACACTAGGAAGCATGTTAGTTTAATCAACTGATCACTGTTTGAATTGACTTGTTTGCTAAAGGATTAGTTATAGTGAACGCGAATCTAATCATTTTAGGAATCGGTGAACATTGAATAAATGAATTTGTGTATGCAATTGTCTATGTTTTAAGGTGTAATTTATCCAAACCCAAGTACCTGAAGAGATGTGCTTTCCTGTTAGTTTATCGAGAGTTGTTAATTGATTTATTAAACCATTTTATTATTTTCGTGTAACCTGTAACCTATAATCAAATATATTAAATTAATCCATCGTTCCCTGTGATCGACACCCGACTTACCTAAGCTATACTGTAATCTGACTAGGTACACTGCCTATAAGTGCATAGATAGTCTAAGTTTGTTAGGTTATAAATATTAAAATTAGTGGGTACTTTTGTGCACATCAGCAGGTTTATGCCAATCTTTGTCAAAAAGAAAAAAAAAATTTCAATGTGCTATTTAACAAGAAAAGTTGGGGGGGGGGGGGGGGGAGAATTAAGTGTTATAGACTCATCGAACTGATGAATTTCAATTGAATGGAATAATGAATCCTTACCTTGATCTCGAAGACGGTGACTTCGATAGGGACGAAGACGGAGACGGGAACAACGATTGCAATGTAGCAGGGTGACTATGGACGATGAGCTCGACGTTTGAGGAGAAAGTGAAGGAGCTGTAGCCTTGGCGACGAGTAAGAAGAGGTGAATGTGATTGCGTATTTTGGGACGAGGGCAAAGATTATTCTCAGTCAACTATGTTTTTTTGTCGGACCGAGTAAGCCATTACTTTGGACCGAGTAAGTGATATGGACCGGGTCAGGTGCAAACCAAACATTTTGACCGGACCCGGTTAGCACCAAATCAAACAGCCCCTCAGTCAGCAACTATCAAACAACCCTTAAATCGGACCCACCGACTCAAAGGAGACAGCTGGCCCAAAGGAGAGTTGGATATGGATTTCAATAATCCTTCTACCTTTTTTTTTATAGAATTGTTTGCCCTTGATATTTTATCCCAAAAACGATGTGGGATACTCAATTGAAAAAACACAGGAACACACAAAGATAATTTTATTTGTTTCCTTTTCTTTGACTCCGATCAGGTGATACTCGAAGACATACTCAAGCGGAAACAATCAAGAACCATGGATTGAAAACAGATACTCGAGGCATGGATTGAAAACATATACTCGAGGTGAAAACAAATACTAGTTCTGAAGAGGCTTTTCGATCAGCACCGGAGGTAGAGCACTTGTTCGTTCTCATCACAGATTATCACCCCCATTAACCATTTTCGTGTACCCTATCACCATCACTCGTTCGTTCCTGCTTCCTTTTTTTGAAATTGATTTTTTGTTTGGTAGTTGCAAGATCTGTAATTGTTCTGGTGGGATCGAATTGCTTATTCATTTGATTAATCTGATTCGTTTTCTTGTTTATGGATGGAATCGATGTCGACTCAAATTGTTGATTCGTTTGATTAATCTGAATCGTTTGATTAATCTGATTAGTGTTCTTGTTCTTGGTAAAATCGATTCTCTCTCAACTCAAATTGGTAAAATTAGCTTAATGGTTGTTTGATCACTGGATTGAAGGCAAACCCATAAACTCAATTCGCTATTAAAACAGATTTTAGTCTAGCCCATAAACTCGATTAAAGGCAAATTTAAGTTGATACAGTGTTTGTGTAAATGCTTAAGAGAAATTTCATGTTAAATGTTATATTTATTAAAATTTTAATAACTTTTTTAATTTATAATGTTATATCTATTAATGTTATATTCTTAGGATTAATGTTATATTTATTAATTTTTTAATAATTTTTTTAATAATTAATGGTATCCGATTAATCCCCGCTTAGTCAATTAAACCCTTGACCTCAATCCACCGATTAGCCTACGTCGAGCGATTTCTACAACCTTGATAATAATTTTCGGTATATTTAGGTTGATTGTGTAAACATTATTTGATGCTCATGGATATTTGTAAAGATTTATACTATTCTTGAAAATCCTGATATTTCAAATCTCAATTTCTACAAAATCAAAAACCATATATGCATATTTTCTACTTTTATTTTGACTTTTTGAGTTAAAAAGTCAATACAAAACACATTTACTAAAAATCATTTCTAATTACCATATAGAATCTTCCCAATTGCTATCATCAATGCCCTTATGATCTTCATCAGTTTTCGTTCCAGCCAAAATGTCGATGAATCTTTTGAATCTTTCTTATGATTATGATCATCATCGGTTTCTGTTTCAGACGAACCCTTTGAACCTGTTGACGATGAATCTTCCGATGACGAATCTGATGGATCTTTCGTATCACTTACATCACAGATTTCTGATGACGACGATATTGAATCTTCAGCATCACTTTCATCTTTGGTTTCTACATCAGATGAATCTTTTGAATCTTTGGTATCACTTTCACCATCGAATTCTCGTTCAGTTAAATCCTTCAAATCTTTGGAACCTTTCGTATCTCCTTGATCATCACCAGAATCTTGATCAGTACCTTTCGTATCGCTTTCACCATCGACTGTTATTTCTTCTGCCGGATTATTATGATCTTCATCGTCTTTTTCTCCCCAAATGCTATCGTCATCAAACGGATTCATCGCAAGAACTACATCTGTATCAATATCAGACAAACTCATTATCTTCATTACATATGTATCAGTATCAGACACACCCATTATCTCTTTCTCCAAGCGTCTTGCCCGCATTTTTAACTTTTCCCAGCTCAAGTCCGCATAGGATACGTTCGATTCTTGTTCTAATTCAGCAATAACGCCCTCCAAGAGCTTATTCTCTTCTTCACCGAGGGTGGTATTTTCGCCTTTTTCTTTCCCCTTTGATGATTCGGATTCATAGCGTTTCTTGGGCGTAGACTGATTCGCGATCTCCATATCATCATCTTCCTTCAGTTCACCACCCGTCGAGCTCTTCTTTCTCTTGCTTTCTGAACTACCGCTACCGTGAGGTGACAGTTCCGGCTGGTTGTTTCCGGCGGAAGAATCTGATGCTCTGACAGAACCATCCAAATCATCACCAGCATTAGAACGATCCCGACACCCAGAACCAGTGCGTGAATGAGGAATCACAGGGTGAAATTGTTGTGGTATTGAAGAATCCATGGCGGAATCTTGATGGGTCTTTTCAAGAAATGGTGGAAATTTGTGTTAGGGGTTTCAGTTATCAGATATAGAGATGGAGAGAGGAAGTGACTTGGAACTCAAGATTATGTATAGAGAGGGACTTCAGTGACGAACTTGTGTTATTTATAGACACGACGAACATTATTAAATTTTTTTTTTTAAGTAACCTGGCATTGAAATTTAAATTTTACTGAAGTCGTGATCACATTATAATAGTTAATCAATGGATGAAGCGGTGTTTGTAGCTGTAAAGATGAAGTAATGAAAGTATTCTGTATATTGATTTCACTGTGACAACTACATAAGCAAATATATATATATATATATATATATATATATATATATATATATATATATATATATATATATATATATATATATATATATATATATATATATATATATATATATATATATATATATATATATATATATATATATATATATATATATATATATATATATATATATAATACAAATGAATCCTAAATAAAAGCATTAGACTAGGTATAGACTTTGACTAATACTAATTCTACGCACGTGTTAACACACGTGTAATTGAACACCTTCTGAGGTTACCGTTATCACCCCCTGCAAGCTCAAATGCGGAGCGAATTTGAAGCTTGTGTCTTAACATGGTCAGCCGATCTTTGTGGAGAGATTTGGTGAAGATGTCCGGTTAATTGGTCGACTGAAGAAACATATCTGATCGTGAGCTCCTTTGCTTCAACTTGCTCTCGAATGAAGTGAAAATCAAGAGCAATATGCTTGGAGCGAGTTCTTATTACCGGATTTTTTGTCATGAAAATCGCACCAATGTTATCACACAACAGTAAGGGAGGATGTAGAAGAGGAACATGCAATTCAGATAATAGTTGCTTGATCCAAATTAATTCAGCAGCAGTGTAGGCTAAGGATCGGTATTCTGCTTCAGTGCTAGAGCGAGCAACCACTCTTTGCTTGCGAGAGGTCCAACTGATGAGATTTAATCCATGAAAAATTGCAAAGCCATACTGTGACCGACTGTCATCTTTATCTGAAATCCATCCGGCATCCGAGTAGGCAGGAAGGGAAGAAGCATGTGTAGACTTGAAGTGTAAGCATTGATTTATAGTCCCTTTAAGGTACCTGAGAATTCTTTTGATAGCTTGCCAGTGTGAAATGGTAGGTGAATGCATATATGGACATACTCGATTAACTGCAAAAGCAATGTCGGGTCAGGTGATGGTGACGTATTGTAAGGATCCAACAACCTGCCTATCACACCCTAAAACCGGAACAGCGGAAACGTTCGGGGGTGGAGGACGTCATGTTTAGTATCACAAGGCATGCATCATAGTAAGCAAAATAATGAACAACCATTTCATTAGAAAGAAAATGTTTACAAAGTATGTGTTCACAAAACATAGAGTACATAAACAAATAACAAAATAAGACTTGAAGCTATACTGCTCCATCTTCTGAATTCCCAGAGCGTGTACCTGTCTAGTAGTTTCCTGAGAATACAAGTTATTTGAATAAGTTTATCAGCAATTAAGTTGGTGAGTTCATAAGATTTTAGTGATGTAAGTAAGTTGTAGAAAGTTGTTGAAAAATGTAGTTGAAATGTAGTAAGTTATACGTTTTGTTTTTAGAAAACTTCGCCTCCTCCTCTAGAAAATCCTATATTTCCTAATTTGATGAAAGATACATAAAAAGGATTCTACAATCCTTTCTATGAGTACTAAATGGATACAGGTTATATAAAACTCAGAGTAAACAAACAATTGATTGTGCGCATCTGCCCTAAGTCCACAACCAAACAAGGAACATGAGGTAAGACGGATATCACACATCCCATTGTTTGTTAGGTCCTCGTTGTATATAACCCCGGTGTATTCACTTGTTACTCACGGAGTTAATTGAAATAGTTCCTTTATATTTAATGAAAATATCCTTTAAGAAAACCCTTATTTCTTATAATAAAATCGTGACTACAGTGACTATTTCTATAATCACTTAGTTTATACTGGCTATATATAATCTAATATCGAATAGATAGTTAATTGGGTGAATCTGCCCTAAGCCCACAACCAAACAAGGAACAGGAAATAAGGCGGAAAGCACACATCCAACTACCTATTGGGTATTAATGATATATAACCATGATGTATAAACTAAGGTATTATAGAATCAATCACCTAAAGTCCTTTAAGTCTACACTAGTTTAATAAAATGGATTGAACCCTTTACTGGTGAGTTTCTAGCTTTGAGTACCAAAAGTTCTGTTTGAAAAGTGTGCTTTGTACTAGAAAACTGTGCATTGAATTAGTTTCCTATGACTTGACCTATACCTGGTACCCCTTATGATGACTTAATGTATACTGAACATATATATAACTAAAATTGAATAGATAATAGGTTGGGTGAATCTGCTCTAAGCCCACAACCAAACAAGGAACATGAAATGAAGCGAAAAGCACACATCATATTACTTGTCGGATCCTATTTATATATATCCCTTGATGTATACATTAAAGAATCATAAGGTTAGCATTATTGTCCCTTTCTACTGAATGTACTAGACCCGACTGTTCTGTTTGTCATTTGTACAAATGTAAGTACTATAGTATTGTATATATAGTAACTACTGTTGTACTAATTGCCTTAAATTGATTATTAAGGTATAATGTGATGGCTAGATCCCATACTAAACGCTCTCCCTGTCAAAAGATTATGGGAACCAAACGCGACCTCTGCAATCAATTGCAAGTCGTGAACATCCACATTAAAATTATATGATCATGTATACCCAATATAACTATCACCTTTTGTTTAGAACAATACGTTAGTGATTCATTGGTATAGTTAGATCATGTAAGTGTTCCATGCTATAACATCTCAGTATGTTCGTTCTGTTATAGTATCTTAGTACTTCCTCTTGTCATAGTATCTTAGTATGTTCTTTCTGTTATCGTGTATTGCATCTGGTATGAACTGAACCTCTAAACTATACCTACTATAGTTTACTAGTATTCTACTTGAACTGTTATTGAAAAGACTCATTTTACTACTAAGTTATGCTTGTACTTTAAAAACGGAGTTTTGTTAAACTATAAAGCAACATAACTGTAAAATAGCTTTTGAAATGTTTTGACCACTTATAGAAGACATAAGTAACATTTTGAAAGATGTTTATAACAAACAATTACACAATTATCATTGTGTTCAACTTGTATCCCCCCTTAAAAGCATTTAAAACAGTTAAAAGATTCATTACGGGGTATGCACTCACCTGATGTGGGTGATTCAAATGGGTATGCGTGTAAGGATGAGAAGTTCCACGTATGAAGTCCCGAGACACAATAGGTCCTAAATGACATATAATGACACATATGGGCATGAATATAGTGTTTATAAGCAACTATATGAAAGGAAACACCTTCCGTGACTAGGAAACACTTTGACCAGGTGTTGGAATCACATGTGATTCAACACAGGAAGGTAGAATGGCACTCACATGAGTTTACTACCATGGGTTTACAGCCCAAGGGAGTTTATGGCCGTAAACTCATGGTCACTCATGTATAATTGCAAGTTTGAAGGCTAGGGAAGCTTTAGAGACTTTTGCTTTACACTAGTATGAGAAAGACCACCTCCATTGAGGCTTTTGATGATTTTACGGCCCAAAGGAGTTTACAGCCGTAAACTCATGACCAAATATGGATTTGAGGGTAGTTTAAGGTCCTACAATCATCAAGGAAGGGTTCTGGGCCACTAGCTTTGCATCTTATAGGGTTTAGGGCTCAAACATGCCCTAACATTGAGTTTACTGCCAAGGATGATCTTGGGCTGTAAAATCATGATGTTCTTGGGGAAAATGTGTGATTCAAGTCTCTAAGAATGAGTCCTAACTGGATATGAAGTATAAGGAAGAGCACTTACGATCTAGAAGCTTGAAATGGTTGATATTGGCCAAGAACACTAGTGTGTGTTCTTGGTGTTCTTGTGTGTTCTTGGTGTAACTTGAGGATCTAAACATACATGATTTCCATGGATGAAATCAATGTATGTAGCTAGATTAAGAGATGTATCACAAATCTAGGAAGAATACTTACATCTTTTGAAGATCTTGGAAGAAGGTTGGATGATAGTTGAGAGAGAATGAAGAAAATCGGCCAAGGAATGAGATAAATGGCTAGAAATGAGCAAATGCCTTGAGTTTACGACCACATGAGTTTACGGCCGTAAACTCATGGTCTTGTGGCCGTGAACTCATTTAGATGAGGCTATGGTTCAATTTGCTACACTATGGTTCTACAAGGTACTTTCTAACACTTATTCCTTAAGTGTATTAGGCTCAAAACTCCTTAGAGTGACCTTTAACTGGGCTAGAACTCAGTACTAATGAGTTTGACACTCAGTTGAGTTGATTGACTGGGTCTTTAAAGCAAAAAAAATTTCGGGTTGTCGCACTGCCTGTATAGATTTGGATCAGAAAAAGGATCACCGTGTACTGTTAAACGAGATTGACTGTCAGTCGGTGTGGAGATGGAAATGGCATCGTCCATATGTGTACGATGTAGAATGTCACTGATGTATCGGGTTTGACTCATAGTGAGTCCAGTAGGGTCGCGTGTTATTTGAATGCCAAGGAAGAAATGTAGATCACCCAAGTCTTTAAGAGAAAATGCAATGTGTAGTTTGTTACTGAATCGTTGAATAAGTGTTGCATTTGTACCTGTGATGATGAGGTCATCAACATAAACCAATACATATATAGTTACGGAAGAAGAGTGGTGAACAAACAAAGACGTATCGGATTGACAAGCATGAAAGCCTTGGGTGATGAGATATGTCTTTAGTTTGGTGAACCAAGCTCTCGGAGCTTACTTAAGCCCATAGATTGCCTTATGGAGGCGACACACGTGATTGGGTTTGGTGTGATCTTCAAAGCCACGTGGTTGCTTCATGTAGACAGCCTCTTGCAAATCTCCATTGAGAAAAGTGTTATTAACGTCACGTTGGCGAACACACCACCCCTTAGATATGGCTAAAGATAGGTCCAGAAAAATTGTTGTGGGCTTGATGACCAGAATGAACGTCTCGAAATAGTCAATACCCTCTTCTTGACTATATCCTTGAGCAATGAGACGTGCCTTGTGTCGTTCAATTTTACCATTTGAATTCCTTTTGATTCTGTAAATCCATTTGCACCCTACAATATTGATGTTAGCGGGACAAGAAACAAGAGTCCATGTGTTATTTCTCATGAGAGCATCATACTCAGCTTGCATAGCTTCTTTCCAAGATTGGGATTTAATTGCCTGTTTAAAAGATGAAGGCTCACTAAAGAATGAAGGTGAGACACATGCATGAAAGACTTTGGGTTTAAGGGAATTGGTATGAGCACATGTTAGCATTGGATGTGTTGTATTGATTGAGGGGCGATAATGAGAAGTGGAGGGTTGATTTTGTTTAGCGCAGAACTTATGGTTGATTGTTGGTAGGTGGGAGTTTAAGAAGTAGATGGAATTATGGGGTCTGGTGTAGGTGTAACAGAGATGTTGGGAGAGACTGGAGTATGGGGCGGTGGTGGTGGAAAGGGAGTGTTTAAATCAGCTGCATGTTGAAGAAGAGTGGGAGTAATAGACGAAACAGGTGGAGAAGAAGGAGTGTTAGATGTAGTGGTGGAATATGGAAACACTTCTTCATTAAAGACGACATGGCGAGCAATATATATGTGTGACGATGGTTGATGATAACATAGGTAACCTTTATGAGTGGAACTGTAGCCTATGAAGATGCATGGTAAAGACCGAAAATCAATTTTATGGTGATTGTAAGGTATTAAGAACGGGTAGCACAAACAACCAAAGGTTTTGAGAAAATCATAATCAGGGACTTGAGAGTACAATACTTGGTAAGGAGATTTATAGGAAAGAATAGGTGTAATTGTACGATTATGAAGATAGGTTGCAGTTTTAAATGCATGTTCCCAAAAAGTATGTGGGAGAGAGGAGTGAGCAAGGAGAGTAAGTCCTTTTTCCAAAATGACTTGATTTCTTCTTTCAACTGATCCGTTTTGTTCTTGGGTATATGGACAGGAAACACGATGGGAAATCCCATGAGTGGTAAGATAAGAAGATAGATTGCGATATTCACCGCCCCAATCAGATTGTAAGGTTTTGATGTTAGAATTGAATTGGGTTTTTATCATTTGATGAAAGTGCATAAAGAAGTTAAGTACTTGAGATTTGTGAGATAGGAAATAAATCCAAACAAACTTGGTACAATCATCAACAAACAACAGAAAATATCGATTTCCGTTTATTGAAAAATAGGGGGATGGTCCCCATACATCAGAATATACTAAATCAAAGGGCTTGAAAGAAGCAACTTGAGAATTAGTAAGTGGAAGTCGATGACTCTTGCCAAGCTGACATGCATCACATACAATAGGCAGGTTATGGGAAGAAATTGGAAGCTGAAATGATTGCAAGAGTTTCCTAAGAAGAGATTCGTGAGGATGAGCCAGTCTTTTGTGCCACCCTTGAAGTGAGGTACGCACACCAGTAAGACCAAAGTAGATGATGATTGATGTGGTGATTTATGACAAGGAGGCACCCGATATAGACCATGCTTAACGTCCCCTCGGAGTAGTATTTTGCCCTGCAAAGACTTGACATAACACTTAGTAGGCCAGAATTCTAAGTAAACATTATTTTCTTTAGTTAATTTGGAAACACTTAGAAGATGTTTAGTGATTTTGGGAACGATAAGGACAGAAGGCAATTTGAGATTATGCAAGGAGGATATGCCCAGGTGAGAAATAACAAGATTTTTACCATTACCCACTTGGAGTTTGTCATTTTCATGATAGTCTTCAGCAAGATTCATCTTCTGGAGATCTGGAGCAATGTGGTCAGTTGCCCGTGTATCGAAATACCAATTTGGATCAACCACTGTAGATGGGCTATGATGATAAGAAAGGTTTGCTTGGCGAGCCAGTTGATCATGTGGATTAGGCCTACGAGATGGATCATCCACTTGGTTAGATCGTTGCCAGCAGTCCACAACTTCATGGCCCTGCTTGTTGCAGATTTGGCATTGAGTGCGACGTCTGCGTGAATCAACAGGACGAGACCCAGTAGAGTTTGTGGAAGAAGAGCTAGAGCCAGATGAAGAGTGGTTCCTATGAGAGTTGCGATTGACTTGAAGAGCCAAAGGAACTGAAGCATTGGGGGCAGGGGGAGGTGCAACCTGTTGACGGAGGTGGTCTTGCTCAAGACGAGCTTCTTCTTAAAGAAGCAGGCCAATAAAACCATCAACTGTGGAGTCATCATTCTTGACCATAAAGGCAACGGTAAAGGGGCCATAAGAAGAGTCTAGCCCACTAAGAATGTGACCAATCAAGTCTTCGTTGGCAATTGGATGGAGATTCTCAGCAACAGAGTCAGCTATTGACCGTTTGCGTTCAACATACTCCATCATTGTCATCACCCCTTTGGAAAGGGTTTGGAGTTGCACCTTCATTGACATGTGACGTGCCCTAGATTGGGCCTGAAAGGTGCACCCAATAGCCGTCCAGGCTGATTAGGAAGATGTAGCACGAGCGACAATGGCTAAAGCACGCTCGGACAAGGTGGATTTGAGCCAGAGAAGAACAAATCTGTCTCGTTTCTTCCATAGTTGAAAGTTAGGGTTGGGTTCGGTGGTGGGAGGATCGGTGGTGGGCTGAATAGGACGAGTTGCAGCGAGGGGATTGGGGTTCAGATGAAGGATTCAAGGTCAAATGTCTCTAGGGCAAACACAATGGTGGTGCGCCATAGACAGTAGTTCTCTGTTTCAAGTTTGATGTTGATTGAGGGGATTTGGAAGGACGAATTTGTAGCAAGACCGAGGATGTGCTGATTGTTGGTCATCTTTGTAGAAAGGAAGAAGGAAGGAAAAAAAAATACAAGGCTCTGGATACCATGTAAAGATGAAGTAATGAAAGTATTCTGTATATTGATTTCACTGTGACAACTACATAAGCAAATATATATATATATATATATATATATATATATATATATATATATATATATATATATATATATATATATATATATATATAAGGGATAATACAACTGAATCCTAAATAAAAGCATTAGACTAGGTATAGACTTTGACTAATACTAATTCTACACACGTGTTAACACACGTGTAATTGAACACCTTCTGAGGTTACCGTTATCAGTAACATATGATAATTGATTTTGCGAATTATTTGAAGAGAAATTAAATTGTGTTGTATTTTTTATACCTATAAATATTCTTACCCACTATCATTATGACACGTGTCATCATTCCATATTTACTTAACTATCTCATTAATGGTATATCAGAAATCTCCCTTTCTATAAATAAATAGTGTTAATATGCTCCTGCCATGTGTCAAATTGTTAATTCTATATTACGCCATGTGTCGTTGTTGCATATCCGTTTTTAGTTAATAATTAAATATGCCAATAAATCAAACAGATTTCAATTCCATGGAAATAAATCAGGAAAATATCCCTAATTTTTCTCTTCATCCCGTTTCCTTTATCTCACAAACAATTCCAAATCAAGCGCTTTTTGGAGGAAACTAGGGTTCTGAAACTAAATCATCTCCAAATGGATTCCTATAAACCACAGTTGCATACATTAAGTAATTATTGGGTTCAGTTTCTTTGTTCTTCCTTCCCAGTTCCCATCTTTTTAGAGCAATGATCTAATTTGAAAAATCATATAAATGTAGTTATCTCACTATCTTTGATGTAATTAAGCACAACCCTTCTGATGCAATATGAACCCGAAAGGTATTTATCTTTGCCCTGTACTTAAGGTATATTGTCATCTCCAACCTTGGATTTCAGGTATTGGAAGCACTTTGTGATGAATTCATGGTCATTGAAGAAGATAATTGTAGCCGAAACGAAGTTTAATTAATCACCCTATATGAGACTATTATCTCCTTTTCTTTCTCTTACTCTCTCGAAGAACTACCATCGAAAATGAGTGTTTCTTTGGTATTTCATTATGGGTTACTGCAATAGGGCTGTAGGGAAGGGGGAAGAAAGATGAGGGTGATTGGAACAGATGGTGATGATGGTGGTGGAGAAGGTCAGGAGGTTGTTGTGGGTGACGGAAAAAGGGATTCGGTTGAAATATCAGATGTATATGTTCCTTCGTTTTCAATCCATTTCCAAATGCCAATATGCCAAGGCTTCATTGGTAAGCATCAGTGATATTTCAATTTTTAAGGGTTTTGGTTTTAGTTGTTCTTGATATTCCTGTTATTTTCTACGCCGTCTGATATTGGAAGCTTCATAACAGGACTATTTTATCTTCCCATTGCTCTCTCTTGAAGTCGATGTGCCAACTTAACTTTCTCCTTCCTGTAAGTGAAGTTTATTTTGCGATTTTTCTTTTTCATCTTACATTAGTGTTGCAAATTGATCTTTCATGTGTTAACATTTTCTGTTTTCAGGTTTGAGGCTTATTTCATTTTTACAATCTATCATGTTTTCCTTTTTGTTTATATTATCTCTAACATGTTTGATTATTACATCATGAGTATAAATCAAGAAATGAATAATTAAAAAAAGAAAAAGAGAACCTTTGTTGAAGATTCCAGCGGATGAACTCGAGTAGCTGATGTAAATTTCATGACTACATTTGGTGTAAGTTTAAGGTTTTTTTATAAGCCTTCAGTTATGTATCTGTGAAGAATAACGAATAACTCAATCAAATTGCATATTAGTGTTTTATTAAGACTATGATGGTCTGGTGTACACACAATCAATTGAAATGTCTTTGTATAACAATAGTTTCCCGTTATTTATAAATTTAATGTTCAATTTTTGTTTTTACAAATTTACCAGTTAAGAATAATGACCTTTGAGAGGAAAATATTGGTTTCAATATGATTAAATAAAAACTATTTACAGTACAAGGTTCTTTCATTTTACTTAATGCCACCTCATTACATTAATGTCTCTTTCATTCCACTTGGTGCCATTATTAGGATGTAAGTTATTTATTTATTCACAATTTTATTTATCTTTTGATTTACGGTTTTCATAATGCTTTGTTTCATCATTAAAACCAAATAACATAATCTGATCCAACATCATTAGATTAGTATCTTTTGATTTAGTTTGATTTTCTAAACATGTATCATTCCTTAATTATTTTCAGTTTTTTATTAATTTAAACATTGTACTTTGTATGAGTTACATTGTTTTACACAATTATGACATTGTACTTTTAAAGTAAAATGCCTTTTAAAGATTTTTTATGACATTTTGGTTTTGCTTGTGTACAATACCATTTTACTGTACTTCAAAAGTAGGATGCTATATAAGTACTATTTCCAAATTAGTCTATGCTTTATATTTTGGAACTTATAACTTCTCTATAACTTAATCTTTAATACTTTAGTAGTTTCATGATATTACAACCTAAATGTGTGTGTGCGGTATTGTTTTCGAAATAACATATACCAAAATGTAAAAAAAAACTTTGTAAAACTCCTAATGTCTTATTTAATGATTAACAAAATAGAATTACATACCTTATTTAATGGTTAACAAAATAGAATTACATACCTTCAATTTTATGAAAGACATTACAACTACAACATTCTACTTTTAAAGTTGTTTTCTTAATACTTTTCATTTTTTTTTCTTATTTAAGCATTATACTACCATCCATGCTTATGTTGTGGTTGTTATCCGTAGTCTAGCATACACTTTTCTCATGTATCTTAAAAAAAATACACATATTTATTTCAAACCATTATAAAGTTACATAAGAATTACATAACTCTTATTTAATAATTTTTCAAAAATAATTAATTAATAATTGTGATTTTTAATTATCAATATTTGTTTAATTTTGTATCCGTGGTTCCCACGAGTTATAAGCTAGTATATTAAATAAAATAAAATTGAATGATAGAATGATGACTCGTGTCATAAAATTAATGGGTAGAAATATTTGTATGTATAAATGGTAGAGGCAATTTAATTTCTCTTATTTTAATTTCATTAAACAATATTTTTGACAATGCCAATAAATCGTGATTATTTATGATAGTTTTAGGTTTAATAAATAGTTCGTGGAATGCTATTTTTTTTAATGAAATTGGAAGATTTCTAATATATATCCAACTGTTAGAATGTAGGCTTTGATACTTTTTGAAATATATCAACCTAAGGGAATCAACTAAAACTATTTGGTGGAAAGTGAAGCTTTTGATGAGTTTTGAAGCTTCATCAATGGTGAATCATGAATTTTACCCCTTTCATTAGAAATTAATTGATGTATTGATGTCACTAAGATACTAGGATAGTAGGAAAAGGTTTCTATTGGGATCAAAGATGGGGTTTTTGGGAAAAACCCTATGCCACGACGTAGGACATGGTTTACCACGACGTGATAGTTGTATAAGTGTGCATCAGTTTTGTGCGCCACGATGTTACAAGCTTATGGTCATGACGTGGCAGTCGCTTGAAGGCTTAACCCTAATTATGGGATTTGTGTCCCTATTTAAGGTAAGTAAGGGCTATGGTTTGCACACCGTCAACCTCCATCACTTCCCTTTCACCCTCCAAGAAACCCTAGCCTCTATTTTGACCTTGTGATACCCTTGGTGGTTATTTTAGCCCTTGAAGAATAAGGAGAAGGTGTTCTTGATAGTTGGAAGAGTGTATCACTCCAGTTCTTCCATCTTGTGGAGCTTAGGAATGTATAAAGCTTCCACCTTTTTGTTTCTCTATGTAACGTCCCAAAAATATCAATAAAAATTTCATTTTTAACTAATCAAACCATTCATTCATTTGTTCCAAAAGATAGTAAAAATAATAGTTTTCTCAAAATATCATAGTAAAAATCACGACTAGCCAATGTGGAATAAACTCCGGGGGATGTTGTGTAGTCATGTTGGGCCCTTACCTTTAGAACTAGAAGTACATAAAAAATGTTTAAACCACAAACCGTAAGCACAAAGTTTAGTGAGTTTCCCAAAATACCACATAACCATATGGGTGTCGCCTAACACATAACAAGTCTCACCTATTATGCCTCGCCCTCATACATGTTGGGCCTCACCCAATAGGCCTCGCCTAACATACAAATGGGTCTCACCCAACGGGCCTCGCTTAACATACAAATGGGCCCCGCCCAACACATAATGCAAGAGTCACAAAGACAGCTTGCATCTGTTGGATTAGTGTCTAAGTCCATAACTATTTTGGTATGTACTTGACCCGATGGTGCATGGTCCTTTTGGGTTGCCTTCACCAAAGCAACTTGATTGGAGAAATAAATAGAGAGAGAGGTTATTATGATTTATTAATATGTTATAAGAATAATATATTAAAGGATAAATCATATTTGTTTAATTAATATTGGTCAATAATTAATTAAGAATTAATTTTGTGCTCAAATGTAATTAATTAAACTAGAGGGGCTGAATTGTAATTATGTGATAGTTACAAAATATGGTAATGGTTATAATAAATATGGGTTGAACGAATTCAAGGAGATAAGGATCCTTGAAATCGTCCAAAGGATAAAAGATAAGGGTTTTCAAGGCTTATCTTATGGTTGCTTGGTGGGCAAGCAACTAGATAAGGATAAGGACTGAAACCTAATCTCTACACCTATATAAATAACCCTAAGGCCATAAGAATTCGTCCATGCCTTGTCTAGGGTTCCTAGAAATGAATTTTATACCTCTTCCCTCTCTCTCTTGATTCTCCATTTGCTCTTGGTGTTTGTGAACCATTAGAGGAGTGACACTTGTGACTCTAAGCCTTCCAAAGTCAATACAAGAAGATTTGGGATTGTTATTGCTACATAACAATCAAGGTAATATTATAAACCTATTCTTATGTTAATATGATTACTTATATGCTAGAATTAGGGTTTTATTATGTGTTCATAATGTTGTGTATCTAATAGTGAAAACATAGATCCAATTCTAGGGTTGCATGCACACATAGGATTGTTTGTACAAATCCCATCAGTGGTATTAGAGACTTTGGTTAACTTGTTTTCAATTAGTATTATACAATTGTATGAACTTGACATATTAGGGTTTATAGCCAATAAACCCTAGGAGGCTAGAAATTTCGAGATTAGGGTTTCTATACCCTAATTTGCGAAAATTTGAAAGGGTTTCAAATCCTTTACTTAAGCCTCACGATTTTGAAATCTAGGGTTTGAAAAACCCCATGATTTTCGAAATTAGCCTCCTCCCCAAGATAAGATGCTAAATTTTAGGGATTTGGATTATCCCATATCTTGTAATTATCCTCTAGTTGTTATATATGGTGATTATAGATTTTCCATTATCCTAACCATAATTTCGAAATCTAGAGAGATAATTAAGGGATTTGGATATCTTAAATGTATAAATGGTAATTATCCTCATGATTTAGATAATCCCTTATGATTTAATAATTAAATTAATAGTCTAATTCAAGATAATTATTAAATCAAGAGTTTTAATATTTAAAATATTAATTTATATGACATAAATTCGAAAATTTTAAGAGAGATTAAAACTAAATTGTTTTGAAAAGTTTCAAAACTTGCTCTCAAGTTTTGGAATTTAAAAGTTGATTAAAAGTTTAATTAGGAATGTCAAATTCTAAAACCTTATTATAGTTTTGAAAAAGTTCAAATCACACCCTTATGGTTTTATTAATTAACTAAGGTGTATAATTAAAAGAGGTTTAATAAATCCATAAAGTTTTTGGTTTAAAATTTAATTGAATTAAAATTATAATTGTTAAATTTGACCACCTAATATTTTAAAAGTGTAAAATACACCTTATACTATATATAACATTAAAAGTCTAACACTATATATATATATATATATATATATATATATATATATATATATATATATATATATATATATATATATATATATATATATATATATATATATATATATATGTATGAGTAAAAGTCAGTCTTACCGTTAGTAGGCCTCATTCACGAAGCTAGTCTATAAGGGGTGTTTAAGGAAATTGCCTATAAAATGGCGATTGAATGGGTATCCACTCTTACCCACCACACTCTTGACTAGTGGAGGGTCGTTAACCGAACGGGTAGGATGGGACAAAACCTTCCATTATAAGTATAATGAATTACTAAAGTAACTAAATGTTTTCATAAAATTCCCAATCTTAGTTACTTAGGCAAAAGTGAATTGATGCAATTCCATGTATTTACACTTTGTGCCCTTGCGAAGACGTTAGTGGAGCGTGTGTGGTTTACCGACACACTAAATGGTTCTAAGCAAACGTAGCAAAGGGTGACTCAATGTTTGTCATAGTTCGGTGGAGCGTGTGTGGTTTACCGGCACATCGAATAGATGACTGTAACATGTGAGGGCACCATGTAAGTTTGCATGGTTATTCACACCCGCTTTATGATCCTCGGCATCCCAGTCACAAACAAGAGGGGCATATCGAGATTTAAACATGACATTGAAATGATCAATGAATCTCAAAGGATCTAGGAATTTTCATAGATTTAAAACCTAAAATTTCTTTTTCGTTTTTCATGGTGGAAATTAGTGAATCGTCATTCACTTACCTTCAAATGTTCTGCAATTTGGGTTACGGCATCCCTCTCCTGAGTTGCAGAATATTATGTTGGGTCCTAGCCTTAGTATCTCATTTGGGTGATTTGCTAAGGACTCAATCAATCAACTAACTTGAATTCGTTTTCTCCCGTATTGTAGATGTCAAAGTTTGACAATTATGGTCTTCTCAAATCCCGTGGAACAAGCATTCCACATGAAGATGATATTCCACGATTCGATCGAGGAACAAGAGATCATACTTCACTTCCTCCTCCTCCTCCAATCATTCTCCTTAACCCACAAGTTCAAAGGCTTGAAAAGTTCAAGATCACTCAAGCCCTTTTGGCAAGTAAACATAAAGAAGGAAAGTCGGTGTGTGCACACGTCATAGGGATGAAGTCACACATTGATAGGTTAAGAATGTTGGGATCCGTTGTCTGTGAGGAAATAGCTGTTGATTGGGTTCTTTAGTCAATTCCTAACTCATATAGTGAGTTCGTAAGAGAGTACTATATGATGAACCGCAACGTGACCCTTATAGATCTCACCTATATGCTCATTGCTGCTGAATCAGAAATGTTTTGGCGCAATAGAAAAGCAAAGTTGATTGGTGAATCTGCCTTCAAGACCTCTATGGATATAGACAATGGCAATGAAAGGCATGCTATGATCGAAAAGGTTGATCATAAGAGAAAGGCAATGTCTGAATTAGTTCCATGTCATGTTCCAAAAGAGTCAATTTGCTTTTATTGCCAAGAGAAAGGGCATTGGAGACGAAGTTGCCCCATTTACCTAAGAGATCTAAGAGATGGGAGAGTCGAAACGTATGACTCTAATATAGGTAAAATCCATTAACTAACTCTTTTAAGCTTCTATTCTAGATTCTTAATACATAATGTGATAAGATTACAATTGATGTTTTGTAGGATCGAAGAAAAGAAAGGAAGCTTAAGGGAAGAAGTGAGCAGAATCTAACCATGACGGAATGGATTTCGATCGCATTTCTCGAAGTTTAGATTCTTGAGCTACTACTTAGAGTTAGAATTAGATAGCTATGAAAGATGTATTAGCATAGTTTTTCAATGAATTGCATTGTAAGGACAAAATTTTTCCGCAATAAAATAAATTTTGATTATTTATTTATCCTTGCAATGGCGAATATGAAAAATTGATGTTTGAATGTTTCTATTATTAGCAATAATGGATTTGGTTCTTATGGAAAGTCGAGAATTTACCAAATAGGGAGAGTTTCTCATCGCCCAAGTTTCAGTTAGACAGAAACTTGGAATCATGCAACTTGGTTGCACGATGAATGAGAAATTTCATATTTGGAAATTAGACTAATTCATTGACAAAGTGTCAAGTGAAGGACTTGGAGATCGAATACACAAAGTTGCGTGTTGATCAAGTCCACCATAAGAGTAACAATGATATTCGTCATGATTATACTTACAAGATTAAGTGTAATTATGAATTGATTGAAAAACTTTAAACCAATAGCAGAACGAATAAGAAGAATCAAGTAGGCAGAAAGATAAAAGTTTTTCCATTCTAAGAAGAAGGGAGAGTACCTTTTATGCTTTATGATAGGTCTTAACCATATCTCAATTGATCCTCTAAGTGAGTCTTAGTACAATTGTATGTCTAAGAAGAGGAATCAAGAATTGAAGAAATGGTTAAATCAAGAAGTCAATCATACTTCGTTCCAAAAACAAGTCTTAGAGTTAAGATTGTGAAATTGAGTGATAAGTATTAAGAAGGTTTATAACATTCATCAAATGTGGAAAGTTGTGATGTCTTGGATAAGACAAAGACCAACTAGGACCAATTTATGAAGTGTTTGATAAAAGCTACACTAACTCTTGAATATTTGTTTGTCAAGAAATGGTTGTTGACAAGAGAATCTTATATGTCAAGGAGTCAGTGGGAGTCTTTATGGTCTTGAAAGGTTTCAAGAACAAATCAAATAAACCTTATCGATCATCACTAGCACACGAGTTGAGGTTTATAACCTATCGTGTTGACATTATTTTGTTTCTGTGCCATTCCACTTGAGTTAATTATGCATGTGAGTTCTATGAGTTCTCATTTTGAATGCGTAAAAGGCAAGGACCTTGATCAATGGAAAGTACATTGATAAGAAAAGGTGAGCTGCTTAACTACTTGGAAGACATGGTGGGCAGCTGTGCTACCATAAAGGCAAGAAATCGAGATCAAGAAAGTTCGATCCATATGAGTTTGAATTTGTCATAAACGTTGGTTTTAACAAATTCACATGGATAGGAACAAATACACCGTTTAAATCTAAGTGTCATAAGATTTCCTCCTTCATGAAAATGATTGTGAGGAAATGCTTTCACTAAGAAAGATTTAAGAAGATAGTGATTGTAAAATTGCATTCTCGAATTCGGTTATGGTTACAGTATCCCTTTCCATAATTTGAATTGTGAGGTTTGGCAATTAGTCTTAAGTGTTTAGACACACATATGAACTATCGAAGGCAAAGGTGTATAAGTTCAAGAAGCCTTGATAAAAGATTATCAAAGAACTAAGTATAAGAAACATGAACTTAAGAAATTCAATAAGCATTGTTTTTCTGAAAGTTAAGCTGTTTCTGAATACATGTCGAAGCTAGTGGGAGCATAAGTGTTATGTTTATAATAATCATCATGATAGTGGGAGCATAAATGTTATGATTATATGATTATTAAGGCACCTATTGCAAGTTGGCAATATTAATTATAGAAAACAAGAGTTATACCTTGCAAAGTCGTAAGGGTTGTAATGTTGTTTTGCTATAATTAAGGGAGAGAATATTATGCTTCATTTCAAATCTAAAGGATTAGGTTGAGAAATGTTAATAAATTTAGTCAAAGGTAAATAGTGTGTTATTAAATTTTTGATTATGATTATGGCATTCCTCTTCACAATTCGAATTTTGAGAACATAGCAAATAAAACATTATGCGTCGTGTCCCATACGCTTTGAGTATAGGATCGATTGCAAATGCTTTAATGTTTGACCATTCTAAAATTTTCCAAATGTCTAGCACATTTAGAGGGAAAAAGGACTAGAATCGGTTTAGACTAAAATAATTAAACAACTATCAAAGGACAATCCAAGTTCGACGAGGATTGGTTGCTTGTGAGTAGTTGGAAGTATAGTATTGGAAGATATGGAAATGTTTCCATATTGGATGGACCATATCGACATCATTACGAATAGATAAGATTCTATTAAGAATGATTTGTCATATGGAAAATATGGAAACGTGTCCATATTGAAAATTGGATATTGAAAATCTATGACTAGATTAGAAACTTTTATGCAAAGGATGTTCAAAGGAATGTACTTTGAGTGAGAGACATCATATCTAAGGAATTGTCTTGTAACAATCTCCAATAGAGAACTTTGTAATATCATTGGCAATAGTCTTTGTGACTTTTGTGCAATGACATTACGAAAGTATAAGTTGCATAGAATGTTAGAATCTAGCATATTCTAGAAGTAGCAAGAATTTGATATTCTTTCACTTATGAAAAGGATTTGGAGTTGTGAAATGAGAATGATTGGAAATGTGTTCAATGTGAATCTATTTCACAAAGTAAAAACCATAGGTAAACATTGTGTGCATGCTAGGAGCATGGGACAAGTGTTGTAATTCAAGTAAGAAGTTGATTACCCGAAACGACAAATAATGAGTAATCAATATGGTGATAAATAAAAGGCGTTTTATTTATACTCAAAGGTTAAGACCATATGGGATTAGTATTATTCTTGTGTTTCACATTTGCATGTTTTGACTTCCAGAATAACTGAATTTATTAAGAATAATCGAATTATTTGAACGAGCCACAATCATTCATATGTTGGAAGTAGATATGAATGAATACTATCGTGAATTGGTGTGTGGATTGTCTAAAGAGTATTAGACATAAGCGAATGTTTGCTGCAACGTTCATGAGTGCTTATGAATATGAATTTGAGCATTGGATTAAACCCACGCTCACTTGGATCACTCCATGAATTGTATCACGAGTGATTGGTGAGACGATAACATCTTATATTCTTGAAACCGAGATGTGTGAGTTGTATCTTGCAAATCGGTTGCACATTGATAATATGTAAACGCACTAGTAACTTGGTGTTATAAAACATATTGTTGTGTGTGATTTGGTGAGTGAGTGCAAGCGAGCATTGTATCAAAGTTTATCCGTTCCTTTTATCCAAAGTAGGATAAAAGCGATATCTTTGGGCCCCTCGATGATTTAGTGATGACAAACGTAAATGCTCGGCCGGGCTAGGGCTAATCTGATTTGTTCAATTAGTCAGTCGTCATAAATCGGAAATCAAGATATAGTACAAAGAGAATGATTTGAAATCATATCTCATATGATATCTAGAATGGAGGAATATATGATCCCTTATCTAAGGACACGCGTATCTGATAGGATCAGAGTTGACAGTGGCTTTGGAAAGCTACGATTGTAGATCAGGATCTGAAGTCATACGCAGAATAGTTGTTAGACTTATCCAAGTGGGAGACTGTTGGATTGGTGTCTAAGTCCATAACTATTTTGGTATGTACTTGACCCGATGGTGCATGGTCCTTTTGGGTTGCCTTCACCAAAGCAACTTGATTGGAGAAATAAATAGAGAGAGAGGTTATTATGATTTATTAATATGTTATAAGAATAATATATTAAAGGAGAAATCATATTTGTTTAATTAATATTGGTCAACAATTAATTAAGAATTAATTTTGTGATCAAATGTAATTAATTAAACTAGAGGGGCTGAATTGTAGTTATGTGATAGTTACAAAATATGGTAATGGTTATAATAAATATGAGTTGAACGAATTCAAGGAGATAAGGATCCTTGAAATCGTCCAAAGGATAAAAGATAAGGGTTTTCAAGGCTTATCTTATGGTTGCTTGGTGGGCAAGCAACTAGATAAGGATAAGGACTGAAACCTAATCTCTACACCTATATAAATAACCCTAAGGCCATAAGAATTCGTCCATGCCTTGTCTAGGGTTCCTAGAAACAAATTTTATACCTCTTCCCTCTCTCTCTTGCTTCTCCATTTGCTCTTGGTGTTTGTGAACCATTAGAGGAGTGACACTTGTGACTCTAAGCCTTCCAAAGTCAATACAAGGAGATTTGGGATTGTTATTGCTACATAACAATCAAGGTAATATTATAAACCTATTCTTATGTTAATATGATTACTTATATGCTAGAATTAGGGTTTTATTATGTGTTCATAATGTTGTGTATCTAATAGTGAAAACATAGATCCAATTCTAGGGTTGCATGCACATATAGGATTGTTTGTACAAATCCCATCAGCATCCTACATAGTATAATGAGAATACTCACCTGGCTCACAAAGCCCTAAAAACTTAGCTCAATGTCATGCCGATCACAACTAATAAGTCTCACTGCCAAATGATGGGTTCTAAACACCTCGTAACAATCCATACAAGGTAAAACCTAAGCCTACCTTCTAATAAAACTTGACCTAAAGTCAACCCATACCAAAAGTCAATAGTCAAAGTCAAAGTCAACAACCAACAATGGCAACTATCAAGCCTCACATCATGACCATCCTTTGGTTACGTCGTGAGAGTCCCTCGGTCTGAATCCAACTCGTCTCGACCCAACTCAACCAACTGAGTCATGGAAAGACCTTTGAGCTGACCTCACGATGTGAACATCCTTTTTTCATGTCGTGAGCCCCAAAAAGCTCCGGAGAAAACGGTTTATTTTAGTCTCACGTCGTGAGACCTCATGTCTAAGATGTGACTACATTCTGAGGCCAAAATCCAAGGATTTAAGTCCTTAATCCATTAATCCTTTCACTTTAATTTTTCCATAAGCTAAAATGGACTCCAAAGGTCCGTGAAAATGATTACTTGATGGACATGCACGCATCATGCATGTCCTTTATCCATTCTAGGTCAAACATGAAGATATTGCACCAAAAATATTATGCATGAACCCAATCCTCAACCAACTCCTAGATCTGAACGTTATCATACTCAGGGGACCCTTAGAAAGCATAAAGTTGCCAACTTTATATGTTCCTTCCATTCAAACTTGTTTAAACATGAAAAACATGTGGCAACAACTTAGATCTAACCACTTTAAGTAATAAAGTTTGAGTATTTTCCACTTACAAGGGTCCAGAAACAAAATGAAATGATGATGATGTTATTTCCTTGCAAGTTCCACCAATGGAGCACCTTCTTCTCTTTCTTCTCTTTTTCTTCAAGCCAACAAATGCTCCAAAATCGTAAGAATCACCAAAGGAAATTAGGGCTAGGGTTTTTCTGATTTAAAAGGGGGTTGGAGGTTGGTAATGAACCCTAAAAATGACTTAGAGGGGCTTAAATATGAAGGAAACCCTAAAAGTGTTGGGTTATGAGTAAAACAACATTCTTATGGTGTTCATGCGAACCCTAATGCTTGGATCTAATTTGTCTATTTGTACATGCAACAATTTTCCAAAACTTACAAACCCTAATCTAGCATACAACAAAACGAATTTAACATCTAATAAACAAGTTAGAAAGTTACCTTGATTGTTGTTTGAAGATCTTGAGCTTTTGAGAACCTTAGCACCTTAAATGTTGTGCCTCTAATAGATCACAAACTCCAAAGCAATTTGGAGATTAATGGAGAGAGAGGGGAAAGGTATTTTCGGCTCTTAAGCTCTTCTTAGGGTTGTGGTAGCCGAAAATTGCAAGCCAAGGGGTTCCTTATATAGGTGAGGAATTAGGGTTTCAGTCAAATGCTTATCCGATTGCTTAGGCTCTAAGCAGCCCATAAGAATCTTCCAGAATCAAGCCCCTTGGACGATTTCAATATGGGCTTTCCCATGAAATTGTCCAACCCTTATTTAGGGTTCCTCAGTCCATATTGCAACTATCACATAATTACAACATTAGTCCCCTTAGTTTTAATTAATCTCTTTTGACCAGAAAATTAATTCTAAATTAATTCTTGGGCAATATTAATTAAATAATATGATTTCTCTTTTAATATATTATTCATATAATATATTAATAAACCATAATAACCTCTTTCTCTATTATTCATCCAGTCAAGTTGCTCCGTGTTAGGCTGAAGTTCAGTTTTGTGTTGCGTCTTTTGGGCTCGTAGATTAGCCTTGTATTATCCGGTTTGGGCCTGTCCAACCAAGAGCCTTTTATGTATTGTATATAAGTTATCGCTTGCATGCATATTAGGTTAAGATTCAAGATTTCAGTTTTAGCATTCGAGAGTTTTACGATATTGCTCTCTTGTAATCTTCCAATCCTTTACAGTTGATGTTCTTAATCGAGCTCTTCTAAGGATTTTATTTAATCATTCGACACGTTTGATTCAAGCTGTTTGTTCTTATTGTTGCGTTCTGCCTTGTTATTTATATTGTGTTCTTGCAGTTTTATATTCATATACTTGTTCAAGATCTAATCGATCTTTATAGATTAAAAGTTGTTTTAATCTCATCAATTGGTATCAGAGCAGGAGGCTGTGTAATCGATACACATCTTTTCTGTGAAAAAGATTTTCATTAGGGTTTTCCGCAATCATCGATATTTATTGAGCCGTCATCTTAATTGACGTATCTTAGTATTTATTGTTTTGCCCTAATCTGCTTTATTACAAGTCTGATCTTTGAACAGGTTATTACGATCATTATGGACGCAACGCAATCAAACCCTATTAATATTTCCAACAGCATTGGTTCGACAACAAAGATTCCAATCTTATACACCCATGACTATGAAGTATGGGCACATCATTTTGAAGATTACGTGATTGGATCGGAGGACAATGGTTTTCTCATATGGGAAGCCATTATCAATGGACCGTTTTCTCATTCCGCTACATCCAGAGTTATTAAGACGCAAAAAGAATACAACGATCTGCTCAAGGACGTGACGAATATTGCGCAGGATGAGAAAGATAAATTCCAGTGCAATATTAAGGCACTAAGGTTGATCAGATTCGCCCTTCAGTCTGACACATTCAGACTAGTCAGCTCATGCACTACGGCGAAGGAAGTGTGGGATAGACTTCGCGAACTGTATTCAACAGACGAAGATCTTGAACATTCCATCCAAACCTTGCTTCTATCTGAATTTGGTGAATTCAGGCAAGGGGCCGAAGAATCTGTGACCCAGACGTTTGATCGCTTCAATCATCTTCTCAGCAAGATGATCAAACACGACATTGAAAGGAAGCTCATCGAACAAAAGGTTACTTTCTTGAACGGACTGCGATCTGAATGGAGAGCAGTTGTTTCCACAGTCAAAGCCCATGAACAGTTTAAATCATATTCTTTGGCGAAACTGGTGGGTATTCTAAAGTCCCAAGAAAAAATTGTGGTTCAAGAGAAAAATGTTGTCTCCAGTCTTGGTTCGTTGGCTCTCCTATCTAAAAGTAAAACTGTGATGGAGGATGAAGAGCTCAATTTAGAAGAATATGACCTCTCAACTGAGGATTATGCCATGATGGTATCCAATCCTAAGAGGTTCATAAAGAAAAGATTCCCCAACAACAAAAACCGAAACTGGCAGGGGAGTTACAGCTCTGAAAAGGCGAACAATGAAATGAAGGCTGAGGAGTTCAAGAAGGAACCGAAGGCAGATGGCGATTCTGGAGTAAGCTGTTTTTACTGTGGTGGCAAGAACCACTATGCTAAGGACTGTGTTCTTAAAAAGATGGCTGAAAAGGATGACGGAAAGGATGAAGAAGCCGTACTGCAGAAGAGATTGGATGAGTTGAGAAAGAAAAAGTCTACCGCTAACCCTTCTATTAATGCTCTTATTGTGCAGGGTTCGGTTAATGACGATGAGTTCGGTAGCACCGAAGTTTGGTCTACTGACTCAGAAGACGAAGAAGTGATGAAGCCTTCTCATGGAAAGGCTTATATGGCTAAGGAGGAAAGCAGTGGTGGAAAATGCTTCATGGTGTCAAGCGCATCTCAGATGAGGGGATACAATACCGATGGAGGAAGCAATGGACCGAAGGTGCAGGAAGATATGTGCTTCACGGCCAAACCACTCAGCCAACAGTTCAATGAGCTTGATGAACTGATAAAGAAGGTACAATCTGTTTTCATTTCATCTAAAGTACCATCATCCTCATATGAGAAAGAACTAAAAAGCTTTAACACAAGAATTTCTCATTTAGATAGTAGCTTAACTCAAACTCGAGTCACCAATTCTAACCTGACTGATCAATTAAGCAGGGTGGCGTTGAAGAGTGAGGAGCGGCGTATGTGGATTGAGTTAAAAGAGTCGGAATTAATTAAAGTCAAAGACGAAAACATTTATTTGCAGAGAGACAATTTGAAATTGTTAAAACAACGAAATGTTTTTTGTTTAATAGCTAAACGTTTATATTCCAATATTACTCAGCTTCACTTAGACTGTGAGATAGGCAAGAAGATCCACCGTATGATTTTACCATTCCTAGAATTCAAGGAGGATGAAAGTGATGCCGAAGCTTACAATTGTGAAAGTGTGATTTCGTCTGATGATGTCAACCCAACTTATCAGATTGGACTGGACAAAATTGAGTCCTTCATTAAATCCAAAGACCATAAGGACATGCTCAAAAATCTTTTGGACGAAAATGACAGACTTAAACTGAGAACCGAAACCATACAAAAGTTTGACTCTCTAAACGCCAAAGTAAGCTCAGAAAATAAAATCGATGTTGAAAATGCATCTGAGCTTAACGAGGACGAAAACATGAGTGAAATTTCTGTAAAGGATACGGTTGACTGCTCAGAATTTGTTAAAAGCGAAACTAAAAACCACAAAAATCTTATTTCTGAAAATTCAGTAGAATTCGCTAGATTGTCCCAACAAAAGTCCCCGAAATTAATAGAAAAGGCTGTTGTGTATCAAAAGGTCAGGACCACTCCGAATCAGGTATACAAAGTGACTGGAGTAACCGAACATCAAACAGCTGAACTCACGGCTATTGTTAACGAAGACAATGCTGATGGCTGTGATGAGTTCTTCTGGGAAGCTCCTATTGACAATGGAAACGAAACCGTCGGACTATCTGAAAGAACCTCTTGGATGAAGAAAGGGAGATACATACCTGAACCCTTGAACAAGCCTGATAATTTCAGTGAACCAAGCACAAGTGGTACAAAAGATACTCCTCAAGAGGTTAATTGTTCAGCAAAAGAAGATATTCCTTCTACGCCAACAGCCCGAAGTGAAACTTCATCAGATACTCCTTCCACTTTCTCAGGGCAAACTGAATCTTCTTCAAACATTCCCTCTGCACCCTCAGCTCAAAGAAAAACTCCTAAAGTTCAAAAGGAACCAGCAAAGGTGACATCAAAAGCAAAAGCGAACGTTCATCATCAACCTAAACAGATGAGGGATAAAAAGATAGAAAGGAACCTAAGATACAGGAAAAACCTTTCTGAAAGGAAACAATTCTGGCACTCCCAGAATGCATACTATTCACACAAAGACAAGAATCTGAAGTATGAAAACAATCCCGTAAGAAAGCCTGATAATTCCAACAACCGAAAGTCAAGGTTCGGTTCGCAAGAAGATACCAACCGAAAGCAAAGGTTCGGTTCTGAAAAGGATTTCAACCGAAACCAAAGGTTCGGTTCCAAGAACAATTCCAACCGAACTCAGAGGTTCGGCTCTGAAGTCAGACGAGAACAAGACTCAAAGGTTAAACCCACCAACGATCAAAAGCAAAAGGGTCACCTAGAGTCATCAGCAAGGAAGTCCTCCCCATCCAAATTCTCTCGTTCTAACTCTTCTCGTCATTCTACTTCTACTTATTCATCTCCATCTTGCTCTAAAGCTAATCCCACTTTTCCTCAAAAACCTCATTCATCAGCTGAACAGAAGGGAAAGCGAAAGGTCGATGAATCCAAGCCTGAGCCCACAGGAAACCAACCTAATCTTAACAAAATAAAAGTATTCACCATTAAAAAGAAAGATGAAACAACTTTAATTAAAAGAACATATCTTGTTGACATCTCTCTAACTATTCCTGTTCCCATGAAAACCTCACATGGACCCAAGAAACTTTGGGTTCCTAAATCTGCTTAATTTTCGCAGGTTATAAGTGACGAGCAGTTTGACGAAGAATGGTACATCGACAGTGGCTGCTCGCGTCACATGACAGGGAGGAAAGAGGAACTCAGGGAATACAGATCTCTTGCAAATGGTGGCAACGTTAAGTTTGGAAATAACTCTTTCGGCACCATAAAGGGATATGGGATGATAACGAATGGTGATTTTACCATTAGAAAGGTGGCGTATGTGGAAGGACTTCAACACAACCTCATCAGTGTATCTCAGCTTGTTGGAGGTACAGGTCTCAAAGTTTCATTCGATGATGAAGGTTCTGAAATCATAGAGAAAACGACAAAGAAAGTGATTCTGAAGTCAGAGCGAAAGGGTGAAATGTTTCCGCTGAACATGAAACCCATCAAAGGAAACCCAACAATATGTCTGCTATCAAAAGCTCAATCCGACGAAAGCTGGTTGTGGCACAGAAGACTCTCTCATCTCAATTTCAAAGATATCAACCGACTTGTCACTGGAGGTCATGTTAGGGGTCTTCCATTGCTCAAGTTTGACAGAGAGCATTTATGTGCTGCATGTGAAATGGGAAAGCAGAGTCGTCAAAGTCACCCATCCATAATTAACACAAAAGTTGTTGAACCACTCGAATTGCTTCATATCGATTTATGTGGTCCTTCATCTATTGAAAGCATCGGTGGTAGCAAGTACATTCTTGTTGTCGTTGATGACTTCTCTAGATTTACATGGGTGTTCTTTCTAAAGCTCAAATCTGAAGCGACTCAAAAGCTGAAAGTGTTTATCAAGCAAATTGAAGTCCAGCTCAAGAAGGTCGTTCGCAACATCAGGAGCGACAATGGTCTCGAATTCAAGAACAGGGAGTTTGAAGCGTTTCTTGCAGAAAAGGGAATTAGCCATAATTTCTCAGCTCCCTACACACCACAGCAGAATGGAATAGTCGAAAGACGAAACCGATCTCTGTGTGAAGCTGCCCGAACTATGTTAAGTTTCGCTTCCTTACCTCTTTATTTTTGGGCTGACGCTATTTCTGCTGCTTGTTATACACAAAACAGGTCCTATCTCAACAAGCGATTCACGCTCACACCATATAAGATATTAAACAACAGGAAGCCCAATGTGAAATTTTTCCACGTTTTTGGCTCAAGGTGTTTCATCTTTAACTCTAAAGAACACCGCAACAAGTTTGATGTCAAAGCCGACGAGGGAATCTTTCTGGGTTACTCACTCACTTCAAAGGCGTACAGGATCCTAAACAAACGATCGAGAAGGATTGAAGAGACATACTATGTGACCTTCGACAATAGCTATGTCAAAAAGCTACAGGTCATAGATGACACTGCCAGGGAAATCTTCCCTCAAACTGGTCAAGTCACAGTCTCAATCGCCAATATGTACGAGAATTTTCTGGATCTCTTTGATGAACCGGAAAAAGCTTCTCTCTCAGAAGCAGGGGCAGCCGACAACAAAATAGATCATATAAAGCAGATTGTCGAAAATGCTGCAAGAAGAATGCATGAAGGAGAATTGCCTACTGATGAATCTCCAACCAACAATGCTTCAGTCGAGGGGGAGCCAAATTCTCTTGTCGAGGGGGAGCCTAGCTCACAAGTCCAGGGGGAGCCAAGCTCTACTACTTCAACCGAAGGTCCTTCATCAACCGAAGGTAACTCTCCAACCGAAGATGCACCTCCAAACGATGGTGCTTCAATGCCTGAAAATCTAGCACCACAAGAAACCCCTGAACCTCATGTTTGTCAAGACTCATCAATTGAGGGGGAGCATGATGATATGACGCTTGATTTTGATAGCCAATCCGAGCCCGAAGACATGATCAACGCTGAACTAGATCCATCCTTTGATCCGAATTACCCTCCTCTTACAAAATGGACCAGAGATCATCCTATCTCTCAAGTAGTTGGTGATGTATCTGAAAAGGTTCTGACCCGATCTCAACTGAAGGCAAAACAGACATCCTTATTCTCAAAAGTTGAGTTTTGTATGTTTAACTCATTTGTATCAAAAGTTGAACCGAAGATAGTGAACACTGCCCTCGATCACTCTGATTGGGTTCAAGCAATGCAAGACGAACTAAACGAGTTTGAGAGGAACAAAGTCTGGCGCCTCATTCCAACTCCTCCGGATGCTTCAGTTGTTGGACTCAAATGGGTTTTTAGAAACAAAATGGACAAGGAAGGTAATGTCATAAGGAACAAGGCTCGTCTGGTTGTCAAATGATACTGTCAGGAGGAAGGGATAGATCACGAAGAGACGTTTGCTCCAGTAGCAAGGCTAGAATCAGTTAGAATATTTCTGGCCTATGCTGCTCACAAAAACTTTGAGGTCTTCCAAATGGACGTCAAGTGCGCATTTCTCAATGGAGAACTTGAAGAAACGGTGTATGTGGAGCAACCTCCTGGGTTCGTGAACGAAAAGTATCCAAATCATTGCTATATTCTGGATAAAGCTGTGTACGGCCTCAAACAAGCTCCGAGGGCCTGGTATGAAACGCTTACAAAATTTTTAAAGATGTCCAAATTCAAACAAGGTTCGGTTGACCCAACCTTCTTTCGCAAAAAGGAAGGTAACCACCTTATGATAGTTCAAATTTATGTCGATGACATCATCTTTGGCTCTACGAATCCCAGCTTAACAGTTGAATTCAGAAAGTTGATGGAGACTAAGTTTGAAATGAGCTCAATGGGTCCTATTAATTTTTTCCTTGGTTTAAATATAAGACAGGGACCCGAAGGCATCTTTATCAATCAGGAAGCTTACACAAAGACTCTCCTAGCAAAGTTCGGCATGATGGGAGACTAAAAAGTCAAAGTCCCTATGGCATTCGGCACCAAACTTACCCCTTCACTGGATAAACCGGCTGTCGACATCACGCTCTATCGTCAAATGATAGGCTCACTGATGTATCTAACTGCTAGCAGGCCTGATATCATGTTTTCTGTATGTTATTGTGCTCGATTCCAGGCTAACCCACCCGAACCTCACATGCTGGCAGTGAAGAACATCCTACGCTATCTCAAGCGAACCGCCTCCTTAGGTCTATGGTATCCATCCAACTCTGGCTTCTTCGTTCAAGCCTATTCTGATGCTGACCTTGGAGGATGTGGACTCGATCGCAAAAGCACAACTGGTGGCTGTCAATTTCTTGATGGGAAGTTGGTCAGCTGGCAATCCAAGAAACAAACATGTGTGTCGCTGTCTACTGCTGAAGCGGAATACATTGTCGCTGCATCCTGCACATCACAAGTGATTTGGATCCAGAGTCAACTTCGAGACTATGGACTCAATATGAAGAAGATCCCTCTATATTGTGACTCTGAAAGTGCAATTAGGATCTGTCATAACCCGGTGCAACACTCTAAAACCAAACACATAGCACTGAGGTATCACTTCATCAAAGATCATGTGGAAGATGGAAATGTCGAAGTTCACTTCGTAAGAACCACTGATCAACTGGCTGACGTCTTCACCAAAGCTCTTCCAGAAGCATCATTCAATAAAATTTTGCAAGGGCTAGGTATGATGGAATCAGAGTCAGTACCTCACACTACCTCTCGATCTCAAACGTAAGAAGCGAATCCAACCGAACGTTCGGGTTCGGTTCAACCATTTCACTCGCTCATTTCTTCAAAGGTAGTTTTTCTGAGTTGTATATTTCTTGTGCAAAATTTGTTTTTCTTTATGTGAAAAGTTTTTTTATTGCATATCTAAACTCCTTGGTTTCTTAAAAATTTTCCTGAACCGAAACCTCCAGAAGGTTCGGGTTCGGTTTTCCAAAATTTTGTTGAACCGAAACCAACCGAAGGTTCGGGTTCGGTTTTTCAAAATTTTTCTGAACCAAAACCAACCGAAGGTTCGGGTTCGGTTTCTCAAAATTTTCCTGAACCGAAACCAACCGAACGATCGGGTTCGGTTTTTCAACTTTTTCCAACCGAAACCAACCGAACGTTCGGGTTCGGTTTTTCAATTTTTTTTTTCTTCTTCTCTATTCCAAAGTTTTTTTTATTATTCAATTTCAAAAACTCCAAAAATATTTTGATTTTTTGTTTTGTGTGCTCATTCGTTTATAAGGATATATTTGATAACTTACTTAAGTGTCCCTAGAAGCATGCTGCTGTATGTGTCCCAAGCCTCATAAGATTTTGAATAATAGCCTTCATGACCTGGTATACACAAACCTTGTCTTCCCAATAAGGCTAACTCATTTATTCTAATCATGAGCTACCTCACTCTTTTCTCACATGAGTTTAGAGTCTCCTGCTTGGTCCTTATGTTCGCAGCAGAGGTACTATGTCTTCTTTCACCATCCCCATTATACTTCTCCATAACATTCGTATCATCACTGTAACCCTTGAGACTCTCAGCAACTACCACTGAGGTTTATGGTTACACAACATCTGTGTTTATGATCTTAGCTTCGTGCCACTACGAGCTGAGTGAAACCCAAAATTCAACACCAATGAATTGACGGTGACCAATTAACTTGATCAAGTTTTCACCAATGAATTAACGAATGTACCTTCATGAAATCTCATTTTTTTTCCTTTTTGCGTGGTTCCAATGAAATTGTTACACACCATGACATTTCTTCCCAAGGGATCCAGTTTTAAATTTTTATCTGAGATTTCATATTAATCCAAGCCACTACAAAATTAACTCCAACCTACTTGTTCAACAGACTACACTGGTCTCACAAGTACTTTGTTCACGTTCATTCTTATATCAGGAATTGAATTGTTGAATCAAAGCGAAACCATCCTTAATTTGCCTTATTTAAAGAAGCCTTTCAACATTTATTGATAAATGTTTGATCGAAATTCAACGGGATTCCACACTAACACTTTGAGGTCTCTCTTGACCTTGAAGGAAGAGATTCGTGCCCGGGATCATCAGTTTCGTGTCATAATTGACATCACAGATCATTCCAAAAAGAGTTGCTTTATTTCTTTATCTTTTACACTCTTTGCACGAAAATCCTAGATTTTCAAAAATTCCGTTACTAATTATTTTACAGGCTGGATAATCAATGGATGGTTAATACTGAAGTTGTGGTTGCCAATAATCCACATGGGCATTTTATTCAAAAGGTGGCGTTTAAAAGAAAAGGGATAAGTTCAAAAGGTTGCTGACGCGGCGGGAGTTCAAAGGATAGATATTCAAACGACGGTAAAAAGGAGGGCGCGTGAATTTGAAGAAGCCACGCTTTTTCTGACACTTATTGGACGCGTGTGCAGTATTGAAGCGTCATCCATCTGGCATTAATGGCGCGTGTGGAAATGGAAACGGTTTCTCTCTCTGAACCGGCGCATATTGGGCGGCGTGATCCTAGGAATCTGACACTCTCTCTCCTACGTGATCATCGCACGTCCCAACTGTCACCAATCAGTCACTCAAAAACCCTTCCGTATTTCAATAAGAGATTTGAAACGATCTTTCTCTCTCCTGTTACCTACTATAAAAAGCCATCCACACCACCTTTTACCTCTTTACTGCCCCCATAATTCCCAAAGCAAAATTACTCCCAAAACTCTCTCCCGGTCATCTTCTTCTCCACACCTGCAACAATGGCTGAATCTTCATCCGTTCATGCTACTTCTCAGATTCTTCCCATCAGACCTCAACAATGCCTTGTCATTGATCTGAACCCACTAGCCTATGATCCCTACATGTCGCCGGTTATCGAATGCCTCAAATTCTCCCAGCTTGCTCCGGCATTGTCCAGAATTGAAACGGTGCCAATGGTGGCTCTATCTCAGGTCTATGCGACGGCCTACTACGACAAGGGCGTCGACCGGATATTTTTCGAAGTGGCGGAACACAAGACGTCGATTTCTCGTCCCCGCTTCTGCACCATGCTTGGGTTTGCTGCAGACCCATCACGTGTTAACCCGGAGACGATTCCGGTTGGCATGTTATACAGCATGTTCTACAACATGGGCTACACGGAAGTTCTAACCTCCGTCGCAAGGTTCAAGAAGTCATGCCTACCGCCCCTGTGGAATGGGCTATTTACAGTTCTCTTCAAGGGACTGTCTGAGAGGAGTTCAGGATCGGACGGGGCCAGTCGTCTTTTCCTGTCTATCATGTATGGGGTGTACAACGGGATCAACCTCGATTATGGGTTTGTCCTTTGGCAACAGCTGATTCAGAGCCTTTCTTCCACTTCTCGACACTCTGAAGTGTCGCTGGCCCGGTTCTGGATCCTGATCACAAGATGGGCCATGGACAGGTTTGAGGTCCCAACTGCTGACGGTGCACCGATGTCTTCTGTTGGTACGTTCCATACCAAGAAGATCATCGTATCCGATGCATCGAAATTCTCCTTCATTGGCTCTATCCCGGAGTCGATGTATGGAAGTGTGCCATCAGACAACAGTATGATCAAGGCGATCAAGGAGTTAAGGCCATCTGGTCTGAGGGAACTGACACCGGACATGCTGCGATCAATTCATGATGCCGACAAACCGGTGGCCAGGGGTAAGAAGGCAGACAAGGGGAAGAAACCATCCAAAGCCCTAAAACCTACTCCCAAGAAACGCAAACAACCAAAGGCTGCTTCCTCCCCACAACCGAAAAGGAGGAAGACCCAACCGAAACGAAAGCTCGTCCTTCCCTCAACCTCCAGTGAATCCGAAGGTGGGAGTTCGGACTCTGAGGGATCACAAGGAGACGAATCTCCACAAAGAGGCAACACACCGCCTCGGTCCCCAACCCCGGAGATGGAACTTCACCAATCCCCAGTTCCTTCCCCTCCACCCACAATTCCTATTTCCATTCCCACCATAAACCCTACTATACCACCAACCTCATTCCCTATACCACCACCCATATTCACCACATCAACCGAAACACCACCTGTTACCGAAACCCCACCTGTAACCGAACCTCCACAAACCGAAACCCATACACAACCACCACCCGAAACTAACCCCCCACCCACTCAACCTGAACCAACCAAACCCATAACACCCCCAACTTCACCACCACCTCAATCTCCAGAAGACGCCTCCGATGGCGATGATCAATACATTGGTGGTGATCACCTGAACTTTGATTCGGTCTACTATAGTCCGTTTCAAGTTCAAAGTGATGAGGAGGATGATGCTCCTGTGACAAAGAAGCATCTCCGCGAGCTGAACGAGAAGGTTGATCAACTTCTCGCGTCCTCTTCCAATCAGCAGTCATCCTTATCTGAAGCTGCCCTTCAGAGGATAGTTGATGCCTTCTCTAGGGCTCAACATGACTCAGTGGCCTCAGCTACTGCTGCGATAGACGCCTCCACCTGAGCTTGTGAGGCAGCGACCGAAAAAGTCGATAAACTATTCCATGACGCTACAATCCTGCTGCAGTCTATGCAGGAAAGCGCCGAAGCCACCAAAACAACTCTGGAACCACTTGTTAATCAATTGGCCCAGTTTGTAAAGACGGAGTTATCCTCGTTCGCTAACCTCAGACAAAACCTTAGCGACGACAACTCGGCACTCCGTGCCTCCATCGATGCCCGCTTGGCAAAGCTTCAAGAGGATCTTGCGGCTGAAAATTCACTGATGGACGTCCTGGCGAGCAAGACTACTGCCCCCAAGGTCAAGAGCACCCAACTTTCCAACTCCGAACAACAATTGGAGGCTCTTCGATCCGAGAGGGAAATCATCAAGACGTGTGTTTCGGATGTCCACGCCACTCTATCTAATATCCTGGAAGCACACGACCCCATCCTCAATCACTCGGTGAGGCGTACCCTCGCTGAGAAACTCTCTCCGGCCATGGACCTCTTGAGTAAAATTGAAGGCCTACCCAGTTTCGTGTCCATTCCGAAACAAGGGGGAGATGAGAAGAAAGGATCGAAACCACCTCCTTCCTCAAAAGCAACTCACACAACCGAACCACCCCCAACTGGTCATGCCTCGGGTTCGGGTGTGAAGGACAAGGGCAAAAACATAGCAGAGGGAGGAGATGAAGATGAAGATGAAGACAAGGAGACTATTGCGGACATGTTAAAGAGAAAGAACAGTCGCAATACTGATGACGATGTCAGTCGTGTGGCACGTGAAGCTGAAGAAGCCGAACGTAAACAAAAAGAAGCCAACGATCTCCTTGAGAGCCGAAAGCTGCTCTTCCCTGCCTGGACCAGGGATCGTTTGATAAAGGAGGCCATAGAAACTCCAAGCATACTATGGCTCGAGCCGGTGATATCGTTCGACTGCAACAACTCGGTCGATTCGCAATTTGATATGCCGTTGACTCGAAAGGCGTTCATCTTCCACGCCTTCTCCAACATTTTCGAAGTCCCGCATCCGAACGATGAGCTTGACAGGGAGCTCATTGACTTCTACCTGGAGGCCGCTCGCCCTCAATACCTTACATGGAGCGCCCAGAAGATTGTCAATGTTCGGGTGATGAAGCCGTTTTCCGTGGGGAGATTCACAAACGTCAAGTTCAAGCTTATCCGAGGATCTGCAAGAACTGCTCACATGATCTCTCTGGCGGATCTGCCCAATCTGAACCCTCATGATTGGATAGTCTTGTACAACATCTTGCTGACAAACGAAGCCGAATATGGTCCCATCTTAGACCATGTCAAAAGGATGCTGGCATGCTATATCATGGAGGTGGCCCTAATGGATCAGGAGGTTGCCACAGTGTTTAAGAAGAAACCGAAAGTCAAGCCTGTGGGATCGGCCAGTGATCTAAACACGATGAAAATGGGCAAGATAGATTCAAGGCGAAACTCTGTGATGTTCACCAGAGCCGAAGGACAGAAATGTCTGTTCGCATTAGCTGACAAGCACCTCTACACCACTACCTGCTTGGAACACGTCCTATCAATCGTCAGGCGGTGTAAGGACAATTCGGCCGATGACATCAAATACTTTGAAGATATGATCAATTGGTACATCCGGTTTAGACAGACCATCCTTTCCATAACCAAGTGTCTGTTTAGTACCGTGAAGAAGAAGGTACCAGCTTCAGCCGCCGGCCCAAGTAAGAAGTGAAGGTCTCGCTCCAAATTGACGCAAAGGGGGAGATTGTTAGGCTGAAGTTCAGTTTTGTGTTGCGTCTTTTGGGCTCGTAGATTAGCCTTGTATTATCCGGTTTGGGCCTGTCCAACCGAGAGCCTTTTATGTATTGTATATAAGTTATCGCTTGCATGCATATTAGGTTAAGATTCAAGATTTCAGTTTTAGCATTCGAGAGTTTTACGATATTGCTCTCTTGTAATCTTCCAATCCTTTACAGTTGATGTTCTTAATCGAGCTCTTCTAAGGATTTTATTTAATCATTCGACACGTTTGATTCAAGCTGTTTGTTCTTATTGTTGCGTTCTGCCTTGTTATTTATATTGTGTTCTTGCAGTTTTATATTCATATACTTGTTCAAGATCTAATCGATCTTTATAGATTAAAAGTTGTTTTAATCTCATCACTCCGGTTAGGCTTGGCAATGGAGCGGGTTTTAACCCTGATCCGATCCAAACCCTTAACAATTATATGGGTTTGGAGCATAGTTTTTTATTCGTTTACCCATTAATGACCTGTACCCGCTAACCCTTTTATTAAAAGGGTTGGGTATGGATCATCATTGATCCGATCCGTTTATAACCCGCCCCGTATAAATTTTAGAATTATATATTTATATTTAATACTACCTAAAGTTTACTATTAATTCCAATCGAAAGTCCAAAGAGAAAACACCAAAGACTAAACTATTTTTACATAGGTCTCGATTTCTAGACTTCCAATCATCTACTAAGAATCATGATGTCATTCATTTGTATTCCATCAAGCAATCACCAATTTCATTTGTATATCAATAAAGTCATTTATCAACCAAAAGAAAGTTTGTAATTGCTATTATTTATCAATGCAAACAGCGGTCAAAAATCAATCAGAAGTTATTACAATAATGATTTTAATTCCAATCAAAAGTCCTTGAGAACGTAATGTGTTTTCTAAATTAACATTTGTTTTATTTGATAAATGTTATTTTAAGATTTACTAAAAATGTGTTTGATTTTTCAAACAACCTACGGGTTACGGGGCGGGTTTGGATATATGTTGATTCGGTGGAAAGGGTATGAGTTTGACTATTCAAAAGCCTGCGGGTTACGAAGCAGGTTTGGATCAGATTTTAAAATTTGTTAAAAGGGTTTGGATCAAGGTCGATTCGCTCCAAACCCGCCCCATTGCCAGGTCTAGCTCCGGTGAAGGCAACCCAAAAGGACCATGCTACAACCGGGTAAAGTACATACCAAATATAGTTATGGACTTAGACGCTAATCCAACAAAAAGATCACGGGCTTGGATTACAGCAGTTCTTACGTCATGAGCCCTTATGTCTCATGTCGTGAGAATAGTTTCGGATGCATTTCTCATATTTTGTTTGTCACGCGTGACCACTCAATGGCCACGTTGTGATACTCGATTTCCTACAAAATCAATCTTTTGACTCCCTGAAACCCTAAATCAATCCATCCTGGAAAACAGGTGTTGCACTCTATTCATAGATCTAGGATTTATTGCATTTCTTGGCTCATCTTCAAGTTTGCTTTGGTTAGATGAGATAAAGTATGCAAATTTATAGCTCTCCTTGGCCCCTTGGTCTCTATATCTTTTGGATCAAAAGTTTGATTGTATTTTGAGTTCCATGCATGAGATTATGGTCTTATTTCACCATTTTTGACCTAGTTTGAGTTTTAGACATGCATTTGACATGCATGTTGTAAAGCTATGATTTTTACGTTGGGATAGAAGTAAGAAAGCCTTTTGGAAAGTATGAATGAGTGGCTTAATGGATTGGGAGCTTAATCTATTAGGATGTGAAATCACAGTTTCCACCACGTGGCAGTCTGCTCGCCACGACGTGGCGACTGGTGGTTGCCCGACTGTTTTATCGAGAAGCTGCCACGATATGATCAATAGGTGGTCACGACGTGGCTGTCGACTGGGTTTGGTTTTGACCATTGACTTATGACAAGTTTGAATTTTGGTCAAACTTTGAGGGGTGTTAAGCTATCGTCTGAGGTTTAGCCTGTGTTTGGTTTAGGAGATTCGTGTAGTCGATTCTGTGGGACTTTAAGTAGAGGATTTGAACTCTTCGTTCGGGTAAGTCTTCTTACAGTATTACTTATGCCATAGTGTGTGCATGCTAACCATCCGGGTCTTATTTGCTAATTGATGTTATGTGATATTGAGATGTTGATAGCTCCAGGGCGTGTTATTAGCATAATAGGACTACTGATAGTCCCCATGATTATTGTTAATCCACAGGGCGTGTTGTTAGCCCATTGGGAAATCTGATAGTTCTTAGGGTTGTTGATAACCCACAGGGCGTGTTATTATCCCACTGGGACTGCAAATAGTCACCAAAGTTGCTAATAACCCATACATGTTTATTTATGTTGTGTTGTATTTGATATTTTGGGGAACTCACTAAGTTTTGTGCTTACAATTGTGGATTAAATATTTTTCAGGTACTTACCGGATAGCGAATGCGGGACTATACACACACATCAACAGTTTTATGATTCGAGATTCCGCATTGTCTTCTTTATAACTTTAATGTCTGAATAATGGTTTTTGAACAAGTGGTTTGACCTAAATGTAACTTTATTGAAAATGGATGTTTATTCTATTTTAAAAATGAAAATTTTATCCTAGAAGTTGGGACGTTAAAAGTTGGGATTGTGTAAATATGATATTGTGACATCTTTAAAATCTTAACACAATTAATCTTCAAGAAAAAATAGCCAATGTAACATCCCAAAAATTAGAGTGAAATTTTCATTTTTTCAAAACCAATCCAAATACCATAATTGTTTACAAAACATTGGTTCCAAGAGTAATAATCAAATTAGAGTATCCCAGAAATCCAAAATCATAAAACTAAGAGGATGTGAATGATCACGCCTTTACTTTCCCACGATCGTCTGAAGTGCCTGAAACAATAAAATGAAACTGTAAGTCAAAGCTTAGTGAGTTCCCCCAAAGTACCTCACACAACCATATAGACAACATATATGCGTACATGAGCCTTCAACATGACCAGACCGCCTCACAGGACTACAGACTATCTGGACCTCTCTCAGAACCTTCAACATGACTGGACCACCGCACCGGGCCTTCAGCTTATCTGGATTTCTCTCCGGGCCTTCGACCTGACTGGACCGCCTCGTAGGCCTTCAGTCTATCTAGACCACCCAAGGTATATTGGCCTTCAACACGAGCTGGTTCACCTCAACCCAACGACCATAACATGTTGACATATACAATAAAAATCAATAATCAACAGACACAGGTAGTCCTAAAAGTCTACCAGTGTAACATCTATCCAATAATACAGGTAATCATATAGATCTACCAGTCTAACTGCATAACCAGTAAACACATATTCTCAGCATAACATCACACAACAAACCAGGATATCTAATACAATGGGTCGGTATTGGTGTCTTCGACCTACAAGTATAGTGAGGAAAACTCAGCTCTCAGTCTGAAAAGAAAGCTGAGCAGGACACTGCTCCAAATATCAGCTCTACTGGTCACCTATACATCGAAAAACGACCAGCTCAACTAAAATTCAAAATACCCATTATACCCCTAGGTTAAACTTGGTCAAAGTTTGGTCAAGGTCAAAATTCAAAAGTTCAGTCAATTTGACTCAGTTGAGTACACCCAACGTACTCAACTTGTACGGTTAGCATACTCAAGATCTAAGATCGGGGTTCCCATTGCGTATGTGCGAAATACACAAATGTACGCCCAACGTATGTTGGCTGAATGCATTCTTCTGTTTAACAACTTATTCCATAAATTTGCTTCATCCAAAATCAAATCTAATCCCAAACTAGCGTCTTAAGTCATAAAGTTTCAAACTTTATGAATTTTCATGGCTAGGAAGTGGCCAATACTAGAAACCCTAACTTTTTAACTCATTAAGACATTATGACCCATGCATGGAAGGAAACTAATGACCAAGATTGCATTTTTATGACCTTATACACTCCAAAACATCTAAACAGACAATCCATTTGGTCTAGAGCATGCCAAACTCAGGAACATCATTGTTTGGGGATAAAATCACATAATAACATCATACAAGCTAGATCTAACCAAATAAGCATCAAGGTATAAACTTTATACCTTATGGAGATGGATGAGGGTGCAAAACATCCAGATCCAAGGTTGCTACAAGATTCCAAGATGTTCTCATTTCATTCTCCATCCATTAAGAACACCAAAACACACACTAATGGGTCAAGGATGCTAAAAATTTGATTAGGATCAGCTAGGGTCGAATATGGAGGTGGAGGCTGAAGAATGAAGATGTATCAATGAGTTAAGGATGTTTAAATAGGGTCCAAACCATAAAAATTATGGTTTTCCCTTCACCCACATACGCCATCAGCCTACACGATTTTATGCTAAAGTCACATGGGACCCTTTTCCCAAACAACTCTCATAATAAGGGTTAAAAGTGTAATTACCTGGAAATCAAGATGTAACAATTCTCCCCAATCATATCAAACTTTGTCCTCAAAGTCCGCTATGGCAAATAACTCAGGGTAGTGTTCTTGCATGTCCACTTCGGGCCATTTAGACAATCCTCCCCAAAACCCGATCCGAACTAAAAAGTCGGATCATACAGGGGACTGCCTTCCCATACTATATTCAACCCAATCTTAGCGAGAATAATGTACCCCGATCAATAATGAAACCTTGACCCACCTACGTTTACCACTGAAGAAAACCATCACAATTCTACCCGAAATCTAGGAATCCAATACCTTGACTAACTCTCAAGCAGGCAGAACTATCTCGGAACACAGTCAGTATGACTTTACTTTACAATCCGGACCATATGGAACCCTTCTGACCTCGAATTACATTGTTGATACCACTAGGAAACAGAACCCATGACTATTCATTACTGTTGAACCCTCCATTCGAAAACAAGGCAACTCCAAACATGAGTCTCATCTAAATAACCGTTATAGAGAAACACATACAATGCCAACATATTCCAAAACTCCTTAACTATAAGACCTAACTTCTAGTGAGAACCACACAGCCGGGGACACTAAAAACTACAACCACCGAAAAAACTCCCTTAATATGCTCCTCGGTAACGGGAACCCATCAGTTCTAAACTTTAGAAACCATACTCCGAGACTGATATTCATATATTCGCTGGACTTACCCCTTGTCTTTAACTAAGAACACAACCAACACATGCGGAAAGAATACTCAAAACACACCGATCGCGAATTTCAACCAATCCTAAATCTAGAAGTTGTGCCAAAAACCTTAAATACACTCTTGACTCCCTGACACGTCATTACCAACCCCACTTCTCTGATGGGTTTTGAGCATAACAACATTCCTATGTGATCATGTAACCGTAATTGCTTTGGGTCTAAGTTTTTCTCTAGTTATACATGCAAATAGAAATTCCAAAGCAACAACCCTAATACTAGCATACAATTTGAAATCTATATGAAAACTAGGGTTAGAATATTACCTTGCTTGCTGTCTAGTAATAACAAAAATTCCTTGGATGATCTTGACTCTTGAAAGCTTTAGTGCCTCAAGTGTTGCACCTCTAATGGAGTCACAAGCACCAATAGCAAAGGATGAGACGAGAGAGGTGATGAAGCACTATGAAAATCGGCTAGGGTTTCTTTTAGAAGCTTAGGGCTGAAAATCACATGCCAGGGGGTTCTTTAAATAGCTGAGGTTGCTTGGGTTTTCAGGTGGAAACCCTAATTTCCTTGCTTAGGCCTTAAGCAGTCCATGGACCTCCACATTATAAGCATTGGACGAAATTCTATAGGGCTTCCTATAGATTTCGTCCACTCCCTTCTAAAGGAGTCCATCAGCCCAACTTTGCAACTATCATTGATTTGCATAACCAGTCCCTGTTCTTTTAATTAGTTCGTTTAATCCCAAAATTAATATCAAATTAATTTATGATTAAATACTAATTAAATAATATGATCTCAAATTAATATATTATTCTTATAATATATTAATAAATCATTAATTAACCTCTTTCTCCAAAAGTCGTCCTGTTAAGTTGCTATGGTGAAGGCAACCTAAAAGGACCACGCTGCTATCAAATCAAGTACATACCAATTATAGTTATGGCCTTAGACAACTAATCCAACATGATCCTTCGAGAAAAGATGGTCAATCCAATAATTCTCATGTTGCATCCAAATCCCTTATCAGCGTAGGTGTACCTCCACCTAACAAAGCACTCGAGACATTCACAATGAAATTCATGACTTGAGGTTACATAAATGATACCCATCATTGCTAACCAAACTCCTAATAACAACTTGCATACAAATGGGATTTATAATGCAAACACTCCACAAGAGACTTCTGGTGCACAACTGTTACTCCCAACAACCCTTAAATGTCGACATGTTCCTAACCAGCTGGTCACTGAGTCTCTCGACTCCTACTATGAACTAACTGATGGGTTTTGAGCATTCTAACACTTCCTAAGTGTACATGCAACCCTAATAACCTTGGATCTATGTTTGTCTAATAATCATGCAAAGTTGTTTTCCAAGGTTATGAACTTATCTAGCATACATGGGGTACAATTTTCTTTGTATAAAAGATAGAACTACATACCTTGTTGTTGAAAGTGTTCCTTGAAACCTTGTGAGCCTAACACCCCAAGTGTGATGCCTCAAATGCTTCACACAACACCAAATGCTCTTGGAAAGACTTTTGAGAGAACACACACTTCTTAAAATCGGTCTAGCCCTCTTGTTTCATATGTGTATCCGATTTTGGTGAGAATGGGATTCTTATATAGTGTTGACACATCTAGGGTTACACCATGTAAACCCTAATGTGTCATGAATCTTCATTTCCATGACCCATGGGTTCGTAACTCCCATGGAGCATCCATAAAGCATCCTATGGGTGGAACCCAACTTGATCATCCATGGAGCCTCTTAGCCCACTATACAAGATATGGATGATTTACATAATCAACCCATATATTTAATTAGTTATCTCTTGATCACTTAATTAATTCTAAATTAATTCTTGATTAAACTAATTAAATAATATTATTAATATATTAGAACTTATAATATATTAATAATCTCCAAGTGTTATTTCTCTCATTTAGTCTATCCAATTGCATGGTGCCATGCAACCCAAATGGACCATGCCGGGTCGGGTCAAGTACTTACCAAAAATAGTTATGGACTTAGACACCTTATCCAACACTAACACCCAAACATGCCAAGAAAACCAAAAATTTGAGACCTTAGAGCCTCAAACAATTGACTACCAGGTCTCTCCCATATCAATCATTCCGTCACTGGTTCACGATACATTGTGACACCGTCCAACCATCGAGATGAGAAGCTCACGGTTCCTGACCGCATTTCCATAACTGTCATGGGCTCCCTGCCCATGGTTTTGCCAACCATCCACTATAATACCTAATCGAATATTAATATGAGTCGTATCATTGACCCAGATAACCCAAATCCTTAATCTTTAATCCCCTCTTATGATCAAAAATAAAAAAATTCTCTCTTCCTCATATACGAATTCCAAGCGGTTCTCCCCCACTTGGAATCAGCCCCTCCTTAACGACTTCAAAACTTTTACTATACATTCACAATCCATAGCTTCCAGGCCCTAAGCTTTCCAGCTTGATCACTATCCATATCAATAAACATCCAACAATAAAGCCTTCTCAAGGAAATTTTCCAGATAAACTAATCGAACCGATCCTACAATTTGCTCCAAATGTCTGAGTCAAACTTTTGAATACCATCAGAACTGAGGTCAAACTGACTCCTTACCAACCCTACCAACATGACCCTATTGAAATGGGATTCCATGCATATCCATAGTCCTTCTAGGAAACTGATCAATGTTACTCCGACACCTTATTTGTGGTTTCAAGAATGTCTATTGCTCTACAATTGAAGAATGATTGATCTATACATAACACCGTCAACTAATATTACTTTATAATTTCTCAAATAATCTCATCCACTGAACCCACACCCGTGCAAAAGTGCATCCATTACACCCTGAAGTAGATTACTAACTCAACAATAGCATTACCCCTACTAATGATAGTGATCGATTTGACAAGCCACCCCACTTTCAATTGTTATTCAACCTAAGCAATAACCTAAGCAATACACACTCCTCTTAACCCTATTTTGTTGTCTTATAAAGGGCAGCCGACTACAACAAGATCTTGTCTAGAAGCTTCTCACGCAAGGACTGCATGCATAACCTGAGCAGAAAACTAACAACAACTTTTTTGGATTAGTGTCTAAGTCCGTAACCACATTTGGTAAGTACTTGACCCGGTTGTGCATGGTCCTTTTGGGTTGCCTTCACCAAAGCAACTTGACTGGAGAAATAAATAGAGAAATAGGTTATTATGATTTATTAATATATTATAAGAATAATATATTAAAGGAGAAATCATATTTGTTTAATTAATATTGGTCAATAATTAATTAAGAATTAATTTTGTGATAAAGTGTAATTAATTAAACTAGAGGGGCTGAATTGTAATTATATGATAGTTGCAAAGTAGGGCAATGGTTACCCTAGATATAGGTTGGACGAGTTCAAGGGATAAGGAATCCTTGAAATCGTCCAAGGATAAGGGTTATCAAGGCTTATCTTATGGTTACTTGGTGGGCAAGCAACTAGATAAGGATAATGACTGAATCCCTAATCTCTACCCTATATAAAGACCCATAAAGCCATAGAAATTGTAACACTTGATCCCTACGTGTTCCTAGAGCTGGTTTCTATCTCTCTTCTTCTCTTTCTCTCTCTCTCTCTATTGCCTCTCCAATTACTTGTGGTGTTTGTGAGCCATTAGAGGTACTACACTTGTGTTACTTGCTTTCAAGACTTAGGGTTTGAAGATTTGAGTTGTTATTGCAATATAATAACAAAAGGTATGTGTTCTATCTTTCTATGTGAATTTCAAAATTACTAGGAGCATGCTAGGGTTCCTCATGTGTTCATAATGTTGTGTATCTAATAGTGAAAACATAGATCCAAAATCTAGGGTTGCATGCACACATAGGATTGTTTGTTCTAAACCTATCAGTGGTATCATAGCCTTTGGTTAACTTGTTTTCAATTAGTATTATACAATTGTATGAACTTGACATATGAGGGTTTATAGCCAATAAACCCTAGGAGGCAAGATTTTCGAGATTAGGGTTCCTAAACCCTAAATTTGCGAAAATTTGGTAAGGGTTTTTCAAATCCTTTCCTTAAGTCCAAGATTTCGAAATCTAGGGTTTGCAAACCCTAGGATTTTCAAGATTAGCCTCCTCCCCAAGATAATATCCTAAATTTTAGGAATTTGGATTATCCTATATCTTGTAATTATCCTTTAATGGTTATATATGGTAATTAAAGATTTTGAAATATCCTATCCCATGATTTTCGAAATTTAGAGGGATTAAAAGGATTAGGATAAATTAATTGTGTAATTGGTAATTATCCTTTATGTTTTAATAATCCCTTATGATTTAATAATTTAAATTAATAGTTTAATTCAAGATAATTATTAAATCAAGAGTTTTAATATTTAAAATTTTAATTTAAATAGTCTTAAATTTCGTAAATTTTAAAGTGAGATTAAAACCTAATTGTTTTGAAAAGTTTCAAAACCTGCCCTCAAGTTTTGGAATTTAAATTGTTTGATTAAAAGTTTAATTTTGAAAGTCTAAATTCTAAAGCCCTAATTTTGAAAAGTTCAAATTACACCCTTATGGTTTTATTAAATTAATTAAGTGTATAATTAGAAGAGAGTTAATAAATCCATAATGATATGGTTTATATTTAATTAAAAGTGTAATTTATAAAATTTAAACCACCTAGTATTTTAAAAGTGTAAAATACACCCTTATACTATGTATAACATTACAAGTCTAATATTATATATGTATAACTAAAATGCTAGTCTTACCGTTAGTAGGCCTCATTCACGTAGCCAATCTATAAGGGGGGGGGGGGTATATGGTTATGGCCTATAAAATGGTCGTTTAATGGGTATCCACTCTTACCCACCGCTTCCTTGATTGGTGGAGGGTCATTAGCCGAACGGGTAGGATAGGGCAATTGTAACAACTCAAATTTTCAAACAAATTTTTCATTTTAAAAAAATAAAGTATTTCCATTCAAAACAAGGCATAAATGATTTAAGTGCCATGTCAAATACAAATTGCCTAAATCCCAAGATCATAAAAACATCCTTCAGTGTGTATCGATCACGCCGGCGCCTTCCCACGGTCCTCGCTAGTACCTGAACACATACACAACAACTGTAAGCATAAATGCTTAGTGAGTTCCCCAATATACAACTTACGCACATACGCCTTTCCAGGCCCTGACCTATCGGTCCATGTGTCTCAGGGGACTTCCGTCCCTGCTGGGTAAACCTTCCGGTCCTACCCACGCCGACCTTCTGGTCCATCACACAACATATTGCCTTCCGGCCCATAACATATCGCCTTCCGGCCCATAACATATTCGCCTTCCGGCCCATGACATACATAGCACATATAACAATTAACTTACTACATATAGCATACATATCACATATCATATCCGACCTTCCGGTCACACAGTCAAACCCTTCCGGGTACAGTATAGTGAGAAGACTCACCTCGTGAATGCTGGAAGCTAGCAAATCCTGAAATCACTCGTGCACAATCCGACGAGCTACAACCTCCCTATAAAATCACACATCTCTCATTAACACTTATATCTTCTAAGTGTGACTATCCCTAAGAAGTCAGACTTAGGTCAACTCTGGTCAAGGTCAACGGTCAACGGTCAACTCGACCGGACTCGGCGAGTGCCATGGCGACTCGGCGAGTCTAGACGTCCTCCAACACTCTGAGATTCCCTATCTACTCGTCGAGTATCCTCCTTGACCCGACGAGTTACTCCTGGAAGAATCGCGGGGCCACCCCGACTCAACTCGCCGAGTCTGAAGAACAACTCGACGAGTCCCAGTTAATCTTCAAGCTACTCGCCGAGTCTGTTCATCGGACTCGGCGAGTTCATGCCATGCAACCGCTCAAACTGCATCCTAAGGTCAGAACTGCTTCGACCATTCCTAGGTCTGGCCTTCCTAGGCTGATCCATCACGTAAAGTCCTCATTTCAGTGCTCATGATACACCATATGATTCATAATTTGCATTTTGACCTAAGGCATAAGGATTCCAATCCAAAACCTTCATCAATTCCCGAAATGCACAGACATGGGACATTCTAGACCTCCATAGGTCCCAATACAGGGTTACAATCGTTTAGGGGACTAGGGTAACATTCAATCTATTCACAAAAGGGTTCCATAAACCCTAATTCCATAATCACATCAACATAGCAGAGTATACTCGAATTCTTACCTGGGTGATGTATCCTCTGTGTCCCCAATCCTCAGAATGTGACTCCCTTTCTGCTCCTTTAGCCAATCCCTTCTCTTCCTTGCACAACCACTCCTCTATAATCAACAATGGCCTATAATCCTTGCTCCAGATGCACAAAATCGATTTAGGGTTCTTCTCAGAAGGCTAAAATGAACAATGACGGCCAATGAGTCCTTTTTATACGTCCCAATCCTGAACGGTTAGGGTTTTCGCTAAACAGTGTAGACTCGCCGAGTCCATATCTGGACTCGTCGAGTCCAGTCGCGAACCCGCGACCAAGTCTGCGACCCTACTCGGCGAGTCTAGGCTCCAACTCGCCGAGTCCCCTCTTAAATTACCCCAGAAACATAATTTAATAATACATGAGATTCCGGGCTGTTACAACTCTCCCCCACTTGGATTAGACTTCGCCCTCGAAGTCTCACTCTGAAAATAGTTCCAGATGCTGCTCCCGCATCTCACGTTCCGGCTCGCAAGTCATTTCCGATCCCTTACGGTGTTGCCACTGAACCAACACCATAGGTACCTCCTTGTTCCTCAGAACCTTGATCTTCCGATCCCTGATGGCCACTAGTCTCTCGGCATAATTCAGGCTCGCATCCACCTGAATATCCTCCATTGGAACCACTGCCGACTCATCGGCTATGCACTTCCTCAATTGCGACACATGAAAAGTGTCGTGGATCTGTCCCAACTCCGCTGGCAACTCCAACCGATAGGCTACCCGGCCTATCCTTGCAATCACACGAAATGGCCCAATATACCGGGGCCCCAACTTGCCCCTCTTCCTGAATCGAATCACTCCTTTCCAAGGAGAGACCTTCAGGAGAACGAAGTCGCCGACCTGAAATTCAAGTTCGGACCGGCGCCTGTCTGCATAACTCTTCTGTCGGCTCTGGGCAGTCAATAACCTCTGTCTAACTTGCTGAATCTGCTCTGTCGTCTGAAGTACGATCTCTGTGCTGCCCATCACTCTCTGTCCCACCTCTCCCCAGCAAATGGGGGTCCGACACCTCCTACCATACAACAGCTCAAAAGGTGGCATACCAATGCTCGAATGATGGCTGTTGTTGTAGGAAAACTCTGCTAAGGGTAAATATGCATCCCAGCTACCCCCGAAGTCTAACACACACGCTCGAAGCATGTCCTCCAGCGTCTGAATCGTCCGCTCGCTCTGACCGTCTGTCTGGGGATGGTATGCGGTACTAAAATGCAATTTAGTACCCAGCTCCTCATGGAATTTCTTCCAGAACCTGGAAGTGAAGCGCACATCACGGTCTGAAACAATCGAGATCGGCACTCCATGCCGAGATACCACTTCTCTCACATATATCTCCGCCAACTTCTCCGCTGAAGAACTCTCGCTGATGGCAAGGAAGTGTGCACTCTTCGTCAACCTATCCACAATCACCCAAATTGCGTCAACTCCCCTAGCAGTCCTCGGCAATTTGGTGATGAAATCCATAGTGATCTGTTCCCACTTCCACTCGGGGATCTCCAATGGTTGTAACTTGCCATGCGGTCTCTGGTGCTCGGCCTTAACCCTACAGCAGGTCAAGCACCTCTCAACAAACCATGCCACGTCCCTCTTCATACAAGGCCACCAATACTCTTTCCTCAAATCCAAATACATCTTCATAGCACCGGGATGGATCGAGAATTTCGATCTATGAGCCTCTTCTATCAAAGTAGTACGCGTACCGCCCACGAACGGTACCCAAATCCGACCCTGAAACGTCATAAGCCCTCGTCCATCCTTAACGAACTCTGAAATTAGCCCCACAACCCGCTCTTTCTTCTGCATCTCTGGTAGCACAGCCTCGGCCTGTGCCCCACGAATAGCATCCAATACTGGAGCCATCACAGTCAGTCTCAAGCATACATCTCGCAATGGAGTGCTCTCCGCCCTGCGGCTCAATGCATCGGCTACCACATTAGCCTTGCCTGGGTGGTACAGGATCTCACAATCATAATCCTTGACCACATCCAACCACCTCCTCTGACGCATGTTTAGGTTGGGCTGATCCATCAAATACTTCAAACTCTTATGGTCCGTGTATATCGTACATCGAACCCCATACAAGTAGTGACGCCAAATCTTGAGAGCGAACACTACTGCCCCCAACTCTAAATCATGCGTGGGATATCTCGCCTCATGAGGCTTCAGTTGCCTCGACGCGTGCGCTATCACATGACCCCTCTGCATCAACACTGCACCCAGTCCCGAAATCGATGCGTCGCAATATACTACAAAATCTTCCATCCCTTCCGGGAGAGCTAATACCGGGGCTTCGCACAACCTCTGGCGAAGTGTCTTAAAGGAGGTCTGCTGCTCGAGCCCCCATGAGAATGCAACACCCTTCCGGGTCAATCTGGTGAGCGGCACTGCGATCTTGGAGAAATCCTTAATGAATCTCCGATAATACCCTGCCAACCCAAGGAAGCTCCTGATCTCAGAGGGTGACTTCGGCACCTCCCAACTCATCACCGCCTCAACCTTGGCCGGATCGACCAATATCCCTTTCTGATTAACAACATGTCCTAGAAATTGGACCTCCCGCAACCAGAAGTCACATTTGGAGAACTTTGCATAAAGCTTCTCCGACCTCAATACCTCAAGGACCTCCCTCAAATGCTCCTCATGCTGCTTTCTAGATCTCGAATACACCAGAATGTCGTCGATAAATACAATCACTGACCGATCCAACATCGGCCTGCATACCCTGTTCATGAGATCCATGAACACAGCCGGGGCATTGGTGAGCCCGAAAGGCATCACCACAAACTCATAATGCCCATATCGCATTCTAAACGCTGTCTTCTGGACATCCTCGTCCCGCACTCTCACCTGATGGTACCCTGACCTCAGATCGATCTTGGAAAACCAAGATGCTCCCTGCAACTGATCGAATAAATCATCGATCCTTGGCAACGGGTAACGGTTCTTGACTGTCAACTTGTTCAACTCCCGGTAATCAATGAACATCCGGTGTGAACCATCCTTCTTCTTGACGAACAGAATAGGTGCTCCCCATGGCGAGCTGCTCGGCCGAATGAATCCCTTCCCCAGCAACTCCTGGAGCTGCGAGGACAACTCTTGCATCTCTGGAGGTGCAAGACGATAAGGCACCTTAGCAATAGGCGCGGCCCCCGGAACTAGGTCGATACCAAACTCTACTTGCCTCACAGGAGGTACTCCCGGCAGCTCCTCGGGGAAAACATCTGGAAACTCACGCACCACAGGGACCTCCTCAACTGACTTCGGTCTCTCGGAAACCTCCCGCGTATCCATCACATACGCCACAAAACCCTTACAACCCTGCTGTAGACACTGCCTCGCCCTAGCGGCCGAACAAAAAGCTGATCCCGAACGGGTACCCTCGCCGTACACCGAAAGAACTCCCCCACTATGGTCTCGTATAGTCACCAGCTGACGCTCACAGTCGATGACAGCGCCGAATCGGCTCAACCAGTCCATGCCCACGATGACACAGACATCACCCATCGCAATAGGAATCAGGTCAATCGGGAATTCGACCCCGAAAATCTCTAACACGCACCCCCGGAGAACCTCCGTGGCACAAATCACTCTCTCGTCAGCTATAGAAACCCTCAGAGGCCGACTCAACGACTCACGACTAACGCTGATATGCTGACTAAAGGCTAAAGATACAAAGGATCTACTCGCACCCGAGTCAAATAACACTAAGGCAAGCACAGAGTTCACAAGGAAAGTACCTGCCACAACATCGGGTGCAGCGCGGACCTCCTCCGCAGTCAGCTGAAAGGCTCTCCCCCGAGCCCTCGGGGCCTCGGCCTTCACCGGTCGAGTCGCAGTAGCTCTGGCAGCAGGTGCAGATCCCTGAAGAAGCTGAGGGCACTCGGCCTTCCTATGGCCTGTCTGGTTGCAATGAAAGCAAACCGTAAACCCCTTGGGACACTCCCTAGCAATGTCCCCCTCCTTGCCACACTTGTAGCAAGCACTAGATCGACACGCCCCATCATGACCCTTGCCGCACTTTCCGCAAGTGCGGCCCTTCGAACCTCCTATCCTCGAATCGGCAGACTTTATCCGCTTGGCTGCCGGCTGGGACTGAGCCGGTCGCCGGTCCACCCGCTGAGACTCGGCCTCCTCCCTGACCTGGGTCTCCAACTCGATCTCGCGCTTCCTGGCATTCGCCTGAAGCTCAGCAAAAGTATGGTAGGTGGAGTTTGACACAAACTCCCGGATATCCCTCCTCAACACTCCCAAGTACTGGCTCATCCGAGCCTGGTCAGTGGACACCAGCTCGGGGCAGAACATCGCCCTCTCATGAAACTTCCGCGTGATCACCGCAACAGAATCAGTACCCTGCTTGAGGGTTAAGAACTCCTGAACCAATCGTTCCCTCTCCACCGGGGGAACGTACTCGTCCCTGAACATAGCAGTAAACCCCTCCCAAGTCACTGCTGTAATCTCTGCCAAAGTGAAGTTCGCCGTCACGAACTTCCACCAGTCCTTCGCCCGCAGACGGAGCTGGTTCAAAGCGAACCGTACCCTCAGGTGCTCCGGGCATGAACAAGTGTAGAAGCACCCCTCTATATCCGTGATCCACCTCATCGCAGCAATCGGATCCTGCGTCCCATCGAACTCTGGTGGCTTCGTGTTGCTGAACTCTCGGAATAGCAACGAGTCACCCCCCTGTGGCCTAGCAGCGGCCACAGCTGCGGTAGCTGCAGCGGTTGCAGCCTCAGTCAATGCGGCGTACCGCTCATCAAACGTCTCCATCAGGGTGGTCTTAATAGACCCAAACATCTCCGGGATCTCAGCCCGGATCGTCGCAGCTACCTCTTCGTGAATCATCTGACGAATCTCCTCGTCACTCACACCGCTCGAACTCGCTCCGTGGTGTGGTCTAACCATGATGTCTCTGAAATACAACATAAAACTATCAGAGACTCCATCGAGTATAATCGCACTCGATAACGCAACCCTACTCAGTCTCCGATATCCAGGGATTCTTACTTGGGTCTCTCACTGACCCGGTGTCTTCGGTAGTACGGGCCCAATACTAACGACCACACCGCATCAGCATTCATCCCAAGTCTTCCTCCCCAAACCCCGGATAATGAGTACTCTACTTCTGTTATGCACTATCTCCCCACCCACTAGCAAAGCATCTCATATCGGCAAACTTCCCTAGACTAAGGCATCACAAATCAGGCCACTCTAGTCCTATCATGAATACCTAGTCTTCTAGCATGCATAACAATTCATATCATATAATATTGTAAGGTATTTTGGGGATCTTTACCGTTCGGGCGCTGACTGATCGTACACACTGCTTCTTTCTTGCTTACCACAAAACCGTTTACAAAAGTTTATGCCTTTATTTAAAAAGTTTCCTCAAATCCTCGGTTTGAGTTCAGTTACTCCCGAAGGTGCACCCAAATCCCTCAAACCAAGGCTCTGATACCAATTGTAACAACTCAAATTTTCAAACAAATTTTTCATTTTAAAAAAAATAAAGTATTTCCATTCAAAACAAGGCATAAGTGATTTAAGTGCCATGTCAAATACCAATTGCCTAAATCCCAAGATCATAAAAACATCCTTCAGTGTGTATCGATCATGCCGGCGCCTTCCCACGGTCCTCGCTAGTACCTGAACACATACACAACAACTGTAAGCATAAATGCTTAGTGAGTTCCCCAATATACAACTTACGCACATACGCCTTTCCAGGCCCTGACCTATCGGTCCATGTGTCTCAGGGGACTTCCGTCCCTGCTGGGTAAACCTTCCGGTCCTACCCACGCCGACCTTCTGGTCCATCACACAACATATTGCCTTCCGGCCCATAACATATCGCCTTCCAGCCCATAACATATTCGCCTTCCGGCCCATGACATACATAGCACATATAACAATTAACTTACTACATATAGCATACATATCACATATCATATCCGACCTTCCGGTCACACAGTCAAACCCTTCCGGGTACAGTATAGAGAGAAGACTCACCTCGTGAATGCTGGAAGCTAGCAAATCCTGAAATCACTCGTGCACAATCCGACGAGCTACAACCTCCCTATAACATCACACATCTCTCATTAACACTTATATCTTCTAAGTGTGACTATCCCTAAGAAGTCAGACTTAGGTCAACTCTGGTCAACGGTCAACGGTCAACTCGACCGGACTCGGCGAGTGCCATGGCGACTCGGCGAGTCTAGACGTCCTCCAACTCTCTGAGATTCCCTATCTACTCGTCGAGTATCCTCCTTGACCCGACGAGTTACTACTGGAAGAATCGCGGGGCCACCCCGACTCAACTCGCCGAGTCTGAAGAACAACTTGACGAGTCCCAGTTAATCTTCAAGCTACTCGCCGAGTCTGTTCATCGGACTCGGCGAGTCCATGCCATGCAACCGCTCAAACTGCATCCTAAGGTCAGAACTGCTTCGACCATTCCTAGGTCTGGCCTTCCTAGGCTGATCCATCACGTAAAGTCCTCATTTCAGTGCTCATGATACACCATATGATTCATAATTTGCATTTTGACCTAAGGCATAAGGATTCCAATCCAAAACCTTCATCAATTCCCGAAATGCACAGACATGGGACATTCTGGACCTCCATAGGTCCCAATACAGGGTTACAATAATTTAGGGGACTAGGGTAACATTCAATCTATTCACAAAAGGGTTCCATAAACCCTAATTCCATAATCACATCAACATAGCAGAGTATACTCGAATTCTTACCTGGGTGATGTATCCTCTGTGTCCCCAATCCTCAGAATGTGACTCCCTTTCTGCTCCTTTAGCCAATCCCTTCTCTTCCTTGCACAACCACTCTTCTATAATCAACAATGGCCTATAATCCTTGCTCCAGATGCACACAATCGATTTAGGGTTCTTCTCAGAAGGCTAAAATGAACAATGACGGCCAATGAGTCCTTTTTATATGTCCCAAACCTGAACGGTTAGGGTTTTCGCTAAACAGCGTAGACTCGCCGAGTCCATATCTGGACTCGTCGAGTCCAGTCGCGAACCCGCGACCAAGTCTGTGACCCTACTCGGCGAGTCTAGGCTCCAACTCGCCGAGTCCCCTCTTAAATTACCCCAGAAACATAATTTAATAATACCTGAGATTCCGGGCTGTTACAGCAATCCTCTCTTCATTAATAAGTATAGTGAATCTATGTAAAGTAACTAAACACTTTTACAAATTCCCAATCTTAGTTACTTTAGGCAAAAGTGAAATTGATGCAATCCCATGAAATTGCACTTTGCACCCTTGCTAAGAAGTTAGAGGAGCGTGTGTGGTTAACCGACACACTAATTGGTTCTAAGCAAAGGTGGCAAAGGGTGACTCAATGTTTGTCATAATTCGATGGAGTGTGTGTGGTTAACCGGCACATCGAATAGGTAACTATAACAATGAGGGCACCATGTACATTTGCATGGTTATTCACACCTACTTTGTGATCCTTGGCATCCCAGTCACAAACTATAGGGGCATATCGAGATTTAAACATGCCATTGAAAAGTTCAATGAATCTTAAAGGAAATCTAGGAATTCTCAAATACATTTAAAAACTTAAGCCTTTATGTTTTTCATGGTGAAGAATTAGTGAATTGTCATTCACTTACCTCCAAATTATTTGTATGTTGGATTATGGCATCCTTCTTCTAATGTGTAAATAATGTTGTTGGATCCTAGCCTTAATGTCTCATTTGGGTGTTTCATTAAGGATTCAATCAACTAACTTGAAATTTCTCCCATTTTGTAGATGTCTGATTCTAACCGTGGTCTTCCCGAATCCCAAGGAAAAGGTGTTCCTGTTGAAAGTGAAAGTTTGTTCCAAAGTGAAGGATCAATGTGGATTAGCTTGATTTCACTTCCTCCTCCTCCTGTTGTTCTCCCTGACCCACAAGAACGAAGATTTGAAAGGTTCAAGATCACCGAAACCCTATTGGCAATGGAACATGAAGATGGTAAACCCGTGTGTGCTCACGTCCTAAGGATGAAATCACACATTGATAGGTTGATTATGTTGGGTGCGTCTTTCCCCAATAAGTCGGTTGTGGATTGGGTTCTTCAGTCACTCCCTGAATCATATGATAAGTTCAAAAGAGAGTATTATATGATGGATCTTGACACGACCCTCATTGACTTAACATACATGCTTATTGCTGCTGAATCAGAAATGATTTGGCGAAGTAATGGAGCATATTTGTCTAGTAATTCAACCAACCATGCTTCTGTGGACATTCCAGAAGAACCTACATGTTTCTGCTGCCAAGAGAAGGGGCAATGGATATGAAGCTGCCCAAAGGACCTGAAGAGTCTAAGAGATAGGAGAGTCAAGAAGTATGGCTCTACTTCAGGTATAAAATCCACTATCTAACTCCATTAAATTCCTATTCTTTATACATAATGTGATAAGATTACATTTGAATGTTTTGCAGAATTAGAGAAAAGAAAGGAAGCTTGATGGAAGAGCAAGATGAGTCTGATCACGAAGAAATGGATTACGATCGCATGGATTCGAAGATCAGATTTTGAGCTTAAGAAGTTATGATAGATTTGTTAAGATTATTTGATTACATAGTTTTTCAGTTGTATTTTGCACTGTACGAACAAGTTTTTCCACTGCTTTTATGAATAAAATAAATTTTGGTTTTATCTTATTTGTTTATCCTTATAATGGCGTATATGAAAAATTGATGTTTGTGTACTTCTATTATTAGCAAAATGGATTTGATTTGTAAATTATGTTATTTGTGTAAGTGTCAAGAGTTTACCAAAAAGGGAGAGTTTCTCATCGCCCAAGTTTCAAGTGGATAGGAACTTAGAATCATGCAACAAGTATTGTATGATGAATGAAAACTTTCACATTTGGGAAATTTAGACCAATTCTTTGACAAAGTGTCAAATGAAGGACTAAGAGATCAAATACACTAGGTCGTACGTTGATCAAGTCTACCACAAGAGTAACAAAGATATTCGTCATGTTTTACTAAAGTTTAGTGAATATGGTTATACCTATAAGATTGAGTATAATTCTGAGTTGATTGAAAGAGTTTCAATCAATAGCAGAACGAATAAGAAGAATCAAGTAGGCAGAAAAATAAAAGTTTCTCTATTCTAAGAAGAAGGGAGAGTACCTTTTATTATGTTTTATGATAAGTCTTAATGATTAAGACCACATCTCAATTGATCCTCTAAATGAGTATGTCTAAAAGGAGAAATCGAGAATTGTGGAAATGGTTAAATCAAGAAGTCAATCATACTACGTTCCAATATCAAGTCTTAGAGTTATACTCCAAGATTGTCAATTGAGTGACAAGTCTTAAGAAGATTTATAACATTAATCAAATGTGGAATTTGGAAAAAAGGTTTTCTTATTCTTGCACATTTGAAATTGGTAAGTTGTGATATCTTGGATAAGAGAAATACCAACTAGGACCAATCATATGAAGTGTTTTGTCTTGATAAAAGCTACACTAACTCTTGAATATTTGTTTGTCAAGAAATGTTTCTTGACAAGAGAATCTTATATGTCAAGGAGTCAGTGGGAGTCTTAATGGTCATGAAAGGTTTCAAGAACAAATCAATAATAGACCTTATCAATCATCACTAGCACACGACTTAAAGTTTACGACCTATCGTGTTGACACTATTTTTGTTTTTGTGCCATTCCAAATGAGTTAATTATGCATGTGAGTTCTATGATTTCTCATTTGAACGCATAAAAGGCAAGCACCTTGATCAATGAAAAGTTCATTGATAAGAAAGGGTGAGCTGCTTAACTACTTGGAAGACATGGTGGGCACTCGTGTTACCTTAAGGAAAGAAACCAATATTAAGAAAGTTCAGTCCATATGAGTTTGGGTTTGTCGCAAAATTGGTTTTTGGAAAATTCACATGGATAGGAACACATATGCTATAAAATCTAAGTGTCATAAGGTTTCCTTCCTTCATGAAAATGGTTGTGAGGAAATGCTTTCACTAAGAGAGATTTTAGAAGATAGCAGTTGTGAAAATTGTATTCTCAAATTCAATTATGGTTACGGCATCCTTTTCCATAGTTCGAATTGTGAGATTTGACAATTAGTCTGAATATTTGGGACTTGGTAACATAAGTTCTGAATTTGTCTAGACACACACATGAGCCTCTTAAGGAAAAGGTGTATGAGTTTAAGAAGCTTAGATAAAGGATTATCAAAGCATTTGGTATTAGAAATGTGAACTTAAGGAATTCAATAAGCATTGTTTTCTGGAAGTTCAGTTGTTTTCTGAATACATGTCAAAGCTAGTGGGAGCATAAGTGTTATGCCAATAAGGAAATAATCATCATGTTAGTGGGAGCATTATTTTTATGGTAAGTATTGCAAGTTAGCAATATTAATTATAGAAAACAAGAGTTATACTTTGTAAAGTCGTAAGGGTTGAAAAGTTGTTTTGCTATAATTAAGGGAGAGAATATTGTACTTCGTTCCAAAATCTAAAGCTTAGATTGAGAAATTTTAATAAATTTAGTCAAAGGATACATAGTGTGTTCTCAAGTTTCGATTATGATTACGGCATCCCTTTTCATAGTTCGAATAGTGAGAACGTGACACATAAAATATTATGGCAGAAGATTGATAAAGTATCAAATCTTTATGTAAGACATTATGCATCATGTCCCATACGCTTCGGGTATAGGAACAATTGCATATGCTATAACATTTGACCGTTCTAAAAATTTTCCAAACACAAAGGTCATTAAGAGGGAAAAGGGACTAGAACTGGTTTTGACTGAAATAATTAAACAACTATCAAAGGACGATCCAAAGTTCGCTGAGGATTGGTTGCTTGTGAGTAGTTAGAAGTATAGTAATGGATGGACCATATTGACATTATTATGAATAGATAAGATTCTAGTTAGAATGAGTTGTCATATGGAAAATATGGAAATGTTTCCATAATTTGGAGTTGGAAATTAAGAATTTATGTCCAGATTAGAAAATTTTATGCAAAAGGATGTTCAAAGGAATGTACTTTAAGTGAGAGACATCACATCTATAGAATTGTCTTGTAACAATTTCAGATAGAGTACCTTGTGATTTCATTGGCCGAGTCTTCGTGACTTTTGTTTCGTGACTTCACAAAAGGATCATTATACAAAATATTAGAATTTGACACGTTCTAAAAGGTGGCAAGAATTTGGTATTCTTACGCTAATTGTAAGGATTGGGGATTGTGAAATGAGTTTTATTGATCTATTTCACAAAGTATGGACCATAGGAAACCAAAGTGTGCATGCTTGGAGCATGGGACAAATGTGGTTATGATTCGAGTTGATTATCTAAAACATTAAACAATGAATAATGAGTAATCAATATGGTGATTAAATAAAAGTGCTTTATTTATACTCACAAGTTTGGGGTCATATAGGATTAAGTATTATCATTGTGTTTCTCTTTGCATGTTTTGACTTCCAGAATAACTGGGTTATTCGAACCTCCACAGTCGGTTATACGTTGGAAGTAGGTATGAATGAAGACTGTCATGAATTGGTTTGTAGATTGTATAAAGTATATTAGACATACCAAAGGTTTGCTGCAACGTTCATGAGTGCTTATGAATATGATATTGAGCATTGGATTAAACCCACACTCACTTAGATTGCCTCATGAATTTTGTCACGAGCGAATCGGTTGCACATTGATAATATGTAAACGCACCAGTAACTTGGTGTTATAAAACTTATTGTTTGTGTGTGATTTGGTGAGTGATTGCAAGCAAGCATTGAGTCGAAGTTTATCAGTTCCTTTTACCCAAAGTGGGATAAAAGTGATATATGTGGGCCCCTCGATGATTTAGTGATGACAAACGTAAATTCTCGGTCGGGCTAGGGCTAATTTGATTTGTTCAATTAGTCAGTCATCGTAAATCGAAAATCGGGAAACAACACATAGACTGAGAGAATGATTTCACGTCTATACGATATCTAGAATGGAGGAATATATGATCCCTTATCTAAAGGACAGGTTACTCATGAGATCAGAGTTCGACAGCGCCTTTGAGAGCTATGATTTCTAATCGAGTTGTACTTGCATTTGTGGTTACTAGACTTATCCAAGTGGGAGACTGTTGGATTAGTGTCTAAGCCCGTAACCACATTTGGTAAGTACTTGACCCAGTTGTGCATGGTCCTTTTGGGTTGCCTTCACCAAAGCAACTTGACTGGAGAAATAAATAGAGAAAGAGGTTATTATGATTTATTAATATATTATAAGAATAATATATTAAAGGAGAAATCATATTTGTTTAATTAATATTGGTCAATAATTAATTAAGAATTAATTTTATGATCAAGTGTAATTAATTAAACTAGAGGGGCTGAATTGTAATTATATGATAGTTGCTAAGTAGGGCAATGGTTACCCTAGATATAGGTTGGACGAATTCAAGGGATAAGGAATCCTTGAAATCGTCCAAGGATAAGGGTTATCAAGGCTTATCTTATGGTTACTTGGTGGGCAAGCAACTAGATAAGGATAAGGGCTGAAACCCTAATCTCTACCCTATATAAAGACCCCTAAGGCCATAGAAATCGTAACACTTGATCCCTAGGTGTTCTTAGAGCCTATTTCTATCTCTCCTCTTCTCTCTCTATTGCCTCTCTAATTGCTTGTGGTGTTTGTGAGCCATTGGAGGTACTACACTTGTGGTACTTGCTTTCAAGACTTAGGGTTTGAAGATTTGAGTTGTTATTGCAATATAACAACAAAAGTTATGTGATCTATCTTTCTATGTGAATTTCAAAAATACTAGGAGCATGCTAGGGTTCCTCATGTGTTCATAATGTTGTGTATCTAATAGTGAAAACATAGATCCAAAATCTAGGGTTGCATGCACACACATGATTGTTTGTTTTAAACCCATCAAACTTACCATGCACCCACTTTTTATCAAAATCTTAGTCCCTTACAACATAAAATATCCCAACAGTCTCGAATACTAGGAATCGAATGAACTTACATTTCAAATTTCTTTGGCCCATCTTAAGGAAATCATTAAAATCAATATGGTTGTTGATCCTTCAAGCAGAACGCTCAGTCCTCCCCCACTCAGGGATTGCTCCCTCATTAGTCGTCGTCTTCCACGTCGAAGCCTAAAATCGGTGCATCCAGATACTCTATAAACATATATCTCGATATGTAAAATGGCATATGACAATTTTTGAATAATAACTTGCAATCACTAAGAAATCATGCACCTTATATGGAGACGCTAGAAGCTTTCCAAACAATACAACTCTGAACCCTTCACAAATAAACCTCTTACTTTAAGATTTACGGAGCACCCCAAAAGCCGCATCCCTGATCCTTTAAAACTCAACAATGATAACATAAGAACCCTAGTATGCTAAATTATACGAATGGATATATAATTGGCTTTACACTAAGCAACTACATCTATTCAAGATAAAAATGAGGGTCAAAAGTCATATTTGTGATTTCATTGAACCTTGACGTCCCATAGGACGATGGGTGTTTGGGATTGCACCCCCTCCACAACCCATGCAGGACTGTCGGGTTTGAGATGACCCGACTGGTGACAGTGGAAACACATCTGATCCTTCTTGCATTCGCAAACGACATGCCCTTTCTCTCCACATTTTTAGCATTTGAACTTGTGACAAGAAAACCCATGGGTCCCACCACACTTCCCACAAATATCAAAGCCCCCTTGACTTCCAGCTCCCAAGTTAGCAACCTCGAACTCTTCGCCCATTCCTAAATGTGTAACACCGTAAATTTTCAAAAACAATTTTTCATTTCCAAAATCACATAATATATATCACATCACAAATCAAAAACCATAATCAATTCTGTTTTCAAAACAAATCCCAAGATCTCTACATATAAAAATCTCCATCAATGTGTGTGTACGTGTCAAGTCGTCGCCTTCCCACGGTCCTCGCTGGTACCTGAGACATCAAACATAACAATTGTAAGCATAAATGCTTAGTGGGTTCCCCAAAATACCACTTACTACAAATATGCCACTCGAGGCTAACCCGACCCTCTGGTCAAGATGTCTCAGCAGGACCTTCCAGTCCCGCAGCTCGTCGGACCTTCTGGTCCAGTCATAGCTCATTGGGCCCTCTGCCCCATCTGAATCGTTGGACCCTCCAGTCCGGTCTATATAGTCATACAACATACAAATAACACATAGCATACAATCTCATAAATAACACATAATCTCATATGTAGCACATAAGACCCTCTGGTCAACTCATAATACCACTCAAGGTAACGTATAGTGAGAAGACTCACCTCGCGTGTCTCGGTAACTCGTAAATCTCTCAACCACTAGTGCTCGATTTCCCGAGCTATCGTCCTCCTACAATACAAGTGTATTCTTACTTAATTCTACTTGACTCTGGCTGACTAATACCACAAAGTCAAACCAGCCAACACTGGTCAACGGTCAACGATCAACGGTTAACGGTCAACCCGACTCGCCGAGTCCCTACAGGAACCCGATTCCCTCTGAATCTCTTCCAACTCACCGAGTCACTCACTCGACTCGGTTACTCAGTCCCTGGTCTGAAGTCTCTGAACAACCCGCACCAACTCGCCGAGTCTGGGATTGGACTCAACGAGTGCACTCCATGCACAACCTCAAACGACCTTCTAAGGTCAGATCCACTCTAGTAACTCATAGATCCAGTCCCCTTAAGCTTATTGACCACGTAAAGTCCGAGTCTTGGTGCTCATTAAGCATCAAATAGCTCATTAATGGAGGTTTAGCCTCAAATACCTAGATCCCAATCTAAAACCTCCATGGATGCACATAAAGCTTGGGCAAGGAGGTGCTATGGACCTCTATGGGTCTAGATTCAGAGCCATAACTCGCCAAGGGACCATAATGATGCTAGATCTAGCCACAAATGGGTTCAAAAACCCTAAATCTATATGAACATCATAATAACAAAGAAGGATTCGAATGGTACCTCAGATGTGATGTCTTGGACCTTAGTTCTTCAAGAATCCACCCCTCTCTTGCTTCCTTTTGGCTAGATCTTCTCTTCCCTTGCTAGACAACAACTCCAAGAATCAACAATGGCTCCTTCCCTCACTTGAATCACTCAAATGTTCTAGGGTTTCACTCTGGGGACTAATGAGCGCAAATGACGGCCATAAGGCCCTTTAAATAGGCCACAAACCCGAGAAATTAGGGTTTCATTAAACGACGCAGACTCGCCGAGTCCGAGCATCAATCCGGATGAGAACCCGCGTCTCAACTCGGCGAGTCTACGCACCAACTCGCCGAGTCCCTTCTCAAAACTCAAAATAAAAAGATTAATTAATATACCTGAAATTCCAGATGTTACAATTCTCCCCCACTAGAATCTGACTTCGCCCTCGAAGTCTCATTCCTGAAATAACTCTGGATGCTGCTCCCGCATCTCCCGCTCCGGTTCCCAGGTCAACTCGGATCCCTTCCGATGCTGCCACTGAACCTGTACCAGAGGCACTTCCTTGTTCCTCAGAACCTTGATCTTTCGATCCACAATCGCAACTGGTCTCTCTGCGTAGTTCAGGCTCGCATCCACCTGAATATCCTCCAACGGCACCACTGCCGACTCGTCGGCAATACATTTCCTCAACTGCGAGACATGAAAGGTATCATGGATCTGCCCCAACTCAGCAGGTAGGTCCAACCGGTAGGCTACCCTGCCTACCCTAGCAATTACCCTAAAGGGTCCAATGTACCGGGGTCCCAACTTGCCCCTCCTCCTGAATCTTATCACTCCTTTCCAAGGAGAGACCTTTAGGAGCACAAGATCACCGACCTGAAACTCGAGCTCAAACCGACGTCTGTCCGCATAACTCTTCTGGCGACTCTGCGCGGTCAACAACCTCTGCCTGACCTGCTGAATCTGCTCGGTCGTCTGGAGTACAATCTCCGTGCTACCCATCACCCGCTGCCCCACCTCTCCCCAGCAGATGGGGGTGCGACACCTCCGCCCATACAACAGCTCAAAGGGTGGCATACCAATGCTCGAATGATGGCTGTTGTTATACGAAAACTCTGCTAAAGGTAGGTAGGTGTCCCAGCTCCCTCCAAAATCCAGTACACATGCTCGGAGCATATCCTCAAGCGTATGAATCGTTCGCTCGCTCTGTCCGTCGGTCTGCGGGTGGTATGCGGTACAGAAATGCAATCTCGTACCCAACTCCTCATGGAACTTCTTCCAAAACCTGGAAGTAAAACGCACATCCCGGTCTGAAACAATCGACATCGGAACCCCATGCCGCGATACCACCTCTCTCACATATAACTCCGCCAATTTCTCCGCAGAAGAGCGCTCGCCGATGGCTAGAAAATGAGCGCTCTTCGCCAATCTATCCACGATCACCCAAATTGCATCAACTCCTGTAGCAGTCCTAGGCAATTTGGTGATAAAATCCATGGTAATCTGTTCCCACTTCCACTCGGGAATCTCCAATGGTTGCAGCTTACCATGCGGACGCTGGTGCTCGGCCTTAACTTGGCGACAAGTTAGACACCTCTCGACGAACCAAGCAACATCCCTCTTCATACAGGGCCACCAATACTCCTTCTTTAGGTCCAAATACATCTTGGTAGCCCCAGGATGGATCGAGAACTTCGATCGATGTGCCTCCTCCATCAAAATGGTACGCGTCCCGCCCACAAACGGTACCCAAATCTGGCCCTGAAACGTCATAAGTCCCCGACCATCGGTAACGAATTCCGATACCTGACCAACCACCCGCTCCCTCTTTTGATTTTCAGATCTCACAGCCTCAGCCTGAGCCCCTCGGATGGTGTCCAAAATCGGAGTCGTCACCGTCAACCTCAAACAGATGTCTCGCAATGGGGCACTCTCTGCCCTACGACTCAGGGCGTCGGCTACCACATTAGCCTTGCTCGGGTGGTACAGGATCTCGCAATCATAATCCTTTACCACATCCAACCATCTTCTCTGCCGCATGTTCAGATTTGGTTGATCCATCAGGTACTTCAAACTCTTGTAGTCCGTGTATATCGTATACCGAACCCCATACAGATAGTGACGCCAGATCTTGAGGGCGAACACCACAGCCCCCAACTCCAGATCGTGGGTGGGATATCTCATCTCATGAGGCTTTAACTGCCTCGATGCATACGCGATCACATGCCCTCTCTGCATCAATACCGCTCCCAACCCCGATATCGATGCGTCACAGTACACCGCAAAATCCTCCATCCCTTCCGGCAATGCAAGCACGGGAGCTTTGCACAATCTCTGGCGAAGGGTCTCAAATGAGGTCTGCTGCTCCGGACCCCATGAGAAAGTAACACCCTTCCGGGTTAACTTGGTAAGTGGCACAACAATTTTGGAGAAGTCCCTGATAAATCTCCGATAGTAGCCTGCCAGTCCCAAGAAACTTCGAATCTCCGCAGGTGACCTCGGCACTTCCAAACTCATCACGGCCTCGATCTTGGCCGGGTCAACCAATATCCCATTCTGGTTAACAGGATGCCCTAAGAATTGGACCTCCCGTAACCAAAAATCGCACTTGGAGAATTTGGCGAATAGCCTCTCCGACTTCAGAACCCCGAGGAGCTCCCGCAAATGCTCCTCATGCTGCTCTCTGGTCCTCGAATACACCAGGATGTCATCAATGAATACAATGACTGAACGATCCAATATCGGCCTACACACCCTGTTCATGAGATCCATCAACGCCGCTGGTGCATTGGTGAGCCCGAATGGCATCACCACGAACTCGTAATGCCCGTAACAAGTCCTAAACGCCGTCTTCTGGATATCCTCATCCCGAACTCTCATCTGGTGATATCCCGATCTCAAGTCAATCTTGGAGAACCAAGACGCCCCCTGCAACTGATCGAATAGATCGTCGATCCTCTGCAACGGATAACGGTTCTTGACCGTCAACTTGTTCAACTCCCGGTAATCAATGCACATCCGGTGTGAACCATCCTTCTTCTTGACAAAAAGGATCGGCGCTCCCCAGGGAGAGCTACTGGGATGGATGAACCCTTTCCCCAACAGCTCTTGCAGCTGTGAGGATAACTCCTGCATCTCTGGCGGTGCCAGCCGATATGGCGCCTTAGCGATAGGCGCAGCCCCGGGAATCAAATCGATACGAAACTCCACTTGCCTCTCGGGAGGTACACCCGGCAACTCCTCGGGGAACACGTCCCGGAACTCACGCACTATCGGCACATCATCCACTGAACTTGGCCTCCCAACGACCTCTCGTACATCTGTCACATAGGCCACGTATCCCTTGCAGCCGTGCTGCAAACTCTGCCTCGCTCTGGCGGCCGAACAGAATACCGAACCACCACGAGTCCCCTCGCCATAAACTGTCAGCACTCCCCCACTAGGATCTCGGATCGTCACCAACTGACGCTCACAATCTATGACAGCCCCGAAACGGCTCAACCAATCCATACCTACTATGACACAAACATCCCCCATAGCAATCGTGATCAAATCAATCGGGAACTCCACCCCGAAGATCTCTAGTACGCATCCACGTATCACCTCGGTAGCACATACATCACGCTCATCTGCTATGGAAACCCGCAGAGGTTGACTCAACGCCTCTCTCGGAATACTAATGAGCCGACTAAAAGCTACAGATATGAAAGACTGACTCGCATCCGAGTCAAATAAAACCAATGCAGGTACAAAACTCACAAGAAAAGTACCTACGCATAACACATAGCAATTACAATAACATAAACTCAATCATAAAATAGATAAAGATTACATACCCGCCACGACGTCAGGTGCTGTGCGGACCTCCTCCGCAGTCAGCTGGAAGGCTCTCCCCCTAGCCTTCGGTGCTTCGGCCTTCACTGGCTGGGTCTCGGTAGCTCGAACCACAGGTGCAGATGCCTGCGCTAATCTCTAAAGCTGGGGGCACTCGGCCTTCCGATGGCCGGTCTGGTTGCAATGGAAGCAAACCGAGAACCCCTTCAGACAGTCCCTCGCAAAATGTCCTTCCTTCCCGCATTTGTAGCACACCCCAGTCTTGCACGGCCCATCATGGCTCTTGCCGCACTTCCCACAAGTGCAGCCCCTCGAACTGCCTGTCCTCGAATCAGCGGGCTTTGCCTGCTTGGCGGCCGGCTGCGACTGTGCCGGTCGCCGATCACCCCTCTGCAACTCAGTCTCCTCCCTCGCCTGTGTCTCAAGCTCGATCTCCCTCTTCCTGGCATTCGCCTGGAGCTCGACAAATGTCTGATAAGTCGAGTTCGCAACGAACTCACGGATGTCCCTCCTCAAGATGCTCAGATAACGGCTCATGCGAGCCTGCTCAGTGGACACCAACTCCGGGCAAAACAGTGCCCGCTCATGAAACATCCTCATAACCACTGTCACCGACTCGGTCCCCTGCTTGAGGGTCAGAAACTCCTGAGCTAAACGTTCCCTCTCCACCTGGGGAACATACTCGTCACGAAACATCGCAGTAAACCTCTCCCAGGTCACTGCAGTCAGCTCAGCTGTAGAATAGCTCGCGGTCACGAATTTCCACCAGTCCTTCGCCCCCAAACGAAGCTGGTTGAGTGCGAATCGCACCCTCAAGTGCTCCGGACACGAGCACGTATAGAAACATCCCTCCATGTATGAGATCCACCTCATAGCGGCGATCGGATCCTGTGTACCATCGAACTCCGGTGGTTTCGTGTTGCTGAACTCTCGGTACAGCAACGAATCACCACCCTGGGGTCTCGCAACAGCAACAGCTGCGGCAGCTGCAGCAACAGCAGCATCAGTCAAAGCAGCATAACTCTCGTCAAACGTCTCGATCAGTGTGGTCTTAATAGACCCAAACATCTCCGGAATCTCGGCTCTGATGGCAGCGGCCACCTCCTCATGGATGATCCGCCGGATCTCCTCATCGCTCACCCCACTGCTCTCGGGGTTATGGCGTGTCCCAACCATGATCAACCTCTGAAATACAACATAAGAAATATTAGGAATACTCTCGAGTATACTCACGCTCGATAACTCAAACATCCTCTCTCCTGGTACCCCCCAAGGATTCTTACTTGGACTGCGCACCAATCCGGTGTCTTCGATAGTACGGGCCCAATACTATCGTCCACATCGAATCGATATACAACCCAAGTCCTCCTCCTAGGACCCCAAATCGTAAACACTCTACTCTCGCTATGCATTGGCTACTCTCAATAGCCCTCCCCTGAGCTCCTCACTGCTACCTACTCACTCTCTCAAAGTGTCTCCTAGCAGCAGCGATCTCCTAAGCTAAGGCATCACAAATCAGGCCCACTCTAGTCCTAATAGGATTACCTAGCCTCTCTAACATGCACCACATAATATCTCATAACTCATAACATATAATGTAAAGGTATTTTGGGGATTCACCGTTCGGGCGCTGGCTGACCGTACACACCTTCCACTCTGCTTGTTTCCCAAAACCTCTTTTTCTTTTTAGAAAATTTTAGTTTTTATTTGAAAATTTCTCAAATCCTCGGTTTGAGTTCAAATACGCCCGAAGGTGCATCTGAATCCCTCAAACCAAGGCTCTGATACCAACTTGTAACACCGTAAATTTTCAAAAACAATTTTTCATTTCCAAAATCACATAATATATATCACATCACAAATCAAAAACCATAATCAATTCTGTTTTCAAAACAAATCCCAAGATCTCTACATATAAAAATCTCCATCAATGTGTGTGTACGTGTCAAGCCGTCGCCTTCCCACGGTCCTCGCTGGTACCTGAGACATCAAACATAACAACTGTAAGCATAAATGCTTAGTGGGTTCCCCAAAATACCACTTACTACAAATACGCCACTCGAGGCTAACCCGACCCTCTGGTCAAGATGTCTCAGCGGGACCTTCCAGTCCCGCAGCTCGTCGGACCTTCTGGTCCAGTCATAGCTCATTGGGCCCTCTGGCCCGATCTGAATCGTTGGACCCTCCAGTCCGGTCTATATAGTCATACAACATACAAATAACACATAGCATACAATCTCATAAATAACACATAATCTCATATGTAGCACATAAGACCCTCTGGTCAACTCATAATACCACTCAAGGTAACGTATAGTGAGAAGACTCACCTCGCGTGTCTCGGTAACTCGTAAAGCTCTCAACCACTAGTGCTCGATTTCCCGAGCTATCGTCCTCCTACAATACAAGTGTATTCTTACTTAATTCTACTTGACTCTGGCTGACTAATACCACGAAGTCAAACCAGCCAACACTGGTCAATGGTCAACGGTCAACGGTCAACCCGACTCGCCGAGTCTGGCGTGGACTCGCTGAGTCCCTACAGGAACCTGATTCCCTCTGAATCTCTTCCAAATCACCGAGTCACTCACCCGACTCGGTTACTCAGTCCCTGGTCTGAAGTCTCTGAACAACCCGCACCAACTCGCCGAGTCTGGGATTGGACTCGACGAGTGCACTCCATGCACAACCTCAAACGACCTTCTAAGGTCAGATCCACTCTAGTAACTCATAGATCCAGTCCCCTTAAGCTTATTGACCACGTAAAGTCTGAGTCTTGGTGCTCATTAAGCATCAAATAGCTCATTAATGGAGGTTTAGCCTCAAATACCTAGATCCCAATCTAAAACCTCCATGGATGCACATAAAGCTTGGGTAAGGAGGTGCTCTGGACCTCTATGGGTCTAGATTCAGAGCCATAACTCGCCAAGGGACCATAATGATGCTAGATCTAGCCACAAATGGGTTCAAAAACCCTAAATCTATATGAACATCACAATAACAAAGAAGGATTCGAATGGTACCTCAGATGTGATGTCCTGGACCTTAGTTCTTCAAGAATCCACCCCTCTATTACTTCCTTTTGGCTAGATCTTCTCTTCCCTTGCTAGACAACAACTCCAAGAATCAACAATGGCTCCTTCCCTCACTTGAATCACTCAAATGTTCTAGGGTTTCACTCTGGGGACTAATGAGCGCAAATGACGGCCATAAGGCCCTTTAAATAGGCCACAAACCCGAGAAATTAGGGTTTCATTAAACGACGCAGACTCGCCGAGTCCGAGCATCAATCCGGATGAGAACCCGCATCTCAACTCGGCAAGTCTATGCACCAACTCGCCGAGTCCCTTCTCAAAACTCAAAATAAAAAGATTAATTAATATACCTGAAATCCCGGATGTTACAAAATGGGCCCTATTTCTCCTTCCAATTCGCGTGCCCACATCAAGATCCCCCCCCCCCCTAATAGACACCTCAACAGTCCCTCTCAAAGTATGCAAGGCTACAATTCACTTCTCGAACTTGGCAATTAGCCTACCAATGATATGACCCATAATGTCAGGTCACTCTTCCTGCAATATCTATGAAACCTCAGTAACATTTATCTCATGTGATGGGATTAAAACAACTTTTAATCTATGAAGATCGATTAGATCTTGAACAAGTATAAGTATAAGAAACAGCAAGAACGCAATAATAATAGCAAACCAGAGAACAATATTAAGAACACAACAGCTTGAATCAATCGTGTTGAATGATTAAATAAAATCCTTAGAAGAGCTCGATTAAGAACATCAACTGTAAAGGATTGGGAGATTACAAGAAAGCAATATCGTAGAACTCTTGAATGTAAAAACTGAAATCTTGAATCTTAACCTAATATGCATGCAAGCGATAACTTATATACAATACATAAAAGACTCTCGGTTGGACAGGCCCAAACCGGAGAATACAAGGCTAATCTACGAGCCCAAAAGACGCAACATAAAACAGAACTTCAGCCCAACAATCTCCCCCTTTGCGTCAATTTGGAGCGAGACCTTCATTTCTTACTTGGGCCGGCGGCTGAAGCTGGTACCTTCTTCATCAGTTCATCAAGCTCATTGAACTGTTGGCTGAGTGGTTTGGCCGTGAAGCACATATCTTCCTGCACCTTCGGTCCATTGCTTCCTCCATCGGTATTGTATCCTCTCATCTGAGATGCGCTTGACACCATGAAGCATTTTCCACCACTGCTTTCCTCCTTAGCCATATAAGCCTTTCCATGAGTAGGCTTCCTCACTTCTTCATCTTCTGAGTCAGTAGACCAAACTTCGGTGCTACCGAACTCATCGTCATTAACCGAACCCTGCACAATAAGAGCATTAATAGAAGGGTTAGCGGTAGACTTTTTCTTTCTCAACTCATCCAATCTCTTCTGCAGCACGGCTTCCTCATCCTTTCCGCCATCCTTTTCAGCCATCTTTTTAAGAACACAGTCCTTAGCATAGTGGTTCTTGCCACCACAGTAAAAACAGCTTACTCCAGAATCACCATCTGCCTTCAGTTCCTTCTTGGACTCCTCAGCCTTCGGTTCATTGTTCGCCTTTTCAGAGCTGTAACTCCCTTGCCAGTTTCGGTTTTTGTTGTTGGGGAATCTCTTCTTTATGAACCTCTTAGGATTGGATACCATCATGGCATAATCCTCAGTTGAGAGGTCATATTCTTCTAAATTGAGCTCTTCATCCTCCATCACAGCTTTACTTTTAGATAGGAGGGCCAACGAACCAAGACTGGAGACAACATTTTTCTCTTGAACCACAATCTTCTCTTGGGACTTTAGAATACCCACCAATTTTGCCAAAGAGTATGATTTAAACTGTTCATGGGCTTTGACGGTGGAAACAACTGCTCTCCATTCAGATCGTAGTCCGTTCAAGAAAGTAACCTTTTGTTCGATGAGCTTCCTTTCAATGTCGTGTTTGATCATCTTGCTGAGAAGATGATTGAAGCGATCAAACGTCTGGGTCACAGTTTCTTCAGCCCCTTGCCTGAATTCTCCAAACTCAGATAGAAGCAAGGTTTGGATAGAATGTTCAAGATCTTCGTCTGTGGAATACAGTTCGCGAAGTCTATCCCACACTTCCTTCGCCGTAGTGCATGAGCTGACCAGTCTAAATGTGTCGGACTGAAGGGCGAATCTGATCAATCTTAGTGCCTTAATATTGCACTGGAATTTGTCTTTTTCATCTTGCGCAATATTCGTCACGTCCTTAAGCAGATCGTTGTATTCTTTTTGCGTCTTAATAACTCTGGATGTCGCGGAATGAGAAAACGGTCCATTGATAATGGCTTCCCATATGAGAAAACCATTGTCCTCCGATCCAATCACGTAATCTTCAAAATGATGTGCCCATACTTCATAGTCATGGGTGTATAAGATTGGAATCTTTGTCGTCGAACCAATGTTGTTGGAAATATTAATAGGGTTTGATTGCGTCGCGTCCATTATGATTGTAATAACCTGTTCAAAGATCAGACTTGTAATAAAGCAGATTAGGGCAAAACAATAAATACTAAGATACGTCAATTAAGACGACGGCTCAATAAATATCGATGATTGCGGAAAAACCCTAATGGGAATCTTTTTCACATAAAAGATGTGTATCGATTACACAGTCTCCTGCTCTGATACCAATTGATGGGATTAAAACAACTTTTAATCTATGAAGATCGATTAGATCTTGAACAAGTATAAGTATAAGAAACAGCAAGAACGCAATAATAATAGCAAACCAGAGAACAATATTAAGAACACAACAGCTTGAATCAATCGTGTTGAATGATTAAATAAAATCCTTAGAAGAGCTCGATTAAGAACATCAACTGTAAAGGATTGGGAGATTACAAGAAAGCAATATCGTAGAACTCTTGAATGTAAAAACTGAAATCTTGAATCTTAACCTAATATGCATGCAAGCGATAACTTATATACAATACATAAAAGACTCTCGGTTGGACAGGCCCAAACCGGAGAATACAAGGCTAATCTACGAGCCCAAAAGACGCAACATAAAACAGAACTTCAGCCCAACATCATGTATCTGGTCATCAGTCAACCCTAGCCTATCTTGACCACCAGCTCCAGATCCTATCGCGAACACCATACTGAAAATGAACCAAAATATGTCAAAAAGGCTACAATCATACCATTTCAACCATTACATACCATTTCAACCATTATCGAGAGACTAAACCCTTAGGGTTTGTGACTTCCTTGCTACGCGTACGGGTACTGTGCTTTCAGTAGTACGGGTCGATACTACCTTCCACACATACTCATATTTGTCTCAATCGATCATCACAAACTATTGGAAAACAATCCCAACAACTAGGATACACATACATCATACCCTTATTTTCTCGAGAGTAGCTAAACATTCTTTAGTTGGCCTGCTACACACGCTCACCCGTAATGATACTCCCAATGTCCGCTAAATAGCACAACATGAGCACTACACACTCCCTAGGCTATCTTAGGATCCTCACATCACCTTGTCATCAGTTGCCGAAAGATCCCCATTGGTGCCAGTTATCTACTTCATGAATACAGTCACATGCAACATAACTTAAATAATATTAGATTAAAAGATTCAACCCTATAATGGTTGGACTCGGAAAAGCGTTGCACAATAGGACCAATTCCTTCGCTCTAAGACTATGTAACCCATGCAACATGTGACTTAACGTATGCAAATAGTATTTAATTCACCCCTGAAAGAGTCCTACAACCAACAAGCAAGCAACATTCGAGCAGAAAAACTCTATATGAATAAGACATCATAACTCATGCAATTCCTGAAGATCCCTACCCTACAACTAGCATGCAGTTCTATCATAAGTAATTAACATTGTGGGTATCTTAGGGGATACTTTCATGCTCTGGCTGATCGTACACATCTCATCCTTCCTTCATTACATTTGAAAAAAAATTGAAAACTTTGAAAACTCTTACAGATCCCTAGTTTGATTTTGGATTCACATGAATGCTCATCCAATTCTCTCAAACCAGGGCTCTGATACCAACTTGTAACATCCCAAAAACTAGAGTGAAAAAATCATTTTTTAAACCAATCCAAAGAACATAACGTTTACAAAAAATTAATTCTAGGAGTAATAATCAAATCAGAGTATCTCAAAATCCAAAATAATAAAACTAAGAGGATGTGCACGATCACGCTTTAGCTTCCCCACAATCATTTGAAGTACCTGAAACAATAATTGAAACTGTAATCCAAAGTTTAGTGGGTTCCCCCAAAGTATACATGATCCTTCAGCATGATTGGATTGCCTCGTAGGCTTACAGACTATCTGGACTGCTCTTAGAGCCTTCAACAAGACTGGACTGCCTCACTGATCCTTCAGACTATTTGGACCACTCTCTAGGCCTTCGTCCTGACTGGACCGCCTCACATGCCTTCAGTCTATCTGGACCGCCCTGTGTATCTTGGCCTTCAACACAAGGTTTTCGTCTCAACCCAACAACCATAAGATGTCGACATATACAATAACAATCAATAATCAGCAAACACAGGTAGTCCTACAGGTCTACCAGTCTAACACATATCCAACAATACAGGTAATCATACAGGTCTACAAGTCTAATCATATAACTAGTAAACACATAATCTCAACATAAAATCACACATCAAAACAAGATATCTAATCCAATGGCCCGACATTGGTGTCTTCAACCCACAAATACGGTGTAACGCCCGCAGATTCAGGATAGCCAATTTAGAGACAATAAGCGTCAAAAATGATTTTTTTTAATTGAAGATTATTTAGAAGGATTCATTTTAACCAAGTTGTATAATATATCTCAAGGGTTCCGTACATATAAAGAACGCTGAAATCCGAGTTATAACGAAGAAGTTATGGCCCGTCGAAGTTTTTCGGCAAAACCGGCACGGCACCGTGAGACGTAAATAGTGAATTTATGATAGAGGAATTTTTAGCCTTAGTGATCTAAATCAAAGTTGTAGTATACGTTAAACCAAGAACATCCATAAAAAGAACTCCCAAATCTGACTTCGTATGAGGAAATTATGATTTTTCTAACATTTAGCATAACAGTGCACAACCCGAAAATTCGAATTTTAGATCGGTCAATTTTTAGCCAAAATAATCTAAACGAGAAATGAAGATATCGTTAATAGGAGTTAAACGATAAAAAGAAAGTCGAAAACGTAGCTTGTATGCGAAAGATATGGACGAAGCTTAGTCTCTACTCTTCGAGCGCGGCGAATTCAATACAGTTTTGTAAATCTGAGATAGAATGAGAATTAGCCAACAGTGTCTAAATGAAAGTTGTAGTACTCATAAATACCAACACGTGGATACAAATAACGTCGAAAATGAAGCTCGTATGCGAAAGATATGGACGAAGCTTAGTCTTTACTTTTCGAGCGCGGTGAATTCAAATACAGTTTTGTAAATCTGAGATACAATAAGAATTAGCTGACGGGGTCTAAATGAAAGTTGTAGTACTCGTAAATACCAACGTGTGGATATAAATAACGTAGAAAATGGAGCTCGTACGCGGAAGATACGGACGAAGCTTAGAGACTACTTTACTATAAAACTCCTATAAATAAATGGTGAACTCCTCATATTTTCTTCACACCATAAGCCTTTCTTTCTCTCTCTAACTTCTCTTTAGCCTCCCTAAACCCCTCCCAAGTCTAGGGAACCTCCCTAGCACGAGAATGAAGCCCCGGAGCGCCCGAAGGCTCCGAGAAGAAAAGCTTTCGGCTCAGAAACGCTGCTCCAGCAAAGTCCGGTTTTCCATAAAACCCGCTGTAAGTGAGCTACGCCTACGCTATTTTTTAAATAGCTTTTATTTAATTATAGTAACGTTATTAGGAACTTATAATAAGTAATTTGGCTATTATTATGGGTTATATAAGTATTGATTAACACTTATATAATAGTAATAATAGCTAGACTATTAATTAGTCTTGGCGAATAATAGACTAAACTCTAGTGGTAATAATACTAGGTTTCGTCGAAGGAAATTATTTTTTTAGGAAGCGAAGCGCTGTCTGAGTTCGAAATCACCACCGTATCAGGTGAGTGCATAGTCCCTTTCATGAATATGATTTTAATACAAGTATTCATTGAAGTATTAATTATATGTTTATGTGCGAGTTAATTGATGTTGCTTGAAATACGTGTTAAAGAACATACCTGATTATATATGATGATTTAGGATAAAGAGTAGACCTAAATTAATTATGAGTAATATTGGGTAGTATTTTCTTACAAGTACAATTTAGTTATACTCAGAAAATAGAACTTTAGTATATTTTATTTATCCGGGAGCATGGATTAGACACAGTCATTGTCCCAAGTCCGAGATTATGGATCGGTGATATGTGCATAATTAGTTCATATTAAGTATACATTTTTATTCATTTATTAGCTAAATTATTGCATATTATGGACAAAAGGTACTTAAAAGTGTTAAATTATGTTTTTCAGTCCAAAGATGAAGCTCAGAAGCGAAAGGAAGCGGGAGAAACAGTTAGAAGATCGAGAATGAAATAAAGAAGAAAAACATTAAAAATAGCACCGACTCGGCGAGTCTAATCGAAGAATCGAGAAGATAATGACTCGGGATCCCAGAGAGTTATCACAATACGGGGAATGTGAGATGGACTCGATGAGTCACCACTTGACTCGACGAGTCAATTCGTATATTTAAAGATAATTCCACAGATCGATAGAAAGGAGTTCTGGGACGATTCAGAAATACTTTGCTACGATTGAGAAGCCAGAGAAACCCTAGAAGACAACGAAGGAAGCTAGAATTCAATTCCGGAGAGTAATTGAGGCAAAATTTCATCATTCCACTTATTCTTTTGTTTTATCATTATGATTAAGCAACTTGACTTTGTTTGTTTGCTGTTATTTACTTCAATTATGAGCTAAAACCTTTAGACTTCTGTTTGGGGATACAAAGTTGACAATATGGTTTGATTGATTGGTAGGATTAATTCCAAGTCGGTGAATTTTTGTTATTTTAGCTTGCTAAAGAACCTTGTGTGTGAATAATAATTAATTTTCTGTTAATAGGAAGATAATTGATTAGCATGAACATCTATTGATTATTGACCTCATATGCTATGTGATCACTATGCTATATGTCTAGGATTAATGAATATGAAACTAGAATTAATAAGAAAATTGAGTAAATTCATGTGCAAGCTTGTAAGATGATCATCAAACAAGGAGTTAATTAAAAGAATAAATTAGTTAACTATTGCAAGTCTAACTTAACCCGAATAATTAATCTAGTGAATATAATTAAATTAGACAATTGGCCACTGTTTAAGTTAGTTTATTTGCTAAGGATTAGGGTAGTGAATACGAATCTAATCACTTGAATCGGTAACCAACGAAAGAATTAATCCATTGCACCATTACCTTGAAATCAACCATAGAGTTAACCAAGTTGAACTAAACAGAAGTTCCTTTCCAATTATTGAATCTAGTTAAGTCGTTATTTTCTAGTCTTAAATTAGTAATAGTTAGTAAGTTTCTAGTCTTGTAAAACTAGAGAAAACCCCTACTTCTTAATTAACTTAGATAAAATTAGTTTTTAATTTAATTTGTCGTTCCCTGTGATCGATACCCTGCTTATTTAGCTATACCACAATTGATAGGTTCACTGCCTTTTGTGTGTTATTTGATAATTAATAGTAGGTTTAAAACTAAGTGAGTTTACACACATCAATCGAACATAGTCAACTGTCATTAATTCAGGGGTATGGACTAAGACATAGCCAGTTGTCCTTATTTCGGGAGTATGGATTAAGACATAGTCATTCATCCCTAGTCCGAGAGTATGGATTAGGCATAATCATTCGTCATTAATCCGACAGTATGGATTAGTCATTCGTCCCTAGTCCGAGAGTATGGATTAGGCATAACCATTTGTCATTAATCTGAGAGTATGGATTAGGTAAAGCCATTCATTTCTGATCTGGGAGTATGGATTAGGTAAAACGGTTAATCTTGGGTTTGAGAGTATGGATAGTCTCGTTGTGAGGATCGACGGCGTGGAATAAGAGTTGCTTATACATATATGGTGAAATTGTATATTTTATGAGTTCTAAATTATACATATGATATAACATTGTGGGATTGAAATCCCTATGTACTCACCAGGTTTCCCAACCTGACCCACTCAGTTTATTTATATCACAGGTGTTGATATGAAGTCACATTACACTGAGAGATTAAGGAGATATATAAATCACTAGTGATAATGAATGTAAGTTCTGTTTATACTTATGTTTCTGTATTGACGATGACATCCCAAATGTTTTAAAATGAATAAAAATACTTTTATTCGGAAATGTTTTGATAACGTATTTATCATGGTTTACTGGGAACAAATTCCGCAAACATTTTTATTACAAGAGGTACTCTGATTTTTATAAAGCATAAACAAAATCGGTCTTTTCTGGCTGAGAAAATAGGGATGTCACATACGGTGAGAAAAACTCACCTTTCAGTCTAAAAAGATAGTTGAACAGGACACTGCTCCCAATATCAGCTCTATTGGTCACATATACATCGAAAAATGACTAGACTCAACTAAAATTCAAAATACCCAAAATAACCTTGGGTCAAATTTGTCAAATCCTAGTTAAGGTAAAAAATCAAAAAGTTAGTCGAGTTGACTCAACTAAGTACGTCTAACATACTTAGCTTGTACGCTTAGCGTACTCAAGATCCAAGATCAGGGATCTCATCGCATACAAGTGACGTACCCCAATGTACGCCCAACGTATGTTGACTGAATGCATTCTTCCATTTATGGGCTTATTCAATTAATTCCTTTCGTCTAAAAGCAAATCTAGTTCCAAAATAACATCTTAAGTCATAAAGTTTCAAACTTTATGACTTTGCATGGCTATGATAGTGCCCAATATTAGAAACCCTAACGTCTCAACTCATTAAGACATTATAACCCATGCATGGAAGGAAAATACTGACCAAAATTGCATTTTTATGACCTTAGACACTCTAAAACATCTAAACAGACAATCCATATGGTCTAGAGCATGTCATACTCAAGAACATCATTTTTTGGGACAAAAGCACATAATAACATCATAGAAACTAGATCTAACCAGATAAGCATCAATGTATAAACTTTATACCTTTTGGAGATGGAGGGGGTGCAAAACTTCTAGATCCAAGGTTGCCTCAAGCTTCCAAGATGTTCTCCTTTCCCTCTCCTTCCTCTAAGAACACCAAAACACACACTAATGGCTCAAGGATGCCCAACAATGGATTAGGGTTATTTAGGGTCGAATATGGAGGTGGAGGTTGAAGAATGAAGGGGTATCAATGAGTTAAGGATGTTTAAAATGGGTTTAAACCCTAAAAATTTGGGTTTGACCTTCACCTACATACGCCATCAACCCACATGATTTTATGATAAAGTCACATGGGACCCTTTTTGCAAACAAATCTTATAATAAGGGTCAAAAGTGTAATTACTTGGAAATCGAGATGTTACAACCAATAAGGAGTAAACTAGCATCTCGGATAAGTAGATACTATCACAATGATCTAACATATGTTGGATTATATACACAACATCAACTATATGAAAAAAATAACATTTCTAGAAAAATAGTTTAAAACTCGAAGAAATTGTCTTGCTTAATGAAACAATATTGACATAAAGGAAATAAAACTAATAGTGTAGATATGTAGGTGAACTAATATAATTGCAAAACATGTTATGTATTTTTTTTAACAACAAATTTATTGAATCTAGTAAGGAGCTTGATGTTGCAATACACTTAAACACTTAGTTTTCAGGTTATTAGACTACTTCAACGAATTTATATTAGAACCTCTCCTAACTCTAATCTTCATCTAGTTAAACGTCACATTTTTCCTATTGAAGAAGTAATCAGTATAATGGTTCCATGAAGCACATACAAGTGTAATTAGAACCAACATGATTGCCTATTGAACTTTGTTGATGTACCCTAAATCAAAACATACTATGGAGAGTTATTGTAGTATCCATGTTTTTCTACCAAATATTAACGATTGATGTCAACTATTTGTCTGTTAATCAATGAATGAAGAGGTAGCTCTTGTTTCTTAGCGGTTATGATTTGGGGCAGGTCCCATTAGTAACATTGTTTCTTTCTAATTCGGTACATGTGGAAAGTCTATCGAGGGTTGTTCTCCATGCGAGAATATTGGATTTTCTTAGGGCAAGGCAACTCCAGATGGTCTCGATAAGAAACTAGTTTAAGAATGAGATATCGATAATCCTCCTTAGAGACCTAACAATTTATCATCTATAAACCTCTCCAATCCAAGACTATCGATTATTTTGAGTAGTGAAAGTGTATTGTGAACGATGATGTAATTTCCAATCAAGATATGTAAGTGATTGATAGTACCAAAAACCCCAACATGCTTAATAGCATATTTGACCAACCTAGTGACACCATGTGTACCATGAATAAATAACCCTTTTCCAAATCGAACCTTATTCAGATATCTTATATATATTATGCATAATACAAGTGATAAAACGATATTAGTTTATGAAATGAATACAGTGTTTCACAAAATATTCTTAGTCTGTTAAACAATACCTTGATAAAAGTACAATAAATTAGTAACCCCTTATTTTTGTTAATAAAGATCAATAATATAAAAAATTCTAATATTGTTTTGTTAAAATTTGCTTTAATAATTCTTATTAATCCAATGTTGATTTAAGGTAGTAATACCCAGGAAGGTATCAATAGAAACATATTATATTGTGAAATCTCCTATAAAGTCCCTACATTTTGACCTCATATTCAGTTAAATGCATATATATATATATATATATATATATATATATATATATATATATATATATATATATATATATATATATATGGATTAAGTCCCGAATATTGGTTAAATAAATCAAATTTGGACAGTTTTTCAGATTGGCCGGTGAATCTCAAAAATTGTCCAAAATTGAATAATTTAACCGGTATCCGGGACTTATCAGAATATATATATATATATATATATATATATATATATATATATATATATATATATATATATATAGGATCGGGTGAAGACTCATTTTAAAGTAAGGATTCATGAGGACACCTTAAAAAAATTGAAAAAAAATCTAAAAAAAATTACAATTCATAGAATCGAGAATAGATCTATGTCCGAGAGAAAAAAATTGGAAAAAAAAATCAGATCATTAAAATTGAATCATGGATCATAATGATGCAAAATAATAAAATTAAAATTGAATCATGAATCAATTGTAATGATGCAATTTTTTTTTCTCCCGGATATATATATATATATATATATATATATATATATATATATATATATATATATATATATATATATATATATATATATATATATATATATATATGGTTAGGTTAATTTGTTTCTTATATTTATTATGTGCTAGAATGTACCAATAAGAATTTAGTAAAATTAAATAATTATTTAATTAAATAAAGATAGATATTAAATGATTTTCATAATTATATGTATATTAAATGATATCTATAATTATAATTTTATTTTTATGGAAACTAATTAAATTCGTCATTAATGTCAGTAATAACATTTTTTAGAATGAATTTGTATCTAGTTTTTTTAGGACCCACTCATTTAAAATACAATAAAGTTGTATGGAATATGAAGAATGGAGTGTATTCTAGTAGAATATACTCTCGTTCTATTAGAATACGCTATTATTTTTCTATATACGAATTCATTCTGAAAGAATATTATTGTTAATATTAATGACGAATTTAATTAGTTTTTATAAAAAAAAATTATAAGTATGGATATCACTTAATATACATTTAATGTTACTAAATTCTTATTGATGCATTATAACACACAATAGATGTGAGAAATATTTGAACCTACCTCTCTCTCTCTCTCTCTTTATATATATATATATATATATATATATATATATATATATATATATATATATATATATATATATATATATATATATATATATATATATAGACTTAATTGAATATGATGTCAAAATATAGACACTTTATAAGAGATTTCCCTATAAAATATTTACGTTTGCACCAAGAATCATCTTATTTTTTTGTGACAAAAACGACTCTTGTTTTATATACATTTGCAAAACTTTTAAAATACTTTTAAAATACTAATTGTATGATTAATATTGTAGTGTTTGAAATACTAATCATATTAAGCATACGAGTAATATTTGATATGAGTTACCTGTTGAATATAATCTCACTAGGTGTTAAATCCGTATATTATACGGGTTGATTTAAAAAAGATTAAACATTAAAATGTAACAATAATTATTTTTTAATGTAAAACTTTAAAATAAAAAAGGAAGAAACGTATTCATTACAATTTAATATCATATACTATATTATATTTAATACTTTACATATATGATTTTAATTTTAAAAATTGAAAAAACCAGAAATTGACAAGTGAATAATATTTATTTCAAAAATACCACAAAATAACAAGTATCAAACTCATGAGAATGTGACATATGGTAAAAAAAACCTTTATTTATTAGAGTAGATTTTTGCATACCTAGAGGCCTAAACATCTACTAGGATACACATAACACAATGTGAACAATAACATAAATCAATGAAGATATTGATTAAATAAATATCTGGTACATACTGTTGTCCAAGTAATTCTTTTGAAAGTTCTTCAAATAGAAGCTTATATCGTTTTGTTTTAAAGAACTCTTGGTCTCAAATCTTAAAGGTAATTTTTATGAACTCTCTACATTTTGATCTTATATTTAATTAAGTCTTTGTATTTTTTTTTTCTGATTAAGTCTAATTAACGGTTAAATTAATTGTCCAAAATTGAATAATTTAACATTTATTCGTGACTTAATCAAAAAAAAATATAGAAACTTAATTGAATATAACATGATTTCCTTATTCTATTTTATACCAAACCCAATAAAATCAAATAGCAGGCACCATTGTTGCACTTTCTCTAAAATAGTATTTAACAGTTCTAGTTTTCTTCTGTTAAAATTTGCTTAACTTATCCAACTATTAACGGAGCAAATTGATTATAAACCTACAAATACTATCAAACCTTGAAATTCCATATCATTTTCTTTTTCATCCCACAGAAACACCAAGTCTTCAACATTTTCTTGAAAAGATCTTAACAAAAAGAATCCCATCAAAATTCCGCCATGGATGATTCTTTAAATCCACGACACTCTCCCCCTGGTTCCGACGAGGGGTCTACCCCTGGTTTTGGTTCTGGGTATCGTTCTATTTCTGCGTCTGGTGGCTCTACCAGAGAATCCACTCCTTCCGTCGAAGTCAACCCATTGCCGTCGGCACTTCTACCACAAAGTGTTGGTGGTTCAAATAGCGAGAGAGAGACAGCCACAGCTGGTGCTGGCGGTGAACCAAAAAAAGAAAAGAATGTCACCAGTCATTCAAAGGCAACCAAACGCCGTCGAGCCGGATTATCAATGGGCAAAGAAAAAGTTGACGATGGCATTGCTGCCACCAGAACCCCCACTCCAGCGAAGAAACAAGAGATTAATCTTTTGATGGACATTATCGAGTTTTACAACAAAAATAGGACGTATCCATTTGATGACTCCAACGACATGAAAATGTTCTATAAGCAGTGGATCAAGCGGCGTGCAGTTTACGCAGAGGAAGATGTAATGAGTAACAAAATGGTTGAGCTGCATGAACGATTCTTGATGAACTTGCAGAAGACATTGTCTGGTGACGATATAGAAGATTGGATGGATCACACCGATGTCAAAATCTATCGATTATCTTACAGGATTTGGGGGGAAAAAGATGATACTCAAGATTCATCCGAAAGAACAGTCAGTGATAACTAAAGATTCCGCAAAAGAGTCCGGTGATGACCAGGTTGAGTCTTCGGCTTTTCGAAGCTCCGTTAATGGATTAGTCATGATGAATATAGGGTTAATTAGTTGTAGGATTTCAAGAGTCTAATTGATACAAAGAAATATAATCGCTTTAATGTAAACAAGTTTTACTTTACACAAATCAAAGGATTGATTTTTGAATTTTGATAAGATCTTGATTATCACGTGCATTGTTATAATTAATTGTTACTCACTCCTCTTTTTTTTCCTAATTAATGATCGGGTTCGTAATTGTGATGATATGATTTAAGGGTTCTTAGTTCTCACAGTGAGTGGTAAACTGATAATGCCCACGCATATTTATCAACTTGACCATATATCCCATATATATGTCCCTTTTAAAGATTAGATATTCATATTGCTTTGTATTTGGTACTTATTTTGATCGATAGATTTTATTTGTTCTATCTGTTAAAGTATTTCACTTATTTAATAATATACCAAAACTTTAGTTTAAGTTATAAATCAAATCAAAATGTGACTAATTAAGTACGTAGTAACACATTTTTATGTAGATAAATAAAAAAATAAAAAAATAATAGTATCAAATGTAAAAAGGAGCATGCCAACAAACGTCACAACTGCCGAAGTGCGTGACTAGTGAAGTCCCGTCTATATATGGAAGTAGTTGTTTAGAATCTTGAAACTCCATCTTCACTTTCTTATTCCTCTCTCTCTCTCTCTCTCTCCTTATTCTTTTCGATCAGGGAAAACCCTAATTCAAAATCTTGAAAAGATCATTAACAAGAAGAAATCCATCAAGATTCCACCATGGATTCTTCACAATCACAATACTCCCACTCTGCTTCTGGTTCTGTTTCTCGTTCTGGTACTGCTTCTCATTCTCGTTCTGAGAATGGTTCCGATTCTCGTTCTCTCTCTCGCTCTAGTTCTGGTTCTGGTTCTGGTTCTGATTCTGAGTCTATGTCTATGTCGTCATCGGATGCGGGTTCTAATTCTGCAAGAACATCCAGCCCTTCCGCCGTAAACAACCCACTGGAACAGCATCCACAAAGTGAAAGTTCAGGCAGCTTGAAAACGATCACCTCTGCAGACTTCGAACCAGAGGAAGAAGAGAATGTCGATCCAATGAATCAATCTACGCCAAGTGAAGAGCATCATGAAACCGCATCATCAACTGCAAAAGAAAACGCGGAGGATAACACCACCACCAGCCACGGCAAACAGAGGGGAGCGGAGGAGATAGGTCTTTTGACGGACCTTTATGCCTTCTATAACAGAACACAACATTACACTTTTATTCGGGCGACATGCAAGAATTCTATCACAGACAGATCTTCGTATATCGGGCTTATGCAACAGAAGAGGAAGTGGATAAAAAAGTAAGCCAATTGTACGAAAACTACATAAAGCTGTTAGACAAGAAGGCAGAAGCTCCGACGGACCCTATTGACATCGAAATCTTTCGACAATCGTCATGGATTTGGGGTGATGCGGCAGCTAATTCAAGCGATGATGATGAAGATTCGTTAGACAAAAAAACTTCGAATGATCTTAAAGATTCATCTAAACAAGAAACTGGGGATGATGATATGAGAGATCCAATAGATTCTTCTAAACAAGAAATCGGAGATGGTGATTTGAAAGATCCAAAAGGTTGGCGTAAACAAGAAAATGGGGATGATGATATTAAAGACTCAAAGGGTTTATCTAGACAAGGAACTGCTGGAGATGTTAATATGAAAGATTCAGATCAAGATTTTCCTAAAGAAACGGGCGATGATCACAAAGGTGGGATTAGTACTGGTCATGATTGGAAAGATTCGTCGGGGAACGACGGTGGGCCTTCTGCTTCATAGAACATGCAGGTTTGTGAAGTTGCATTGCACGAGTCTAGAATTTAGGGTTTAGTTTGTGGGAGTTTTTAAGTGTAGTTAATACGAAGCAGCAGTATAGTATGATTTGGACGTAAAGAATCTTGACTTTAGAGAAGTTAAATGTTTGACTATTGCTAAACATCTTTGGTTTCATAGTTTGTGTTTTTGATGTTCAATTCTTAAGGATTTGTTTCCAATATTGATGCATAATTTTGAAACTCTTGGGTTTTCCATGATTTTGTGTCTTTCTCGTCATGTTCAATGGGGTTGCTTTTAACTTATGACTAAAAGGGTAAATATACAGAAAGAATATCAATATATAAATAATGTTTTGAATCTTATACGCACCTCACATAATCCATGCAACCTAATAATAATAATTTAATACCATAGTATTATAAAATTAATGTTTTTGGCACCCTATCTTATAAAATTGTAACATTTTTTTAGAGTTATAACACCGTAATCTTATAAAACTAATGTTAACAGCACAAGGCACAATTTTATAAAACTATAATGTTCATGCAAGAACGCTACACAAATTAACATCATGTCGATTACAAATATAAGATGGATACTTCTTTTATATATGTTCAAGTGTTGTATTTAAAAATGGAAGAAATTATAAAACTAATGTTAACAGCACAAGGCACAATTTTATAAACTAATGTTCATGCAAGAACGCTACACAAATTAACATCATGTCGATTACAAATATAGGATGGATATATATATATATATATATATATATATATATATATATATATATATATATATATATATATATATATATATATATATATATATATATATATATATATATATATATATATATATATATATATATATATATATATATTCAAGTGTTGTATTTAAAAACGGAAGAAATTATAGAATTGCAAAAAAAAAAATAATAATAATAAGACTAGGATGCACATCATAATTAATGTGGCTTTGTTGCTACTGATTAAGGACAATTTAGTAAGAGTATTTTACTTGTAAATAAATACCTAAAATCAACAATTACAAAATTTCAATTCGAAAATTTGTAATTTCTAAATCAATTCCATAACACCATATTTACTTTTGTCATTAACATATTTCACTTTTTATCAATGTTAAATGTTAACAATACATTTTTGAAGAAAACATGTCTCTTCAAAATTTAATATCGTGTATTATGCGTAAATAATAAATATAAGTATGTTGTTAGATAAATTAAATTATATTTTATATGTTTAATATTACTTAATATCATTAACATAGTTACTTAATCCTTATATCTTTTGGTGTAATGCTAATTTAAAAAATATATTAATTGGGTTGGTTGACCTTAAAAGCGTCAACTAGTTATTATATAATGTTTTTTCTTTGTCCCGTCTAGTTTTTTTGCTAGCCTGGTCTTTTTAAGGTCATCCACAATGGGAGTTATATGAAAGTTTAATGGAATAAATGTAAATATAATATAGATGAGAGAAAGTGTGGAGTTGAATGGCCATTGAACGGTGAAATGGAGTTGTAATTGAAAATTTATTAATTTTTTATGAATTAAAATGAATGTGTATATTCTCCTTTCTAATTGGCAATTCATACAACTCTCTATGGGTTTAATCCATTGGATATGACCTAAATTTCACCAAAAATAACTACATGTAAAATTAAAAGCTTCAGACAAACAAATATGTGTCATGTTAGCATTAGTAGATTTTTCCTCATTTGGTTGCTTAGCATTAATAAGTTTCAAAAATATGATGTATTCATCCTTAGTGAGGTGATAATGTTCCGATTTTCCGATAGACTCAACCAAACCAGAAGAGTTAGTTACCCCAGAAGATATAAAAGAAAAATTCAAAGAAAAATTCTTATTTTGATTATTTTGACACATAGAGTCATTTTTGGGTTTGAAATCTTTTGAGTATCCAATTATTTTGTAACATTTTTTTATAAGGTGTTCTTTCAAACCATAATTTTTACACCAAACAACTTGATTCTGATTTCTATTAGAATTGTTAGGATTAAATCTATTGTTAAACCTATTATTGAAGCAATGACTGAATTTTAGAATAAGATTGAGAATTAGACAAGGACATATTTTCTCTGGTGTATTTTTCACGAGAAATTATGGAAAAATCAGTTTTAACATTTGGTAAATGATCCATGAGAAAAATGACTTTTAACTTGACTATAAGAGTCAACTGCATAAGTTTCATGAGTTTAAATGATCATTAAGGCTATGTTTGACGCGTCACAACTAGCTGATAAGGTAGCTTATTTTTTTAGCTTTTTTATGTTGTCGTGTTTGGTAAGCCAAAAAGTAGCTTATTAGCTAGCTTTTTGAAAAGCTACTTAGACTACCTTTGTAGGAGCTTTTTTAAAATTTTCCGAATACACCCCTAATTAATTATAGAAACATATATTTTTACATGTCCTTTTATGTAATTTTATATATTTCAGCTAGTTTTACCAAACGTTATTTTTTATCAACTAGTTTTTCAGCTATCAGCTAGCTTTTTATTTAACAACTAGCTTTTCAGCTAATAGCCAGCTTTTCAGCTAGTACGCCAAACATAGCCTAAGTGTAGTGGCAGCCTCACATGTGCACTCGGTTAGACTAGTTAATCCATCAAATTCTTTCCATAATACATCAAGTTGATTGAGGTAGTCAGATAGAGAGAATCTATTTTTTTAAGGAATTAATTTGTTGATGAATGTTAAAAACAGTAGAGCCATCAACATTATTGTAAGTTTCAAATAAATTTTTCTAAATATCCTCGACTACTTCAGAGCAAGCATGACTAACATAAATGGAATCAGAAAATGAGGAAAGAATCCAAGAACATACAAAACCATTAACTCTTTCTCATTTTAAAACTTTTTTTTCCTCTATCATTTCCTTTTTAAGAGTACCATCGACAAAACTCAATCTATTTCTAGCTTTAAGAGCCCTATAGACGAAAAATTTAATTTCTAGTGAGTTTTATTGTAAAAATGGTTGTAGTAACATTATTAGGGGGATGAATGTAAAGAAGATCATCAAAGGTAATTGAATCATTTTTTCCATTCCCTTCACCAGGATCAGAAGGACCAACAATGACAAGGAATTATAAAGAACACACAAACAGGTAAATTCACACAAAACAGATAATTGTGACTATTAGCGGTCTTGTTTGTGTGTGTGTGTGTGTGTGTGTGTGTGTGTGTGTATATATATATATATATATATATATATATATATGTGTGTGTGTGTGTGTGTGTTTAATGAAAGGCATGAGGGTTACATGGGAAAATATCCAACTTACATGGTATCAGCCTTTCCCCGTTCTCTCTTGAACTTGCCCTCTTTCGACTTCTTCTTCTTCAAGTGTTTGCCTTGCTAAACATGTCTGGTGATTTCAATACACCATCCTCTATTGTAAACATTAAAATGTCATATCCCTTGTTCTTGATCTCGATCGTATGAACTACGACCATTAAAGGAACTCTTTGAAACACACTGTATTGGATTTGGTGTGGACAATCACCTGCTACCCCCCATTGACAAGCCCGCTTCTTCTGATCCCAAACATAATGATGTGACTGTCAATCTCAAAGAATGGAACAAAGTTTATTTAATCGTTAAGTCTTGGTTATATATCACTCTCTCTCAATCATTGCTTTAGATGATTCTGAAAAAGAAGTCTATTACTTATGGAATTTGGCAGAATCTTGAAGAATTGTTTCGCACCAGTAAAGAAAACAAGGCTATGCAACTCGAAAATCAACTTAGAAATATTGTTATGGGTGACTTATTTGTCAATGATTATTGCACTAAGATCAAGTCGATTGTTGATATGTTATACAACCTCGGGGACCTTATTCTATATATAACACAATCTTATCTCCTATACCTTTAGTGGGTTGACTCAAAGGTATCAATACATTGCTACTACCATTCGTTATCAGAAACCATTCCTATCTTTTATGGAGGCCCGATCTATCCTTGTCATGGAAGAACAACAAATGGAACTCAATCAACACCGCCAAAATCACACCACTCACTCCGATCACCCTTCCTCCTCCACTGTTCTTCTCACCAACGAAACTCAACCATCCACCAAAATTCGTGGCAACAACAATTATCGCGAGGGCAGGGTAGGACATGGTGGTCGCAGGGGTCGCCACAATGGTGGTCAATTTCATGGTGGTTAACAACAATTCTAATCTTCTCCAACGCTTGTCTAGTCCACTTCCATCGGCCCAATCTTCAACTCATCAACATTCATCTGGTCAATAACAGTCAACCCAATCAAATCAACATTACTTTTTGGACCACCCTCTATAGCAAGCCCATCAGCACAAGCTTTTATTCATTCTCAGTAAGTCCATTAGCACTCCTTCACAAACGAGCAGCCCACTGCTCTTCCGGAGATGTTTAATGCCATGACCCTCAATAATCTGAGCAACGACGGATGGTACATGGAAACCGGAGCCACTTCGCATCTTCATGTGAACCAAGGTATTCTCAAAACCATGTCAAAAAAATAAATTTTCAACTATTTTGATCGGTGATGGATCTTCAATTCCTATAAGTCAAGTTGGACATTCCTCCCTTCCCAATATATATTGTCCTCTTGTTTTGAAAAATGTTTTGATCACTCCTCAAATCATTAAAAAAAATTTACATGCACCGTTTTACTTGTGACAATATGGTTTCTATTGAATTTGGCCCAATTGGTTTTACTGTGAAGGATCTTCAAACCAATCAAGTTCTCATGCGATGTGATAGCACCGGTGAGCTCTTTCCTGTCACGGCTTCAACACCTCAAGCGTTTCTTTCAGTTGTTTCGTTCATTTAGCATTTGCATCTCGAACATCCCATTCATCAAGTTTTCAAGTCTTTAGTTGATAGTTGTGATGGGTTTTATAGGTTACCAAAATCTTATTGTAACGTCCAAGATTTATAAGGTATTAATTATATTATTATAAGATTAATGGATTGAATTGGTTTGAGCTTGGACCATTGGATCCTTGTGATTGGGTTAAGACGTGTCGTACGTAGGGCGTACTATGCCATGTATTCTCAATGTACTCATGAGACCAAGGCGCGGATTCCATGCACGTACGACCAACGTACCAAAGGGTACACACAACGTATGCATGCAGACTCTAAAACCCTAAAATTTAGGGTTTGATCCCTATATAAAGAACCGTATGCCCTTAGCCCAGCCCCTTCTCACCTTTAAGCAGCTCTCACGAAAACCCTAACCCATATTTGTGTGTTCTTGTGATTTGGTAGCCGTTTGAGAACATTTTGGTGATGTTTTGGTGTTTTGGAAGAGAAATTTTTTTGAAGAAGGATCAAGGACTTGAATAGAGCTTGTAGATCCAGGGGATTAGCACCATTTCTGACTCATTTGAGGTATCAAGCTTCAAACATGACCATTGCATGCTTAGTTGTAGTGTTGGAGTGTTTTATGGGTTATTTTGACTCAATTGTTGAGGTTTCTTGCATCATGATAGTTCCAGACCATAGGAGTTGTCCTTTTGAGCTCTTGGAAGCAAGGTTCTAAATGGCGTGAGGCGTGGCGTGGCAGCAAGGCCAAGCCTCAAGCTTAACGAGCCATGGCGATCCATGGCGTTTTTCAAGGCGTGATGTAAGGCGGCAATTTTGTATTAATTTAAAATTATATTACCACATAAATATAAATTTATATTAAATATAACTACTTTTTAGAAGTGTTAGATCAATAAGTAATAACTAAAAGTTAACAAAAACCACAATATCTGTATCTCCGATTTGAAAAAACATAACAAAGAGCAAAAAACTATGTCTCAAATGAAAAAACATGCGCCATAACACGCCATAACGTGCCATGGCGCGCCATATCACGCCTTGCCACGCGCCACGCCTAAAAACAATGTTATAAAGCTTTTCGTAACGGCGAAGCCACGCCTCACGTCATGGCGTGCCTTTTAGAACACTGCTTGGAAGCATTTAGAGTCATAAAAATCAGACCTTGATGGTTAAGCCACAACCATGCAAGTGTTTAATGGTCATAAAGTTAGTTTAAGGAAGCCACTTACCATGCTTACACAAAAGGGTGTACCCTTTAAATGGACAGATAAGCAAGAGGTTGCATTCCGAACTCTAAAGCAAGCACTCTGTCGTGCACCGGTACTATCGCTACCAGAGGGAACAAAAGACTTCATAGTTTACTGCGACGCGTCGAATCAGGGTTTAGGTTGTGTACTCATGCAACGTGGGAAGGTGATAGCTTATGCATCCCGACAACTAAAGACACATGAGGTGAACTATACGACCCATGATCTAGAATTGGGAGCTGTGGTCTGCGCCTTAAAATTTTGGAGGCACTACCTTTATGGTACAAAGTGCACCATTTTCACAAACCACAAGAGCCTCCAACACATCCTAAATCAAAAAGAGTTGAACATGAGGCGACGAAGGTGGGTTGAGTTGCTAAATGATTATGAGTGTGAAATCAAGTACCACCCAGGCAAGGCTAACGTGGTAGCTGATGCCTTGAGTCGGAAAGAATACTCGAATCGTCGTGTGAAAACTCTCTCTATAACCATTCAATCCCACCTGACCTCACAAATCAGAGCGGCCCAGTCCGATGCCATGATGACAGAAAACAAAGCAAGCGAAGCGTTACGTGGGATGGAAAAGAATTTCAAAGTGAAGGATGACGAAGCATATTATTTTATGAACCGCATTTGGATCCCTAAGCTTGGGGGATTCAGAGAAGTGGTCATGGATGAAGCCCACAAGACACGATACTCCATCCATCTGGGTTCAGATAAAATGCACTTGGATATCAAACAACATTATTGGTGGCCCAACATGAAGGCAGAGATTGCCACCTATATTAGCAAATGCCTTACTTGCGCTAAGGTAAAGGTGGAATATTAGAAGCCCTCGGGATTACTACGGCAACCAGTAATTCCCGAGTGGAAATGGGAAAGGATTGTCATGGACTTTGTGACCAAACTACCCAAGACGACAGATGGTTTGGATACCATATGGGTAATAGTCGACAGGTTGACAAAATCCGCTCATTTCCTGCCAATTAAAGAGTCATACAAAATGGAACGTTTGACAAGAACCTACATCAAGGAAATTATAAGACTCCACGGAGTGCCAATATCTGTCATCTCAAATAGAGATAGTAGATTCACTTCGCGTTTTTGCAATCACTTCAGAAAGTGATGGGAACACAACTCGACATAAGCACTGCTTATCATCCGCAAATAGATGGTCAAAGCGAACGAACCATTCAGACGCTTGAAGACATGCTTCGCGCGTGTGTGATAGATTTTGGAAAGTCGTGGGATAGTCACTTGCCTTTGATCGAATTCTCATACAACAACAGTTATCACTCAAACATCAAAGTTTCTCCTTTCGAAGCACTATATGGGCATAGATGCAAATCACCGTTGTGTTGGGCTGAGGTGGGTTATACTCAACTAGCAGGAAGACATACATCAAGCAATGAATTAACGAGACCGGAGATTATACGCGAAACAACGGAGAAAATAGTTCAAATCAGAGCTCGACTACAAGCATCACGAGACCGACAGAAGAGTTACGCTGATAAACGGCGAAAGCCCTTGGAATTTCAAGTCGGGGATCGGGTGTTGTTAAAGGTCTCCCCCTGGAAAAGGGTTATTCGTTTTGTAAAAGGGGGAAAGTTGAACCCACGATATATTAGAACCTTCGAGATTCTTACCCGAATCGGTCCAATGGCTTATAGACTGCAGCTACCTGCTGAGCTCAGCAGTGTATACCCCGTGTTCCACGCTTCCAATCTGAAAAAAGTGTTTATCCGACGAAACCCTCGTCATTCCACTTGAGGAAATCGAAATCAACGAGAATCTCCTGTTCGTAGAAGAACCCGTCGAAATCATGGACAGGGAGGTGAAGCGTACTAAGCAAAGTCGCATTCCGATTGTGAAAGTACAGTGGAACGCGAAGCGTGGGCCAGAATTCACATGGGAACGTGAAGACCAGATGAAGCAGAAGTATCCTCACCTATTCTAGCATTCTCGAATCTAGCTTTAAAAAGAATTTCAAGACGAAATTCCCTCTAATGGGGGGATGATGTCACAACTAGGAATTCTATACCGTGTAACAACAACAATGATAACATTTGGGAACCAAAAATATGAAAGCATGTATGATGCTTATTCAATAACAACAAATTTTCCATCAAACACTCTATACAGGCATTTCAAATAGTCAACAAAAGTTGGGAACCCTAAAAATCCCGGTTTAAGTCTAATTTGGACTAGGATTTTCTTGTTGGGCCTAATGGACCAATAAGCTTCCAATTTGATTATTTTTGGCTTAGAACTCTTAAATGGGCTCTAATTGGACCCACTTTCATTTATTTTAACATTTTGGGCCATAATGGGCCTAGAATGAAATAAAATACCCTTAGTGGGCCATAACAAATCTAATTAACCTAAATGGGCCATAAAACTCATACTTTGATTAATATTGGGCCGTGAATCATCTCCAAAGACCAATTGGGCCAAAAATCATCAAAATGGGTCCATAATATGGACTCAAGCATTAAAGGCCCAAATTCTTTCTCTTCACCCTCTCTCTCTCTCTCGGCCCAAGTAGGAAACAAAAAAAAGAAAAAAAAGAGAAAGATGCAAAATGGGGAGGGTTGACTTTAGGAGGTGCCACCTCCTTATTGCACACCATATACCCATGCATGGACCAACATGCATCTATAATGGTCACCTCACCCTCTCTCTCTTCTCCTTCTTCTACTCACGGCCGAGGGTCATCAAACACACACATATATCTTCAAACTCTCTTCCCAAACACTCTCAAGAACACTCTTATTCCTCCATCAAAGTTTTCAAGATCTAGGGCATTTCAAGGAGGTTTTTCCACAAAAATCATCATCTTAGGTAAGTTGATGCTTGGATCCATAATCTGGACTCTTTGTTCTATAAAAATCTCTTCTTAACCCATATAAACTCATGATCATCATCTTAGAATCCTCTAAGTTCGAGATCCACCCAAGAAAGCTTGCTAGGGCCGAAAATAACATCAAACTTCTTCCCTTTCTTCTTCAAATCGAAATCAACAAGAAAAGGTGAGTTCATACCCCTCTATTTTTGGTTTTCATATGTTTTATGGGGGAGAATACAAGTAAAATGTGTAGATCTATGTGTATGTGTATGTTATGCGTGATTTCATGTGTTTATGTGATAAATATGTAAGAAAAAGAATGGAAATCTCGAGATCTATGGATCTAAGAGGAAGATAAACATGATCTAGAACATCTTACACTAAACAAGTTAAGAAAATTACCCTATAAGATTAAAGTATACATATTGCAACATAAAACTCACTTTTGGGCTAAAATTGGCAAACAAACGAAAGTTAGGTTGAAAAATTGCTATTCACGGTTTTCTCAAGGATTAAAAGAGTCAAAACAGTAAAAATAAGTGTTTTTATGAATATCATACTCTTTTAAAGGTTAGAAATGAAATTTATGGCTTAATGGGCCAAATTTTGGGCTTTTCGGCCCAATGACCCAAAACTTGAGAAAATTACAACTTTCAAGGGGTTGAAATGATAAACTTCTCAAAAAATGGGGTAAAAGGGTGAATAAAACTAATTCAGGGGTTAAAATGATGTATTTTCCAAACAAGGATCAAAATTGTAAACTTTTTGGATTTTGGGTCAAAATTGTAAAAGTTGCAAAAAGTTTGGGCTTTAACCGAAAAATACTTTTCTGGAAGGTCTGAAACTTCCAAAGAATAATTTTTGAGCTAAAAATATCATTTGAACAAGTCTTTGGGTCAAAGGTGTCAAGAAAATTGTTTAAGGGCTTAAAATGTCTTTTTATATATAAAAGGACTAAAATTGTCAATTTTACCAAAGAAGGGTTGAAAGGGGTTCAAACCAAGATTTTTGAGTCAATTACTTTATTTTAAGATATTTGGGTTAAAATAAAAATACCAAACTACAATTCATGAAAATGGAAAAATGAAAATACGTATAACTCCAACATCGTTAAAAATAACCGACCGGCCTTGTTCCGGTGCGAAATTAACGATCACCCAATCAAACTTTCCAACAATTAAACTATACCTAAAACAATTAAACATTCAATTCTTTGGGCTTGAAAGTTCCAATCATGCTTGTTGGGTCTTTGTGACCCATTAACATAATTTTTGGGCCCAAAGGATAATAATAAATGTTATTGGGTCTTCTATGAACCAATTTCATATTTAAGGGACCCTCAATGGCTTTTAAGTGCTATTGGGCCTTAGTGGCTCATTAGCATTGCTAGTAAGGTCCAAGTGAATCAAATGCGAAATGGGTCAGTGTGTCCTTTGTATATCCAATAGCCATAAATAATACGTGAGATTAGTAGGATTTTGTAATCCTCTTCTCCTCGTTTATTAGGCCTATCGTCAATCCAAGTAAACAAATATGGGTCGATATTCAAAAGTAATCAAAGTCAATTGGGATTTAGTGAGTAATAACGGGTGATACCAACGTGTGTCGGTCGTAGTCTGTAGTTATAATCAAAGTCTCCTAGAGGGAGAGCGAGAGTTTGTGTATAGATCTATACGGGGGTGACTCCCTCACACCTCAGTTGTTCGCTACAGTTAGACTCGTCCAATCTAGGGTGACAAAATCTCAAGATCAATTACGGCGTTCACTAGAGTGCCAAGACAGACGAAATAGTCATTATCATGCATGGTTATAACGACTCACATAAATAAATCCAATAATAATCAAGTAATCAAGGCAAATCAAAAATCATTCAAGTGATGGAATAACAATTCGAACAGTTATATGATATTTTTTTTATTTGTCGGAAAACATCGGGTTTTCCGGAGAAGTTCAACATCTTTCATTGGTACTTTTAATGCGAAGCTTTTCAACTATACACGTCTGGAAATCATCATGCATATATTTACGGATCTTCACACTTTTATATAAACAATGGTCTTTTCAGAAAATATCAGATTTTCTGGGTTGTTTTCTTTCAAACTACACAAAATATTTTTCATACCAAACCTGCTTATGAACTCATCAACATTCCATATGTTGGCCGTTTTCAAAATAACTTGTATTCTCAGGTAACAGGTAAGCTGAGGAGTAGTACCAAGTATGTTAGGGTGTTGTGCTTTTGAAAACTATCAAACTCTTTATGTTATGGATTTGTAATGTTAAAACAATGTACTTGATGTGAACAATGTCAGTTGTAAAATATTGATGCATGGTGATGTTTATGTTATGATTTATGTATATTCATTGTGATAATATTCAATCTAAGTCACGTGAGCCCTCGGACGTTTCCGCCATCTGGTTCGGGTGTGTGACAAGAGTACACAAGATATCCAAATAATGTACACAAAATAATTGGTATACTCAAAACAACCAGGATCTCCCACAACTAAACTACGAAATAGAGTAGAATGTAACAAGAAAACCTCATAGAGGTATAATAGTCACTTTTGAAGTGCAGAACCAAATAATCGCCTCTCTTAAGGTTCATTCCCTAATAGAGTTATTTAAGATTTGAGATTCGTTCTCACAAAATGAGTTAATCGGAACCGAAATATGTTCTCTAGATAGAGTTAATCAAACACCTTATAGGAGATTGAGCGGATTTTAGGAGTAATACAATGGTTACATTGAATTCAAGTGAAATAGACCGACCATATACAAATCCCTTAAGATCTTAAAAGTTCTCCAACAGTTCTGCAAGACAAACATAAACTCGCAGTAACGTAGAACTTAATAACAAACAAGACCAATCAGATGGAAGATCAAGTCCACAATACCATACCAACACAATAAGTGTCAATCAACAAGAACCAGCACCAAAACTGTAGATTTGACATAATTGGTGTCAAATCTACAGGTTTTAAGTAAACAAAACAAAAAATGAAAGCGAAAACAGAAAGGAGCTACAAACGCTAACCTTGTTACGAAATCGTTGTAGATTAACAATCAAAACACCTATAACTCTGATACCATGTAAAGAAACTAGAAACTCAAGGATTTTCCAACATTAATCAGTTTGTTCACTATCAACCAAATTGTTTATGCACCAAACAATTACAAAATACACTTACTCTCTCAAACAGAAGATAGTTTATACAATGAACAATACAAACCCTAATCTAAGAGGAAGGTGTAATCTGCGAAGAATGAGAGAAGGATATCTACAAGTGTATGAGATGATGAATGAACGAATGAGTTGCTAACCCTCAAAACAAAGAATACATAGTTGAATCCACATACCCGCGCACCAACTACAACCTGCAATAATAATGACAAAACTAACCCAACAGTTTATAGGAAGTAACACAATATACCCAATAACAAATAATGTTAAGTTTGATTATAAAAAAATGAAATATTCTTAACACGACATGTTTGTAATTTTTCATAAATTATGATTTTAGATATAATTGGCCGTTCGGTTAAAAGGTAAAATATATATTTTTTTCGTTCGATATGTTCGTTCAAAAACTTTAGCAAAAATCACATACTTATTTAGGCCACCCTCCTAATGGTTCACTTTCTTTCAAACTTCTCTAACTTTGTTATAAATCTGATATTTACTATTATTTCAAAAAATAAAATAAACTAATAAATCAGTCTGGGCCTCCCTCCTAAATCCTGATGGTTCACTTTCTTTCAAGCATTAGAATTTAGGGCCGGTCTGTGACCGGTTTATGTAGGTCCGATGACATCGGTCCAAGTTTTTTTACCAAGTGATTAAGACCCGAACCGGTTTAGAGATTTCATCACGTCTCGTTGGCGGGAAAATGCTCATCCCCATTCATCAAAATTAGGGTTTCTTTCCAAACCAAAATCGAGCCAATCAGCCTTATTATTTTTGCTTAATTGACCGCATATCCACTTGATTCAAGCTTTGTGCTTGTTTCTTTGAAGAATTTAGAATGAACAAAGTAGACAGTCCGCAGGTTACAAAAAGAAAAACGAGATTATCATCATCTTGCAACCCAAATGCGATCGAAAGCGCTACAACTACCATCAATCTTCCACCCCTTACGCTTCGTGATCTCGTGTTTGGAGAAGAAGAACCCCTAACTTATGATGATTTGATTTCTAGTCTACCCGGAAGACGAAACCAAATCTTTGAACTTGTACGCCTTTTGGGTCCGGTGGATTCTCCTGTATCTCCGATATTTGTTTACGGCGGCGCATCGACTGGCAAAACAAGTACGATTCTCCAGGTTTTCCGTCACTTAAACCGGCCATTTGTCTACTCAAGCTGTAGGACCTGTTACAATGCCCGCCAACTGTTTGAAAATATTCTGAACCAGCTATTGCTTCATAGGAAAAGCGAAATTAATGGCTATTCGAGTGCCAAGAAGTGTGAAAAGCAAGCTGATTTTGTTAATCTCTTGAAGGAAGCATTGGTGGGTGTTGTAGATAGTCTGAAAGGTAATTCGGGGAAATCTTCGGGAGGATTCGTCAATGGAAGTATGGTTTACTTGATTTTCGATAGTTTAGAGCTTGTCAGAGACTGGGACAAAAGTTCTACCATATTACCATTTTTGTTCAAGCTTCATGATATTTTGAAGGTTCCTGATGTTGGTTTGATTTTTGTCAGTAGCTCTTCACTCGATACCTTCTATTCAGATACAGGTTTTGTTGATCCTATACCTGTTTATTTCCCTGATTATACAGAAGACGCTCTTAGACAAATCTTGATGAGAAACCAGCCAAACCCAAAACTCTACTCAGCTTTTCTCGAGTAAGTTGCTTAGTTTCTTATGAGTTTCTGCTCCTTTTATATACTCATTCTTTTATGACACCTACATATAATTCTGTTTGCCTTTTTTTTTTTTTTTTTTCTTGTTCAACAGTTTGGTGCTGAAGCCTTTCTGTCGGGTAACTAGAAAGCTTGATGAGTTATCGGCTGGTTTATCACCGCTATTTAAGAAATTCTGTGAGCCTTTAGATGATTTGGAGGTTAATCCTGTTGGAGAAAACAAGAGAAAGTTGTTGAATTGTCTTCAACCTCATATTGCTCCTGCTATCAATGAGATATTAAGAGTCACAGCCATGTCATCTCAGGTCAACATGAAAAAGAAGAAATCTGGAGCTTCTGATTCCATTGATGAGATAGAGTTTCATATGTCTACTTCCGCAAAGTATCTTGTTATTTCTGCATTTCTTGCTTCCAGAAATCCTGCTACTCTTGATGCATCATTCTTTGATTCGACTGGAGGTCCTGCTAATCAAAAAAAGAAGAGAAAGTAAGTGGTTTGATAATTATTTTGGTATTAAATAGTGTGATATTGTAGCTCATTGTATCTCTGTTTCCACTTTTATCTCCCTTCATAAGAGAAATGTCCTAATGGACTACAGAATTATTGTTGGAATGGAATGATATATTATAATTATAAACTTCTTTTACTTATATAATCTTCAATTATTATTTTTTTTATGTTATTTTCAAAAAATAACTAAAAACATTTTTATTGATTATAATATTCTAAAGCTTCATGGTATTTAATTTTTTATTATTGTAAATAATTTTTGAAGTTATATATAAACTATTTTTTTAACTATCTGAAACACATGTAGTATATTTTTTTTAACACCAATGTAGTATATCTTTCACATGACATCACAGTTATATATACAATTTATTAATCACGTATTTTTATTTGATTAAAGCTTATTTCTTTACAATCATATTTTTTCATTATTTATCATTTTACCTTCATTTATATTTTTAATCATAAATAACAAAACAACATGTTGATTGTTGAATGACTTATTACATTGCTCATTCCATTCCTTTGTGATTCTTTTCCATCATACGAAAAATTTGACTATCTGAAACATATATAGATATAAATGGGACGACATGAAATATGTTTATATGCAATCTAATAAGCGATATATCTTTTTGCTGGATTAAACTTTATTTATATAAAACAGTTTTTTTTTTCTTTTTATCAGTTAAATTTCATTTAGTTTTCAATTCTACATAACAAAAACAAAGAACATGCTGAATGACTCATTCCATTTCTTTCATCCAACCAAACATGACAATAAAATGTAATGATCCATTCCTTCACATTTCTCACTCTGTTCCTTTCTAATTCCATTCCATCATACCAAACATCTAAATCCTTAACAACCCTTTTGATTTACAGGAGCTCAGAAAAATCAAAGGAATTGAAGGAAGCTTTGGAGGAAGAACAGTTCATGAAAGGCCCTGGAACATTTCCATTGGAGAGATTGTTAGCTATTTTCCAGTGTATCACATCAGGTTCAGAGTATCCACTTGAAGAAGAAGAAGAGGAAGAAGAAGAAGAAGAAGATAAGAGTCTTATGTCTGACATACTTTTACAAGTATCAAGTCTTTGCAGTGCTAATTTTATAAGCAAAGGTGGAAGCTGCCCATTGGAAGGCTCAACTCGATACAGGTCAACAATTAGCGAGGATTTGGCCTTAAAAGTAACATTTTTAAACTATCATTGTTATGATTCTTTTTATAAAAACTGTTTTTTTTTCTTTTTTGTGGGTGTCTTATTATTCTGTTTGTTGTGCAGGTAGCAAAGAGCCTCAAGTTTCCACTTGCAAAGTACTTATATAGAAAATAGTCCATTTGAAAAAGTCAGATTTTGACTTTTGAAGGTCAACTATTGTATGTTACAAAATTTTATATTTTGTAGTTTGAAGCTTATAAGAAAACCAATTATCTCTTTCTAGTGCTTGTTGCTTTATCAGTATGAGAAGTATGAGGTTCATATTGCAGTAAATAAAAGATTTTCAATTTGTTTAATTAATCTGGTCAACATGATGAACGAGTTTAATTAGATTGGTTGGAATTAAAGTCGAAAATTCTGACCTGAATTAGGGTTCAATATGTTAATTTGAACAATTGATTTAATGATTTATAGTTGTTTCTTTTTAACTTTGAACACTTATTTTGAGTCCAATATAAATGTTGTCGTCGTCTACGTTTTAATAACCGAAATAGGTTATTATGACTTAATTCTTACAAAAAGAATCAATATTGCTCAAAACCAGTAAATCATTTTAGTAAGATTTTGGAATATTCAAATAAACAGTTTTAACAAAGCACGGGGTCCCCTAGTAGTAATCTAAATGACATTTTGTGGAGGGGTAGGGGAGAAAGAAATTCCGACAATAAGTTGTGCTGGTATCCTTTTTGGATTATAAAAAATTCATTTGAAAAATTATATTTACATATTTGTGTCATAATAAGATTACACATGATTTATTGGACAATTGAGAAGTTCTACAACATTTGGTGTAAAGAAACCGAAAGTATCAAACGTGAATGATATAAAAACGTGTTGATTTTTCATGCATGTTTTGTGACCTTTCATGATGACGTTTTTAAAGCATCATGTCCCATAGTGAAGCCCCCACTCATCAAATCTACAAGAGGGGTAATCCCTTTAAGTATCTTTCTTAACGAAACCTCAACTTGTTAAATACGTCAAAGAGAATATTTATAAGACAAAATTGCAAAAATGGTCCTTATGGTATGCATTTTTTTTGGGGGTTTTAGTCTAAACCACGATTTTTTTGGATTGATGGTCATTTTGAGCTAGTTTCTTTGCGTTTTTGGTCCATCGGTAAATTGAAAAGACTATTATGCCCTTCTGATATATTTTTTATGCTTTTTCTATTCAATTTAAATGAAAAATAAAATAATTACCTAATTTGGGGCCCACATCTCTCTCTCTCTCTCTCTCTCTCTCTTTCTCTCTCTCTCTCTCTCTGGCAGAGTTTGTACCTTTAAGTAATCTGTTGTTGTTCTTGTTAGTATAATTGTTCAATTTTATCTTTAATTGTTTTTTGAAGAAGGATCAGGAGTCAACAAAGGGGGAGAATGTGGGGATTGGGGGCAAATTCTAATGGGGGAAGACAAAAGAAGAAGAAAGAAGAAGAGGACCAGACAAACGCATAATGGTTGTATTCGCTTGGATGTCGAGTCAAGATAAGCATTTGAAGAACTATGTTGACCTTTACTCCTCTATCGGTTGGGATTCCCTTATCCGTCATTCGTAATTTCTTAATTTGTATGTGTTCTCCAACCCTAGTTAGATTCTTCTATATCCTAATCTTCATCTGGAGTTATTCCCAATTCCCGGTTTTAGTTTGGTACTCCGATTGTTACATAATTAATATCAGATCGATGGTCCTGTATCCCTGGAACGTTGTTTCCTTGATCAACTTCATGGTTCAACCTTCAAAGTATCTGGGTCTGAACCTCATCTGGGTTTCAAAATTCTAATCGATTCAACAAGCCTATTCTTGTTTTAATCGTGTAAATCGAGGTAGGATTTGAATTCAGGTGGTAGATTCTTTTTAATTTCAGTTATCATGCTTAGGTTTGAGTTAGAATTTGAGTTGCAGGTTAGATTTTAAGTTTAAGCTCTTGGTTTTGATTTAAGGTTAGAATTAGATTTCAACAATGGTGGTGGATGTCGTGATTGGTTGTTGTTGGCAGAGGTGAACTGTGGTGTTTGTTGGAGGTGAACAATGGTCCTGTTCAGAGGCGAACGATTACCGAAGATGGTTGAAAATAGGTTACCGGAGGAGGTGAACGATGGGGGGAAGGGGATTATGGGTAATGGTGGAACCATATATGGAGGTGGTAGAAGGTGGTAGTGGCAGACTAAGCTGTTACCGGAGGAGGTGAACGATGGAGGGGAAGGGGATTATGGGTAATGGTGGAACCATATATGGAGGTGGTAGACGGTGGTAGTGGCAGACTAAGCTGTTGGCGGACAGTGGTGGAAGCAGACAGTGGTCAAAGGGTGGTGGTGGTGGAAGATGGTGGTCAAAGGGTAGTGGTTGTGGAAGATATTCTTAAGTTCATGAATATGTTCTTGAGTGTTCTTGAGATTATGAAGATGTGTTCTTGAGATTATAAAGGTGTTCTTGGGTGTTGGGGGGGGGGGGGGGGGGGGGGGGAGAGAGAGAGAGAGAGAGAGAGAGAGAGAGAGAGAGAGGGGTGGGTCCTCTATTATTTTTTTAATTGTTAAAATAAATATTAAACTTTAAGAAAAATGAAAAAAATAAATACCCCAAGGGTATTATAGTCATTTCAATTTCGAATAGACTATTTTCACATACAAACCACTCCAAAACCCAAAAAATTTGCATACCACCGAGACCATTTTTCAATTTTGTCTATTTATAATCACATCATCTGTTACTTGAAACCTGAGAGCTCTCTATAATGTACAACCAAACATGCCTTATGACAAATTGGCATGCTTACATGGTGGAAAGATTAACAGCCAGCAGGACCGGCCCAAGGAGAGGGCCAGCTGGGTCGTTGCCCAGGGCATCATTTAACTAGGGGCATCAAATTTACAACAAGTCGTATAAGTTTGTTATTAGGAAAAGTTTAGTCCAGTAGAAAATTTTAGTCCAAATGGCAGGAGAGCGGGAAAAAAATAAGCGACTATAACGATTATCCCCTAAATTGAAGCAGTCTGATTTCTTGGTAATCTCACAAGTCGCATCGCAATCCACAAAATCACACGCTTAAATTGAAATCAAGGGGTCAATTAGGAGGCAGGAGCAACCGGCGGTTATTAATCACCACAACACCATTATCGATTCTACTCTCCAGTTCTCCAATCTCGACTTCTCCCTCCATTCTTCCGGCCATTCTTCCAGATCAGAAAAACAGATTACATGAATAAACATCGATTAAGGTTTTTTTACATGATTCTCGAGCTTCACTAGTCTAGGAATTCGTTCTCTAAGAATTCATCACTTAAGACCTAATGAAGTTTTTTTTCTTTTGTCTTTTTGAATCGACAACTGGTGAAGGTTTTCTGGTTTTGTTTCAATTTCTAGTAAGTGGAGTATTCTAATAGTTGTATGTGTTTGTTATTAGAAGTAATCAAGTTTTGCCCTGCACTTGGGGCACTTGGGTTGTCTTGCCATTTGGCCTGAAAGACACGTTCACTTTGAAAATTGAAGTCCATGGTGGTCTTTCATATTTTCCTAATTGCCCAATTTGCCCTTTAGCTTCAAATTTGAAGTTTTTAAATCTTTCTTACCACTGGAGTTTTTTTTTTGGCATTTTTGTTTTATAATGTTTTCAGAATTATTTTGCTAGTATCCAAGAATTATTCTTGAATCTGTAATTACTTTTCAGAATTATTCATCTATGACTTTTTTGTGAGTATGATTTTTTGTGCTGATCTTGTTATCTTGTTATTAACAAGTTCAAGCAACAAAAATATTACTTTTTGATTGTTGTTTTAAGAATTTGGTTAATGGTTGATTGTTTTGTTTTGTTAGGTTGAGACTAAAAGTGCTTGAGAGAGAAATTGAGTCTCATATTTAGTTGTTAGGCTTTAAAACCCCTTGATGGAGAAATTGAGTGCTCAAAGTTGGTTTTTTAGCAAGTGTCAATTTTGATAGGATAACTGATGTTTTTATTCATGAAATGTACAGACATAATGTTTTAGTTGAAGTTTATATTCATGAGTTTGTATAAATATGAGTTATTAATAAAAAAAAGTTATGGTGTGATAATTGCATTATGGATTTATGTGTTATATATGGATTTTATGTAGTTGTATGACATAAACACAGGGCATTGTCGAGTTTTTCGCCCTGGGCATCAAAAACATTTCGACCGGCCCTCACAGCCAGCCACAATTCTTGATTTTGATTGCAATGACATGAGATTTACTAACAGCCCAAACTTTTATGAGTGGTAAGTTTTGAATTTGATTTATCTCGGTGAACCAACCATGACCGGTTTTTATGGGCCCAGTTACAACGACTTATCCATGCTCGTGTCCAATTTAGCTTATGTGAACTAAAACGGAATGATTCAGGCACGATCAAAAACCCAATTTTGTACACCATGTTTATTCTTGGGTCCACTGATCTCAAACCCAATTTTGTACACCATATTTATTCTTGGGTCCATTGATTCGAGTCTTGGAAATGAGAAACATTGATGCATGGTGCCACATGGCCTTTTGTAATAGCTCTAAACCAATAAAGTGTAATTATTGTGGATATCATTTAATTCCATGTTACGTTAATTGAAAACTTAATAATGATTTTTGATAATGTGATACGAATATTATTTACCAGAGGTAGTATTGATATGCTTTATTGTTTTTCTCTTGTTGCTTGTGCTCTTTTTCTCATAATTGAAAGAACACCATCATCCAAACATACCATGAGGTAATATTTATACATTGCACATGGAATGTGAATTACTTTTTCATTTCATGGAGCAAGTGGTTGCTTGTTGACACTATGGAGTAATATGTTCATGGGTTAATTTGGGACTATGGATTGATATGCACATGATCATAGTAGTTAATTTTAGACTATTGCTTGAAATATGGTTTTGGCTTTAGACATAAAAGAAACGAGTGGCTTTCTAAGATATTTTAAATGTACTATGTATTGTAATTATAACTTATTATTATTATTTATAAATTTCGGCCTCTTTTTTTGTTTTTATAAATACAGTAAATTATAGTCTTAGTTCTTATTATATTCATCTGTAGTTTTAGTTTAATTTTTCAAGGTTTGACATGATTCATCGATATTGCTTCAAAAAGTTACATTACATGCATGATCTAGGAGACTGTTACCGTCTGATGAGTTTCGTGAATGGGTAGGCAAGCATGGTGATAATCGCTCCAAGCCTTGCAAAAAGTATGGGCGTCCAAATTTATTTCTATTACGGAATGTATAAATACTTTTATATGTAAATTTAATAATGTAAACATTTTAGATGATACGGTAGAAATGCATCTCTTTCAAATGCTAGTCGCAGATTTGATTCCCTTTGTGCTCTAATTTATTAAAATTAGTTATTTTAATCAATTTTTATCAATGTTTATAGAAGTTTTTGTTAAATCATATATTAAAAATGGCCAGTTTAATTTATCGTTGAATCATAAATTTTTTGCTATACTAAGGACCATTTTCACAGCTTTTGTCATTAAAGGTTTTCGTCAAACATATATTTAGTTTCTAAAGCGGATGATTACTTAGAATATCAACAATAACAGTTTTTTTTTTTTTTTTTTTTTTTTCTTTTTTAATAATAACTTATTTATATGTATTTTTTTTATTTGACAACTTAATATTTTTTCGTTCTTTTATTTTAACCCTTTAATATATATTGAATGATTTACTTTTACAATTTGTACGTTTAACCCGTTATATTTTAACCATATTTCAATTTACCTTTTTAATTATAATTTACTTTTAAATATTTTTTTTACTAATTAGTTACTCCTATTAACTATTTAATAAGATCTTATTTATAAATATATTTTTTATGACGATAATATAATATTTTCAATGTTTTTATTTTATTTTTGTAACTATAACATAATATTTTTTTGTATTTTACGTATATAAATAATGAACCGATATATTTTTATTTATACAGTCATATTAGATTATTATTTGTGTTTAAAAATAGACTAATTAAACGAGGAAGTTTTATAAAATATTTTAGAAAGATGATGGTAAATTAGTTAAATTTATGAAAAAAGCTAAGTAAATGATCTTAACCATTGGAGCATTCATTTATTTAGATGTCAAGATTAAATAAATGATGATGTATAACTTGTTTTAAGTCATAACATAGTGTAGCCATTAAAAATGATGCTCATATAGTAACCCGACACTAACCCAACCCGAAAATAGACGGGTTTGGGTTGAGATTTTTGACATGTCAATCCGTTTATTTCATGAGTTGGGTTGGATTACCTGTTCGGGTTCGTGGGTCAACCTGCCAACTCATATATATATATATATATATATATATATATATATATATATATATATATATATATATATATATTGATGAATTTTGATTTTCATCCGTATTTGTATGTGGCTGATCTACGTTTGCGGTTCGTTAATCAAAAAAGAACAAATATATGTTGTTATTTTTAGATACTCACGAGTCACGAACAAATAACACATTCACTTTAATCATTTTATGAATTTATGTTGAAAAAACCTCATTTTTTAAAATGTGTTACTTATTTATTAAACGTGTTATATAAGTTGAGTTTGACCCATTAACTTGTAAACCCACAAACCCATATACTTAAATGGGTTATATGAGTTGTGTTGGGTTGAGGTTTCCAACCTACCAATCTGTGACCCGTCAACCCGTCAACCCATATATTATATGGGTTGGGTTGAGTTTATGTTCTCTGACCCGAATCCAACCTGCCATCCTGAATCCAACCCGATTGTCAGCTATCTTATACGCCTAACTTTAAAACTATTTAAAGATTTTGTGAAAGATATGACTGGAAAAGATATTTCAAAACAATATTTATCTTAGGACAAAAAATAATGTGGTTAAATTTATAATGTTGTTTACCTTCCAAAATGTAGTATCGGGTTCAAATCGTTGTGAAATTTAATTTCTAATTTAACTTACTTTCTCAAATTTTAACAAAAAATATAGAAAGATTTTATATATTAAAATGCAAACTTTTATTCCTACATTTTTTTGAACAACCACAAATTACTAAAAAAAAAAAACTAACAAAAGCTAGAGAGGAAAACCAATTACAAAGATTCATAAAGAAGAAGGTTTTGCAACCATTTAGACCAAGTAATACAATTTTTGCTATTTCTTCTAGCAAACCAATTAAAAGAATGAATAGCTATACTTTCAAAAATATGACTCTTCCTCATGTTGTCTGTCTTGAAGATTTCGCTATTCCTATTCGACCAAATAACATAAATGGTTGTGATAACAATTACTTCAATCTTCCTTCATTTCAACCCCAAAACCGAAATACCATCAATCTACTTCATGATCTCCGAGAAATTTGTGAACAAGGGAAAATAAAGGTCAAGCCACTTAAGAACTTTTCTCCATATTTCTTTTACCACATCACACTCCACAAAAACACGTTTATAATCTTCAATCTGAACAAAACATAAAGGGAATAACACAAAATTGAGATATATACCCCTAATCACCAAATTATTACGAGTAGGTAATCTATCCAAGATGGTTCTCCAAACAAGAATATTAAGTTTATTAGGGACAAACTTGTACCATCTCGTCTCGTGTACCCGTTTCTCTAAATTTTTGGAATTAATAAATCTTCTAGTATTATTAACAGTAAAGCCTTCCACTGGATCGATACCCCACTCCCAGCTGTCCAGCCTATCAACACACATAACATGTGAAATAGTCTCAATCAACAACGCGGGCTAAGAAGTCGTGCCCCTATCATCACAGAATTGGCATTCCAACTCCGAACCCTACCTGTTTCAGTCCATCTGTCTGTCACCCAACAATCTTTCACCTGTTCCAAAGCATAAAGTCTAGGGAACCGAGAATAGAGTTTTTCATTACCAATCCAAATATCATTCTAGAGACGAGTGTTTTTACCATTTCCAAGACATCTAATGAAAAACGAGAGAATAACACTCTTTTTCCAACCCAAACCTTTTATCTTCAACTTTCTTTTCTCTATCTTCGGTGAAGGAGTCTGTCACAACTAGGAATTCGGATACATTGTAGCTAAAACTTGAAAACATGTATGGTGTTTGTTCAATGACAACAAAATTCCATCAAATAACCTATACAAACATGCAAATAGTCAACAAAAATTAGAAACCCTAAAAATCCCGGTTAAGTCCATTTTGGACTAGGATTTTCTTATTGGGCCTAATGGACCAATAAGCTTCCAATTTGACTATTTTGGGCTTAGAACTCTTAAATGGGCCCTAATTTGACCTATTTGCATGAAAATTAACATTTTGGGCCTCATAAGCCTAGAATGGACTAGTTTATCTTTAATGGGCCTTATTGGGCCATAAAAAATCTAATTAGCCCTAATGGGCCATAAAACTCATACTTTGATGAATATTGGGCCGTGAACCATCTCCAAAGACCAAATGGGCTGAAAATCATCAAAATGGGCCCATAATATGGACTCAAGAACACAAAGGCCCAAACTATTCTTTTTCTTCTCCCTCTCTTGGCCCAAGAAGAAAGAAAAAAAAGAGAAATTAGGAGGATTAGCCACCTCCTTATTACCTATGGGATTTCCATGCCAATCTTACATACTTCCATGCATCCATCCTTTCACCTCTCTTTCTTCTCCTTCTCTTCTTCTTATCTCTCGGCCAAAGGAAAAACACACACACACACAATTCACTTAAGCTTCTCTCAAGAACTCACAACAACTTCTTCACTTCTCCTTCAAAATTTTCGAGAGTTAGGGCTTTTCAAGAAGGTTATTCCACAATAATCATCATCATTGGTAAGTTATTGTTTAGATCCATAACCTAGTCTTTTTATTTCATCAAAACTTCTTCCTAACTCACACAATTTTCGTGATCTACTCCTTAGAAGCTTCTTAAGTTCGAAATCAACCCAAGAAAGCTTGTTAGGGCCGAAAATAGCATCGAACTCTTCCCTTTCTTCTTCAAATCGAAAAAAACAAGAAAATATGAGTTCATACCCCTCTCTTTTCGGTTTTCACAAGTTTTATGGGGGGGGGGATACAAGTAAAATGTGTAGATCTATGTGTATGTGTATCTTATATGTGATTTCATGTGTTTATGTAGTAAATATGTAACAAAAATGAAAGAAATCTAGAGATCTATGGCTCAAGGAGGAAGATAAACATGATCTAAGATATATTACACTAAACAAGTCAAGAAAAATTACCCTCTAAGGTGATAATAAACATATTGCAAAATAAAACTCATTTTTGGGCTATATTTGTCAAATAAACAAAAGTTGGGTTGAAAGTTGTCATTCACGGTTTTCTTAAGGACCAAAAGAGTCAAAACAATAAAAATATTTTTTTATGAATATTATACTCTTTAAAGGACTAGAAATGTAATTTGTAGCTTAATGTGCCAATTTTTGGGCTTTTCGGCCCATAGGCCCAAAAATTGCGAAAATATGGTTTTCAAGGAATTGTAATGGTAAATTTCTCAAAACAGGGGGTAAAAAGGGTAACAAAACTGTTACAGGGATTAAAAATGATTTTTTCCAAAAAGGATCAAAAATGTAAAGTTTTTGAAACTTGGGTCAAAATTGTAAAAGTTGCAAAAAGTTTGAACTTTAACTGAAAAACTCTTTACTGAAGGGGCTGAAACTGCCAAAGAGTAAATTTTGAGCTAAAAACATTACTTAAACAAGTCTATGGGTCAAAAATGTCAAGAAAATGGTTTAAGGGCCTAAAATGTCTTTTTTTAAATAAGGGACTAAAATTGTCATTTTTATTAAAGAAGAGCTGAAAAGGTCAAACCAATATTTTGAGTCAATTATTTTATTATTAAGATATTTGGGTCAAAAATACCAAATTACTACTTATGAAAATAGAAAATTGAATATACATATATTTCCAAATATCGTTATAAACAACCGACCAGTCTCGTGCCGTTACGAATTGAACAATCGTTCAATCAAACTTTCCGACAATTATACTATACCTTAAACAAGTAAATATTCAAATCTTTGGGCTTGAAAGTCTCTAATCATGCTTATTGGGCCTTCGTGACCTATTAACATAACTTTTCGGCCCAACTGTAAGTTGTAGCACCTGGTTCTTGGTACGTATTTCTCTCTAAGTATTTGTCGCATCTCTAAGTATTTGTCGCATCTTGTGTGGTTGTAAAGCGTGGAAGGAAAGAAAGAGCTTGGAACTGTTGGATAAGGTGTCTAAGTCCATAACTTATTTGGTATATACTTGACCCGACCCGACATGGTCCATTTGGGTTGCACTTCACCCGAACAATTTATATGGATAATCTTATGAAAATAGTATGTTTATGATTTATTAATATATTACAAGTTATTATATATTAATATGAAGTCATGTTATTTAATTAGTTTTAGTCTTAAATTAATTATGAATTAATTTAGTGATTAAAAGGAAGACTAATTAAACATGGGCTATTGCATTTTATTTTATATAATGTGGGCTTAAACTCATTAGGAATGGGCTAAGCATGCATGGGGGTCCATGGATGATCCATGGAGCTTTTAGCCCATGGATCCTTGGAAAGGAAAAGACATGGGTTACTAGGGTTTTCCCTAATCCTCCACACTATGTAAAGATGCACATATTGCAAGAAATGGCAACTAGTTGTGTGAGACTTTGTGGTGGCCGATTTCTACATAGCATATTATTCTCTCAAGGTTTTTCCAAGTTTGTGGTGTTTTGTGATTCCACTTGAGGCATTCACATTATTGGTGCTAGGCTCTCAAACTCCAAGCAATCAATCACTATCAAAAGGTATGTCATTCTTCTAGTGTTTTATGATTCTAGTTCTTCATGCCATGCTAGTTAGGATGTAAACCTTGGAAATTATTATTTGCATGTATTTTAGAGAAAACATAGATCCAAGGTTTATTAGGGTTGCATGTACACTTAGGAGTGTTATAATGCTCAAAACCCAACAGTGGTATCAGAGCCTACGCTTGTTTTCTTGAATACTTGATGCAAATTGCTGAAAAATATCGAAAAACTGCATTCTACATAGCTGACTCGCCGAGTCCTTCATGAAACTCGCCGAGTCCATGTGTATATTCAACCAACTCGCCGAGTCACTTCATGCACTCGACGAGTTGGCAGGCTTGAGTGCAGATTTTCGAATTTTGGTGCTGGAATTGGTCTAGAATCATTACCTTAAACTGTTTTGAACTTATAAAACCTGTTTTTGATGTGGTAATGCTGATGGTGGACCAATTTCAAAGTTATAATCAAAGTTTCAATTTTATATATGCTTATATGATTCTTGAAAGTTGTTGATTATGAATGTTCATGAACTTATGAGTTTTGATAGATCATAGGAAGTGTTTGCAAATTGTTTGATAGAATAATTATTGATCTTTATGACGTTGAATGAACTCCATAACTTGTCCTCAAGTTATGGAATTCCAAAAGTTTTTTCTTTTAAATGTTTTTTAAGAAGTCATAAGTTACACTTTTGAAGAGTTTTTCTAATAAATGTTTTTATGGACTCCAGAACTTGTCCTCAAGTTATGGATTTCCATGAGACTCTTCATTAAAAGTTTTAAGCACTTAATTAAAACTCATAAGTTATGAATATCCAAAAGTTTTTGAATTGTTCAAAACTTGCCCTCAAGTTTTGGAATTTGTAAAGTCCCACACAAACTTTAATTCCATACCCTAGAAGTTTTAAAAGTTAAAATTCAACCCTTATACTATTATAAGATTAATGGTTAATAATTATATATATGTATAAGAATAAGTCATTTTACCGTTAGTAGGCCTCATTCACGAAGTCGGTCTATAAGGGGGGTATAAGGTTGTTGCCTATAAAATGGCAGCTTAATGAGTTTCCACTCTCACCCACCGCTTCCTTGATTGGTGGAGGGTCGTTAGCCGAACGGATAGGACAATGACTTTAAATTCTCATTAAAAGTATAATGATTATTATAAAGTAACTAAATATTTTAATTCCCAATCTTAGTTACTTTAGGAAAAATGTGAACATGGTGCTAGCCCAAGGAATTCACACTTTGTACCTTACCAAGTCGTTGGTGGAGTGTGTGTGGTTAACTGGCACACTAACTTGGACTAGTAAGGATCACGAAGGGTGACTTAATGTTTGTCATAGATTAATGGAGCGTGTATGGTTAACCGACACATTGGTTAGGTGATAATATTAAGGGTACCAAGTGAATTAGTATGGTTATTCACACCTTGTTTTGTGATCCTCAACATCCCAGTCACAAAACTTGAGAGGGCACAATCGAGATTGAAACATGCCGTTGAAAAGTTCAATGAATCTCAAAAGATCTAGGAGTTTCAAATCCAATTAAAACCTAATAAATTATTTCATTTTTCATGGTGGAAATTTGTGAATCGTCATTCGCCTACCTTCAAATATTTTATAGCTTGGATTACGGCATCCCTCTTCCAAGTTATAAAATATTGTGTTGGGTCCTAGCCTTAATATTTCATAATGGGTGTTATATTAAGGACTTGAATCAACTAACTTGATTTTCTCCCATTATAGATGTCTGGTTCAGACAACTATGATCTTCCCAAATCTCTTGGAACAAGCTTTCCTCTTAAAGATGATTTCCCTCAACATCATGCTTCTCTTCCTCCACCTCCTCTATTTATTCTCCCTAACCCACAAGTTTAAGGTCACTCAAGCCCTATTGGCAAGCATAGTCTATGTGTGCTCTCATCTTGGAGATAAAGTCACATATTGACAAGCCGGAAGAGTTAGGTGTCAAAGTCTTGTGAAAGTTGGATGTTCAATCACTTTCTTAGTAACATAGTGAGTCCTTTTGGGACTACTATGAGATAGACTATGACATTACCCTTAGTGATCTTATCTATTTGCTTGGTGCTGTGGAATCAACAATGATTTGGAACACTAGTAAAGCAAATTTTGCTAGAAGATCAACTTCCCAAACCTTAAATGGACATTGACAATGGTAGCATTGGATATCTAGAAAAAGGATTTCTCTTCCCAATGGAAAGGGATCGGCCATAGTCAACTCGGTTGACTAAATGGTAAAGAGAAAGGCTAAGTCTGAGATAGTCTCATGTGCAATTACCAAAGGGTCCATATGTTATATTGCCAAAGGGAAGGACACTGATTGCGAAGCTACCATCTTTACCTGAAAGATTATAAGATTGATCAAGTCAAGAAGTTTGACTCTACTTCAGTTAAAGTCCACTGTCTAACTCTGTTAAGTTCCTATTTGGAGATTCTTATTACATAATGTGAGTGGGTCACATGTTGATGTTTTTAAGAATCAAAGAAAATATAGGAAGCTTAAAGGAAGTATATGTTGATTCTGATTGCGAAGATGGGTTTCGATCGCATGGTTCGGTGATTAGAATTTTGAGCTGTTGCTTAAGAGCTATGATATATTACTTAGGAATAGATAACAACAAGGTTTTCATATGGATTGTAAGGATAAGTTTTTCCGCAAAGTTTTTAAAATAAAAAAAGAAGGGTTTTAATTTTATTTATTTTAAAAATATCCTTACAATAACATTTGTGAAAAATTGTTGCTTATATGTTTCCAGTAATAGCAATATTGGAAAGTGGATTTGATTCTTTCGTTTGTGGTAGTGTCAGAATTTACCAAATGAGGAAAGGTTCTCATCACCCAAGTTTCAATTGGATCGAAACTTGGAATCATACAAGCCGTATTATATGATGAATGAGAATTTCCATCTTTGTAAAATTGAGACTAATTCATTGATCACATGAATATGTGAGTCAATTGAAGGACTAAGGAATTAGGTACACTGGGTGTGTGTTGGTCAAGGTCCACCATAAAGATCGATTCGTCATGATTTACTAAAGATCAGTAAATATGGTTATACTTATAAGGTTAAGTATAATTCTATAACATTGGAAAAGTTTTAATGTATGGCACAACGGATGAGAAGAATCAAATTAGGCAGAAAGATAAAAGTTTCTCAAATCTGAAAAGATGGGAGAGTACTTTAGTATCATGTTTTATGATCATCTTAATGATTATGAAACCATATCACAAATTCATACTCTAAGGACATCTTAGTGCTTTGTTATGACTAAGAAGAGGGGTCATGAATTGTTGGAATGGTTAAAATCAAGAAGATGAATCATACTTCGTTCCAAAACAATTCTTAGAGTTATACTCCAGGATTGTAACATTGAGTGACATAAAGTAAGGTTTAAAACACTTATCAAATGTAGTGTAAAATGTTTTCTACTCTTGTACATTTGAAATTGGTAAGTTGTGATGTCTAGGATGAGACAAAGACCAACTAAGACCAATTGTGTGAAGTGTTAGTCTTGATAAGAATCCGCACTATCCCTTGAATATTTGTTTTGTCAGGGAATGGTTCTTGACTAGGGAAACTTATATGTCAAGAGGACAGTAGGAGCCTTAAAGATCCTGAAAGAGTTTCAAGATTTAATCAAGAGTAAAACCTGTGTTTTATCACTAGCACATGACTTGAGGTTTGTAACCTATCATGTTGACATACTTCTTGTGCCAATTAAAATGACTATGCATATGTTTTCTGTTAGTTCTAAACTGCGTGCATAACAGCTTGGAAGCATTGGTGGGCCTTGTGTTACCAGGTGACAAGAAATTAAGATTTAACAAGTTCAATCCATGTAAGGCTGAATTTGTCACTAACCTTGTCTTGTGATTATGGTTTTGACAAATTCACATGGATAGGGACTCACACACCATAAAATCTAAGTGTCATAAGGTTTCTCTCCGATTCATGAGAATGATGGTGAGGAAACGCTTTCACTAAGTAGATTTTAAGTAGATAGTAATTGTGTTATTTGCATTGTCAAAGTCGTTAGTAGAGCGTATGTGGTTAACCGGCACACTAACATGGACTTGTGAGAAATGGCAAATGCCTAAGCAATTGAGACTATGATTACGACATCCATTTTCATAGTTCTGGAAATTGTTTAGACACACAAGTGAGCTATCTAAGGAAAGGTGCATGAATCTAAATTTTAGGAGTCCAGCTGATTTCTGAATACATGTCAAAACTAGTGGGAGCATAAGTGTTATGCTAATAATCATCATGTTAGTGGGAGCATGATAATTATGATTAGTATTGCAAGCTAGCAATGTTAATTATAGAAAAACAAAAGTTTCAATTCATGAAGTTGCAGGTGTTGAAAAAATTGTTTTGCTATAATTAAGGGAGAGGAAATTATACTTCAACTCAATTCTAAAAGGTTAGATTGAGATTTTAATCATCTTTAGTCAAGAATAGATATATGTATTTTATGTTGGAATGGTTCAACTTAAGGAAATTCTATATATATTGCGTTCTCAAAATTCGATTATGATTACGACATCCCTCTTCATAGTTAAACTTTGAAAACATGGCAAATATAAATATATATATATATATATATATATATATATATATATATATATATATATATTGTAGCAAAAGACCGGTCTAGTATCATGTCTTTATGTGAGGCATCATGAATCGTGTCCCATATGATTCGGATATAGGATCGATTGCATGTGCTATAATATTCATCCTTTCTAAATTTTCCAAATGCTTAAGGCATTGAGAAGGGAAAAGTATAGAATTGGATATGACTAAAGTGATTAAGCAATTGTCGAGGACAATCTGAGGTTCGTCAAAGATTGGTTGCTCGGGGACACTTGGAAGTAGGATATAAATTTTTGGAAAGGACCATATTGACATATTCTGAAAAGAGGTAACTCTTGTTCAGAAGTAATAGTCAAAATGGAATATGGAAATGTTTCCATAGGTGGAAGTTATTCGTTCAATCTCCGTGAGATTAGAAAACTTAATGGAAGAAGGATGTTCAAAGCAATGTACTTTGAATATGAGACTTCGTTTCCATAGAGTTGATCTTCTTTGGAATACTCTGTAATGACTGTTGACAAGTTTTTGACTATGTGCATAATCATTACAAGAGGAACATTGCATAAAAGTTTAAAATCTAATAGATTTTTGGTAAATGGTTAGAATTAGGACTTCTTACATTTACAATAAGGATTTGGGATTGTGAAATGAGCATCATTGGAATCATGTTCAATTGATATATTTCACAAAAGTAAAGATAATAGACAAACAAAGTGTGCATACTTGGAGTATGACATAACTATTGTTTAGAAAAACAAGGTGTACATGCTAGGAGCATGGGACGACTGTTGTTTTATTCAAGTATCAAGTTGATTATTTGAAACATTATACAATGAATAATGTGTAATCAATATGGTGATAAATAAAAGGTGGTTCTATTTATATTCAAAAGGGTTCTGAGACCATATTGGATTCGATTATTATTGTGTTTCACTTTGCATGTTTTGACTTCCAGAATAGCTAGGTTGTTCTTTCCGAATAACTAAGTTATTTAAACACTCCACATTCGTTCATATGTTGGAAGTAGGTATGAATTAAGACTGTCATGAATCGAGTTTGTAGATGGCTAAATGTGTTTAGACATAGCAATGGTTTCTACAACATTCATGAGTGCTCATAAGTTATGAGTATTGGAATTAACCCACGCTCACTTGTATCACTTCATGGAATTTATCTCGAGTGATTGTGAGACGGTAATATCATATAAGTCTTCAAACCTAGAGATATGAGTTGTTGCCTATGAGGTGGTTGTGCATTGATTGCACGAAAATGCATCAGTAACTTGATGTTATAAAACGTGCCTTTGTGTATAATTCAACAAGTTGTAGAACAAGCATATGATTCAAAGTTTATTTGTTCCTTCTAGAAATAGAAGCGATATCTGGGCCCCTCGATGATTTTGTTTTGACCTATGTACCGGGCCCGGTCAGAACTAAGTTGATGTGTTCAATTAAGTTCTTTGTCAAACAAATCGGAAATCGGGAAACAAACTGCTGGAAAATAAGTACGACGTTGTTCCATGTATTTGTCCGGCTGATATCATGAGAATAAAAGATTATATGATCACTTATCTAAAATGGCGCTTCATATGTGACATCCCCCTGGAAACGCGGGCGTTACATCATAGTTCAACAGAGTTTTCGAGAGCTACGATTGTTGGTTGGTTCCTGAAGTAACATACGCAAATACAGTTATTAGACTTATCCAAATGGGAGACTGTTGGATAAGGTGTCTAAGTCCATAACTTATTTGGTATATACTTGACCCGACCCGACATGGTCCATTTGGGTTGCACTTCACCCGAACAATTTATATGGATAATCTTATGAGAATAGTATGTTTATGATTTATTAATATATTACAAGTTATAATATATTAATATGAAGTCATGTTATTTAATTAGTTTTAGTCTTAAATTAATTATGAATTAATTTAGTGATTAAAAGGAAGACTAATTAAACATGGGCTATTGTATTTTATATAATGTGGGCTTAAACTCATTAGGAATGGGCTAAGCATGCATGGGGGTCCATGGATGATCCATGGAGCTTTTAACCCATGGATCCTTGGAAAGGAAAAGACATGGGTTATTAGGGTTTACCCTAATCCTCCACACTATATAAAGATGCACATATTGCAAGAAATGGCAATGGCAACTAGTTGTGTGAGACTTTGTGGTGGCCGATTTCTACATAGCATATTATTCTCTCAAGGTTTTTCCAAGTTTGTGGTGTTTTGTGATTCCACTTGAGGCATTCACATTATTGGTGCTAGGCTCTCAAACTCCAAGCAATCAATCACTATCAAAAGGTATGTCATTCTTCTAGTGTTTTATGATTCTAGTTCTTCATGACATGCTAGTTAGGATGTAAACCATAGAAATTATTATTGGTATGTATTTTAGAGAAAACATAGATCCAAGGTTTATTAGGGTTGCATGTACACTTAGGAGTGTTAGAATGCTCAAAACCCAACAGGAACTTGAGTTGGGGACAATAGATCCAGGGATTTTACTTCATTTTCAGCAGCTTCAAGGTATAAAGCCCCTGTCTTGACTCATTTATGTGCTTATTCATCTTTAACTTAGGATCTCTTTGGTTTGCTAAGTCATGCTTCGGAATTGGAAGTGTTGTGTGGGTTTTGACTTCAGATCTGGACCTTAAGAGGGGTCTCATGGCATAAAGTTGCCAACTTTAAGGCCATGAGAGCCCCATGCACATCGTAGGACACTTTATGTGGATTTTTGAGCTAAAAACCCCATGCATCTACATCAAGTTTGGAACTTTACGTATAAAGTGGACATTAAGAGGCCAGATCTATGGTTTTGGTGTGTTAGATCTCATTTAAATTGACTGTATGGAATTGGTCAAGACTAGACTCGACAAGTCCGTTCTTGGACTCGACGAGTCCAAGGCAATCTTCTTAAGGATGAAGATGAACTCCACGAGTTGTTCATCAACTCGGCGAGTCGAGGGTAGAACGTGTTCATCAGATGAAGTTGAACTCAACGAGTTGTTCATCAACTCGGCGAGTCGGATGAGTTTTCATGTGATGTTCATATGAGAAAAGAACTCGTCGAGTTGATGGCCCAACTCGACGAGTGGGGTCATGGATGAGGACGAGTAAAGGGTGAGGGACTCGGCGAGTCGGGTCAACTTGAAGTTGACTTTGACTTGGACTTGATTGGGAGTAGAATAGTCATTTTACCCTAAGATTGGATGTCAGTTTCTGACTAAGTATTTGTGGGGATTGTAGCTGGAGGATTTCCGGAGCAGCAGCAGACAGAGACTTCCCACACGGATTATCAGCAGCTACTTGTTCGAGGTGAGTTACCTTCTAGCAGCGGTGGGTCTACGGCCACAATGATGGCCCACCAGTAGGAGTCGTATGTTAGATGATTGTCTTTGTGATATTCATCTAGGTTTACTACTACATGATATGTTATATGCTGGCATGATATGTTATATGTGATATTAGTAGAGTTCGGTTGTTAGGACCGAAGGGTAGGTCAGACACCCCAAATATGTCTGATAGTACGTGATGATATGTTTATATGCTGGCATGATATGTTATATAGTAGGAGGGGAATAGTCCCCAAGTTCGGTTGTTAGGAACGAAGGGTAGTTCGGACACCCCAAATATGTTTGATAGTATGTTTATGTTATGATATATGTGATAGTAGTAGTAAGGGGTGGAATGTGACATCCCCATTTTCATGGCCAGAAAAGACCGATTTTGTTTATGCTTTATAAAAATCAGAGTACTTCTTTTCATAAAAATGTTGCGGAATTTGTTCCCAGAAAAACATGATAAATACATTATCAAAACATTTTTGAAGAAACGTATTTTATTTATTTTAAAACGTTTGGGATGTCATCGTCAATACATAAACATAAGCATAAACAGAACTTACTAGTGATCTACATCTCTTTAATCTCTCAGTGTAATGTGACTTCATAACAACACCTGTGACATAAATAAACTGAGTGGGTCAGGTTGGGAAACCTGGTGAGTACATAGGGTTTTCAACCCACAATAATATAATTATTATGTTTAAACAATCAAACAATCAACCCAATTACCCATCCCCATTATCTTTTTTACTCTTAAGGAATCTTTCCTAAGAGTCATATATCATGCATTTGTTTATTCTGAGGTCCCTTGCTTCCAGGGTTATAGGACTAGCACTAAATCCATAGCTGCCAATACTCATTCGTAAAGCACTAATTCCATAGTTGCTATAGTTTATTCATCGGGTACTAAATCCATAGATACCAGTGTTTATCTAATAGGTACTAAGTCCATAGCTACCAATTCCTAACAGGTACTAAGTCCATAGCTACCGGTGCTTGTCCGATAGGCACTAAGTCCATAGTTATCGATGTTATTTATTAGGCACTAAGTCTATAGCTGCCAATGTTTACTCACATCATATTTTATCTCTCATCATTCATCTACCCATGTCATACCCAACATATTTGTATATATAAAATACGTATGCAGTTTAAATCATTTAAAATATGTATAAAAACGTTCATCCAGCATAGACAACAAGTATTCAGATAATATGCACACATAGCATGTAGTTTATATAAAATACTTCATATCTATGTGTAAGATGAAAGTAACTATGCACTCACCTGATACAATGGTGACTCGGTACTCGGAAAGCACTTCTTTACTCTTAAAACAATTTCCCTCGACAAAACCTAATATCATTACAACTAGGGTTTAGTTCAGTATCTACCGGGACTAATTTAATAATCTAGCTGTTATTATTATTATATAAGCATTAAACAACACTATATAACTCATAATAATAGCCCAAATAATTATTTTAAGGTCCTAATAATGTTACTATAATTAATTAGAAGCTATATTAAAAATAGTGTAGGCGTAGTTCACTTACAGCGGGTTTTATCGAAAACCGGGTTTTGCTGGAGCAGCGTTCCCGAGCTGAAAGGCTCCTCCTCTCGGAGCTTCCCGGTGCTCCGGGACTTGCTTCTAACACCTTGGAGGTGCTAGGGCAAAACCTTGAAGGTTTGGGGTATTTAGGAGAAAAGAAGTGGTGAGTTGTGAAGAAAATGGGAGATTTACGCCTCTATTTATATCAGCGCCGAGTACGCCGAGCGTACTCAAAAATTAAGCTAAGCATAATGGTTACGTTGAGCGTACTCAAACTTATGTTGGGCGTAATGTGCCACGTGTCACATATGGTGGCTAGCCTTGGGGAAGAAGCAACGACTATGATCGCACCACGTCACCCAAACTCGCACAACACCCTCCCGACTTAGAAAAATCACAACTTTCGCATACGAGCTCCGTTTTCGACGTTCTTTATATCCAAGCGAAGGAGGGAACGTACTCTACAACTTTTGTTTAGACTCCGTCGGCTAATTTTGAATTTAAATTTTATATTTTTAACAGGCCGGGACAGGATTGGTCCGTTAAAAATTTATAACTTCTTCATCCGACGTCCGTTTTCGTCTATCTTTTTATCGTTACGCTACAAATAACGAGATCTTTAACTCTCTTTTAGGTTGTTTCGGCTAAAAACCGCTCGATCTAATATTCGAATTTCGGGCTGTATACCGCTAAGCCGAAATTTCGAAAAATCATAACTTCTTCATACGAAGTCAAATTTGGGCGTTCTTTTTATGGACGCTCTCGGTTTAACGTATACTACAACTTACATTTAGATCGCTAAGGCTAAAACTTGATCTATCGTAAATTCACTATTTATGCTTCCCGGTGCCGTGTCGGTTTTGCCGTAAAACTTCGACGGGCCATAACTTTTTCGTTATAACTCGGATTTCGGCGTTCTTTATATGTACGGAAACCTTGTAACATATACTACAACTTGGTTAAGATTATTTATTCTAAATAATATTTTGCCAAAAAGTCATTTTCGACACTTAGTGCCTCTAATTTGACTAGCCTGGATCTACGGGCGTTACATGGAATAGTCCCCGAGGGTCGGTTGTTAGGACCGACGGGTAGGACGGCACCCCAGAATGGCCGCATGGGCAGGTAGGCACCCCAAAATGGTCGTACGGGTAGGTCGGCACCCCAGAATGGCTGTACCGGGTAGGTCGGGCAACCCAGAATTGTCTGGCAGTATGTATGCTATATGATTGTATGGTATTTGGTACGATGTGGGAACTCACTAAGCTTCGTACTTACAGTTTAAAGTCTTGGTTTCAGGTACCTCTTCAACGAAGGGAAAGGAGCTGGCGCGGTAGCGATACATCATACACACACTCTTTGTTTTCCGCACTATGGATATTTTGGGATTGTACTCTGACATGTTATTATTTTGTGACTTGGGTTTTAAGACATGATACATTGTTTTATGAGACGATGTAATTTCACAGTTGTAACAGCCCGGAATCTCAGGTATTGTTAAATTATGTTTTTGGGGTGAGTTAAGAGGGGACTCGGCGAGTTGGAGCCTAGACTCGCCGAGTAGGATCGCAGACTTGGTCGCGGGTTCGCGACTGGACTCGACGAGTCCGATATGGACTCGGCGAGTCTACGCTGTTTAGCGAAAACCCTAACCGTTCAGGTTTGGGTCGTATATAATGCACTTATAGGCCGTCATTGTCCGTCTTTAGTCGACTGAGAAGAACCCTAAACGGCTGTTCTTCAGACTCGGCGAGTGGAGTCGGGGTGGCCCCGCGATTCTTCCAGGAGTAACTCGTCGGGCCAAGGAGGATACTCGACGAGTAGATAGGGACTCTCAGAGAGTTGGAGAACGTCTAGACTCGCCGAGTCGCCATGGCACTCGCCGAGTCCGGTCAAGTTGACCGTTGACCGTTGACCATTGACCAGGGTTGACCTGCATGTAAATTCTTAGGGTCAGTTGTCTTGAATGATAAGAGTATTAATAAGGGGTATATGGTATCATAGGGAGTCTGTAGCTCGCCGGATCGAGCACGAGTGATTTCGAGATTTGCTAGCTTTCGATATTCACGAGGTGAGTCTTCTCACTATACTGTACCCGGAAGGGTTTGACTGTATGACCGGAAGGTCAGATATGATATGTGATATGTATGCTATATTTGGTAAGCTGTTTGTTATGTATGTTATGGGCCGGAAGGCGATTATGTTATGGGCCGGAAGGCAATATGTTATGGGCCGGAAGGCAATATGTTGTGTGATGGACCAGAAGGTCGGCGTGGGTAGGACCGGAAGGTTTACCCAGCAGGGACGGAAGTCCCCTGAGACACATGGACCGGAAGGTCAGGGCCTGGAAAGGCGTATGTGCGTAAGTTGTATATTGGGGGAACTCACTAAGCATTTATGCTTACAGTTGTTATGTATGTGTTTCAGGTACTAGTGAGGACCGTGGGAAGGCGCCGGCATGATCGATACACACTGGGGAATGCTTTTATGATCTTGGGATTTTGACTATTTGTATTTAACAGAAAACTTAAACTATTTATGCCTTGTTTTGAATGAAATTACTCTAATTATAAAAAGAAAAATTTGTTTGAAAATTTGAGTTGTTACAATTGGTATCAGAGCCTAGGTTTGAGGGATTTGGGTGCACCTTCGGGAGTAACTGAACTCAAACCGAGGATTTGAGGAAAACTTTTTAAATAAAGGCATAAACTTTTGTAAATGGTTTTGTGATAAGCAAGAAAGAAGCAGTGTGTACGATCAGTCAGCGCCCGAACGGTAAAGATCCCCAAAATACCTTACAAAGTTATATGATATAAATTGTTATGCATGCTAGAAGACTAGGTATTCATGATAGGACTAGAGTGGCCTGATTTGTGATGCCTTAGTCTAGGGAAGTTTGCCGATATGAGATGCTTGCTAGTGTGCGGGTAGATAGTGCACATCAGAAGTAGAGTACTCACTATCCGGGGTTTGGGGAGGAAGACTTGGGAGGAATGCTGATGCGGTGTGGTCGGTAGTATTAGGCCCGTACTACCGAAGGCACCGGGTCAGTGGGAGACCCAAGTACGAATCCCTGGATATCGGAGACTGAGTAGGGTTGCGTTATCGAGTGCAATTACACTCGATGGAGTCTCTGATAGTTTTATGTTGTATTTCAGAGACATCATGGTTAGACCACGCCACGGAGCGAGTACGAGCAGTGTGAGTGACGAGGAGATTCGTCAGATGATTCACGAGGAGGTGGCGGCGGCGATCCGGGCTGAGATCCCGGAGATGTTTGGGTCTATTAAGACCACCCTGATGGAGACGTTCGATGAGCGGTACGCCGCATTGACTGAGGCTGCAACCGCTGCAGCTACCGCAGCTGTGGCCGCTGCTAGGCCACAGGGGGGTGACTCGTTGCTGTTCCGAGAGTTCACCAACACGAAGCCACCAAAGTTCGATGGGACGCAGGATCCAATTGCTGCGATGAGGTGGATCGCGGATATAAAGGGGTGCTTCTACACTTGTTCATGCCCGGAGCACCTGAGGGTACGGTTCGCATTGAACCAGCTCCGTCTGGGAGCGAAGGACTGGTGGAAGTTCGTGACGGCGAACTTCACTTTGGCAGAGACTACAGCAGTGACATGGGAGGGGTTTACTGCCATGTTCAGGGATGAGTACGTGCCCCCGGTGGAGAGGGAACGATTGGTTCAGGAGTTCTTAACCCTCAAGCAGGGTACCGATTCTGTTGCGGTGATCACGCGGAAGTTTCATGAGAGGGCGATGTTCTGCCCCGAGCTGGTGTCCACTGATCAGGCTCGGATGAGCCGGTACTTGGGAGTATTGAGGAGGGATATCCGGGAGTTTGTGTCAAACTCCACTTACCATACTTTTGCTGAGCTTCAGGCGAATGCCAGGAAACGCGAGATCGAGTTGGAGACCCAGGCCAGGGAGGAGGCCGAGTCTCAGCGGGTGGACCGGCGACCGGCTCAGTTCCAGCCGGCAACCAAGCGGATAAAGTCCGCCGATGCGAGCAAAGGAGGTTCGAAGGGCCGCACTTGCGGAAAGTGCGGCAAGGGTCATGAGGGGGCGTGTCGATCTGGTGCTTGCTACAAGTGTGGCAAGGAGGGGCACATTGCTAGGGAGTGTCCTAAGGGATTTACGGTTTGCTTTCATTGCAACCAGACAGGCCATAGGAAGGCCGAGTGCCCTCAGCTTCTTCAGGGATCTGCACCTGCTGCCGGAGCTGCTACGACTCGACCGGTGAAGGCCGAGGCCCCGAGGGCTCGGGGAAGAGCCTTTCAGCTGACTGCGGAGGAGGTCCGCGCTGCGCCCGATGTCGTGGCAGGTAAGTTGTAATTCATGTATGTATTTTAATGTCGAGATGTTATGCTTATGTTATTATATGCGTAGGTACTTTCCTTGTGAACTCTGTGCCTGCCTTAGTGTTATTTGACTCGGGTGCGAGTAGGTCCTTTGTGTCCTTAGCCTTTAGTCAGCATATCAGCGTTAGTCGTGAGTCGTTGAGTCGACCTTTGAGAGTTTCTATAGCTGACGAGAAAGTGATTTGTGCCACGGAGGTTCTTCGGGGATGCGTGCTAGAGATTTTCGGGGTCAAATTCCCGATTGACCTGATTCCTATTGCGATGGGTGATGTCTGTGTCATCGTAGGCATGGACTGGTTGAGCCGATTCGGCGGTGTCATCGACTATGAGCGTCAGTTGGTGACCATACGAGACCATAGTGGGGGAGTTCTTTCGGTGTACGGCGAGGGTACCCGTTCGGGATCAGCTTTTTGTTCGGCCGCTAGGGCGAGGCAGTGTCTACAGCAGGGCTGTAAGGGTTTTGTGGCGTATGTGATGGATACGCGGGAGGTTTCCGAGAGACCGAAGTCAGTTGAGGAGGTCCCTGTGGTGCGTGAGTTTCCAGATGTTTTCCCCGAGGAGCTGCCGGGAGTACCTCCTGTGAGGCAAGTAGAGTTTGGTATCGATCTGGTTCCGGGGGCCGCACCTATTGCTAAGGTGCCTTATCGTCTTGCACCTCCAGAAATGCAAGAGCTGTCATCGTAGCTCCAGGAGTTGCTGGGGAAGGGATTCATTCGGCCGAGCAGCTCGCCGTGGGGAGCACCTATTCTATTCGTCAAGAAGAAGGATGGTTCACACCGGATGTGCATTGATTACCGGGAGTTGAACAAGTTGACGGTCAAGAACCGTTACCCGTTACCGAGGATCGATGATCTATTTGATCAGTTGCAGGGAGCGTCTTGGTTTTCCAAGATTGATCTGAGGTCAGGGTACCATCAGGTGAGAGTGCGGGATGAGGATGTCCAGAAGACAGCGTTTAGGACGCGATATGGGCATTATGAGTTTGTGGTGATGCCTTTCGGGCTCACCAATGCCCCGGATGTGTTCATGGATCTCATGAACAGGGTATGCAGACCGATGTTGGATCGATCAGTGATTGTATTTATCGACGACATTCTGGTGTATTCTAGATCTAGAGAGCAGCATGAGGAGCATTTGAGGGAGGTCCTCGAGGTATTGAGGTCGGAGAAGCTTTATGCAAAGTTCTCCAAATGTGACTTCTGGCTGCGGGAGGTCCAATTTCTAGGACATGTCGTTAATCAGAAAGGGATATTGGTCGATCCGGCCAAGGTTGAGGCGGTGATGAGTTGGGAAGTGCCGAAATCACCTTCTGAGATCAGGAGCTTCCTTGGGTTGGCAGGGTATTATCGGAGATTCATCAAGGATTTCTCCAAGATCGCAGTGCCACTCACCAGATTGACCCGGAAGGGTGTTGCATTCTCATGGGGGCCCGAGCAGCAGACCTCCTTTGAGACACTTCGCCAGAGGTTGTGCGAAGCCCCGGTATTAGCTCTCCCAGAAGGGATGGAAGATTTTGTGGTATATTGTGACGCATCGATTTCGGGACTGGGTGCAGTGTTGATGCAGAGGGGTCATGTGATAGCTTATGCGTCGAGGCAGCTGAAGCCTCATGAGGCGAGATACCCCACGCATGATTTAGAGTTGGGAGCAGTAGTGTTCGCTCTCAAGATTTGGCGTCACTACCTGTATGGAGTTCGATGTACAATATATACGGACCATAAGAGCTTGAAGTATTTGATGGATCAGCCCAACCTAAATATGTGTCAGAGGAGGTGGTTGGATGTGGTCAAGGATTATGATTATGAGATCCTGTACCACCCAGGTAAGGCTAATGTGGTAGCCGACGCGTTGAGTCGCAGGGCGGAGAGCGCTCCATTGCGAGATGTATGCTTGAGACTGACTGTGATGACTCCAGTATTGGATGCTATTCGTGGGGCGCAGACCGAAGCTGTGCGACCAGAAATGCAGAAGAAAGAGCGGGTTGTGGGGTTAATTTCAGAGTTCGTTAAGGATGGGCGAGGGCTTATGACGTTTCAGGGTCGGATTTGGGTACCGTTTGTGGGCGGTACGCGTATTACTCTGATGGAAGAGGCTCATAGATCGAAATTCTCGATCCATCCCGGTGCTACGAAGATGTATTTGGACTTGAGGAAGGAGTATTGGTGGCCCTGTATGAAGAGGGACGTTGCATGGTTCGTTGAGAGGTGCTTGACCTGCCGTAGGGTTAAGGCCGAGCACCAGAGACCGCACGGCAAGTTACAGCCATTGGAGATCGCCGAGTGGAAGTGGGAACAGATCACTATGGATTTCATCACCAAATTGCCGAGGACTGCCAGGGGATTTGATGCAATTTGGGTGATTGTGGATAGGTTGACGAAGAGTGCACACTTCCTTGCCATCAGCGAGAGTTCTTCAGTGGAGAAGTTGGCAGAGATATATGTGAGAGAAGTGGTATCTCGGCATGGAGTGCCGATCTCGATTGTTTCAGACCGTGATGTGCGCTTCACTTCCAGGTTCTGGAAGAAATTCCATGAGGAGCTGGGTACTAAATTGCATTTTAGTACCGCATACCATCCCCAGACAGACGGTCAGAGCGAGCGGACGATTCAGACGCTGGAGGACATGCTCCGGGCGTGTGTGTTAGACTTCGGGGGTAGTTGGGATGCGTATTTACCATTGCCAGAGTTTTCCTACAACAACAGCCATCATTCGAGCATTGGTATGCCACCTTTTGAGCTGTTGTATGGTAGGAGATGTCGAACCCCCATTTGCTGGGGAGAGGTGGGACAGAGAGTGATGGGCAGCACAGAGATCGTGCTTCAGACGACAGAGCAGATTCAGCAAGTTAGACAGAGGCTATTGACCGCCCAGAGCCGACAGAAGAGTTATGCAGACAGGCGCCGATCCGAGCTTGAGTTTCAAGTCGGCGACTTCGTTCTCCTGAAAGTTTCTCCTTGGAAAGGAGTGATTCGATTCAGGAAGAGGGGCAAGTTGGGGCCCCGGTATATTGGGCCATTTCGTGTGATTGCAAGGATAGGTCGGGTAGCCTATCGGTTGGAGTTGCCAGCGGAGTTGGGACAGATCCACAACACCTTCCATGTGTCGCAATTGAGAAAGTGCATAGCCGATGAGTCGGCAGTGGTTCCATTGGAGGATATTCAGGTGGATGCGAGCCTGAATTATGCTGAGAGACCAGTGGCCATCAGGGATCGGAAGATCAAGGTTCTGAGGAACAAGGAGGTACCTCTGGTGTTGGTTCAGTGGCAACACCGTAAGGGATCGGAAATGACTTGGGAGCCGGAACGTGAGATGCGGGAGCAGCATCCGGAACTATTTTCAGAATGAGACTTCGAGGGCGAAGTCTAAGCCAAGTGGGGGAGAGTTGTAACAGCCCGGAATCTCAGGTATTGTTAAATTATGTTTTTGGGGTGAGTTAAGAGGGGACTCGGCGAGTTGGAGCCTAGACTCGCCGAGTAGGATCGCAGACTTGGTCGCGGGTTCGCGACTGGACTCGACGAGTCCGATATGGACTCGGCGAGTCTACGCTGTTTAGCGAAAACCCTAACCGTTCAGGTTTGGGTCGTATATAATGCACTTATAGGCCGTCATTGTCCGTCTTTAGTCGACTGAGAAGAACCCTAAACGGTTGTGGGCATCTAGAGCAAGATTGAAGGATATTAGGGCTTTGAAGAAATTGTTGTGCAAGGAGGAGAAGAGCTTTGGCTAAACGAACAGCAAGGGATTCGAGTTCTGCGGTTTGGGGACACAGAGAGTACATATTTCAGGTAATATTTCGGATTCCCTTCTGTTATGTTGATGTGTGCATGGATTTAGGGTTTATGGAACCCATTTGGTGATTAGATGAATTAGTACCTTGTTACCCAACGACTATAATCCTGTATTAGGACCTTTAGAGGTCCAGAAGGTCCCATGCTTGTGTATTTCGGGACGAAACTTATCTCAGGAAGCAGTTTAATCGACTGCATGGCATGGACTCGCCGAGTCCGATGAACAGACTCGGCGAGTAGCTTGGAGATTGACTGGAACTCGTCGAGCTGTTCTTCAGACTCGGCGAGTGGAGTCGGGGTGGCCCCGCGATTCTTCCAGGAGTAACTCGTCGGGCCAAGGAGGATACTCGACGAGTAGATAGGGACTCTCAGAGAGTTGGAGAACGTCTAGACTCGTCGATTCGCCATGGCACTCGCCGAGTCCGGTCAAGTTGACCGTTGACCATTGACCGTTGACCAGGGTTGACCTGCATGTAAATTCTTAGGGTCAATTGTCTTGAATGATAAGAGTATTAATAAGGGGTATATGGTATCATAGGGAGTCTGTAGCTCGGCGGATCGAGCACGAGTGATTTCGAGATTTGCTAGCTTTCGATATTCACGAGGTGAGTCTTCTCACTATACTGTACCCGGAAGGGTTTGACTGTATGACCGGAAGGTCAGATATGATATGTGATATGTATGCTATATTTGGTAAGTTGTTTGTTATGTATGTTATGGGCCGGAAGACGATTATGTTATGGGCCGGAAGGCAATATGTTGTGTGATGGACCGGAAGGTCGGCGTGGGTAGGACCGGAAGGTTTACCCAGCAGGGACGGAAGTCCCCTGAGACACATGGACCGGAAGGTCAGGGCCTGGAAAGGCGTATGTGCGTAAGTTGTATATTGGGGGAACTCACTAAGCATTTATGCTTACAGTTGTTATGTATGTGTTTCAGGTACTAGTGAGGACCGTGGGAAGGCGCCGGCGTGATCGATACACACTGGGTAATGCTTTTATGATCTTGGGATTTTGACTATTTGTATTTAATAGAATACTTAAACTATTTATGCCTTGTTTTGAATGAAATTACTCTAATTATAAAAAGAAAAATTTGTTTGAAAATTTGAGTTGTTACAACAGTATTTCCTCATGAACGTTTTTATGAATCAGTTAATTTAAAAAGAAATTTTTGGACTTAAAATTTGGTTCGTTACACCAACGATAATAATACATGTTTATTGGGCCTCCTGTAACTCAATTACATGCTTAAGGGACCCTCAATGGCTTTCACATGCTATTGGGCCTTAATGGCCCATTATCATTGCTAGTAGGGTCCAAATAAATCAAATGCGAAATGGTCCAACGTGTCCTTCGTATACCCAACAACCTTAAATAATACATGGAATTAACAGGACCTTGTAATCCTCTTCTCCTCGTTTGTTAGGCTTACCTTCAATTCAAGTAAACAAATACACGTCGTTAATCAATGGTAATCAAATTCATTTTGGATTCAGTGAGTAATAACGGGCGACACCTTTATGGGTCGTTTGTAGTCTGTAATTATAATCAAAGTCTCATGGAGGGAGAGCGAGAGTTTGTGTATAGATATATATGGGGGTGACTCCCCCACACCTCAGTTGTTCGCTACAATTAGACTCGTCCAGTCTAGGGTGACAAAATCTTAAGATTAATTTTGGCGTTCATTAGAATGCCAAGACAGACGAATTAGTCATTATCATGCATGGTTATAACGACTCACATAAATAAATCAAATACTATATGAGTAATCAAGGAAAATCATAATCATTCGTTGTGATGGTATAACAATTCGAAACAATTATATTATATTTTATTATCGGAACACATCGGGTTTTTCGAGGAGATCAACATCAATCACTTGTACTTTTCAATAACTATAATGCAAAACTTCTCATTTATGCACGCTTTGAAATCACTCACGCATAAAACTATGGATCTTCACACTTTGGTAAAAATAATTTTCTTTTCAGAAAATATCGGATTTTCTGGGTTTTATAAACTACACAAAACATTTTCAAAACAACCCTGCTTATGAACTCACCAACATTCCATATGTTGACGTTTTTCAAAATAACTTGTATTCTCAGGTAACAGGTAAGCTGAGGAGTAATACCAAGTATGTTAGGGTGTTATGTTTTTGAAAACTTTCAAACAATTTATGCTATGGATATGTAATGTTTAAACAATGTACTTGATGTGAACAATGTCTGTTGTTATGTATTAATGCATGGTGAAGTTTATGTTATGTTTCATGTATATTCATTGTGATGATATTCAATTTGAGTCACGCGAGCCCTCGGATGTTTCCGCCGTCTGGTTCGAGGGTGTGACAGAGTCCAAAGGAATACTAAGCAATTATTTGCTTTAACCAATTACCACATCATACCATCTCACTCTCTCTACTTTCTCTCAGTTTTGAAGCTCAAGAAGGGTGAAGATTGGTTTGAATAGTCAAGAGGGAAGCTATTTTAGGTTAGGGTCAAATAACTTCAAAGAAATCGTGATCTATAGGCTCAAAATCGGAAAGAACATGTTGTATGTTGCATTGTGAAAGGGACGACCTGCGATCAAGTTTTAGCATGTTGTTATATATGGTCAATGAGTTTGGAATGTTGATAGATCCTACCCTAAGATGGATTCCCTTTAAAAATAATGGTTTTTGAAAATTACAATCTAACCCCTATACTAAGTATATCCAATTAGTTTTAAAAAAATTGCTTTATTTAATTATTATTATTATTATTATTGTTGTTGTTGTTGTTGTTGTTGTTATTACTATTACTACTACTACTTTAAATAAATATCAACATTTATTAAATTCTTTATAATCGCATAATCATCATTTTTATTTGCTAAAAATTGTTTAATATAATTAAATAAAAAAACAAGGCGTTACAGACTATTTGTGGAACACAGGTTTGTTGGGATTGTAGCAGCCAGAACGTCTGGTATAATCTGCATATGAGAATGCAGGTGGTAATGGTATTTATAGCTAATGGTATATTTTGTTGCGCCGAGTTTGTTGTTGGTGCTAGGTGTTGCTGTAACTATAGTGGTAAGACTTACACCGTTAGCTCATTGTTTTTTGGAGTGGTTTTGGGTGCTCTTCCTAACATATATGGTCTTAATGTGCTAGAACTACTATCTTATGCTACCGTGACAGATATTGTTTGTCTGACCTTATTCCTTTTGCCCGAAGATTTCCCATTTGGTTCTCTTCTTGTATGTGTGCTCAGAATGAAAATTGGTTCTGCTAGTAGGGATGATGGTACCATTGGTAGCATGACACTTGGTGTTGTCGTTGTAATAGGGGTGAATGATGGGATTAAGTTGATAGGGCTGAAAATTGGCATAGTAGGAGACATGAAACTTGATTTTTTTTCTTGCATATTTGTATACGGATGACGCCAATGTTGCTACGTAGCCTTATGGATGCTTGATAGCAAGACGAAGTGATCCTCTTTGTAACGACCGAAAAATACAACCGATTTTAACTTTTTCAAAAACATCTCGATTCCATTAAATCTTTACAAAAAGGTTTTCAATACAAAACATTTAACGTGTTCCCAGAATCACAATACTACAAAATCAAGAGGAGCGGTACGATCACGCCTTCGCCTTGCCACGGTCTCCTGAAGAACCTGAAAAACATGAAACCACAACTGTAAGACCGAAAGCTTAGTGAGATATCCCCAAAATACCAACCACTAATACCATACTCGCATAACATGCCACAACATATCAGATCATAGAACAACCATGCACTTCGGGTCTACTGTGTGACTGGTCCGCCGCACCGGCCTACAGTCCACCTGGTCCACCCTCTGAGTCTATCCACATACATCGAGTCTACAGTATGATCGGTCCGCCCGCTCCCGGGCCTTCAATCCACCTGGTCCACTCTCTGAGTCTACAGTATGACTGGTCTGCCCGCACCGGGCCTTCAGTCTATCTGGTCCACTCTCCGAGCCTTTGGCACGTCTGGTCCGCCCTTTCGGGGCCTACAGCCTATCCGGACCGCTCGCGGGGCCTTCGGGACAACCGGTTCGCCCTGGGTATCTTGGCCTACAGCAGGCAGCAGGACCCGCCTCAACCCAACTCCAGTCCAAATAACCATGTGCACATATACATACAATCATATCGCAATTCACAGACAACAAGCAGATCAAACAGATCACATAGCATATCATCATCCTAACCAGGATACCGACCTTACAAGTCACTAGCATAGCATCTCCCTATCTCTTAGGGTACCGATCTCAATCAGGTCTCTAGCATATACCATCCTAACCCATAGGATGCAAACATATCAAAGCAGTAACATAATAACAACTACCCGGATCTCAATCCGATAAGGGCCGGCCTTGGTGCCTTAGACCCTGTTGATATAGTGAGGATAACTCACCTCGAAACTGCTGACTGAACAGATAACCCAAGCTGCTCCGATCACTGATATGATCTCCACCACTGGACAACCACCAATGCACTGAACTCAAAACAATAATCAACAATTACCACAATGCCCCTGGAAACCACTGGTCAACCCTTGGTCAAAGACAAGGTCAAAGTCAACCCCTGACTGACTCTACTCACCAAGTCAACCCGATGACTCGCCGAGTCCCCATACTCAGAACTTCCCTCAATCCGCGACCTAACTCGCCGAGTCACCCCGAGACTCGTCGAGTTCAACAACTCTGATTCCACTCGCACACAACTCACCGAGTCATCCCTTGACTCACCGATTCTCGACTCGACCAGAAAATATTGGGACTCTTCGACAAGACTCGCCGAGCCCAAGAACAAACTCGCCGAGTCCAAGGCTATCTTCAACCTACTCGCCGAGTTGTACATACAACTCGCCGAGTTCCAGGCCATCTTCATCCAACTCGCCAAGTTGTTCTTCCAACTCGTCGAGTTCCAGCTCGTCTTCAAGCAACTCGTCGAGTACACCCATGTGACTCGCCGAGTACCACCGGTCTGAATCCATTCAGAAGCATTCCAGGCCATGCAATTGCTCCAAAACATAGATCTAGCCTCCTACAACTCATCCATCACGTAAAGTGGCAAACTTTACGTGAATCCAAAGAGATCTATGCATTTGGCACATTAGGGCTAAGGTTTGGGACATGATAGCTTCATCCAACACTCAACACAGGGGCTTTCATGCATTCCAACTCTCCTTCATTCCAGATCTGAGGTAGCAACCTCAGATCTAACCTCTAAACTCCAACACATCCAAATATCTATCTCTAATACCCCCAAAATGATGCATCAAGGAAAATGGCAGCTTAAAGACGAAATATTACCTCAAAAGAACACCCCAACTGCAATGAAACTCGAATCCAAGCAAAGCCCCTTGCTCCAAGCCTCTCCTTCTCTAAGATCTCTTCAATAACCACCTCTCCAAGCTCTAATTTTCTCAACAATGGTGCTTCTCCACGATTTTAGGGTTTCTGGGACTCAAGGGGTGATAAAGAGGCTGGGAGGAAAACATAATGTTCTTTATATAGGGCTCAACCCCGAGAATTAGGGTTTTCTCCACTCAGCGCCTACTCGCCGAGTCCATCTTACTGACTCGCCGAGTCGGTTACTTAACGCGCGGCCCAGTCGCGACTCTACTCGCCGAGTCACTCTTTCCCAATTTACTCTTTTAGCCCTTCCACTCTACTCTTGATATTTCGGGATGTTACAATTCTCCCCCACTTAAATTAGGCTTCGTCCTCGAAGCCTACTACAATTCAATCCCAACGATACTCCCACAACGCACCACCTGGCCTTAACCGGGCCAAGTCCCTCAAGGCATACCCATTGAAACTCAAACACACTTTCTCTTTCCTTACGGTGTCCTGACCACCGTCTCGAGCCGGGCACCGGCTGTACCCTCTGATAATCACACTCAACAACCGAGAATTACCCATGACGCATTACTGCCCCAAATCTCAACAATCACTCGACCCATAAGGGCTTAGAAAGCCATGAACCATCAGATCCCCGATCCGAATCCCACTCTATCCGTTCCGCGATGACGGAAAGACCCATTCTCAATCTCAGAGCAACTCCCACAAGTTCTCCTCTTGCAATCACATACACATGCTGAACTTTCTCCAGCACCCTCAGGTTAGGAAAACCTGCTACACTGATGATATCCTCCAACATCCCCCAGGATGAACCACTAATACATATCCAATACCTTGGTCAGAATCACACTGAGAGCCCAAGGCTCTCTCCCTGTATCCCTTCCGAGTCTCTTGGCTCTACATATGCGGAATTCCTCCGCATCCTCAGCAGACATCCCAAACTAGATGAGCTTCTATTCCACTGCCGCAAACACGCTGCTCAAAAACCATACTCGAATTACTCTAATCATAACTCTGCTCTGCCGCTTTCACTTCCGTGAACTTGCACTCCCTCTCGGAGTTACACACCTCTCTCACTTCCTTTTCCAAGGAATCCACTTGGCCATATTGCCACTCCAACAAGTGCCACAGTGCTCGCCCAACGCTACACCACCCTTTTTAGCGTATCCGCTATCCATCCAACACACATACTCTGACTCTCATCGCAGGGACTCTCAAGCCCATGCACTAACTCCACTAATCAAGATCACTACCCAGGGCCAGACCTTCTAACGCAGTCACACTGCAACATACACAAACCATATCCTCAGTCTGATCCAACAATACCTGCAGAGTCTTCAGCATGACTGGACCGCCTCACCAGGCCTTCAGCCCATCTGGACCACTCTCTCAGAACCTTCAGCCAATATGGACCGCTCTCAGTTCCTTCAGTTTGGCTGGACCGTTCTCCGAGCCTTCGGCCTGACTGGTACGCCTTCCGGCCTTCAATCTATCCGGACCGCTCAACTAGCATTCAACATTCCGAGCTATCCCCCCCAGAAATCCTCCCATGCATACCGTTCTAGCCCTTTAGGGGTTCCGAACTCTAACTCCATCATACATACTCGATCCCGGTCTGCTCCCAGGCCCTCCACAATCAAATGCCCTAGTGTGACAACCGTCAATTTTCGGTCAAGTCAAAGTCAACAAAAGTCAACAAGTCAAACCGGTCAACCCAATTTGCCGTGAGTACTAGAGTTTACGTTAAGTAACTTCTAAACAACTCTCTATTCTAATGAGAGATCATAAATTGAAAAGTGCGTTCACCTAAATCTCCTTAACCTGAAACAGTGGTACGTAGAGAGCCAAACCGATAAAACAATGTTACATACTCATCGGGAGTATGCAAGATCCCTAATCAAGGCTTAACTGGGTTTAAGGACCTTGCAGTGCGTAGCCGGACACTCAAAAAGGTCACCAGTGAAACCTCTCCCACATATCTCTAAGCATGTGAAACCTCTCCCACATGTCTCTAAGTATGTGAAACCTCTCCCACATATCTCTAAGTATGTGAAACCTCTCCCACATATCTCTAAGTATGTGAAATCTCTCCAAGTATGTCAAATCTCTCCCAAATCTCTCTAAGTATGTGAAATCTCTCTCACGTATCTCTTCGTATGCGAAATCTCTCCAAGTACGTCGAATCTCTCCCAAATCTCTCTAAGTATGTGAAATTTCTCTCACATATCTCTTTGTATGCGAAATCTCTCCAAGTATGCCAAATCTCTCCCAAATCTCTCCAAGTATGTCAAATCTCTCCCAAATCTCTCTAAGTATGTGAAATCTCTCTCACGTATCTCTTCGTATGCGAAATCTCTCCAAGAATGTCAAATCTCTCCCAAATCTCTCTAAGTATGTGAAATCTCTCTCACGTATCTCTTCGTATGCGAAATCTCTCCAAGTACGTCGAATCTCTCCCAAATCTCTCTAAGTATGTGAAATCTCTCTCACGTATCTCTTCGTATGCGAAATCTCTCCAAGAACGTCGAATCTCTCCCAAATCTCTCTAAGTATGTGAAATCTCTCTCACGTATCTCTTCGTATGCGAAATCTCTCCAAGTACGTCGAATCTCTCCCAAATCTCTCTAAGTATGTGAAATTTCTCTCACATATCTCTTTGTATGCGAAATCTCTCCAAGTATGCCAAATCTCTCCCAAATCTCTCCAAGTATGTCAAATCTCTCCCAAATCTCTCTAAGTATGTGAAATCTCTCTCACGTATCTCTTCGTATGCGAAATCTCTCCAAGTACGTCAAATCTCTCCCAAATCTCTCTAAGTATGTGAAATCTCTCTCACGTATCTCTTCGTATGCGAAATCTCTCCAAGTACGTCAAATCTCTCCCAAATCTCTCTGAGAACGAGGAATCTCTCCCAAATCTCCCTCGAAATCTCTCCCAACTTTGCATAATCACTCGGGGCATCCCGACCCTCGAATTTGGCGAAAAATAGCCCAAGAACGGAAGTCTACGCGAAAAACGGACTTAAGGAAACGAACCCTCTGAACCGAAAGTACTATTCATGAACCGAACCGAAAGCACTATTCATGAGGGTCTGAACCGAAAGTACTGTTCATGAGCTGAACCGAAAGTATTGTTCATGAGCTGAACCGAAAGTACTGTTCATCCGAACCGAACCATGCAAGGAAGAAGATCCGAACCGAACCCAACTTGGAAGGAAGATCCGAACCGAAGCTACTGTTCATTACTGTTCACTACAGTACCTTCGGTTCTGGCCTCCCTTCGGACCGAACCTGCCTTTGTTTCCCACTTCGCTTCGGACTGCATCACATCGGACCGAGCTCGCTTCGCCTTTCGCCTCCCCGCCTCAGCCACCCGCGTCCGAGCCGAGCCCCCATCTGACCGAACTTCGGCCCAGAGACCGAGCCTCGGCCGAGATCCGAAGGGTCTCGCTGGGGCAGCTCGGATTTCGCACATTTTTGCGTATTTTTGCGTTTTAAACCCATTTTTAATTGTTTTAACATGGGGTTTTCACCCAAAACTTTATTTTTAATTATAAGACCCCTAAATTAATGATTTAATCACATTTTAAGGGTAAAATCTTATTTAAAAAGGAGTTGGTAAAGTACAAAAAGAAGAAGTGTTGACCTTACCTTAGTTATGACGCAAGCAACCCCCTCACCCACTCCATGACAACCCACACTCCTCCTCACCATACCTTGTACTTTTTACCTCCCTCACAAGCCACCTCCATGCTTGGAGGGCTGGATAATCATCCTCTCTCCTCATTTTTCTTTCATTTGTTCTCATTTCACAAGAAGATCAAACTCCTTTCTCTCTCACTTTCTCTCTCTAGAAATCCAAGATTCAAGGGCTGATCTTGAGAGTTTCCTCCACCTTTGGTAAGCATAATCCATTTCCTTTATGATTACCTCTATTATTTCCACTCAAATCATGGATATCTTACACAAACTCCATTATATTTGTGTTAGAGCTTCGAATCTTCAAACGGTTCTTCTAGTGTTCTTGGGTTGAACACTTCTCTTCTTCATCACTTATCTACTGAAATCACACAAGGTGAGTTCATACCCCTACATTTTCACGTTTTCTCAAGTTTTTAGGGGGGGAATACAAGTTAAAATGCTTAGAACATAACTACATTCTTCTAACAGCTTTCATCAGAAAAGTTTCACTCCATTCACGGACTGTTTTGGACATCTTAAATATTTTTGTTTTCAAAACTGTTTTAGGTGCATGTAGTTCCACTTCTTAGCTTTAAAATGACTACTTGCACATCTCCATACGATTTTTCTACAATTTATGGTGATTTTTACAAAACCGCCTATCATTTCAAACATCAATCCGGACCAGTCTGTGATTATGGACTTTTTCACCCAAGTTAGAGATCATTAAAAATTATAATAAAAATTATGAACAAACTAGACTCATTTTCCAAACTCCCAGAAGTTACGGAACCTGATTTGGACATTTTATGATTTTTCTACAATTTTTCCAATATCAGTTACAGAAAAGGTTATTAACAGTAAAACACAATAAATTTCATTTCACCTTGTAACATGTCGAGCAAGGTATACATCGTTAGTTGATTATGTGTAGTTGCAATATATGACAAATTTTGTATTCCTACATAGATATACATCAGAAAACACATGGATTTACATCTTCACAAGTATGACAAATATATATATATATATATATATATATATATATATATATATATATATATATATATATATATATATATATACGATACTACGAGGCTATATCCATTAAAATATAAATATTGATAAATTATGACAAGTAAGGCCTATGCTCATTTCCCACGAAATCAATCGATAAACTATAATAGGTATAGTTTAGGGTCATTCATATAACAAACACAATATTAAAGGTCTTACACTTACATAAGAGTTATTGCCGCTATGGACGATTAAGATAATCTATAATAAGTATAGTTAAGCCATTATACCCCCACAAACGAACTCGTTAGTTATAATTGGTATAGTTATGGTAAATACATATTACAAACAATGTAATAAACTATAATAGGTATAGTTTATGTTTCATCTACTCTAGGAACTTAATTACAAGAAAGGAATTCACCATCACTTTCGATAAGCTATTCATATGCATAGTTCAGGTTCACTAATCTCTATTATTCCCCGGTGAACTATGATATGTATAGGTTATATTCACATTAACACATCATATAGGTTATATACACATCACTTTCGATAAGCTATTCATATGCATAGTTCAGGTTCACTAATCTCTATTATTCCCCGGTGAACTATGATATGTATAGGTTATATTCACATTAACACATTGTATAGGTTACACTCACCATCACCATCACTTTCGATAAGCTATTCATATGCATAGTTCAGGTTCACTAATCTCTATTATTCCCCGGTGAACTATGATATGTATAGGTTATATTCACATTAACACATCATATAGGTTATATTCACATCACTTTCGATAAGCTATTCATATGCATAGTTCAGGTTCACTAATCTCTATTATTCCCCGGTGAACTATGATATGTATAGGTTATATTCACATTAACACATTGTATAGGTTACACTCACCATCACCATCACTTTTGATAAGCTATTCATATGCATAGTTCAGGTTCCCTAATCCCTATTACTCCCCGGTGAACTATGATATGTATAGGTTATAATCACAATAGATTTTCATATGGTTAGACTTCAACTATAATCGTTGAGCGTATATGCTTGAGTCATACAAGAATTTAGTCTAGATTGGCTTGGAATTGGTGGTGCCCGCCTTATCTCCTGTTCCTTGTTTGGTTGTGGACCTAGGGCGGACCCATTACATTCGACGTTTTATCTAACCTAAATCTTATATAACTTATATAGGCTGGACAATTATAGGGGAAATCTACGGGTAAATCTAGAATACATCAATGTATCATTTAGGATTATTCTGTTTACACTTAACTAAGAAAATATTGGATTTTCTGGAAATCAAACTTCATCGATTTTAAGAAGGAAAACGGTTTTTACTCCAAACAAAACTCTTATGAACTCACCAACTTAATTGTTGACACTCTTTTTCAAAACTACTTGTATTCTCAGGAAATCAGTGAAACAGGAAAACTTCAGCGCTTTGAGGATGGGACGTTAAACCGTCAACAATTTATTTTTGTCATCATATTGTAATTGATTTTGAAACATGTAAACATATACTTTGATGTAACTTTTTCAATTATATTTATGATGGTTGTATTTACTTTGAGCACTATTATACACGTTGTTGTGATACTGTACATGAAGTCCTCCACCCCTGGACGTTTCCGTCATCCTTGGTTTGGGGGTGTGACAGATTGGTATCAGAGCATTGTTTATAGTGAACTCAGTATATCGAACCACATAAGATATACAAACTATAAATACATTGGGACCGAAAGTCTCTGATTTAAAAGTTTTCAAAACAACTATACTTTTAGAAACAAATAATTCTTCGGTAAAAGTAAGAGCATGTGCACACACACACTAGGGTCAGTATCACGATGGGATGGGACAAAAGTAGTAATTGTTGAACAATACGAGTAGGCTTGGGGATGTATAGTCAGGACTGGGAATGACATAGCCTGATCAACTATGTCTAACCCAGAAATGATTACCATATGCCCAGGAATGGTCGTAGGAGTTGCAACAAGTCTAAAAACTTACCAACACTACCACAATGAAATACCATAGGGGTAATTGGAATTATTATAATTACTTATTTGAGAACTAAATAGATTTTATCAATAGGTCAATAACTGCCTAGAGGATACAATAAAACTATATGTATCCAGGACGTCATAGGCTTAGAATCTGTGAATCTTTGCTTTACTTCCTGTTCTCGTTGGATTGGGGATTTAGAGTTAGGATCGCTTATTCGAAGGTCTATCCTGTCCCAAATACATGTGACTAGTATACCCTAAATAATATATTGAAGTACCTGATAAGGATCATCTTATAATTATCTAATTAGTACGTCTACTTAGTTATTTCTTATATCCCCATTTCTCGCAAAGATATTATGGCTGAATTCCTCCTCCACGACGACCCGTACTACCCTAACCACGGCAATACTGAATGGCTCGGAGAGGAGCCATAGAGTGAGTACCAAATCCCTTTGGATGATCACCAAGCTGAAGGCTTTGCTGATGGCCCTGACCCCAACCCTGAGGTGGAGAACCTACCCTGATAGCCCTTGTTCCAAATCCTAACCCTCGTCCGGTTATTCAAGGCCCAACGCCTCCTTAGGTAGAGTGCTTGGAAACCTGGAAAGAAGATCACGACCAACCTAGGTTGTTAAGTGGAGACATTCGACTCCTTCAGAATCCGGAGACTACACTATTCAAGGGAACCGTAGCATTGCCCAGAATCTTCCTTACGTTAATAAGATGTAAACCTATTATCCTCGAACCCCATACTACAATCAATATACATATGGTAACTCTAAGAAATTCTTAATATATATCAAGTAATTTTAGAAAGGGATCAGGCGAAACAAATCACTAGTTGCATTTGAGTCACCACCACTAAAATTCATTCACGAGGACTTTGTTGCGAAATACATACAAAATACTTTTAAAACAGAACATGATACAGACAAGTCTGACTTGATAACTTCTGACTTGTCTCTATTATTAAAAACTTATCGTTTGTACGTCTCTACCAACTTATGACAGGACTATGCCGCCAAAGAAAAAGTCCAGACCCTCCGGGAGCACAGCACCGCCCCCTCCGCAGTTTGATCCCATAATGTTTCAAGCTGCCGTAACAGCAGCAGTGGCGGCAGCAATGTCGCAAATGGGTACAAATGGATCCGGCGGCTTCGGATCCGGGAATACTAACTCAAATCAGGGGGACAGCACAGGACGCACTAAGGAGTGTTCTTACAAAGACTTCACAAATGGCAAACCTGATTCTTTCGACGGAAGCGGGGGCGTCATCGCGCTGATGCAATGGTTTGAAAGGACCGAAGCAGTCTTTGAAATCTGCACTTGTCCCGAAGCGAGCAAAGTCAAGTATGCGGCATTCACTTTTTCAAGAAAAGCTCTCACTTGGTGGAATAGCCGAGTTAAGTCACTTACTCCTGCCGTGGCTAACTCTATAAGCTGGGAGGATCTAAAAGCTTTAATGCTAAAGGAGTATTGCCCAAGAGGCGAAGTGCAAAAACTAGAAGAGGAACTCTGGAACCTCAAAATGTCGGGAATGGATCTCGAAGCTTATACTGCCCGATTCAATGACCTAGCACTCCTTTGTCCTGCAATGGTCACCCCAGAGGAGAAGAAGATAGAACGATACCTTTGGGGGCTATCATCCCAGATTCATGATAGTGTATTGGCCTCAAGACCAACTACCTTCGACAGCGCCAAGGAGTTGGCACAACAACTCATCGACCATCGAGCCAGCCGTGATACTTCGACAACCACGCCAATTGTCGCGATTCATGCTGCCACAACCCTCACCACACCCACTCCCATAAAGCAATATGCTGGAACCCTCCCGAAATGTAACAAGTGTAGCTTCCATCACACTGGGACTTGTAGAGAATTGCATTGCAAGAACTGCAATAGAAAAGGGCACACTACCCGTTTCTGCAAGGCACCGGTACGACCCATCAACCAGTTCCCCGGCTCTGGAGTAAGCCCAGCCTGTTACAAATGTGGAGAAACAGGCCACTTTAAAAGGAACTGCACAAGAGCAAGGGATGCCAGTGGTGGTGGAAGGGTACTTGCGATCACCGAAGGAGAGACCACCCCGGAACTGCCTGCAAATATTAGTACGTGTTTCTAACACCAACGTTTAAATTCCAAATTTCTTTATTTAATTAAGTCTAACATTGATTTAAGCATGCATAGTTGTAATGCCAAAGATTAAACTGGGAGCATAAACAATAGGAAATTCCAAGGCCGTCATAAGACCATTCTAGGAATTGCTTCGACTCCGCAATGGGACTGCATCATAGGGATGTAGGTCAACTTTCGAGAACATACTTCTACTTTATAGGTGAGCGGTTAAAATACATCTAGGTTCAATGTTAGCCCTGACTAGGAACTCTAATTCATTAAGAAGAATTACTAAGTTATTTGTTATGATTTCCTCGCTTATACATTCCCCAGTTATATATAACAAATACCTGGTAGATAATAAAATGTGAGAATTCTGACTTAGTTTCTTTTCCTCGTTGGGATGTGAAACTGAAATAGAATCACACATTTTACTATCCGCCCAGTATTGGTTATATCATAATGTGTATAAGCTAAGTTTCATGTATGATAACTTGTCTCTTAGTCAGAATCAAAATAATGTAGAGCCGACCTTAGTCATTTTCAAACTCCTTGCCTAAATTCGAATTTCGGGACGAAATTCCCTCTAACGGGGGGATGATGTGACAACCGTCAATTTTCGGTCAAGTCAAAGTCAACAAAAGTCAACAAGTCAAACCGGTCAACCCAATTTGCCGTGAGTACTAGAGTTTACGTTAAGTAACTTCTAAACAACTCTCTATTCTAATGAGAGATCATAAATTGAAAAGTGCGTTCACCTAAATCTCCTTAACCTGAAACAGTGGTACGTAGAGAGCCAAACCGATAAAACAATGTTACATACTCATCGGGAGTATGCAAGATCCCTAATCAAGGCTTAACTGGGTTTAAGGACCTTGCAGTGCGTAGCCGGACACTCAAAAAGGTCACCAGTGAAACCTCTCCCACATATCTCTAAGCATGTGAAACCTCTCCCACATGTCTCTAAGTATGTGAAACCTCTCCCACATATCTCTAAGTATGTGAAACCTCTCCCACATATCTCTAAGTATGTGAAATCTCTCCAAGTATGTCAAATCTCTCCCAAATCTCTCTAAGTATGTGAAATCTCTCTCACGTATCTCTTCGTATGCGAAATCTCTCCAAGTACGTCGAATCTCTCCCAAATCTCTCTAAGTATGTGAAATTTCTCTCACATATCTCTTTGTATGCGAAATCTCTCCAAGTATGCCAAATCTCTCCCAAATCTCTCCAAGTATGTCAAATCTCTCCCAAATCTCTCTAAGTATGTGAAATCTCTCTCACGTATCTCTTCGTATGCGAAATCTCTCCAAGAATGTCAAATCTCTCCCAAATCTCTCTAAGTATGTGAAATCTCTCTCACGTATCTCTTCGTATGCGAAATCTCTCCAAGTACGTCGAATCTCTCCCAAATCTCTCTAAGTATGTGAAATCTCTCTCACGTATCTCTTCGTATGCGAAATCTCTCCAAGAACGTCGAATCTCTCCCAAATCTCTCTAAGTATGTGAAATCTCTCTCACGTATCTCTTCGTATGCGAAATCTCTCCAAGTACGTCGAATCTCTCCCAAATCTCTCTAAGTATGTGAAATTTCTCTCACATATCTCTTTGTATGCGAAATCTCTCCAAGTATGCCAAATCTCTCCCAAATCTCTCCAAGTATGTCAAATCTCTCCCAAATCTCTCTAAGTATGTGAAATCTCTCTCACGTATCTCTTCGTATGCGAAATCTCTCCAAGTACGTCAAATCTCTCCCAAATCTCTCTAAGTATGTGAAATCTCTCTCACGTATCTCTTCGTATGCGAAATCTCTCCAAGTACGTCAAATCTCTCCCAAATCTCTCTGAGAACGAGGAATCTCTCCCAAATCTCCCTCGAAATCTCTCCCAACTTTGCATAATCACTCGGGGCATCCCGACCCTCGAATTTGGCGAAAAATAGCCCAAGAACGGAAGTCTACGCGAAAAACGGACTTAAGGAAACGAACCCTCTGAACCGAAAGTACTATTCATGAACCGAACCGAAAGCACTATTCATGAGGGTCTGAACCGAAAGTACTGTTCATGAGCTGAACCGAAAGTATTGTTCATGAGCTGAACCGAAAGTACTGTTCATCCGAACCGAACCATGCAAGGAAGAAGATCCGAACCGAACCCAACTTGGAAGGAAGATCCGAACCGAAGCTACTGTTCATTACTGTTCACTACAGTACCTTCGGTTCTGGCCTCCCTTCGGACCGAACCTGCCTTTGTTTCCCACTTCGCTTCGGACTGCATCACATCGGACCGAGCTCGCTTCGCCTTTCGCCTCCCCGCCTCAGCCACCCGCGTCCGAGCCGAGCCCCCATCTGACCGAACTTCGGCCCAGAGACCGAGCCTCGGCCGAGATCCGAAGGGTCTCGCTGGGGCAGCTCGGATTTCGCACATTTTTGCGTATTTTTGCGTTTTAAACCCATTTTTAATTGTTTTAACATGGGGTTTTCACCCAAAACTTTATTTTTAATTATAAGACCCCTAAATTAATGATTTAATCACATTTTAAGGGTAAAATCTTATTTAAAAAGGAGTTGGTAAAGTACAAAAAGAAGAAGTGTTGACCTTACCTTAGTTATGACGCAAGCAACCCCCTCACCCACTCCATGACAACCCACACTCCTCCTCACCATACCTTGTACTTTTTACCTCCCTCACAAGCCACCTCCATGCTTGGAGGGCTGGATAATCATCCTCTCTCCTCATTTTTCTTTCATTTGTTCTCATTTCACAAGAAGATCAAACTCCTTTCTCTCTCACTTTCTCTCTCTAGAAATCCAAGATTCAAGGGCTGATCTTGAGAGTTTCCTCCACCTTTGGTAAGCATAATCCATTTCCTTTATGATTACCTCTATTATTTCCACTCAAATCATGGATATCTTACACAAACTCCATTATATTTGTGTTAGAGCTTCGAATCTTCAAACGGTTCTTCTAGTGTTCTTGGGTTGAACACTTCTCTTCTTCATCACTTATCTACTGAAATCACACAAGGTGAGTTCATACCCCTACATTTTCACGTTTTCTCAAGTTTTTAGGGGGGGAATACAAGTTAAAATGCTTAGAACATAACTACATTCTTCTAACAGCTTTCATCAGAAAAGTTTCACTCCATTCACGGACTGTTTTGGACATCTTAAATATTTTTGTTTTCAAAACTGTTTTAGGTGCATGTAGTTCCACTTCTTAGCTTTAAAATGACTACTTGCACATCTCCATACGATTTTTCTACAATTTATGGTGATTTTTACAAAACCGCCTATCATTTCAAACATCAATCCGGACCAGTCTGTGATTATGGACTTTTTCACCCAAGTTAGAGATCATTAAAAATTATAATAAAAATTATGAACAAACTAGACTCATTTTCCAAACTCCCAGAAGTTACGGAACCTGATTTGGACATTTTATGATTTTTCTACAATTTTTCCAATATCAGTTACAGAAAAGGTTATTAACAGTAAAACACAATAAATTTCATTTCACCTTGTAACATGTCGAGCAAGGTATACATCGTTAGTTGATTATGTGTAGTTGCAATATATGACAAATTTTGTATTCCTACATAGATATACATCAGAAAACACATGGATTTACATCTTCACAAGTATGACAAATATATATATATATATATATATATATATATATATATATATATATATATATATATATATATATATATATATATATACGATACTACGAGGCTATATCCATTAAAATATAAATATTGATAAATTATGACAAGTAAGGCCTATGCTCATTTCCCACGAAATCAATCGATAAACTATAATAGGTATAGTTTAGGGTCATTCATATAACAAACACAATATTAAAGGTCTTACACTTACATAAGAGTTATTGCCGCTATGGACGATTAAGATAATCTATAATAAGTATAGTTAAGCCATTATACCCCCACAAACGAACTCGTTAGTTATAATTGGTATAGTTATGGTAAATACATATTACAAACAATGTAATAAACTATAATAGGTATAGTTTATGTTTCATCTACTCTAGGAACTTAATTACAAGAAAGGAATTCACCATCACTTTCGATAAGCTATTCATATGCATAGTTCAGGTTCACTAATCTCTATTATTCCCCGGTGAACTATGATATGTATAGGTTATATTCACATTAACACATCATATAGGTTATATACACATCACTTTCGATAAGCTATTCATATGCATAGTTCAGGTTCACTAATCTCTATTATTCCCCGGTGAACTATGATATGTATAGGTTATATTCACATTAACACATTGTATAGGTTACACTCACCATCACCATCACTTTCGATAAGCTATTCATATGCATAGTTCAGGTTCACTAATCTCTATTATTCCCCGGTGAACTATGATATGTATAGGTTATATTCACATTAACACATCATATAGGTTATATTCACATCACTTTCGATAAGCTATTCATATGCATAGTTCAGGTTCACTAATCTCTATTATTCCCCGGTGAACTATGATATGTATAGGTTATATTCACATTAACACATTGTATAGGTTACACTCACCATCACCATCACTTTTGATAAGCTATTCATATGCATAGTTCAGGTTCCCTAATCCCTATTACTCCCCGGTGAACTATGATATGTATAGGTTATAATCACAATAGATTTTCATATGGTTAGACTTCAACTATAATCGTTGAGCGTATATGCTTGAGTCATACAAGAATTTAGTCTAGATTGGCTTGGAATTGGTGGTGCCCGCCTTATCTCCTGTTCCTTGTTTGGTTGTGGACCTAGGGCGGACCCATTACATTCGACGTTTTATCTAACCTAAATCTTATATAACTTATATAGGCTGGACAATTATAGGGGAAATCTACGGGTAAATCTAGAATACATCAATGTATCATTTAGGATTATTCTGTTTACACTTAACTAAGAAAATATTGGATTTTCTGGAAATCAAACTTCATCGATTTTAAGAAGGAAAACGGTTTTTACTCCAAACAAAACTCTTATGAACTCACCAACTTAATTGTTGACACTCTTTTTCAAAACTACTTGTATTCTCAGGAAATCAGTGAAACAGGAAAACTTCAGCGCTTTGAGGATGGGACGTTAAACCGTCAACAATTTATTTTTGTCATCATATTGTAATTGATTTTGAAACATGTAAACATATACTTTGATGTAACCTTTTCAATTATATTTATGATGGTTGTATTTACTTTGAGCACTATTATACACGTTGTTGTGATACTGTACATGAAGTCCTCCACCCCTGGACGTTTCCGTCATCCTTGGTTTGGGGGTGTGACACCTAGGCATGTATCCCGCCCCGCATGCCCGACACTTACTCCTATCAGCCTATACTCTGGGCTGACAGAACACTCGCTGAAACCCAACAGCTAAGCACTCTCGAATACTCGTCGATCTTCCGGAGAATTCTCTAATTCTCCCCCACTTGGGCACTAACTATCAACCACCTGTCACCATTTCCGACCTCCCAGAACAACTCTTGCAGAAAGAAAACACTTACACGTGGACTGCTTCCCACAAGCATAAACAACCTCAACGAGATCTCACATTCACACTGATCAACCTGCTCGAAGGAAACTCAGTCTGCATCTAACCACTCCTCAGAAAGTAGATGCTACTCGGCCTGCAACCCAATGTCGGGTTTCCACTAATAACCCTCATGAATGATAACCAACGGAATTCCCAAAACAATAACCCATAACCAAAACCACAACCCGCATAATGACGAATACCACAACGAAAACCAAACAAAATACCAGCTCATAAACATTACACCACAATAATCACAAGATAACAAGATATCAACAAAGAACATACCTGCAGCTGCATCCGGCACTGCCCTGACCTCCTCTGCTACAAGCTGAAAAGCACGACCCTGAGCCCTTGGGGGCTCTGCTCCACCCTGACCTCCACCTGTGATCCTCATAGTGGCCGGTGCTGGAGCCTGCACCGGTCCTGCAACAAGTTGTGGACAGTTGACCCTCAAATGCCCAACCTGATGACAATGATAGCAAATCCTCAAATCCCGAACTGGCGCTGACTGCCGACAATCCCTCGCATAGTGCCCCTCCTTTCCGCACTTGCGGCATGTACCACCGGACCTACAAACCCCGGTGTGACCCCTCCCACACTTCTCACAAGTGTGACTGCTCAGATCCCCCACTCTAACATCAACGGTCTTGGACCGTTTCGGCGCCGGCTGCGACTGCACCGGAGCCTGCCTCAGCTCACGCAACTACAACTCTATCTCTAACTCACGCCGCCTAGCGGCCTCCTGCAACTCCAACAATGTCCCGCACCTCTGCGCAGACAAAAACTGCCTGATGTCCCTCTTGAGCATGCTCAAATATCGAGACATCTGAGCCTGCTCCGAAGCAAACTCTGGGCAAAACATCGCCCTCTCAGTGAACATCCTGGTGATCTCAGTCACTGACTCCGAATCCTGCTTCAGCTCAAGGAACTAATGAGCCAATCTCTCCCTCTCAACCTGCGGAACATAACAAGTGACGAACATCTCTCGGAACTGATCCCATGATACTGCAGCCCTCTGCGCATCTGAATATGACCCCGTGGTCAATCTCCACCAATCCTTCGCCCCGAGCCTCAACAGGTTCAGAGCACACCTCACCCTCTGATCAGCAGGGCATGAACACGTGAAGAAACACCCCTCCACGTCTGATAACCACCTCATAGCAACAATCGGGTCCTGAACTCCATCGAATGTGGGAGGCTTCGTATTATCGAAGTCTCGATACTGAACACCCCGACTAGCTCCTCCCCCTGCCGTTGCTACAGCCGCTGTAGCCGCCGCGGCGGCCGTCTCTGTGAGAGCCGCATAGCGTTCATCAAAATACTCAACCATGGCGGTCTTAATCGACCCAAACAGCTCTGGCAACTCAGCCCGGAACAACTCAGCAATCTCATCACGCAGGATCTCACGAATCCTCGCATCCAACTCGCTCGTGCTCATTTGACCGATAACCTCGGGCGGCACCGATCCGCCCGGAACTCTCTCTCCAGCTCCTGATCCTGACCCGGATCCACTCTCATCATGCCTCGGAATCTCCATACTGAAAACACCACACAAAATCTCAGACCCTTCCCACCATCTTGGGATCCAACTCTCTCAACCCAACCCTAAAGATCATGGTTTCCCTGATACGCGTATGGGTCCTGTGCTTTCAGTAGTACGGGCCCATACTACCTTCCACACCTACCCATATTTGTATGAAGTACTACCACAACGCCCTAGAGAAACATGCATAGCAACGCTCAACCCTCATCACTAGAGGAACACTGAAAATATCCCATAAGGAACCCTAGGCTACAGGCATCACAAATCAGGCAACATATCATGAAATCCTGAAGAACCCTAGCCTATCACTAGCATGCTGTTCTATCAAAGCTCAAAAACAATAACACGCATGGTATTTTGGGGTTACTTACTGGCTCCGGCTGATCGTACCTCCGCGTCCTCCCTTACTCATTTTGAAAACCATTTTAAATACTCTTTTGAAAACTCTCCTCGATTTGAGACTGGAGTCACACGAATGTTCCTCCAATTCACTCAAACCAAGGCTCTGATACCAACTTGTAACGACCGAAAAATACAACCGATTTTAACTTTTTCAAAAACATCTCGATTCCATTAAATCTTTACAAAAAGGTTTCCAATACAAAACATTTAACGTGTTCCCAGAATCACAATACTACAAAATCACGAGGAGCGGTACGATCACGCCTTCGCCTTGCCACAGTCTCCTGAAGAACCTGAAAAACATGAAACCACAACTGTAAGCCCGAAAGCTTAGTGAGATATCCCCAAAATACCAACCACTAATACCATACTCGCATAACATGCCACAACATATCAGATCATAGAACAACCATGCACTTCAGGTCTACTGTGTGACTGGTCCGCCGCACCGGCCTACAGTCCACCTGGTCCACCCTCTGAGTCTATCCACATACATCAAGTCTACAGTGTGATCGGTCCGCCCGCTCCCGTGCCTTCAATCCACCTGGTCCACTCTCCGAGTCTACAGTATGACTGGTCCGCCCGCACCGGGCCTTCAGTCTATCTGGTCCACTCTCCGAGCCTTCGGCACGTCTGGTCCGCCCTTTCGGGGCCTACAGCCTATCCGGACCGCTCGCGGGGCCTTCGGGACAATCGGTCCGCCCTAGGTATCTTGGCCTACAGCACGCAGCAGGACCCGCCTCAACCCAACTCCAGTCCAAACAACCATGTGCACATATACATACAATCATATAGCAATTCACAGACAACAAGCAAATCAAATAGATCACATAGCATATCATCATCCTAACCAGGATACCGACCTAACAGGTCACTAGCATAGCATCTCCCTATCTCTCAGGGTACCGATCTCAATCAGGTCTCTAGCATATACCATCCTAACCCACAGGATGCAAACATATCAAAGCAGTAACATAATAACAACTACCCGGATCTCAATCCGATAAGGGCCGGCCTTGGTGCCTTAGACCCTATTGATATAGTGAGGATAACTCACCTCGAAACTGCCGACTGAATAGATAACCCAAGCTGCTCCGATCACTGATACGATCTCCACCACTGGACAACCACCAATGCACTGAACTCAAAACAATAATCAACAATTACCATAATGCCCCTGGAAACCATTGGTCAAAGACAAGGTCAAAGTCAACCCCTGACTGACTCTACTCGCCGAGTCAACCCGATGACTCGCCGAGTCCCCATACTCAGAACTTCCCTCAATCCGCGACCTAACTCGCCGAGTCACCCCGAGACTCGTCGAGTTCAACAACTCTGAGTCCACTCGCACACAACTCACCGAGTCATCCCTTGACTCACCGATTCTCGACTCGACCAGAAAATATTGGGACTCTTCGACAAGACTCGCCGAGCCCAAGAACAAACTCGCCGAGTCCAAGGCTATCTTCAACCTACTCGCCGAGTTGTACATACAACTCGCCGAGTTCCAGGCCATCTTCATCCAACTCGCCAAGTTGTTCTTCCAACTCGTCGAGTTCCAGCTCGTCTTCAAGCAACTCGTCGAGTACACCCATGTGACTCGCCGAGTACCACCGGTCTGAATCCATTCAGAAGCATTCCAGGCCATGCAATTGCTCCAAAACATAGATCTAGCCTCCTACAACTCATCCATCACGTAAAGTGGCAAACTTTACGTGAATCCAAAGAGATCTATGCATTTTGCACATTAGGGCTAAGGTTTGGGACATGATAGCTTCATCCAACACTCAACACAGGGGCTTTCATGCATTCCAACTCTCTTTCATTCCAGATCTGAGGTAGCAACCTCAGATCTAACCTCTAAACTCCAACACATCCAAATATCTATCTCTAATACCCCCAAAATGATGCATCAAGGAAAATGGCAGCTTAAAGACGAAATATTACCTCAAAAGAACACCCCAACTGCAATGAAACTCGAATCCAAGCAAAGCCCCTTGCTCCAAGCCTCTCCTTCTCTAAGATCTCTTCAATAACCACCTCTCCAAGCTCTAATTTGCTCAACAATGGTGCTTCTCCACGATTTTAGGGTTTCTGGGACTCAAGGGGTGATAAAGAGGTTGGGAGGAAAACATAATGTTCTTTATATAGGGCTCAACCCCAAGAATTAGGGTTTTCTCCACTTAGCGCCTACTCGCCGAGTCGGCTACTTAACACGCGGCCCAGTCGCGACTCTACTCGCCGAGTCACTCTTTCCCAATTTACTCTTTTAGCCCTTCCACTCTACTCTTGATATTTCGGGATGTTACACTCTTCTAATGTGCAATCTAAAATGCATGCTACAAAATATGGACAAACAATAGGTTAGAAAGCGATATAAAAGGATGGACCCCGATATTGCTCTTTGATGCCTAAGTTAGACGCCGAAGAAGGGTAGTAAAATTGTTTGGGTTTCGAAAACTCTACATTGCTAGTGTGTATCGAAAGTATTATATACAAACGAGATGGTCTGGTTACTCGTTGTTTTTAAATGGGTATTGTAAATGTCCAGATGTTGTAAGGGTAGTACCTTTCAATATAATAATGTTGCATTTGTTTGTGTTTTTTGGCATAGTGTCTGAGAATCCATACGGATGAATTTTTGTTTTTAATATATTGACGTTTGGTTTTACCTGATAATCAGCATTGTCGAGAGCTATCAGTCTGATAAGTATTTGGTTTGTTGTTTATCATTGGACTACTCTTAATAGTGTTGTTTCATCTTTATGTGTGTGATGACCCCCATAAACCATTAGTGTGGTAAGAATTATAGGTTGATATGTATATTTATAGTGGTCTAAAATAAGGTTAAAAACAAGTTTTTTTTTTTTTTTTTTTTTTTTTTTTTAAACAGCTGATTTTGTTTTTTTTTAATAGTTGAAATGTGTATTGGGGTAATAAAAATAGTGTTTGAATCTCTCTCTCTCTCTCTTCGGCACCTGAATGCCATTTCATTGAAAAAGTCTCGACATGCTACTCTGGTGAGACGGTGTTTGTCGGACATGCCCGTTTACCGAGCCCATTCCTCCAAATCTAAACTAAAAAATGTTATAGTTATCTTTGGAAAGAAATTGGAAAAATTAGGAAAACAATATAAGATATAAGGAAACAACTCTCGAAGCATGTCGTACAAACACGTGAAGCACCTGAGAATCATGCCCAATCTCAAACGCTCAAACTTCAATTAAGATGGCATATTGAGAGTGTTGACTTTTTCTTTGATTTAAATACAAAAATTCAGAGAGTTGACTTTTAATTATCATCATCATCCCTAGGCATTTGAATTTCAGAGTTTAGTCAGAAAGGTTGACTCTTTTTCACGTCTTTGTTGGTTTGTGGGTTAATGAGATATATAAAATAAGTCAATCAATTGTATTGAGACAAACGTTGACCTTTATTTTTCATAAAATATAATATCCATATGCAAGAGTTTATGTAAAAGTATTAATAAATTTACAAATTTTCTTTCTTGAATATAAAACAATTATTTTTTTAGGAAAACAGAATGATTTGTAAAATAAAAGACACCGGGACGCAAACAATCAGATGATATATAAATTTATTGTATTGTGTCATATTAAAAATACAACATATTTGACATCCTTACTTAAACATAAAGCATATGATAAAAAAAAATATAAAGTTATACGACATGTTCAATATTTTGTCGACAAGAATTTAAGCCAAATACTGATTATTATTTATTAATAATCATCACATATTTTTATAGCATTTCCAATAGTACGTTATTTCATTAATTTTAATATCAAGTTAAATGACATGTAATTTATTTACCTTTTTAGTAACTTTTTATATAAATTTCACTAATATATCTTCTTTTATACGAGTATAATATATTTTATAAACCATTCTCATTTAATTAGTCGTTTTTAAATACATCATAATTTAATACGAAATATAAATGCAATTATCGGATCTTTATTATATATATTATAATATAAAAAAATATTAAGTTATAGTTATAAAGATAAATAATACATTAAAAATATCATATAAATTTTTAGACAAAATTATATATATGTCAGCTTTATAAAAAACAAATAGTAAGATAATATTATATTATAATTTTGTTGATAATTTATTAAAATAATTGATAAATAAAACAGCTGTTTTAGCTATTTGTCAAAGTAACAATTTATTAACTTTAATGAGATGGTTGAAGTATTTAAATTTTTTAGTAGTTGGAAGTCCAAGTCCATAGTCAAAACCACTTAAATAACAAGTCAAAGCTACTATTGAATAGGATAATAATGCAATAGCAAATCTTTTATTTATTATTATTTTTATAGATTACTAACAACAGAACTTTAACAAACTAAGATTAACGTATAATGGCGAATTAAGAACTAAAATAAAAGTATATTTAGTTTTTTAATTTAAAATTATTTTTATATAAATGATGGTTGTCAATAAGTATACATATACTAAATATTCGAGTTTTTTATTTGATTAAAAAAACTACAATACAAACTATTAAATTAGATTATATAAAATGATATGAAGGCATAAATATAAAACAACTTCAAATATCGAACACAATTTCATAGTCCATCGTTGAGTAATGTAAAACTAGAAGGGTGAAATATAGGTTACCTAAAAAGAGTTTATATATTTGAGAAAACCAAATTTTATTTATGTATGTTTTTCTTTGATGAATTAGTTCACCAAATCCTAACTAGCAAATATCATCAAACATCCATGAAATTTACTCATGAAAAAACATATTTTTAAGGTATAAATTTTTATTAATAAATTGAATTAAAAGTAAATATTCTTTTCGATATCTTATTATTATTTTTATTTAACTATAAATTCATAAAACAAATATTTAACTTTAATTCCAAGATGTATTTTTCATAGTATAAACTGGTTGAAATATATTTTTTATACTTATAATTTGCTATGCCTACGCTAACAATTTAATTATATTTAATTTTTTTTGGTCCAAAATCCAAATGTATATTAAAAATGGAAGAAAACCCACAATATCTTTACATTCAAACAGAGTTCTTCCGACGTAAGTTCTCTCTCTGTTTCTCTTTCCCTCTTTCACACACACACACACAATAAAACTTGGGTTTCTTCTCAACTGAAACTGGACTCATTAAATCTTCCTATCTCTCTTGAATGAATGAAATTAAAGTCAGCCAGCTCCTTCCACTGCTGCATTAGATGTAGAGAGAGAAAAAAAAGAGATAGATCGTGAGATTGATGGGTTTAATTGGGTTTCCTTGTTTCGGTTTTCAAATAAAAAAAAATGATGAAACACCTTTATTTCTTTTTTGATTATTTGAATTCATAAATACATTTACAACGAACCTCTGTTTTTGCATTAATGGCGATTCATATCAAATGGCTGAAAACAGGAGAGAGATGTTAAACACTCTGTCACAGTAATTGCTTCCCATCTTCTCAACCACATGCTTATATAAATCACACCTCAGCTTCCACTCTTTTTCGCTCATCTCCTTCTCCCTCTATATCCCTGTTTTCTCTCTCTCTCTCTCTCTCTCTCTCTCTCTCTCTCTCTCTAGCAGCATTTTTCATTTCTCTCTGTAACTCGAGTTATAATCAAGCTTGATCGTCTGTAATTTGATCTTTTTGTTTTCTCTGAAATTCCATTTGTTGATGTAATGTTAGTCGGATTGAGCATTCCTCACTCACATTTTTTGAAGCTTTCTCTCTCTACTTTCTGTCACTAAAAGTACGATTTTGTGGTTGAAATAAACGAAACCCATAATTTGTTGAAGTGGAATCTGATCTGGGTCGTTGATTTTCACAGAATTTTATTTGAAGAATTTTGGCGGGAAGAAGGTGATAGATACACCATGGATGTATCTATTGCTCTGATGTTGTTTCTTGCTGTGACTGCGTATCTGCTATGGTTTACTTTCATCTCACGGTCATTAAAGGGTCCACGTGTATGGCCATTATTCGGCAGTCTTCCGGGACTGATCGAGAATTCAGATCGGTTGCACGAATGGATTGCAGATAACCTTCGGGCCTGTAACGGGACCTATCAAACATGTATCTGTGCAGTCCCGTTTCTAGCCCGAAAACAAGGTCTTGTAACCGTCACCTGCGACCCGAAGAATCTTGAACACATTTTGAAAACCCGGTTTGATAATTACCCAAAGGGTCCAACATGGCAAGCTGTTTTCCATGATTTATTAGGAAAAGGGATCTTTAATTCGGATGGCGATACGTGGTTTCTACAAAGGAAGACGGCGGCACTCGAGTTCACAACCAGAACACTACGACAAGCGATGGCTCGATGGGTGACTCGAGCTATCAAGAATCGGTTCTGTCCGATTCTTGAACGGGCTCAGGTCCAGGCTGAGCCCGTAGATCTACAAGATCTTTTGTTACGAATCACTTTTGATAATATCTGCGGGCTGGCTTTCGGGAAAGACCCACAGACGTTAGCCCCTGAGTTGCCCGACAATAGCTTTGCATTGGCTTTTGATCGGGCAACCGAGGCTTCGTTGCAACGCTTTATTTTCCCCGAAGTCATTTGGAGAATGAGGAGATGGCTACGGCTTGGTTTGGAGGTCAGCTTGAGCCGAAGCCTTGTTCACGTGGAGGAGTATTTGTCGAGCATCATTAGTACACGCAGGCATGAATTGTCCAGTCAGCTTAAAGATGGAGGGTTACATGATGACTTGTTATCAAGGTTTATGAAGATGAAAGAATCCTATTCTGATACGTTCTTGCAACACGTGGCACTCAACTTCATCCTAGCTGGACGTGACACATCATCTGTGGCGATGAGCTGGTTTTTCTGGTTGGTGATTCAGAACCCAAAAGTCGAAGAGAAAATTCTTAAAGAAATCTCTAGCGTCTTGCTGGAGACACGTGGCGATGACGTGGAGAAATGGACAGATGAGCCATTAGGTTTTGAAGAGGTGGACCGACTGGTTTATTTGAAGGCAGCGTTGTCGGAGACCCTTCGACTATACCCATCGGTGCCAGAGGATTCGAAACATGTTGTTTCCGACGATGTGTTGCCGGACGGAACTTTTGTTCCGGCGGGATCTTCAGTTACTTATTCAATATATTCGGCCGGCCGGATGAAGTCAAGTTGGGGTGAAGACTGTCTCGAGTACCGCCCAGAGCGGTGGTTGTCTCCCGACGGCACTAAATTCGTGAGGCATGATTCGTATAAATTTGTTGCGTTTAATGCCGGACCAAGGATATGTCTTGGGAAGGACTTGGCTTATTTGCAGATGAAGTCTATAGCGGCGGCGGTGTTGCTACGCCACCGTCTGGCGGTGGTGCCGGGGCACAAGGTGGAGCAGAAGATGTCGTTGACGTTGTTCATGAAGTATGGGTTAAAGGTGAATGTGTTTCAGAGGGATTTGAAGGCAATTATGGAAAGTGTGAAGAAAGAGAAAGAAGGTGTCGACTAGCGGCGGCAAACGGCGGTGGACGGCGGTGGTTGGGGTTGTTTAATTTTGGTGGTTGGGTTGATTTATCGGTATAAAGTTTGATGAGGTAGGTCTGAATTTTGAATACTATTAAATTTTTATTTGGGTTCGGGTTCGGGTTGAGCTTGTGCTTTGAATATGGTCACATGCAATTTTTATTATTTTTACATCTTGTAGGTACAATTTCATTTATTATTGTGCCATAATAGTCTTATTTGGATTTCCATTATGGAAAGATAAATAATAACCGTATAAATTTTTAACAATAATTATTTTATTTTTACTTTGAATAGCTATAGGAATATGGATAATAGTATATACATTGAATGTTTGTTGTGGATTTTTTTTTTGGAGTGACTGTATTCAAAATGTGCTTTCATAGATTGTACTAATGTACTATATAATTTCAGTTACAATTAAGTATGATTAAAAATAGTTCTATAGAAGTCGATTAAAAAAAAAAAAAAGAAGTCGATTAAAATGTAGCAATTGAAGGCGTGGAAATTTGGTTACAGTCAATTTAAACCTTTTGTATATTAATGGAAAAAGACGTATAAAGATGGTTTAATCACAAAATATCAAAAACGACAAGTCTATTACAATATGATCTATCTTTAAATATTTAATATTTAAAGTTTGTAAGGATAAGAATGAAATTCTTTCTATTATTGTGAAATAATCATTTATTGTTTTCAATTAAATTTGCAAAAAAAATGTTTTTTTGGGTGCAAACTCGTTTTTATGAATTGTCCCCGTTACAAAACTATAATAAGGACTATTACATGCTTTTAAGATGAACATAAGTGAATTGATTGTCAAGATAGACAACTCGTGAGTGTTTGTTGTCTTGGAAGATAATGTACTAGGCAGTCTTATGCTTCTTGAGCATCAGACTCGAGTATTGTATGAATGAAATCATTGAAAATTTGTTCTATAGATCCATTGTCTCGAGTATTGTATGAATGAAATTATTGAAGATTTGTTCTATAGATCCATTGTATGATGATTGCATCTAAAATTGCCCATATTTGCAGTCTTTTTATTGTCTCTATGCTTTAAGAAGGATTATATGATTGAATATTTCAAACGTTTTACACTAGTCACATGGCCGTGTCACTTTTACACTTAAAATTCCATACGGACATGTGGACTGTATAACTTCCAAAAAAAAAACTACAGTTTATCAATTTTAATTACGGGATTGAGTCACTTTTGAGGGTTTATTACATTGTAGTTCTCTTGATGTAGTTGTCTTTAACTGCTAGACCACATATAGATGTTTAAATTAGTATAATGATTTGATTATATTTTAAATTAATGAAGAAATTTTTTCACATATTAACCTTATAATCTACAATAGCCGAACAAGTTAAATGGCATATAATGTACAAAAGAAATGGCTAAATGCGAATAAAAACAAACAGACAACTAATTAACAATGAAAGAAAGTTTGATGGGAAAGGGGTGGATGTACTTGTATAGGTTATATAATTTCAGTTTCAATTAATTACGATTAAAAATAGTCGGTAGCAAATAAACACATGAAAAGTTGGTTACATTCAATTTAAACCTTCTATATCAACAGAAAAGACACATGCATATAAATCAAGACAATCATATCGGCTCAAATGCAAGCAATCAATTATGAAAGGAAACTACAACAAACCCAATCCAATTTTTGAAGGACAAATTCAATTTATTAATTGTAAACAATTTTCGACTGATTTGATATGTCCCTGTCTTTCTTCTTGTCTTTGTGTTTACAATTAAAAATAAATAAAAATTACAGCCTCAACACATTCATTACATATAACAACAGCTTTTGCATGTTGACATGATTCATCATACCAAATATATATATGATCCATGTAAATGGTACGTGAATTAATTACGCAAACCAGTCACAGCCCCATTTTAGCCTTTAATTTATCTAAATTCCCTATTCCGATTATAATTCAGTCTAGAATTTTCTCACCAGTGGAAAACAGGTTCCAAACAAGAGTCCCAATGAGGTACAACACAACTGCCACCTTGAATACATCATCCCACGTACCTGAAACATATCATTCCTTATGTCATGTCTTGACTCTTGATGATATATATATATATATATATATATATATATATATATATATATATATATATTATAAGTAAAAGCAGTTAGCAGTAGTAGTTAGTTAAGTAATGATTTATGAAGTTACCATTCTGGAGTATATAACCAGTTGCAGCTGTACCAAAGACTCCAGCAAGTACTCCTGCTGTGTTAGACAGCCCCAACAAGACTCCCTGGCAAGTCAAAAAGGGATTAGTAAAAGTCAACGGAAATCATGAGATGCATTATCTCATCTGTGATGAAATAATAAATTAGAATTATTACTAACCGCATATCGGGGTCCAATGTCTTGGTGATTGGAGTAAAGGCCCGATTGAGAGAATGCATCAGATCCCTGGCACATAACGGTTTTTAGTATATAATTGTTTGATTTTTGAAAGTTATAAATAATGTTTGTGTTAATTTAAGGGATAAAAGACCTGACTGCAAGCCATACAAAGCACTGCCATTGCAGGTGTCTTGACACGGCTCAGCTGTGTAAGAAAGAAAGCAGGGCCCAAGAATCCGATCGACTGCATTATCTACATACATATTGAAAATATTTCACATAATTAAATTTGATGTTATGGTAATCATAAAAAATTTTAAAAAACAACCACAACAAACAGTATATTTAGGTTACCTTACGAACAGTGGTAATTGAAAAACCTCGGCTAACAAGTGTGTCTGCAATCCAACCTCCAATGTTGGCAAACACAGCCATGGTCAACCATGGCAATACACATAACAGTCCGGATTCAGTAAGGTTAAACTTTAAGACCTGAAGCAAAAATAATATGTGATAAATGTTAGTTTAGTTGATCTGAAAATATAATTAAATAGAATAGTATTGTAATTTGTACCTGGTTATAGTAAGTAGGCATCCATGTGAGAAGAATAAAAGTTCCCCAATTGTGACAAAAGTGGGAGACAATGAGAGCCCAAACAGGTGCTTTTGATAATATAAGTCTCCATGGAATTTCAGTCACGGGTTCCTTTGAGACACTGCCACCTAAGATATACTTCTTTTCCTCTGCACTAAGCTCAGGGTCATCTGTTGGTGAACTATGAGCCTGAAATGTCAAAGTCAAACCCAAAGAATTGCTACATTAATCTTGGATATCCTTAAGGGTCTGTTAGATATGATGCAATGGAAGGGAATGAGCAAGGTAATTGGAATGGGTCTGTTATAATATCATGTTTGGTTGGCTTGAAGGAATGGAATGTGTCATGTAAACATGTAGTTTGTTAGAAAATGAATTGATAAATAAATAAAGATGTTATTTTATGAATTGAAGCTATAGTTAAATAAAAATATACCAGTAAATAAATTAGTACTGTTTGAAATATAAAGAATAAATTATTAAATACCATCAAAATTTAAATAAATATTATTGTTAGTTATTCTTTGGAAATGAGAAATAAAAATTTAATTGAATAAAATAAAAACAGCCCTCCCCCATGGGAGAAGGAATGCTTCATTCCATTCCTAAGTGACAACTGACAAACAAACAAGAATTTTTTTCATTCGATTCCCTTTCCGGTTACTGCATCCTTATATGATTATTATTATCAAACAAGTGAATTAAAAATTGGTGGGAAAAGACTTACTTTGGCCAGCCAGAAAGCAAACCAGACACTTCCAAGGGAACCAAAGGAGTAGAATACAGATGGCCATGCAAACTTTTGAATCAAAATGGGAGATATACCCAAACCGATAACAGAGCCTAGATACATTCCACTGTACACCAATGCCAATGATCTACTTCTTTCCGAGACAGGAATCCATTTGCTGAGTATGTTATTCATAGCAGGCATTGCAACACCCTGTAAAAGTAAAACACGGCTATTTCGTTTGTTCAAGTCACTGTTTCTCTGTTTCAATATGATGAAAAATGGATACCAACCTCACCAATTCCCATGAAGGCACGCATGACAAGCAGGAAAGGAAGTCCGATTTTCGCAGCAATTGGAGTTAAAACCGTTGCAACCGACCACCAGATCACTCCAAAACCAAGTACTTGTTTACCACCAATTTTGTCTGCCCATATGCCTCCAACAATCTACTACCCCAAAAAACACATTCACATACACAAAAAATTAAATACAAAATTTATTAAACTTTTTCCCATTACCCAGCTTTGATATATATATATATATATATATATATATATATATATATATATATATATATATATATATATATATATATATATATATATATATAAAACCACAGTCTACTTTCATCATTTGATCGATTTCGACACATAACTATTATTACCTTTTATCGTTTTAGCTACTGAACTATTACATTACATTTTATCTAGTATTATAATAAACGCAAATTGTGGGGAAAAGCAACATACTTTTACTCTCGCTACCAATATTATCAATGTGCTTAATCTTTTTTTCATAGTATGTTGCTACTTGCTATTATGGATAAGGAAATGTAAGTATATTGCTGTTACGGGTAGAAAATAAAGTACATCTTACAAGTTTTAGGCTACATAGCTCATAGCTCTATTATCCGTAATAAGTGTAAGTATATTGTTACTACTTGCTATTTCCTGTAACTTGCCCTTATAATTAATCGTTAATAAATAATACGGACTAGTTTTGTGACTAAATCAATAAAATAGTAAAAGTACGTTGTGCTTTTTTGTATTTTGCCCAACAAAATGCATACAAGAGTTTAGTTATATGGAAACTAGAAAATACTCTCAGATCCTAACAAACCTGAGTAAGTAAATAACCCCAGAAGAAAGAAGACTGAATTAGACCAACTGTAGCACTGTTCCAGTTAAACTCCTTTGACATAGGCAGTATTGCTATGCTCATATTCACCTGAAATAATTATATATAGATATAAGAAGTAATGATTATTAACACCAAATAAAATTATTTATTACCCTGTTGCATAATAAACTATTAAAAAAAAAAACTCACACGGTCCATATTGCATAGCAGAAATGCAGAAAAGCAAAGAAGTACTATCACCCAACGCTTTGGAAACTGATTTGTTTCTTGTATTTCACCAACTAAAACAGCCTCACTTGCTCCTCCTTCTGATGATACTACAAGTGAATCCAAATCTGTTCCTGCCACGTCATACTCCTCAGATTTATAGTTTGCCCGAATTCTATTAATTGTAGTATGTCGTGGTTGCCTATTGAATATACTGTTATGTTTTAGCTGTTCCGGTTTAATCCAATTGCATCTTGCTATTCGTCTATGATTTCTGATTTGGAACTTTTTGCTTTCTTGTGGGATCGTTGAAAAATGAACACCATGAGAAGATATGGCATTCCAGTATCCGGAAACAAAGTGGATCTTCTTTAGACTATATAGTTTTTCTGAATACATGTTCCTATGCACATGTTGTGCAGAAGAAAAGCTTAATTTCTCAGCTCTTTGATATGTTGTATCTTGTTCAGGTTTATGAATTCTACCTGAAATAAAACATTGCCCATGGATAAGCATAATCATTAAAGAGATTATGAATGAGCTATGTACAAATATTCACATGTATACAATACTTCTGCTTCTGCCCTAATTCCATGAGGGAAAGAACATCTATATGTTTAATCAAGACTAACATAACAAGTCACATACAATTCAAGTTCCAAAAGGCCCAAAACCTACATTTTCTATATCGTTACTTCAACAGCAGCAATGTGAAATTAAGATACATTACACGCCCACACCAAGGCATGCAAATAGATGACAGAAACTGCATTTTCTATATCGTTACTCAAACAAATGGAGCAAGTCAAACTCTGTAAGAAATTAGGGCGCTAATGGCCATTTTTTACCACATAATCTTAAGAATTTATTGTAGATTCACACTAATTCATCTCTCTTGTTTAGAAGAATTCTGATTAACATAAAAAATGAATTACTATTCAAGTGAGGAAAACTAAATGTATGAATATGATATACAAAAGATTCATCAAGTACATTTACACACGAAAAATCCTTCATACAAACAATAACACTATCCTAATTCAACAACAGATTAAGAATAAGTGATAACTACATATCATTACCTGAGCTGATGAAAGATGTGAAGTTCCGGTGAGATATAACGGCGCCGATGGCCATTTCTGACCGGATAGACTACACAAATCTGGAATTCGAAGAATTTATTTCAGAATTACACCATAATTTGACACGCTCTCTCTAGTCTAGAGTGAGAGGAAGAGGATAAACCCTGCAGAAATGTTTTTCTTCATACGAATTTTGGACACCAAAAATTGAATTTAAATTTTTATTTTTTTTCTCAGATTTAAAAAAGGGGGACAAAAAATATCTTGTGACAAAGATACTAATAAGAGGCTGAGGAACTGACACGTGTCCAGTCATGTAGAGGATTTCTTATTTTGGTACAATATTATCCCTGGCTGAAGCAAGATTTACGTGGTTGTTTCCTTAAAAGGATGTGAAATGAAGGGCAGTTTGGGTATTTGTGAGAAAGGGATATTCCTTGTTAAGCTAGGGTTTTAGATTGGGTAAAAATTTTACAACTGTAATACCTTGCAATATAGAAAACGTTTGTTATTTTTTTAATTAAGTAATGCTGAGATAATAGTCCATTTCGTTTATCAATCGTGGTTGTTTATTTTATTTATTGAATTATTGAATAACACTCTACATAATAAAAATTAGACAAAGCTGCACAGATGGTCTTGTGGTATGTCGAAAATTGCCACTTTGGTCCAAAAAAATTTGGACTAGCACCAGAGGTCCAAAGTTTTTATTTTGTTGCAAATTTGGTACATTTCATAATTGGAAGGATGTGAAATGACCTTTTTGCCCTCTCTATTTGGTTTTCCCTTTTTTTTTATTAATTTTGAATTTTTCTGATTAACAATTAAAAAAAAACAAATATAACCCTACCTCACCCATACTCCCTCCCTAACTCCTTTTCTCTCTACTGCCGAAAAAATATGAACCCCACCCTCGTTTTTTCCGGCACCGACTTCTCTCACACTCACACGACTCACCCAACTTCACCTTCCTCCCCCCACAAACCGATGACTACGAATTCAGATGCACCAACAACCCAACCTACCTAGCTTCAACTTCTTGAATCGGAACCCTTCTTTCCTCTTTCTCAAATCGCCGCCCTTCTCTCCATCACCTTCGTCTTTCTCCTTATCCAGTCAGCCGCCAATGATCTAGGTTTTCTGCATATCATTTAGCATCGCCACCTATCTCATTTGGATTAGAATTTTCGAAGCCCTAGCTGAGAACGGCGACGAACATCGATATTTAGCGCCACCATCGAGTTACAGCCGCTGCCATGGAGGTTTCAGATATGAGTACCTCTAAAAACCCTAAACTATCATCTTTGTCGAGGTTTCAGCTTAGGTGGAATCCAGATTTATCACACCATGGTGTCGCTAAGGTGGTGGTGATGGGGCTACAGATCTGAACCATTGAACACTGGTGGCTCCATCGAAAGGTTTTCAACACCATTGAAGAGCTTAGAAAAGGTTTTCGTTTTTGGAGCTACAGATCCCTTCATTATCGGAGCTAAGAAGACATTTCTTTGTCTTTCCAAATCAGGAATCAAACTTTCCAAATAGATAGATAAAGAGGTTTTGGCGTGGTTAGGGTTTGAACGATTTTATGTACATAATTTTTGTTCTTTTACAAATCAGGTTGTTCTTGAGGTTTAAAAATCTAGTAATGTTTTGTTGTTAAAAAACTAATTATTCTTGTGGGTTTACAGATTTGGTTGTTCTTGAGTTTGAGTTTGCAGATAAGAGTAAACTGATTGTTCTTGAATTTGAGTTTGTAGATTAGAAAAAATGGAATGTTTTTGTTCTTTAGATCTAGAAACATTATATTTGAATTCATCAAATGTTAGTGGTAGTTCTTGAGACTAGTGGCCAACGGTGGTGGTGTTGGTGGCATTATGATATTCCGACAGGTAGTGGTGGTAGAATCTGGTGGCGGACAGGTGGTGGTGATGGGGGATAACGGTGGTAGCGATTATTGTTCATAAAGTGTTTTGAATTTGTTAGAGAGAGAGATGGGTATTTTTCTATAATAAAAAATTGAAATAAAGAAAATACAAAGGGCAAAATCGGTATTTTAAAAAAATTCAAAACAAATTGGACCATATTTGCAATAAAATGAAAACTTTGGACCTCTGGTGCTAGTCCAAACCTTTTTGGACCAAAGTGTCAATTTTCGACATTCCATAGGGACCATTTGTGCAGTTTTGTCTAAAAATTATCATTTAACTAGAAATGTGTCCCCCGCTTTGCGGGGGGTCGGAAGCCTTTAATGTTGTTTTTCCGGAATCCTTCAATGATGGTTTTTTGTTATAGTTAAATGGTACTGCGTTTAATATTCATTAGCTTGATTACCACGTTTCTGTCAACCGCAGAGTAAAAACCCAATTTCTTTTCAAAAGAAACCGGAAACCAAATTCAAAGCCTACCATACCATATCAAAGATATAACGTACACAAATAGTAATGAAAAACATATACATTAAAAAAAAAAACAAAACAAAACTGTAGTCCTTTAGCAGTTCATGAATGAGCAAATAAAATCGTTCATTCAATAATGTGTATGTAACATCACAACCTCTTTGTTCTCCAATCGATCCAACATCTCTTTACCCTTGTGAGAAAATTCACTACCACCCTCTTTTGCAACCTCTCCTTAACCCTACACAAAAAATATGCCATTAACTGAAAGAAAGTAAGTACAATTACCGCATTAAACATCATTGTGAAATGGAGGCGGTGGAACCATAGGGACCTATCTTGCATATATAATAAAGTTGAGAATTAGTATAATATATAATAAAGTTGAGGGACCATTTCGATAAAGTAGAGAATTAGTATAATATATAATAAAGTTGATGGACCATTTATGTCAACATATATAATAAAATTGAGAATTAGTATAATATATAATAAAGTTGAGGGACCATTTCTATAAAGTTGAGAATTAGTATAATATATAACAAAGCGGAACGATCGGAAGTGAAAAGCGTAACCCTAAAGGAAAAAAAGAAAATAAACGGAAATGGACAAAGTCACATAAACAGGGGAGATGAAAAATCGATACAAAGAAGCGATGAAGAGGTGGAGGAACAAATGAAAGATAGATATTGGCCAATAGAGGCGGTGACAAACACGTTGCATCTAAAACGATTACGAAGGAAACAAAAAAATAAAAAAATAAGCCATGGGAGGGCAGAGGCGGTACGTGCCCAGGAAACGCATACATCCATAGTCCCACTTCCAAAGAATGAAACCAGCAACACTGAAAAAACAAATAAAGAGAAATAGAAGGGGAACACTACTAGAAAATAGGCCTTTAATGATAATCATCATCTTCATTTTTGTGTAGGTATACACCCCTTGATGGCTGTATTTCAAGAATCCCAACAACAACCACATGAATCCAATTACACCACTGCATAACCAAATAACTTGCATTAAAAAAAATCTCTTTCTTTCTTTTTTGTTTCTGCCATGTTACAAAGAACACCACCAGGCCTTAAAGCTTTTGCTAACATCTCAAAGAAAGGCCTCTCCACAAGCTCTTGAGCGGGACCCACAGGATCAGAAGAATCAACAATTATAGCATCGTACTTTCCTTCTGGTATGTTCCTTATAAACTCAACAACTATTGTAAATAATTATATAAAAATTAGATACCAAAGGGGCCAAATTTGCAGTTTACTCTAGTTATAAAAGTAGGGGCAAAATGGTCATTTTAAAAGGGTTTGTAAAATGACCATTTTACAAAACCGAGTTACCGAAAAAAGACCTCGAAATAGGGACCAAAAATGAAGAAAAAAATATTCCTTTTTTGGTTTAATCTTTGTTATATTTCCTTCAGAACTAACATCATCTAATATGTTGAATAGGTGTCGTTTTCTGGTTCAACTCATCCTCCCAATTCATACTCACTAGATGATCTTCCAAAAATTGTGGTTCGGTTACTTAACCAGGGTTCAAATGTCATGTCAATAGACGTCCATCCTCAACACCAAACTATTCCCTTAGGTTGCTTCTCAATCAATTTGCTTCAATTCCTAACAATTTATCAAATTGATTTAATCTTTTGTATCCTCCTTCCTTTAAAAAAAGAGGTAATGAGATTGTTCATGGCTTTCAGCTGGAACAAATGTTGGTGAAATAAGCATTTGGGAGATTGGAACTCGAGAAAGAATGGTGCATAAACCCTTCCAGGTTTGGGATTTATCTGCTTGTTCAATGCCTTTTCAGGTAAGCTTCTATTACTTATTCTATCATTTTTAACTATTTTGTAAACTGGCTTAACTTTAACATGAATCATGATCAAATTCATGTCTAGACAACTTTGGTAAAGGATGCAGCAGTATCTGTTAACCGTTGCATATGGGGACCAAATAGATCAATACTTGGTATAATTTATAAAATTTCTAAATTAACTTTTAATAATCTTGTGCGAGTGTATTAATTTTTTGATTCCTACCATAGGTGTGGCCTTTTCCAAGCACATTGTTCAGATATATACATCAATACTTGGTATAATTTATAAAATTTCTAAATTCCCAACTTTTTTTTATGAAAACATCAATCTTGCAGAGAAAGCAAGACTGTAGATACAGAATCATTGTGTGTAATTGTAGAAAATTTGTTATCCTAGAGTTCCATAGATAGCACATTTGACTAATGTCAAATTGTTCTTGCATATGCTACAACTTAAATGGGATCTTACTTAACTTACCAATGTTTTTATATTTATGATAGATTGGTCCTTTAAAATGTTGGCGAGGTGGGTTATGCCTTTCAAGATCTATTGGAGATAGAGATGTTGGGGAGTTCATTATTCCAGTTCCTCATGTCAAACAAGTGAAGGTTAGTTTAGTAATTAAACTCAATTTATTCATCATTTTATTAACAACTTCTATTTATTCATGATCTTCAGCTATCTTCTGCTGGTGGGCGGCTTGTAATTTCAAGTGATGGAGTCTGGGATGCTCTTCCACTGAATCAGCTCTGGAATGCAGTCGCGAATTGGCTCCGGAATCAGCAGCAGCACAAATTGTCAAAGTACGGAAACAAAAAAATGTCGAATTTGTAATAAAATATTATGCAATGGATTCTATTTTTTGTATATGATATTTTGTATGACATTAAATTTTATGAAATGGATTGTATTTTTTGTATATGATATTTTATTTTCTATTATGAGGCATTAAATGCAAATTATGATACGCAAAAATGTATGTCATCTTCATTTATGATACGCAAAAAATATATATTTTTTAAACGTTTAAAATTATGATACGCAAAAATGTATGTCATCTTCATTTATGACATGACGTTTCTTGATAGGGGCTTTCTTGATACGCATTGTGTGTCATTAACACGCGCGTCGTAAGGTTACGACACGCGAATGCGTGTCGTCTTCCTTTATGACAGGCCCTTCCTTGATATGTATTGCGTGTCGTAAACGCGCGTCGTAACTGCGCGTCATAAATGAGCGTCGTCTCTCTTTATGACAGGGCCTTCCTTGACGCGCATTTGTGCGTCGTCTGAGCCTTTTACAACGCGCAATGAGCGTCGTAAAAGGCTGTTTTTCTAGTAGTGGAAGATGATACAAAATTGAAGAATGAAGAAAGAAAACAAAAAGGAGGAAAATAGAATGGTCAAATGAGACAAAAACATGGCAGAATACTGTAGCTAAGCCAAGACAATTTAAATATATATATATATATATATATATATATATATATATATATATATATATATATATATATATAATCATTTGTGCGAATGATAAGAAATTATTAGTTTAACAAATATTTATTAGGAGATAGCGTATGTTTGTGACCCGATTGACGATAAGCCATATAAAGTGTTTGTATTGACTTATTAATATGCATTGACTTTTTTATATAGATTATTTATGACTTTATTGGATGCAAGACAGTTTGTACGTGTTGGATTATGTGTCTAAGCTCATAACTATATTTGGTATGTACTTGATTTAATTATAAGCATGGTCCTTTTGGGTTGCCTTCATTCATGCAACTTGATAGGATGACTAGTGGAGAGAGAGCAAGATTTATTATATGAATAATAAATGGGTATTTAGAATGATTTTATTAATATATTATAAGATTAATATATTATTTGAAAATCATATTATTAATTTGTAATTAATCAGAAATTAATCTAGTATTAATTTGGGATTAAAATGAACTAATTAATAATTGAGGGACGGTTGTGCAAATCACTGATAGTTGCATAATTGGGTTGATAGACTCTATAGAGTGGAGTGGACGAAATCCTAAGGGGGAATCCCTATAGATTTAGTCCAAAGGGCTCTAAGGAGGGAGTCCATGGGTTGTTTGGTACCTAAGTAAGGTATTAGGGTTTACACCTAAAAACCCTAGCAACCATAGCTATTTAAAGACCCTCTAATTAGGATTTTCGGCTCTAAGCATTCTAAGAAGAACCCTGGACGATTTTCCTTACCTCTCCAAGTCTTCCTTTGCATTGGGTGTTTGTAACTCCATTAGAGGTGCAACACTTGGGGCACTAGGCTTTCAGAAGTCAAGATCAAGCAAGGATTGTACTTGTTATTACAATATAACAAGTGAGGTAATGACTAAACACTAATTTACATGTGAATTTTGAAATTGTGTATGCTAATCATAGGGTTTACGCTTTGGATGATTATTTGCATGTATAACTTGAGAAAAAAACTCAGATCCAAAGCATTAGGGTTGCATGTACACCATAGGAATGTTGTAGTGCTCAAAACCCATCAGTACGTTGGGCGTACTATGTTGTACGCTGCACACACATCCCATGAATCCAGTACGCTAAGCGTACTAAAGAGGTACGTTGGGCGTACGCCCTCAGAGAGCTTTGGGCTTCCAGTGGAGTTTCTAACATTTGGGCCCTAATTGTTTTGGGCCTGGACTTGCTGGAGTTGTGGGCCTGAATTTATTATTTGGGCCAATGTTGGCATGATTGGTCCTTGTGGCCCAATATAGATTTGGACTTTGATGCTATGCCCATTAGTTAAGGAAAGACTTTTAGGCCACCACGGAGGGACTTGGACTTAGGATGTTGGTCCCTTCTCTAGGTCGTGTCATAATCCTAATTAGGGTTTTTTGTATATTTGTTCAGTGTAAGATTTTGGACTAGTAGTCGAGCATTTATTGTTTTCAGTAGTTTGAGGTGAGTTTTCTCATTATACCAATGGGTCGAAGGCACCAATGTCGACCCATTACTTGATATGTGGTTTCTATAGTTAAATATGCAATGGTTTGTTATTTGGCAGGTTATGACTTATGTGCAGACCATGGGGGAGCCCACGGAACTTGGTAAAGACCATGGGGGAGCCCATGGCCATTGAATGTAAGACCATAGGGGTAGCCCATGGCATTCCTGGTGAAGACCATGGAGGGAGTCCATGGCAATCTTTTATATATATATATATATATATATATATATATATATATATGTGTGTGTGTGTGTGTGTGTGTGTTGCATGTCATTATGTGGTTATATGTTTTGTGTATTTTGGGAACTCACTAAGCGTTTGCTTACAGTTTGTTGGGTGTTTCAGGTAATTTGGTTCTAAAGGCAAGGGCCCGACTTGATGGCGATACTCTGATCATTTAGACATGAGTTTATGTAATGGAATTTTGGAAAAACAAAATATGGTTGTAATTTCTAAATATTAAATAAAAAAAATTTATCTAAATTGTCAGGGTGTTATAGCTCTAGAACCCTATTAAGCCATGCATGTAATTAAAGTTGCTAACTTTACGTGATAAGTCATCCATGGGAATCAGATCTGAGAATTTGGAGAAAGGACTTAAGTGGTTAAGTGCTTATTGGAGAAGATTGGGGTTCAGGGGAGTACTATGGGCGTACCCATCTGGTACGTTGCACGTACTGGCCCCAAAGGGTGTATGCTGGCGTACCAGCTGAGTACGCAAGGCGTACTCGACCTGTTTGACTTTTCTTGTTTTGTTGACTTGTTGGCTATAGAACTTTGACCAGAATTTGACCAGGGTTGATTTTTGATATGTTGGGCCTTCTTGGGCTAGGTCCATGATGGGTTTGGGTCTAATTTGGATATTTGGGCTTTTGGTAATTAAGGAGATTTTGGGCTTTCGTATTTTGGGTTATAAGGTAACTAATTGATGAAAGTTGTAGTTTGCTAGTTGGCACGAGGATTATCAATTTCGGCGGTGCAAGCAGTCATTGGAGTATCAGCGGATTGAGGTGAGTTTTCTTCACTGTATTTACGGGTCGAAGGAACCAAGGTCTGCTGAGTATGGATTAGATATGCATGATTATGCTAGTTGTCGATATGTTGGTCTGGTAGATCTGTAGGATTGCCTATGTTTCTGCCTACATGATTAACTATATATGTTTTTATTATGTTGGTTTGTGGTTGTACTGCTTCGTGTTGTAGCCGACAAACTGGAGCATTCCAGATATGAACTAAGGACCGGGTGGTATGCCAAACTCATACTGAGGGCTCAAGTGCATTCCAGATATGAATTGAGGACCAGGTGGTATGCTAGACTCATATTGAGGGCTCATATGCATTCCATATACGAGCTGAGGACTCGGTAGTATGTCAAACTCGTACTGAGGGATTGAGGGTATTGGAGCATTCCAGATATGATTTTAGGTCTGGGTAGGGCATGCCAGACTCACACCGAGGGCTCAGTAGCATTCCAGATACAAGATAAGGACTGGTTGATATGACAGACTCGTACTGAGGGCTAAATATTGGTACTCCAGTCCGATGACTGATTGGGTTGGGAGCAAGCCATAAATAAGATGTGGGCTCTGGGGGCAAGCCATATTTGTGTTGTGGGCTCAAGAGTAGGCCAGATTTGAGTTGTAGGCCTGATAGGCAAGCCAGAAACATATACTGGGCTCTGGGGTAATCTCGTCTTTCAGTTGTGGACCCAGTGCGTGCTGTTATTTGTATACGTTATCTGTTTGTGTGTTGGTACTTTGTGTAACACCCCATTTCTGGTACGTATTTGATCTTCGTTTATGCCATTTGTATTATTGACTCGACGAGTGGCAGCCCTGACTCGTCGAGTAGATGCGAGGTTGGGACGCGGGTTTAAGTAATCTACTCACTGAGTCCGCTCATGGACTCGACGAGTAGGCCAGTGTAACACTAACAAAATCTAGGTCAACATTAAACTTTTATAAAACCATAATTGGTATGTACCAAGTGGTAGATATCATGACGAGGTTTCCAAAAATATAAATAACACTAAAATCCGAGTTATAACGAAGAAGTTATGACCGATCGAAGATCCGCGACAATACCGGTAAAACACTGTTAAGCGTAAAATACGAAATTTCAATAAAATACTTTCTAGCCTTATGTATCTAAATGAAATCCGTAGATATCATTAAACCGTGAACATACATAAAAAGAACGCCTAAATCTGACTTCGTATGAGGAAGTTATGATTTTTCGAAGTTTTAGATATAGCGGTAGACGGCTAAAAACTCGAAATAGAGATCTAGCGATTTTTAGCCAACACAACCTAAATGAGAATCGAAGGTCTCGACAATAGTAATACACCAGTAAAAAGACAGACGAAAATGGACGTCGGATGAAGAAGTTATGGATTTTTAACGGACTTTTCCAGTCCCGGCCTGTTAAAAGTCTATTATTAAAAATAAAGTCAAAACTAAGCTCGTATGCGAAAGTTACACCATGTAGAGTACAGTCTCACTTACGCATGGATATAAAGAACGTCGAAAACGAAGCTCGTATGCGAAAGTTACGCCATTTAGAAGTTTGATTAATCGGGTTACGCCAAGCGTAATTGGGTACGCCCAATGTACCCGGATGCATGAACCGCCTCGGGCTACAACCGACCTGACCAACACTCGAGTGCCATACGTAAGCGTTGTCGTTGCGTACGCCCAACATAACCGAAGTACGCCCAGCGTAACGAGTACGCCCAGCGTAATGCCTCTTTCAGCACCCTATAAATAGAAATTGAGGGTTGGCGGGTTTTATTGCTCATTTCTTCCTTCCCCTCTCATTTTTGCATCGTTTTGCGTGCAAGTTATACCCCGAAGCCCCGGTATCATTCCCGAGACCCGAAGCGAGTCCCGAAGCCCTGAAGATCCCGAGAAGTGAAATTCCTGAGCCGAAGCTATGCCCGCGTGAAGCCTGGTTTTTAACCCGAAACCCGAGGATACGTCAAGAAAGGTCACTCTTATAAAGGAAGTGCTGCCCAATTCACCTCTTATCAGGTGAGTTCATACCCCTATAACTACGTTTTCAAATGTTTTGTAAATGCTTTTATACACTTTTAAGGGGGGGGATACAAGTACACACACGGTTATCCTCGTGTGAAAAACATCAATCTTTTGCTATACTTTTATTATATAAATATCAAACAATTTATGTATAATTTGAGTATAAATGTTCAATAATGTTATTACAAATGTTATACTTTACATACTAACAATAAATCATCAAGGGCATGATGCATCATACTAATAACTGATAAATTGATGTAACCTAGTGAGTTGGTGATTTCACTACTCGCTCTATGTATTAGGCTTAATGCTTTTTCCGACGCGACAACTAACAATAAATCAAATCACAGAATTTCAAAAGGATGCCTCCTCGTAGATATAATAGGCGTAATAACAACATGTCAACAAATCCACCACCGCCTCCACCACAGTTGGATCCTGTTGCGATCCAGGTTGTCATAACTACCGCTGTAGCAGCTGTCATGACTCAAATTCAAGCAAATGGTGCCAGTGGGGCGGGAAGTGGTACTAACAACTTTAACTACGGAAATAGCCATGGACACTATAGGGAGTGTATATACAAAGACTTCGTGAACTGCAAACCCAAATCCTTTAGTGGAAGCAGGGGATTCATTGCTCTAATGCAATGGTTCGAGAAAGCAGAATCCGTATTCGATATATGCACGTGCCCGGAAGGAAGCAAAGTTAATTTTGTTGCCTGCACCTTCTCAGACAGGGCCCTTACATGGTGGAATAGCCATGTCAAGTCACTAACACTCACGGTGGCAAATTCAATAGGCTGTGAAGGCCTGGAAGCAATGATGATAGAAGAGTACTGCCCAAGGGGAGAGATACAGAAGCTAGAGCAAGAACTGTGGAACCTTACTATGACAGGCTCTGATATAGTGGCCTATACTGATAGGTTCAGTGATCTAGCGGCACTATGTCCCGGGATGGTTACCCCAGAGAACAAGAAAGTGGAGAGATACATCTAGGGACTAGCCCCTCAGATTCAAGGACATGTATTAGCCTCAAACCCAACTACTTTTGATAGCACTAAACGCTTGGCCCAGAGACTCATCGACCATGGAGTCTGCCAAGGCGTGATGACCCCCACTCCTGAGCTACCAAAAATGGATGACTATAAGCAGAAGTCGTGGATTGAGGAAGAGGGACCACAAACAAAAGAAACCTCGAAAAGACAGCAAATTGTTGTTGTTTATACTGCTACAACACCTGCCACTCTAGCACCTACTAGTCGATATGCTAGGAACCTTCCGAAATGCAACAAGTGAAATTTTCATCACACAGGAGCTTGTCGGAGGATGCATTGCAAGAACTGCAATATGAAGGGACACACTACTCGTTTATGTAGAGTACCAGCATAACCTATCTCGCAGATTCCTAGCTGTTACAGTTGTGGCGAAACTGGACACTTCCACAGGGATTGTCCAATAACAAGGAACTCTGGCTGAGATGGAAGAATACTAATGATCACCTCATGAGAGACTACTCCAGAACCCCTGTGAACAACGGTAGGTTATTCGAAGCTTAACTTTTTACTATAGGAATTATATTATGAAATTTCATCATTTTCAATTATCGAAACACCCGTCTACTAGTAGTCGCTAAACGAAGTACAATATTCACAATAGTAATAACAAGGATAGATTAAAAGCACTGAAAACGTATACATAGAATGCACTATCGCCCTAATTCCTTTTTGCTAAACTTGAGTTTTCTTAGTGACTTGGAGGGTTTTTGGTGCATTGTGTATCTAGTAGAAGATTTGGAAGGAAGAAGGATCAAGGGAGAAGGACTAGATCTAGAAGCAACATCAGTTTCTTTTCACTTTCAGGTAATCAAGCTCAAACTTGACTTGTGGTTTTATAGATTTTCTCCTTTGCCCCTTTTTGGAGTTTTGGGGTCAATAAGCTTGATCCTTAAGACTTGGATGTCCCAATTCGATTCACCTTCAGATCTAGACTCTAGAACCGAGTTCATGGCATAAAGATGCAAGCCTTATGACCATATTAGCCCATGCACCTCTTTGGACCTCTTTTTGGGTCCTTAAAGCTTATAGTTCCATGCATGCATGTAAATTTCATAACTTTACGTGTTAGATCGACCTTATAAGCCCAGATCTATCTTTTGGAAGAGGGTTGTACAACAGAAATCGAGTTTTAGACTTAGACAATGGCTGACTCGACGAGTTGTTCTTGCAACTCGACGAGTCCGGCGCTTGAGTCCCCAATTTGTTGAGGTTCAAAGGAGCCCAGTTGAGTGTTAGCAGAGGTTTAGAAAGGTCCCAAGGAGTGTTTCGACGTATTAAGACGTAGCCATAATTTGGAAATCATGGGACTCGACGAGTGAAAAAACACACTCAGTAAGTCCAAGGCAATCTTCTTACCCACAAGATCAGACTCGATGAGTTATTCTGCTGGGTTTTGAGCATTCTAACACTCCTAAGTGTACATGCAACCCTAAATACCTTGGATCTATGTTTTCTCTATTATACATGCAAATATGAACTTTCCAAGGTATTCATCCTAACTAGCATAATAACATTGATTCATATGAATATATCAAGTTAGAATTGTTGGATTAATGTCTAAGTCCATAACTATAATTGGTAAGACTTGACCCGACCCGGCATGGTCCATTTGGGTTGCATGCATCATGCACTTGGATAGACTATAATGAGAGAAATAACACTTAAGGTTGATTAATATATTATAAGTTCTAATATATTAATAAGATTATTTAATCAGTATTGATCAATAATTAATCTAGAATTAACTAAGTGATCAAAAGAAGACTAATTAAATATATGGGTTGATTGTGTAAATCATCCATACTTGTATAGTGGGCTAATGCTCCATGGATAATCAAGTTGGGCTAAAACCCATAGGATGGTCCATGGATGCTCCATGGTGTATTTGAACCCATGGATCCAAGGAAATGGAAGGGCATGACAATTAGGGTTTACCCTAATTGTAACAAATATATAAGATCATATTCTTTGGAAAAATCGGCCACTATGAATAATAAGAAAGGGCTAGCCGATTTTAGGAGTGTTCAAGTTTCTCTCAAATTATTCCAATTGTATTTGGTGTTGTGTGAACTATTTGAGGTGTCACACTTGAGGCACTAGGCACTCAAGATTCATGAAGACATTCTACATCAAAGAGGTATGTATTCTATCTTTTTATATTCATTATTTTGTATGCTAGATTAGGATAATACCTTGGATGCTCATAATTGCATGTATAATAGAGAAAACACAGATCCAAGGTATTTAGGGTTGCATGTACACTTAGGAGTGTTACAATGCCCAAAACCCAACAAGAATTACATACCTCATTGATGTAGAATGTCTTCATGAAGCTTGAGTGCCTAGTGCCCCAAGTGTGACACCTCAAATGGTTCACACAACACCAAATACACTTGGAATAACTTGAGAGGATATACATATTTCATGAAAATCGGCTAGCCCTTTTCCCCATACTCTAGTGTCGATTTTGTCAACAATAAGATCTTTATATACTGTCACAATTAGGGTAAACCCTAATTTTCATGGCTTTCCATTTACTTGGATCCATGGGTTCAAATTCACCATGGAGCATCCTATGGGTTTTAGCCCAACTTGATAATCCATGGAGCATTAGCCCACTATACACGTATGGATGATTTACACAATCAACCCATATATTTAATTAGTCTTCTTTTGATCACTTAATTAATTCTAGATTAATTCTTGATCAATACTAATTAAATAATCTTATTAATATATTAGAACTTATAATATATTACCAAACTGTAAGTGTTATTTCTCTCATTTTAGTCAATCCAAATGTATGATGCCATGCAACCCAAATGGACCATGTCGGGTCGGGTCAAGTCTTACCAATTATATTTATGGACTTAGACATTAATCCAACAGTCTCCTACTTGGATAAGTCTAAAACTATTATTGCAAGTATGACTTCAAGAACCGACTGGCAATCGTAGCTCTCAAAAGCTTTTGTCAAACTCTGACCTTGCCGATGATCTCTGACCTTTGTCAATGACTTGTCTATTAGATAAGGGATCATATATTCCTCCATTCTAGATATCATATGGACTGAGACATGGATTATAATCATTCTCTCTGTCCATTTGTTGTTTCCCGATTTCCGATTTATAACGACTGAATAATTAAACAAATCAAATCAGTCCAGGCCCGGCCGAGCACTTACATTTGTCATCACCAAATCATCGAGGGGACCACAGATATCGCTTTTATCCCGAATGTAAAAGGAATGGATAAACTTCGACTCATATGACTTGTTCTACTACTTGTTGAATCATACACAAAGGCACGTTTTATAACATCGAGTTACCAATGTGTTTTCGTGCAATCAATGTATAAACAACTAATAGTAACAACTCATATCTCTAGGTTTGAAGAATATAAGATATTATCGTCTCATGATCACTCGTGATAAAATCCATGAAGTGATTCCAATGAGTGCGGGTTGAATCCAATACTCGGAACTTATGAGCACTCATGAGTGTTGTAGCACCACCTTGTCCAACATCTTAGACCTCTACAAGCCTAACCCATGACAGTCTTGATTCGTATCTACTTCCAACATATGACCGAATGTGTATGGTTTGAATAACTTAGTCATTCAGAACAATGACCTAGTTATTTTGGAAGTCAAAACATGCAAAGTGAAACACAATAATAATCGAATCTAATATGGTCTCAGAACTTATGAATATAAATAAAACACGTTTTATTTATCACCATATGATTACACATTATTCATTGTATACTGTTTTAGCTATCAACTTTATTCTTGAATTAAAACAATAGTTGTCCCATGCTCCAAGCATGTACACTATGTTTTCTAAACACTAGTCATGCCATACACCAAGTATGCAAACTAAGTTTGCCTATGATCTTTACTTTGTGAACTAGATCGATTGAACATAACTTCAATGATTCACACTCCCAAATCCTTATCGAAAATGTAAGAATTTCAAATTCCTATCATTTACCGAAATCTGTTAGATTTTAAACTTATATGCATTGATCCTCTTGTAATGATTATGCAGAAAGTCACAAAGAATTGACAACAAACATTATAGAGCATTCCAAAAGAGATCGACTCCTTGGAAACATCCTTCTTGCATTAAGTTTCCTAATCTTACACAGATTGAATAATTTCTAACTTTGAAACATTTCCATATTCCCCTTTGACTATCACTTCTGAACAAGAGTTGCCTCTTTTCAGAATATGTCAATATGGTCCTTCCAACAATTAACACTATACTTCCAACTGTCCCTGAGCAACGAATCTTTGGTAAACCATAGATTGTCCTCAACAATTGCTTAATCCTTTTAGTCATATCCAATTCTAGACCTTTTCCCTTCTTAATGCCCCAGGCATTTGGAAAATTTTAGAAAGGATGAATATTATAGCACATGAATTCAAATTATGAAAAGGGATGCCGTAATCATAATCGAATTTTAGAATGCAAATTATAGATCCATCTATAGAATTTCCTTATGTTGAGCCATTCCAACATGAAATTCATATATATATATATATATATATATATATATATATATATATATATATATATCATCGACTAAATACGATTAAAACCTCAATCTAAGCTATTAGATTTGAGACGAAGTATAATTTCCTCTCCCTTAATTATAGCAAAACAACTTTTTCCCAATTGAAACCTTTTGTTTTCTATAATTAACATTGCTAACTTGCAACCTTTATCATAATTATCATGCTCCCACTAACATGATGATTATTAGCATAACACTTATGCTCCCACTAGCTTTGACATGTATTCAGAAATCAGATGAGCTTCGAGAAAAACAATACTTTTGATGTGAATTTTTAATGCACTAGTTTTTTATTTATAATTCCTAATTTATCGCATCTAAACCACACCTTACAGGCAGTGAACCCGATCGAGTATAGTATAGCTTTGATAAGCAAGGGTGTCGAACACAAGGGGAACGGTATTAAATTAAGTTAAAATATTTGATTATAGGTTATACAAGACACATAAAAGCATTAAAGAAATGGTTTATTAAATCTCAAACGAACATCTAATTAACAAATCTCGATAAACTAACAGGGAAACAAATCTCTTTAGGTACTTTGGTTTAGATAAATTACACCTTAAAAGCATAGACAATTGCATACACAAATTCATTTATTCATGTTCACCGATTCCTAAAATGATTAGATTCGCGTTCACTATTACTAATCCTTTAGCAAAAAAGTTAATTCAAAAAGTGATCAGTTGATTAAACTAACATGCTTCCTAGTGTTCAGTTCGTATCAAACAAGACTTGTAATAATAGTTAATCAAATTGGTCGTTCAATTAACCTCTTGTTGATGGTCATCACACAAGGCTCGCACGTTAACTTACTTATTTCCAAGTTAATCCTAGTTTCACATTCGCTATTCCTAGACTTATAATCTTGATGGTCATCAAAGTCATAAGATACAAGCAATCAAGCAGATGTCCCTACAACTTAATTTACTTGACAATTAACAGCAAATAATTATCATTAACACATAAGGATCTTTTAACAAGCTTGGCAAGATAAATTAAACATAAACAAACGATTTAATCTAGCAAATAATCTAATAATCAAGGTTTCATTCAATCATAAACACAAAGTAAAAGGTTTTTACACCTAAATCAGAAACTAAACACATAATAGTATCAAAATGGAATGCTAAACATGGTCACATTAACAACCCACATGATGACCGACATGTATCCGCTCTCCAATCCTTTCGATCTCCGCTCCCGTTAGCTTAACGGCCTTCCGGCCGCCTTCTAGACCCTCAAAACGGCTTAACCAAAGTTAATTATCGACTAAATTAGGTTAGAAGTCGAATGCCCCCTCTGGTTAGCTGATAATCGCTTTTTATAACCCTTGGAACCGACTTACGTACGTTGGGCGTAAGTCGGTGTATGCTGGGCGTAGTGAGAATTATGACGCGATGAGGAAATCCGGATGCAAGCCGTTACGCTGGGCGTAACCTTATCTACGATGGGCGTAATCCGTCTTTGGCCATTACGCTAAGTGTACTTAGCAATTACGCTGGGCGTAATTGACTACTTCAGCATTTTTTCTTTCGTTTAGCTTCTAAGCCCTAATTCCGATCCAGTCTTTTCTTTTGCGTTCTATTGACAACTAATAGCTGCAAATCATAATTCAAAGTATTATAAGTAATTTTTAGTTCTAAAAGAGAATAATGAAAGCTAAAATATTAAGATATAATGTATAAAAATATATATAAATACACATATCAACTTTATTGACTTTCTTACCAAAGTTCAGATTTTTGATACTAGATTGCTTTGATAAAACTTTATCAATATCATACACCTTATCTTAGATAGCTCACAGGTGTATCTAAACAATTTTAAGAACTATGAAAAGGGATGACGTAATCATAGTCTCGATTGTTTATACCTTTGCCACTTCTCACAAGTCCATGTTAGTGTGTCGGTTAACCGCACACGCTCCACTAACGACTTTGAGAATGCAAATATCACAATTGCTATCTAGCTAAAATCTACTTAGTGAAAGTGTTTCCTCACCATCATTTTCATGAATCGGAGAGAAACCTTATGACCCTTAGATTTTATGTTGTATGTGTTCTTATCCATGTGAATTGTCAAAACCATAGTCACAAGACAAAGATAATGACAAATCCAAACTCATATGGACTGAACTCAATCTTAATTTCTTGCCATCTGGCATCTCAAGGGCCTGCCATTGCTTCCAAGTTGTTGTGCAACCAATTGAGAACTCTAAGAACTCATATACAATGCCAATTTTAATTGGAATGGGCACAAAATATGTCAACACGATAAGTTATAAACCTCAAGTCGTGTGCTAGTGAAGAACTTCAGGTTTTATTCTTGATTAGTTCTTGAGACTTTCAATACCTTTAAGACTCCCACTGTCCTCTTGACATATAAGAGTCACTTGCCAAATATTCAAGAGATAGTTTGGATTCTTTATCAAGACAAGCACTTTACACAATTGGCCTTAGTTGGTCTTTGTTTTATCCAAAACATCACAACTTACCAATTTCAAATGTACAAGAGTAGGACACTTTTACTCTTACATTTGACAAGTGTTTTAAACCTTTCTTTAAGATATGCCACTTAACTTACAGTCTTGGAGTATGACTCTAAGACTTGTTTTGGAACGAAGTATGACTTGTCTTCTTTATTTGACCACTTCAACAATTCATAGCTCCTCTTCTTAGCTATCAGAATGTACTTAGAGGATGAATTGTGATAAGGTCTCTTAATCATTGAGATGATCATATAACATGATACTAAAGTACTCTCCCATCTTTTCAGATTTGAGAAACTTTTATCTTTCTGCCTAAGTTGATTCTTCTTATTCGCTCTGTCATACATTGGAACCTTTTCCAATGTCTCAGAATTACACTTAAGCTTGTAGGTATAACCATATTTACCGAGCTGTAGTAAATTATGACGAATAGTCTTATCGATCTTTTGTGGCGGACTTAACCAGTGCACAAGAATATGTACTTGATCCCTTAGTCTTTTACTTGACTCACACATCCATGTGAGCAAGTAGTTAGTCTTAATTTTTTCCAATGCTTGAAAGTTTTCATTCATCATGTTATACAACTTGCATGATTCCAAGTTTCTATCCAACTGAAACTTGGGTGATGAGAATCTTTCCTTATTTGGTAAATTTAGACATTACCACAAATGAAAGAATCAAATTCATATTTCCACTCTTGCTCTTAATGGAATCTTATAAGCAACAAAAAATTTTCACAAATGCCATTGTAAGGATATTTTAAAATAAATAAAATCAAAATTTTTTCCTTTTATTTTAAAACTTTGCGAAAAAAGTATACTTACAGTGCAAAAGCACATGAAAACTTTGTTGTTATCTATTCCTAAGCAATATATCATAACTCCTAAGAAGTAGCTCAAGAATCCGATCTTCAAACTATGCGATAAAAATCCATCTACGCGATCAGATTCAGCATATTCTTTCTTTAAGTTTCTTCACTTTTTCTTTGATTCTTAAAACATCAACATGTGACCCAGTCACATCATGTATCAAGAATCTCAGAATAGAAACTTAGCAGAGTTAGATAGTGGACTTTACCTGAAGTAGAGTCAAACTTATTGGCTTTAACATCCTTAGGTAAATTTGGCAGCTTCGCAACCAATGTCCCTTTCTTTGGCAATGGACTCTTGATAATGGGACTATCTCAGACTTAGCCTCTCTCTTTACCATTTGGTTAACAAAGTTAATTGTGGCCGATCCCTTTCCAATGGGAAGAGAATGCTTTTTCTGGATTTCCAGTTTCATCATTGTCAATGTCCATAAAGTTTTAGGAAGTTGACCTTAGCAAATAGATAAGACCATTAAGGGTCTTGTCATAGTCTGTTTCATAGGAGTCCCAAAGGAACTCACTATGTGACTTAGAAAGTGACTGAACCACCAACTTTCTTAAGACTTTGACACCCAACTCTCCCGGCTTGTCAATATGTGACTACATCTCCAAGATGTGATCACGCATTGACCTTTGCTTGCCAATAGGGCTTGAGTGACCTTAAACTTTTCAAGAACTTGTGAGTTAGGGAGAATAATTGGAGGAGGTGAAAGAAGTATGATTTCCATGGGATATCATCTTCATTTAGGAAAGCTTGTTTCAAGAGATTTGGGAAGATCATAAACGTCTAAGCCATACATCTTTTGGGAGATATTCAAGATAGTTGATTTAAAGTCCTTAATATAACACCCAATATGAAATATTAAGGCTAGGACCCAACACAATACTTTTATAACTTGGAAGAGGGATGTCATAATCCAAGCTATAAAATATTTGAAGGTAGGTGAATGACGATTCACCAATTTCCACCAAGATAAACGAAATGTATTATTAGGTTTTAATTGGTTTTGAAACTCCTAGATTCTTTTGAGATTCATTGAACTTTTCAATGACATGTTTCAATCTCGAGTGTGCCCTTCAGGTTTTGTGACTGGGATGTCGAGGATCACAAAACAAGGTGTGAAGTAACCATGCAAATTACTTGGTACTCTTAAGTGTTTACCCCTCAATCGATGTGCTGGTTAACCACACACGCTCCATCGATACTATATTAAACATTAAGTTACCCTTTGCCTACCTTGTTAAATACGAGTTAGTGTGCCGGTTAACCACACACGCTCCACTAACCGACTTAAACAAAGTGCAAAGTGTAATTTCATGGATTAGCACCTTATTCACATCTTCCTAAGTAACTAAGATTGGGTATTAATAAGAGTTTAGTTACTTAGTATTTATCATTAATACTTTTAATGAAGGGAGAATTATAGTCCTTGTCCTACCCGTTCGGCTAACGACCCTCCACCAGTCAAGGAAGCGGTGGGTGAGAGTGGACACCTATTAAGCTGCCATTTTATAGGCAACAACCTTATACCCCCCTTATAGACCGACTTCGTGAATGAGGCCTACTAACGGTAAGACTGATTCTTATATTAGCATTTCATGGCAGCTTGCTTTTCCTTTTTTTTTTATATTTTCAGTGTTCCAAATGCTTATATCTAGGAATCGATGATGAGCGACAAGCTATTTTCACAGCAGGTAATGTAATGCAATAGATCATTTCTGAGTAGGGTGAATTGTTATTTCCACAAGGATATGTCATTGTGATAAAGTTTCATGATTGTTAATATTTCAGGGGCTACAGAAATTAAAAGATAATGACCTTTCAAAATCTTAGTCATTCATGGGTTCCTTCTTAAAGTAAGCAAAACTGTGTTGATGACTATTATTGGAGATGTAAGGAGTTAGAAATTTGAAAATTGAAACGATAGGAACCTTAGTATAAGATGTAATATTGATAAACGAAAAAAAGGGCAGGTAGGAAGAGTCATTTATTATTAGTTGAAAATATTTTGTAAAGAAGAAATTTAGAAATTGTTTGGGAGTTATGCAGTTTTATTCTTATAAAGGAAGTATTGGAATAGAGGCATGATTTCTGTCTGGTAGTAGAATTTCAAGTAGGAAGGTATGATTTTTTGTGAAATAAATTTAAAACAGATAATATATAATATTGGTTTTGTTGAAGATATATGCATTTTGCAGTTATATTGAGGTTGAAGAAATGACAACGGGAAGTGCTGTGACTTTACCATCGCAATCACAGTCGGATACATCTGGATCTGATGGATCGGTTTTTATGAGCACATTGGATCATGTTAGCCTACCTGGTATGGGTAGGGGTGGAATTGGTATGGTACCAATTCATTTTTCTGTAAACCGTGTACCGTACCAACTATAATTAGTATAAAAAAATTGTTACCGGTACCGTACCTAGTATACTTGGTACTAATTTATTTGGCTACCAACAAGTTTGGTTGGTACAAATTGGTAATGGTATATACCAACTTCTTTTAATTTTCTATTATAAGATTTAAAAATAAGCAAAGACATCGGGATTTTGATGTGTAATATAGAAATTAGTTACGTAGTTCATTTAGTTTACAAAAGAATTCTACCGAAGTATCGCTAAAGTAATGTTTTAATATTGTGCTTTAATGTGGTAATAACTATTGACCAATACGACCAAATGACTAATATAATGTTTTTTTTGAAAGGGGACTTCCCTAACGAGGGTTTCCGGGCCAGCTTTTGCGCACCGACTAATCCCCCGCTGCAAACATGAGGCTTTGCCTCATGCCCTGGAGTCACTACAGGCGAACCTCCATGTAACGACCCGTTTCCGGTATGTTAATTAATTTGTTTTGGGCTAAGTTTTCAAGAGGGACTCGGCGAGTTCTAGCCTGACTCGCCGAGTCGGGTCGCGCATCTTGGGCACGCGGGAGCCGGCGACTCGACGAGTCCATATCCTGGACTCGGCGAGTCCATCCGTCTGGGTGAAACCCTAACTCCCCGGGTTTGCTCACTATTTAAACCCCATTATAGCCTCCATCTCGTCACTTTCCCCCTGAGAGCACTGTGAGAAACCCTAAACCTTCCTCTTGTGAGCTTATAAGTGATCTTATTCCATTTTGGTGAAGGAGTGAAGAAGGAGAAGAAGAAGGAAGCAAGGAAACGAGTTCTAGTGCCAAGATCCAAGATCAAGTGTGAACTTATTCAGGTATTTTCGGAGTCCTCTTCTGGTTTCATGCTTAAACTTCCATTAGAGCTCTTTTAAGGGCTATTTGATGCTTGTTCCAAGCTTTATGCTTGCTTGATTGTATTATTAAGCCGAAATACCTTTGGATCTGAGTGTTGGGGTGTTGAAGAGTCCAGATCCACTGTCTTTTTGGGGTTACATTGCTTATTAGCCATGGATCTACCCTTATTGTGCATATTTTAGTCTTATTTCCCTCATTCATGTAGTTGTGCACGTAAAGTTGGAAACTTTACGTGGTAAAACAGCTTAATGGACCTAGATCTATCATTTGCATGTGTTGGATTCAAGAGAAATCGAGTAAAAATATGTTGCATGGCGGCGACTCGGCGAGTCGGAAGAACGACTCGACGAGTCACGTCGCGGGTCCCGAGTTCTCCAGTTTCTTCAGTGTCGAGTGGACTAGGTGAGTTAGGGAGTGGACTCAGCGAGTTAAGAGTAGACTCAGTAATGGAGGGACTCGGCGAGTTGTTCATACAACTTGGCGAGTCCAAGGCAATCTCCTTAAGGATTAAGAACAACTCGTCGAGTCTGTTCATCTGACTCGGCGAGTCGGATGAAGATCATCTGAGTTCTTGGATCCAGAGGGTACTCGTCGAGTCGATGCCACACTCGACGAGTAACAGCATGTAAGAGTTGAGCGGAGAATCTAGGACTCGGCGAGTCGGGTATCCCGACTCGGCGAGTCAGCCCTGAGTAAGTCAACTTTGACCAAGGGTAAAAGGGTCATTTTACCCTGAGTATAGTGCTAGTGATTGATCGAGTGTGTTTATGGATTTGTAGCCGAGGAGATTCAGGAGCAGCAGCCGTTAGCTTTCCGAGCCACACACTCATCCGCTAGCTTACGAGGTGAGTCTCCTTTCTGTAGGGACGGGTCTAAGGCCACAATGCCGGCCCGTCCAGTTAATAGTAGTTTCCGGACTTCGGCCCGATGTAGTAGTTCGTATGTTTGATGCCTTCGTGGTTCAGACACGTTTTATGTGCTATGTGTATGTGTTTGTATTCCGGGCCACGGCCCGATGCAGTATGCAATATAAATGGTTATGATATGCTATGCTATGTGCAGCCAGTTCCGGACTTCGGTCCGATGCAGTCAGTTCCGGACTTCGGTCCGATGCAGTCAGTTCCGGACTTCGGTCCGATGCAGTCAGTTCCGGACTTCGGTCCGATGCAGGGGACAAGGTCCCAGTCAGTTCCGGACTTTGGTCCGATGCAGTTTCCGGGCTTCGGCCCGATGCAGTGGGCAAGGCCCAATATGTGTTTATGTGTTATTGTATGGTATGTGGTAGTTTGGGGGAGCTCACTAAGCTTCGTGCTTACAGTTTCAGTTTTGGTTTCAGGTACTTCCGCAAGCAAAGGGAAGAGCTCTGGATGACGGCATCGCACACACCACCGCCTCAGCTATAGCCTGGGATTGATTTAGATGTTTGATCTGATGTAGCATGATACAGTTTTCCGCACAGTATTTTACTATGTTTTGGAATACATCACGTATGGTTTTATTATATGATGCTCTGATTGCAGTTTTGATTATATTAAAAACAAAAATTTTTGGGTCGTATTTTTGGGTTGTTTCACTCCATGGCCACAAGGGCTTAGTAGTGCCAGGATTTGAACATGGGTCAATAGGTTATCCACCATATCTTCCACATGCCTTACCAAGTCACCACAACCGAAGTGGTTACTAATATAATGTTATTAAAACAGTAAACACTAAATACAATTAACAGTTGAAATATATATATATATATATATATATATATATATATATATATATATATATATATATATATATATATATATATAAAATGAATTGGTTGGTACAGTATTACCATTGTATTCCAATTTTTGTATCATTACTGTACCAACATTGATCAATTGGTACGGTACTACCAACCAAACATGTTGGCTACCAAATATATTGGCTACCAAGTTTCTTGGTTCGGTTGGTAACTTGTTGGTTGGTTTTTCATGGTATAATTTTGCCAGCCCTAGGTATGGGGCTTCTTGAAGACGCATGAATGCTGATTTGGCAGTCCCAAGACGCGTGAACACCGTCCCAAAGGCCGGTGCTTTGGCTGTGGCGTGAGCGGGCGTGAGTGGGAAGACGGAAGAAGACGGAGAGGTGGGTTGGATGTGAAGTTAACATAACGCACATGTGGCAGCACTTTTTCGGTGGAGTGGGTGTGACCACTCCCCATAGCCTTAGTGGTAGTGGTAATGACGACAGTGTTGAAACCAGTTTTGTAACTTACGAGGAGAAAAATTCAGATTAGTTTTAGCTCGGTTTTGCCGACACATGGGTGACACGTAGATTCCATAGATTCAAATTTAATTAATATGGTGTAATGGAATTCTTATTTTGGAAAATAAAGTTGTAATTTAGTTGGGTATTGTTTTCTATTTAACATGGATGAAGATGCAAAGTGAAAATGAAGAAAATAAAAATACTCGCTATACTTGTTTATTGTATCATATATTCTCAAAAACATATTGGCTCATCTTTGTAGTTTTCTTCTCTTATGTTCGGAAAAAAAAAGAGGCCGAATAAAGCCTTGAACTAACACACACTGTACGTACAAATTTATAAAATATACTCATTCAATTACAGTCTAATCTTGTACATATTCCTTAAATTTAAATAATCATCAGGCTATGATATTTCTATTACCTAAAATCTAATCACATTGTGATCCTAAATTACTAAGATTCCAATTTTTAAAAATATCAACAACTTCAAATCATAACATAAATAATAGAGCGAAAAAACACAATAAAGACTAATCTCATTTATCATTTTCCAAAAAAAAAAAAAAAGAATATTCACATTTACCAAAAAAAAATCACAGCTCAATATTATAATATTAAGAATTTCGCAGTTTATATATGCAAAATTATATGAGTTATTTTTTTATATTATTGGGTCAAAATTATGTGAGTTATTTTTTATATTTTGATGGCAGAGAAAAAACCAAAACCAAAAGGTATTTTTACACGAAAATTCAACATTTATTTGACCATTTTCATACCATAACAATACACATAAATGGATTAAAACCATATATTGTTTAGAACAAACACAAAGAAAACAATACTGCTATTTAGTAGAAGCTATCACAAACAAACATCCAAAACCCAATTACATTATTCAATTAAAAAAGTAAAAGATAACACAAATGAATATTCATAGTTTACCAAACACAAAATTTTGAAATCCAAAATAATATGCAAGTAAAAGAAGGAAATATAAAAAAAATATCTTAGGAGAAAACAATGAGTAGCAAAGAAAGATTGTTGTTTATGATCATTTTTCCACCTTAGGAATCAACAATTTGGTTGTTATTCCAGCTTTGCCATTGCCTTAGTGCTATACTGGAAATAGAGTTTATGTGGACCATCAATATAACACCATTATTTAACCCTATTGTGGGTTTTTGAATGTAGTAATCACCATATTCTTCCAAAGTTTTTCCTTGTAGGGATGCAAATGGTTTATCCACATTACATTCAATTTTGGCGTCGTATAAATAGATGAAAAAAATATAAAGTTATACTACACATAAAAATAATTATAACATAACATGTATAAATAAATAATATCAAAAATAATAAACTAAAAAAAAATCCAAAATACCCTTTCGTCCATCAATATCATTCCAATCATACGAATCTGTTTCCACAGATGAATAATTCGAACCTTGATCGTGTAGTCATCTTTTGCAAGTGCCAAGTCACTGATCATGGTAACATTGGTGTTTTCCATTAAGCTGTAAACCAAATGTGGTAACGAAGATTAGTTGTTATATAACAGAAAAGTATTATAAATAAATGACAAAAATAATTTTCAAAAGCATGATGACGAAGCATAAATAGTACACATATAAGAAAGTAAATATATGCATTTGCACTCTTTACAAATATGTAAATAAGTTAAGTGGAAACGATAAATTTAACAAATTTGTTTGGCTTGTAAGTTGTGCATTTGCTTCTGTAAATTGCATTATTGAACATCCTGTTGTAGAAATTGTTTCCAAAAATAGAAACTGTAAACAACCCATGTATTGTTAGACTAGGGAGTTATTGATGATTAATTGACATGGAATTTGGATCTTGAAATATCTTACTGCAACACCTTTTTTTATGACTTGTGCCTTTCCCTGTGTTACAATATGTAATCATTGTAAACAAAGTTATTCAACTTTTAAAATTCCTTTATGTACAGAAATAGAAATCATGGGCATTTAAGGAAAGACATGGTGAAATGTCCAAAATACCCTTATGTCCAAAATTACATTTGACTTTTATTGGGGTATTTGTTGGGAGTATCAGTATATTAATATTATCATCTAAATAAATCTAAATAATCATGTTTCGAAATAGATTTGAACTTTTACATGTAGATAAACTATAAAAAGAAATTAGCGACATTTAAAGAAAGTCATTATACAGTTTCCGAGATTAGTTAATAAACTAACAATAATAAAAAAAATAGAAATTCCTAAATCGTTGTATTCCCATATCCTTGTGTTACAATATATAATCATTGTAAACAAAGTTATTCAACTTTAAAATTCCTTTATGTACAGAAATATAAATCAGGGGCATTTAAGGAAATACATGGCGAAATGTCCAAAATACTCTTATGTGCAACTACCAGAAAGATATGTAAAACCAAACAGAGAACAAAAATAATTTGATACACTTTTATGTCGACCAAATGCATTAAAGATATTTTGTTATTGAAATTCTAATTGTTTGGAATTCAAATTCCTTAAAACCAATCACCTGCTAACTCTATTTTGAAGAATTGCCTATACATTGGTTGTGTTATCCAACGAAATTTAATCCTTTATATGCATGTGATCAATTTTAATTCAGTAGTATTTAAGATATTTTGATATGCAGGAGAAAAGACTCAGAGTAAAAGTGCAAAACTTGACAATCACAGTTGTTGCAGCAGGGTGTGTGACAGGGAAACAAAATTTCTTTGAGGCATTTAATCGAACAGCTTATATGCAGTAAAACATGTGTAAATAATTAGTATATAAATTTGTATACAAATCGAACATATCATGGAAAGGAGAAGAGGAAAACATGAAATGTTCAAATAAAAAGAATCAAATCATTTTGGTGATTCTGTAAAGTAATTGTATCGATCATTACATATGCTAACCTGATGTAGTAAATATTGTTGATAATGGACTTTGATGATGAACGTGGTGATGTTGTAAATCTTCAATCTCTCAATAAAAACGACATATGAATAAGATTGTAGTTGTATATATTTTTCAAAATTGAATTTGGAAAGGATATGAAGAATAGTTGTGAATGAATTGATTTGATAAGTTTCAACAAATAAGAGTTAATATGAGTGTTGATTTCCGAGAATTGTGTATGTAATTTAGGAAGATATATTTGGAGTAAATGTATTGATTGACAAAAATCGGAAGGATATTGCCATTTCCTTTATTTGTATAATGCATTAAATTTTTGAGAATTTCTAATTTGAAAAAAAAACAAAAAATCCATAATTTGCCAAGTGGAATAAAATTTAATTGAAAAAAGCATAAAAATGTCATGTGTCATATTGAATGAGGTGGTGACACGTGACAGAAAACCTTCATTTATTAAGGGAGATTGACACATGACATAATATTAATGTAGAATTGTATTAGAGTGACACATGACAAAAGAAGATTAAAGTTATTCTTTTATTAGTATAGAGATTTCTTATACCATTGAGAGTTCGCTTGGATCCAACATAACCTTTGGTTAAATAGTGGCTAAGTTTGAAATTTTTGGTTTTAAACCCGAAATTGAATCGGAAAAACTGAGAAACCAAACCCATCGGTTAGGTTGAAAGTTCAAACCTAAATTAGTACCCAATTATGGTAGTGTGGTATTATGTGGTGATGATGTGACATTATTGTAGACATACCTCACTTGTACATAAGTCTATTTTCCTCTTGTATAGATCTTGTATGATGTCCACATTATCCTAGCATTTAGTGTCCATATGTGTAATGTTTACCTTGTTGCTTTCTTTACATGGACAATTATCCATTCAAACTTTGGTGAAATGTTTAGACTTGAGATGACTTTAGTGAGGTGTTTTAACTTTAGGTGATTTTGGGTTTTGAAAATATAAGCACATGCATTGCATTATATGGAGATTATTAGATTATTAATAATGAGTTTGATGTCATGTTGAAACTTGAAATCCCCCCCCCCCTTGCGCCCAAATATTGAATCTAAACATGTGTTTTTGATGTATAATAATAGTTATTATGTTAAATAAAATCTTATTATGATAAAGAATATATCATTTTATTATTAAAATATTAAAATATATTTTTCATATAAAACTTTTGTGTGTGGTTGGAGTTGAAAAGGATTTCAGTGTAGGTTTTATACAAATTAGGTTAAGAGGTATGGTCACCACCAACCCTCTAAAAAAGTGTTGTCAACTCAGCGCCACATCAACTCTACTACATATTCACTATCAAACCACTAACCTTTGAAAATAGTTACCACTCTACAATTTTTATCTTTGTATTTTTTATTTTTTCGTTTGTCATTAGATTAAATAAAAAAACATAATTTAAAACATAAATAAATATTTTACATTAATTAAAAACACACAAAATTAAATCCTAAATTACTTAAAAAACATAAAAAAAAATTAAAACATAAATTACTAAAAAAACATAAAACGTACCAAATAAAACCTAAATATTAAAACACTAGAAACTAATTTCCATATTTTTCGCAGACTTGTTGGATTTTTAGAAATGTGGTTAGATTTTCCAGGTCGAGATCAGATTGGGGTTTTGTGTTTATGATTTAAAGATCGGTAAGTATTATTTCTGGCGACAAGCTTCCTCCGTTGCTTCATTTTTTCTAGAAAACTTAGAGTTTTGTCTATTTTTCCACAAGTACGTCTTCGTTACTCGATTTTCCACTTGAAGACGCCGTCTTTTTCGTTTTGTCCCTTCCCAGTGGTCGACGAAGTTGGACTTCCGGTGGACCCTCCCACTCGGTGCCATCGAAGTCATCATTAAGGTCGAGGCCAAAACCCACGTCTGAATCGGAAGTTCTTGGCCTTTTGTTGGATTCGGTAATAGATCACGAATGCACCTCACCCGGATAAAGGACTCATTTTGGACCCTTACGACAAACTTTCCACGCTTTTTGGTTGCCGAATGGTTTGCTCTTATTGGTAATTTTGTATTGGTAGCATGCAGTTGATAAAATATTGAAATCATTGCTACCACCTTTGTGCATATTTTTAAGATTGTCAAACATGTCATTAAATTTCGTCCAAGCCGTTCGTAGGTCATGCCATTTTGCATTAACCGTGTCGTATGTCTGCTCCGTTTCCTTTCCTAATAGCGAATACAAGTGGTCTAAAACACGATTTCAAAAACTTTGACCAGATTGCGTGTTCCCGATGTCACCATCTTGCGATATGAAAATTCAAGCTTCCGCTAAAGCTTCCTCCTCGTCTTCGTTCCACTGCTTGGTTTTTTGTTTTTTTTTTGGAGTTTTTCCTTTTTTGTTGTCGTCTTCTATATGGTTGTTGTGCTTCTTGTACCCTTCAGTTGTCGTCATTGTCGAGGTTTATAGGTTAGGATTTAAATAATGATACTTGAGATGGTTGTGAAGGTTTTGCTTGAACCTGTTGAGGTTGCGATTGTTGAAATGTTTGAAATTGAGGTTGATTGAAGTGTTGTGGTCGTTGTTGTTGGTGGTAGTTTGGGTGGTATGAAGGATTTGTGAATAGAGGTTGTTGTTGGATTATGGATGTTAACATTTGCATGTAACCAAGATTTACATATGGATCATTTGAAGTGTTTGGAGTAGATGAACTATGAAATATTTTGATTTGGATCTATAGGTTGAAGAAAAATAAGAAAATAGAAAGAAGTTGTGTGTTTTGGTAGTGTGAAATGTTTATAAAATAGGTGGTATTTATAGTTGTAGATTGTGTTTTTACAATTAAAAATTAAAGATTTTTTTTTAATTCAACTACTACAAAGGAAAAATGAAAAAACAGTCAAATATGTGACCGTTGTTGCTGCTTTTTTATTTGTCGCCTTTGTCCGTCTTCACAGTCAAACCATTGGTCGATGGGGGGGGGGGGGGGGGGGGGGGGAGGTGTGTTCACGCATCTTCTGGTCTGCCACGTCAGAGGTCACGCGTGGTTTGTGCTACCATACCAAATAGCCTTATATAATATATAAATCATATAATGTCTTAGGAGTAGAAGTTGAAGTTGGAATCGGTGGTCCTCCGTGCGCCACCACAAGTGGTTTGTCGTTGGTCTAAAATTTGTGCTAAAAATACATAAGCCAACAAATATACATGTCTTAGGGTATTAAAGAAGTGACAACCGTTAAAGTGGATAGACTATAGAGCAAATACCAAACTGAAAATGAAAAGATTTATTAAAGAATTATACACATATTCCAATAGTTGTCGTGAGGGGTGAATGTGAGGGGTGAAGGGATATGTGCAGTGCTAATAAAAGGTCGTTTGTACTGTGTGCTTTCTTGTCTTTTTATTATTTTTATTATTATATCGGAAAACTGTTAAAATGAATAGTTATATACAAGTATGAGATGATACCTGTTTGAACCAATTCGTCGTGATATTTTAGCTCTCTTTTGTCTTTCTTAATTGAAAAATGGGCTAATGACTTGAAAGGGTAACAAACTTTCGATTTTTTTCATATTTAGTCACTAAACTTTTTTCGTTATCTATTTGTCATTGAACTATTGAAACTGTTCACATTTTACCCTTATGACCGGTTGTTACCGGTCATAAGGGTAAAATGTGAACAGTTTCAATAGTTTAGTGGCAAATAGATAACGAAAAAAAGTTTAGTGACTAAATATGAACAAAATGGAAAGTTAGTTTTCATCTAAAAAGTTCAATGACTAAATGTGAACAAACTTCTTCTTGTATTATGTTTTAGCAAATTATTTATTTTTGTTAAATTGTAGCAACATTTGTTGATGAAGAAATCTATGAAATAAAAAAAAATAAAACCCTGCAAATATTTAAAAAAAAAAAAAACAAAAAACCGAAACCAAAATAAAAAACCAATGGTTTGACATTTTCCAAAATAAAAAATCAAAATTTCCAATTTGATTTTGGTTTTACAAAAAAATGAACCATTCTCACTGATGTGAATTATGATCATTAGTTTGGCATGCGGAATTTGTGCATCCCATGAATACGTAGTTACAACATCGTCTAAACTCGTAATTCATAGTAATGGGTTAGAGTATCATCGCATGAATACATAGTTACAACATCGCCTGAACTCGTAATTAATCACCTTCAGGTTATGGGTCTGCTGGTGTTTCCACTTGGTTGTCTAGAATAGTCCTTGGTCGTCATCTATACTCTGGTAGATGACTACATTGCCACATTGCCGGTTAAGGTTATGGTATCTCCTTTCATCCTACATCACCTATTCATCATCATCTATTTACCTAATTATCTTCACATTTCTATCATCACCTATCTCTCATCATTTTATTTCATCACACACCAACTATTTAATCTACCCATGTTTCGTCCGCAACATATTTGTAGATATAAAATAAATATACCGTTTAAATCTTTTAAAACATGTATAAAATCGTTCATCCAGCATAGACAACAAGTATTCAAATAATATGCACACATAGCACGTAATTTATATAAAATACTTCATATCTACGTGTAAGATGAAAGTAACTATATATACCATAAAAATCCCATAAATGCTTCCTAACTTCAAACCCCAAGGTTTACTTTACTAAAGCTTCATATTCTCGGCTCTCTGGACCTAGAAGGGTCCAGATTCCTAACTTCAAACCCCAAGGTTTACTCTACTAAAGCTTCATATTCTCGGCTCTCTGGACCTAGAAGGGTCCAGATCTATAACACAAACTTGCAAAAGGGGTTTGAGGTATTCAAAACCCCTAAAGATGAAGTGATTAAGCCCTAACCCCAAAATGGAATCTACACAATAAGGAAGGAAAGTGGTTCATTTTTGTACCTCAGAATGAAGGTTCTTGCTTGAATAACTCAGAACAATAACCTTCCTTGGTCCCTCTTATTGGAACTCTTCTCCTTTCTTGCAAAATCACACCAAAAAGCTCAAGATAGCTCTTCCTCTCACTCTACACACTCAAGCTCGCTAGGGATCTCACTTATGGGAAAGGTAGTCGCAATTGAAGGCCATAAGTGCCTTTAAATATGGCCCGGGCCCAAAGATTTAGGGTTTCTGCCAACAGCGCGGACCCGTCGAGTCGCCTCACCGACTCGTCGAGTCCATTCATTAATCTGAGTCATCAGTCGCGACCTTACTCAACGAGTTGAGTCGTCAACTCGCCAAGTCTCTCTTCTTAACTCAAAAGAAAAATACTTAAATTATGATACCTGTAAATTTGGATGTTACATTTTGTTTTTTTGTTTCATAGATTTCTTCATCAACAAATGCTGCTACAGTTAAACAAAAATAAATAATTTGCTAAAACATAATACAATAGGAAGTTTATTCACATTTAGCCATTGAACTTTTTAAAGGGAAACGAACTTTCGATTTTGTTCACATTTAGTCACTAAACTTTTTTTCGTTATCTATTTGCCACTAAACTATTGAAACTATTCACATTTTACCCTTATGACCGGTAACAGCCGGTCATAAGGGTAAAATGTGAACAGTTTCAATAGTTCAATGACAAATAGATAACGAAAAAAAGTTTAGTGACTAAACGTGAAAAAAATATAAAGTTCGTTACCCTTTCAAGTGTTTTAGGTGTTTGGTTGGTGGACAATTTTTCAACGTGTTTTATTCAATGTTTTAAAAACCGGTTTTTTAGTTGAACCGGTATGGTGACCGGTTTCCGGTTCAACCGGTTTAACTGGTTCGACCGCTGAGTAAACCGGTTTCTATAATTTTCATCTTTTTTTGTATTTTCGCACACATACCTACATACACAAATCAAGAATATGATGTCCATACGTTCAAACATTAAAATACATATGAAAACAAATTGTATATTATTCTAAAAACATTAAAATAACTTATAACCATAAGTTTTATATCAATCTACGTGGATTAAAAAGAAAATAAAGTCGTAGATGAATATAAATGCATTAAAAAACTTCATAACATTTATCATATGCTTTTATTTAGAAAAATTCTAATAAATGTTAAAAACAACTAAAGTTTATTATGCAAAAGGTTTCAATTACATGTGTTTTTATTCAATTTAACCGGTTCAACCAGATTTTTGTAAAAACCGGCCGGTTCGATCCGGTTCAAAAATAGACATAAAACCGGTGATAGTTAAACCGTTCTCTTCTCCGATTCCCGGTCCAACTGGTTCGACCGTCCGGATCAAACCGGTTTTTAAAACATTGGTTTTATGAGCTTATTTATGATTCATAAATTTGTGAACTGCATACTATAGTTAATTGGTCCATAAATAGCCGCATCTTTTTCTATATTTGTCATTATTGATTACCAACTTTCTATCAACAAGTTAAAAAGTTTCTATAAATACACATACACACTAAATTATAGTGGAAACAGCTCATTGTTCTTGGTTCAAGCAAAAATGTTTTAGACACCGTTTGATATGCGTCTGATCGAGTCAAGTCAGACAAGACAAGTGAGATTTTTTTTAGCGAATCAAATGTAATTTACTAATTCATCATTGATCATATGGCATTTACATAATGAAATCTTTTTTTTTTTTTCATCTGTTTTTGTATGTAACGGTTATTATATTTTTCTTTATTACCGATAAGCAGGCATTTAATCTTTTTGAAATATGTTAAATAGATTGTAATTTATTTTATTATATAAAATAAAAAATTTGGTAGATTATATTGTTCATCCATGTATAGATTTTGTTTGTTTTGTTAACAACTTGTAACCATTTTGTGTATAAAAACAAAAAAGAAAATCTTTTATTCGCTTGTTTACCAATTAAAGATGATGGATGAAGAAAGAAAGACATACCCAAATCACAATTAAAAAGAATCTAAAAGGACCGACTGTTTCGGTTGAAATATAATGCCCAAAGTGAATAAACGACCACCTAAAATCTAAATCACTTTTTCCCATACATGGACTCCACCTTCCCATCATTCCCACCAAGCAACAAATACTTATCTTTCCTAGTCAAATTGGTGCACTCAAATCCAAGAACACCACCCAAAACTTTCTGCACATGATTCGCCACCTCAATCGCCGATTTCCCACCACCCTTCACCGTCATCTCCGCCGGCAACCTCTCAAGAAACGTAATCTCATAAGTGGGACTCGGGTTCATGAAATAAAAATACGGGTCCCAAAACTTAACCCCACGAACCGTCGTCCCATTAAACATATTCTGCTTCAAATCCATTGCCACCGGAACAATCCTATCACTCAACTCAGCAAACAAGGCACTGAACCGCAACAAAAACGGTTCACGACAAGTCGTCCCTTCCGGGCACACAACCAGGTCACCTTTCTGAAGCAATTCTTTGATCCGGGCAGCGTCGGTTTCCCGGTCACGGGTTAGGGCAATTGCGGGGATCGGAGACATGAAGCGTGAGAGTTTGCTTACGCTGTATGTGACACAGAAGGGTTTGCGACCCAAGGCAATGGCGATTATGATGGGGTCCAGGGCGGTTCGGTGGTTGCACACGTAGAGGTTTCCGGGGGTGCCGGGGGATGGAGCTGCTGGTGGGTTGCCGCGGATTACGAGTTTGATACCGAGCATGCCATAGGTGTAACGGACGATTCGCTCCGGGAGTGGGAGGTTGAAGTAGACACGGATGAGTGATAGGATGAATCCGAATGGGAGCCAGATGTATGTGATTAGAGCGTTGAATGGAGTCGGCCGTTGGACTAACCGCCCGTCGTGGAAGATTAGTCGGGTTTTCAGGCGGTCGCGGCCTACTATCGTCGCTGATTCGTCTTTCGGCACCATGAAAGCTGTCTGCAATTCAAGTCACAAATTACATAATTAATACTAGGATAACCAAAAGTTTTATATACCGTTTTTAAGCAACCGTTTCAAATTTCAATAACGAAGAAATGTTTTTTTTAATGTAATACGTATAATCTTAAATAGAATAAAACTTGTTTATTCCCTATAAATAATAAATCATTAAATAGATAATAAGGGAAAAATATATTAGGTTGGGTTGGTGACTTCTAAAGGTTGTTGTGTATAAGTTGAATAAGAAAAAAAAAATTGTTGATTAAAAGGTTGGGCTGGTTGAATTTATCAATAAGGTCTTAATACTTAACATACTAAATAAAAAGACCCATCAGTAATCATAGACTTGAAATTCTATTTGGGTCAGAAATCCGGTTCAATCTATTGTCCTCCAAGTCAACTCAAGTCTATAAGAATAATTGGAGGTGTAATAATCGACACAAAAAAAGAAAGAAAGGGACTAGTACATGGTAGTGGGCCTAGATTTTTCTTTCAAGGGGAAGGGAAAGGGGTTGGGGTTGGGGTTGATAATTAAACAAGCTATCTACTACCGTCTTCTTTAATTCCTTACTTGTTCTTACAAATGTACCACCAAACTTTACACCGTTTTAGCAGATCTCCAACCACCATCGCTTCACAAATTAATGTCTACAGTTTGAGAATCAATAATGCACCGAAAATACAGACCGGATAAGTAAGTACTATTACCCTGTTTACTGTACCCTCATATTCTAGTCGGTCTTTTACAGCTTCTTGTCTCTCAATATATGGGCTGGGTTTCAGACCATGTCAACAATCAATTACATGATAATTTTAAGAATTACCGTATACATTCCAGAATAATCCTTTTATAGTGCTTAAGCATAAACATGGGAAGCCCTCAATTCTAGCATATTCTATACCACTTACCAATGGATCCATCAAAAGATGCACTGTAATTTGGAAATGAAGCCTAAAACTTAGCTAAGATGATTGACATTTAATTGGAATTGATGGTTTTGGACAAAGTACCAGACAATATCACTTTTCAGTTACCAGTGGACTAATTCTTATGTTACAAGCACCAATTTTGTTAGAAGCAATTAAAGTGAATATTGTTACCTTGATGTTAGCTCTTCATGGAAAAAGAACTACATATAGTTGAGACCCGATCTAGAAAATAGAAATGCTTCTAAACTAGAAGAATAGGCAAGAACAAATTAAGATATACATACCACTATTAATAATCCACACAAATTGCAAATTGAAAGAAATGGTATACATGCATACCAAAATAAAAAATGAAGGGATTATTATTATTATTATTTGTGATGCATTGTTTACTAAATTAATGATTAGCACATTTTTATGCTTTGTCCTGGCATAACTTGCATCATCTTTTACTTGTTCCATAGAATTGATATTAAGGCAGGATAGCAAATCAACAAGTTAAAGCAACAAATCTCCTCCATTCTTTCCAATATAAATTTCAATTTAGCACGGAAGAGTGTATTTAGTATGAAATGCGAACACTAACCGATAGTATGCAATAAAGAAAAGAGCACGATCTAGTTTACTTTATTGGCACTAAAAATAACAAAAGCGTAAGTCGGTTTGTGCTTCGCCTTTGTAGATTATTATGTATTACGCCATTTAACTAGTTCCAAATAAACATAATAGATGCTAGACATTTCAAGAAATTAACTGAAATTTGACTAACCTTGCAAACGGACATGAAATCGTGATCAGATTTCCGATCGCCAAGTCCGATATCAGGCGTATCTTCACCAAATTCCTTCAGGATCGCCAGCTTCTTCCATTTGCCAACCAAAACACCAGGCTCCTTCACGAATCCTGTAGCTCTCTTCGTCTTCTCATTCACCTCGATCTCCGTTCCAAGCACCTTCTCCCCTCCCAAAAAATCCTTCACGAACGCATCCACCATTACTGTCGGATTCGCCGTAACAACTACTTTCCTCTCGCACCTATCAAAAACTTCAAAACTATCACTCCTCACGTCCGCCGCATAGAACCGCGGCAGAACGGCGCGTGACGCAAGCTCGATGTCCTTCACCTTGATCCCGGAGAAGGAGATGAAAATCAACATCTGTATGGCCAAAGCCTCCGATATGAAGATGTAGGCTACAGCAACTATCGGAAACGAAAGTAACAGAGCAAGGCCGCGAAGGAGGCTGCCGGCTTCGATCGCTACAAGCATGTAGTATGGAAAAGCAGAGGTCGCTTTCAACAGAGTTCCGTCAAGATCGGCCGCCACTGACTGGTGACTAATGGCGGAGACATCGCATTTCGAGATCGGTGGAAACGCCTTCTCGCCCAATTCCGGCTTCTGTAACGACATTTTCTCTCTCTGCACTTCTGTAAGCAACTGAATGAAAGGAGGGAGGGGGAAGGGTTCCTTTTAAATGTGGTGTGACACAACCTAAATGACCAAATTGCCCCTTGAAGATAGGTGGGAAGTTTTCGCGGGGTGTCAGTAAAATGACGAAAATGCCCTCAAGTAGTTGAGCGGTTTAATGCACCGGTAAGAAAGTTGACTGATAATTTGACTTTTGATTCTCTTTTACATTTATTTTACATTTATACTCTTTTTCAATTATGATGTTCGTGAACACAATCTTCTATATATGTTAATAAGTTTTTTTTTTTGTTTTTTTTAATACGATATAAATATTTTGAATTTGTTATAATTGTTTTATAAATGTTAAAATGTCATATTATTGGATCTTCATTTTTTTATTAATGTAATAAAAAGTATTATGCGAGTTGATTGAAAAAATAAAATATTAAAATATAAACAATAAGTATTTTTTTGAAATAAGAAATGAAGAAACATATTAATTGCAATTTAATATCATATTTATTATATTTAATATTTTACATATATAATTATAGTATGTATGTGGCTTTTTAATTTTAAAAATTGAAAAAAAAACATAAATTAACATGTGGATATTATTTATTTAAAAACTATCACAGAATGACAAGTGTCAAAACTCATTAGAAATTGACATGTGGCAAAATTATCTTCATTTATTATAGTAGACTTGAAATTTTCTAAAAAATTTAAATCACTTTCACATTTGGTTTTGGTTGTGTACACATATTTATAAGCTTCAATTTGACGCAAATTCTTCTAAAGTATATTATTATTTGGTTTTATGATAAGGGTCTTGACATATAAGTATACGAAAACTTCATTTTTAAGTTTAAATCACCATTTAAATTATTATTTTTTATCCGTTAAACCATTAAACTCGAAATTTACTTGTTTAAAATATCATTTTACTCAAAATTATCAGGTTTCTAGTTACATTATTGATGTGACATTGACTTCTGATAGTCAAAGGTTTTTATAACAACATGTATTAAGTTATGATAGTCAAAGGTATTCATAGCCACGTGAACCAAACTATTGCTATTAAAATTAACAACCGTATGTTGGATTACCCGAGAAGGAAAGAGAAAACTGAAAACCCCTCTTTCTTTCTCCCCAATTTGAGGTTTCCCAGATACATTATTGATGTGTACATTAACTTCTGATAGTCAAATGTTTTTATAATTACATGTTTCTTTTTCAGACTTTTTTTGTTCTTAAATCTTAACATAAGGTTGTTTCCAGGTCATCACTCTTGTTGATCATAATCTCTATTTTCCTTCCACTATCAACCCCATATCAGAAGATGAATCGTGTTTAACCCATATATTTGATTCTTTTCTAGACCCTATCAAAAACCTTCATAATCGGACCAAATTCGCTTTTCTCAAACCCATGTTTCAATTTCAATTCCAACCTTATTGGAGCCACTTGCAAAAATGGTCGAATCTACAAACTCTCCCTCTCTCTCTCTCTCTCTCTCTTTCTCTCCATCTCACCTAACATCTCCAATTGTACCAACCTACAATCACTAGATCTTTCCAATAACTCCCTCACTGGACCTTTCCTTGATGAACTTTAATACCTTGTCAACCTCTCCTCCAACGCTCTGACATCATCCCACCTTCGCTTCCTATGTGCATTTGTCTCAATGTCATTGAACACCACGATAACATTCTCACTGACACAATACCCCCGCAACTTGGATTTTTGGTGAGATTATATATTTTGATGTTTCTAATAACAAACTATTTGTTCCTATTTCGATGGGCTTGGGAAACAAGATTGGGAATGTAACACCCGATATTTTTATCAAAGCGCGGCACAACATATGGTTTGTCGCGACACACAAATTAAAGGAAAACGTGTAGTGGTTAGTTTAATGAGAATCGTGATGTGGCATTAAAGGTGCATGTCACGCTTGAGCTGTTTGGTGAAACCTTGATTCTTATACCTTGGGCCCTATTTAAAGGCTCATTTCTCTAAGGTTTGCCTCATTTTGCACCCCCATCTCCATAAACGTTCTTCCTCCCAAACCCTAAACTCTTTAGAGATGTTTGACATTTGTTCTTGCCTTTATGAAGAGTGGAAGAAAAAAAGGAGATCGCTCTTGGTGCAAGGAGCAACAACGTAGATCCAACATTCTTACATCTTTTCTACACCATTGTGATATATCTTCTAGATATAGATTAATGAGAATTTTGGAGAACTCCAAAACCTCATGGATATCCTATTTTTCTTATGGACTTGTAAGGAGATATAAAAATAGGAATGTGTGTACTTCCCTTTGTGCCATGCATGAGTTTTGTTCCTTGAGGAGTTAGGTTTGGAGTTTTGTTGAGATTGAGCCTCCGAAAAGGATAAAGTTAGAAACTTTATCCATTTTTTAGAAGAACCAAAACTAAAAGTTTGAACCCTTCTCCTAAGGAATCAAGTACTTAACAAGAAAATGGATTATGTCACGGTAAGCATGCCACGATCGAGGAAGACTCGTGTCTATGGGAGGTTGATGGTAGAACAACACGATAGTTGTACGCCTAGAATACTTATTTTTAGGGGTTTTGTAACATCCCGAAATTCAGGTATAGCTATTTAATCCTTCTCCTTTGTCAGTTTGTCAAGAATGGCCCTTGAGTGGGAAAGTGTTGCAAATGAGTATGCTGGGCGTACTGGAGAGTACGTTGTGCGTACTCATGCACTTAAGTTGGACGCGGACTCGTCTAGGTACGTTGGGCGTACCCAGGGTTACGTTGGGTGTAGCGGGCCCAGATGCAAAACCTAATTTAAGGCTTGTGCACTATAAAAGGAATGCTAAGACCTTATCCTCAACCACCATTTCAGAGAATGAAACCCTAAGAGAGCATTTCCTTCGTCCTAAAGCTTGTGTGTGAGTATTTTGAGCTAAAGGTGCCTTTGTGTGTTAGTGAAGAATGATGAGAGAAGCTTGTGGAGGCTAGGGTTTGAAGTTCCAGCTTGGATCTGAGTTTTTCAGAGGAAGGAGCTTCACTTTGAGGTAAAAAGCTCAGAACTTTCCTCTTTATTTTGGTTTGGTGTTTTATGGTCCATTTATAGGGTTTAAGTCCTAAAGGTGGAGACTTTATGAGCAAGAGGGGCTCCATGGACCTAGATTTGTCCCATTTCAGTGTTATGTGTGATATTGATCCATAAAAATCCCATCTTGGTCGTTGTTATGGAGTCATGCTTGAGTTATGAGCTTTAGAGTGCTGAAAGTAGAGAGATTTGGGTGTTGGTGACTCTCACAGCCACACAAAGGCTTAAAGCCACCAACTTTATGGATTAAGAGGCTTAGAAGTGGTCAGATCTGAAAGTTGGTTATGGGTCTTAACTGTTTAAGACCCCAAAAGCTAAGGAGTATGAAACTTGGAGTTACGCGGGGCGTAATCCCAGTACGCGCAACGTAGGGGGTCGCGTTCCCCGTTTCTGTGAGGTTTTCGGGTACGCCCAGCGTACAGGTTTGGTATGTGCAGCATAACCCGGATAGTTAACTTTTAGGGTTTGGTCAATGTTAGGGTCTTTGAGCCTTGAGAGGGGTAAAATGGTATTTTACCCTTCTGAGAGTGCTAAGAGATGGATCTAGTCTAACCTTGAGAGTTGTATTGATCAGAGTGCTTATTCCATGTGATTAGGCGGAGGCTAGACCGAGATTTATCGATTTCGAGATTGCCGAGTCACCCGAGGTGAGTATTCTCACTATACTGTACCTAGAAGGGTACCTATGTATGACCGGAAGGTCTTATATGCTGATATGTGATATGTATGTTTTATGTATGATGTGTATGATAAGGACCGGAAGGTCAATATGATATGGACCGGAAGGTCAGGAGGTTACGGACCGAAAGGTCGATACGGGTAGGACCGGAAGGTCTACTGGGATTTTGGGACGGAAGTCCCCTGAGACACTCGGACCGGAGGGTCCCACAGATTTATGGTCTGGAAAGGCGTATGTGTTGTATGTGGTATTTTGGGGAACTCACTAAGCATTTATGCTTACAGTTGCTGTGTTGTGTGTTTCAGGTACCAGCGAGGACCGTGGGAAGGCGCCGACATGATCCGTACACACTGAGAGGATTTTTGTATTTGAGATCTTTTGAGATTCTGGGATTATTTATTATGATAACATTGGATACAGTTGTTGGATATTGTTTTTGGTGATTGAAAATATGATTTAAAAATGAAAATTTGTTTTTGAAATGTTGTCATTACAGGTTTATGGTGGAACAACATAAGACATGTAAGCATATAATACTCATTATTGATGGAGGAACATCATGAGTGTCATGAGTCCCTATTGTTGACGAAATGACACGAGAATTGTGATGCCCTATGATGATGGAACGATGCGAGATCCGTGAGTCCTCGTCGTATGTTATTGGTGAAACAACATTAGAGCCATGAATCCTTGTTTGTATGCATTATATGTGTATTGTGTTATGTGTTATTATAGGGAAGTCACTAAGCTTTATGCTTACGATTTTTGATTTAATGTTTTTAAGTGGTACTCTTGTTAAAGCGAATGGTCCAGCTTGATTGTACCGCACACGTATCGTTGTTGATTTATGTTTTGACTTTCGTTGTTTTTATTATTCTGATACATTTTATGATTTGAATCAATGGTTTTGAAATAATTGGATACTTGGGGTTTTATGAAAAATGGATTTGAATGTTTTACTCTTAATTTAGAAGAATTTTTTGGTTTGAAAATTTAGGACATTACAAGTTGGTATCAAAGCATTGGGTTAAGGGATTTAGATGAACACTCATGTGATTCAAAACTCATACTACGATCTCAAAGTTTTTTACAAACATTTTTGTAGCGTCCCAAAATTTAAGACCAAAAATTTCATTTTCATATTAATAAAATCACCAATCAAACATGTTTATAAAACCATAAAGGAAAAACATAGTATGTCAGCCAAACATCCCAAATACATCATAGTCAAGTAAGGTGGAAATCATGGTGTGTGTTTCTGTGCGATGCGATCATCCTGAGCTCTTCCCTTTCTATCCATAAGTACTTGAAACATAAACTGGAAATCGTAAGCACAAAGCTTAGTGAGTTCCCCGAAATACCACATACCATACATATCTGCTAGCTCAAAGTTTTGTCAGGTCTATTTCACCCCCGACTCCATTTCACCCCCGAGTCTATTTCAACTCATGTGTTTGCCCAAGGTCGTATCGAGTCTATTTCACCCCGGGTCTATTTCGTCCCAATATCTATTTCACCCCCGAGTCTATTTCAACTCATGTGTCAGCAAAAGGTTGTATCGGGTCTATTTCACCCCACATATATATAGCAACAGACACACAAGCATATAACACATACAATAGGAGTCACAAAGACTACAAGCACATAACATATCCTAATGTCCTATAGTATAGTGAGTAAACTCACCTCAGGCTGCTGTATGCCAAACAAATGATCGGGTTGTTGGATCGGAAAATCCCCGTGCTAATCAATCAAATAAAACCTCAATTGATAATTGGACCATAAACAATAACTATGAATCTAGTTCATTGTCAAACACCCATGGTAAAAGACCGTTTTACCCTTTCCTCACATCGTCCAATAACCAAGGCCCCAACACAATGACACCAAAAGCCCAATATGGCCCAAATTCTTAAATGATACCCAAATCCCATTATGGTCCTAAATCCAATAAGGCCTAAAGCCTAACAATGACCAAAATTCAGAAAGACTAGTGGCCCAACAAGGCCCAAAACCCTAGTAGTCCAAATATGACCGAAATCACAACACTCAACGAAAGTCAACAATTGTTGAGTACGCCCAGCATACGCCTCTTTTGGCTAGTACGCACTGGGTACGATGTAACATCCCAAATTTCGAGTCCAAAAATTTCTTTTAAAAACATTACTAATTCATAGTGTTAAGTCATTCAAACATGCAAAAAGGGTTTATATGACAAATCATAGTTTCATTTCCAAAACACTTGTTTAATTATCAGAGTAAACATCCCAGGCTAACTTGCCATGGTGTGTGCACCGCAACCCTCCCGAGCTCCTTTTCTAAAAACTGAATACATGAAACCAAAACTGAAAACCATAAGCATGAAGCTTAGTGAGTTCCCCAACCTACCGCATAACATACATATCTACTGATCCATATATGCCATACATAATACTGAGCACATAACCACATACTAGGCTCCTGCCCGCTGCATTGGGCCTCGCACATAATACTTATAAAGCTAGCATTTTTTCTTGAATCTCATGCATTTGAAACCCCCATTCTTTTTTCCTTTTACCACATTCATTTGAAACTCCCATGACTTTTCAATTTCTTTATAATAATAATTATAATTTGATAATTAGGTTAAATAAATATCAAATCTAAAGTGTAATCATATATAATCTAAATTTCAATATTAAAATAATATATTTACTTCTACTTATAAAATTATGTTTTTTTTTATAACTTTTAACATATTATACTTAATTTATTAGTTTTAATATATTATTGGATGTAAACCATTATCATTTTAATGGTATAATTTTTGAACAATTTGTATAAATTACATAAATTATTAATTAAAATATAACATTATAAGTTCAACTTAAATATAAATTTTATTTAACTCAAATAACCCAAAGATTATTTTATAAATAGTTAAAAGTGATAAATTGTAGTGTCTTTCTAATCATGATTGTAAATTGGTTAATAAGGTTAAATAAATATCAAACCTAAAGTGTAATCATAAATATACTAAATTTCAATTTTAAAATAATATTTTTACTTTTATTTATAAAGTTATGTCTTTAAATTTTAACATATTATACTTAATTTATTAGATTTAAAATGTTGTTGCATGTAAACCATTATCAGTTTAAAGCTACAACTTTTGAACAATTTTGATAAAATACTTAAATTGTTAATTTAAATATAACATTACAGTGTCAACTTAAATATAAATTTCAGTTCCACTAAAAAAACCAAATAATATTTTATAAATAGTTAAAAGTGATAAATTATAGTGATAAATGCAAAAACTAAATTGTAATACCAGTTTAACTAAAATATATCCTATATATATTTTTATAATCGTTAAAAATTTTCAAATAAGTAACTTAAAATAATTTATAGTAACAACAGTTAAAAATAACTCTATGTAAATGATTATATTGTTAACTTTACAATAAAAAAACAATGTTTGATGTTTTAAATAATTATAATGATAGAAATTAAAACATTAAGCAAATAAATTTTAAAAATTAGTTAACAATAACAACTATAAATAATATTAAACCATATATAATATTTAATTTTATTGATGTGTAACTCGCGAGTAGAAGTTATTCAAACGATTGAGATTATGACGTTATACTAGATGTATATATTATCATATAATTCAAAATAATCAATATATTATATGAAATTAATATACAAATTACTATATCAAATTTAACAACAACGTTAGAGTTATATTTAAAAAGATATATATTTGTAAAGACTTCAACTATATAGGTGTTTCTGCGCATTACAATGTCAACTCAAATATAAATTTCAGTTCCATTTAAAAAAATAAATAATATTTTCTAAATAGTTAAAAGTGATAAATTGTAGTGATAAAAACAAAAACTAAATTGTAATATCAATTTAACTAAAATATATCCTATATATATTTTTATAATCGTTAAAAATTTTCAAATAAGTAACTTAAAATAATTTATAGTAACAACAGTTAAAAATAACTCTATGTAAATGATTATATTGTTAACTTTACAATAAAAAACAATGTTTGATGTTTTAAATAATTATTATGATAGAAATTAAAACATTAAGCAAATAAATTTTAAAAATATAAATAACAATAAAAACAACTATAAATAACATCAAATCATATATTATATTTAATTTTATTTATATGTAATTCGCGGGTAGAAGTCATTCAAACGATTGAGATTATGAAGTTATAATAAATGTATATATTATCATATAATTCAAAATAATCAATATATTATATCAATTTAGTATATACAAATTATTAAATCAAATTTAACAACAACGTTATTGTTATATTTAAAAAAACATATATTTGAAAAGACTTCAATTATATAGGTGTTTCTGCGCAACGCACAGATATTCGCCTAGTATTATAAATAACGTTCAGCTATATTTAATTAGTATATTGGTGGTATATAACATCAAAAGTCAAAACTATACTCTTAATCACCTAGCATACATCACTTTTAAACACTTCCGGTCCAAACTTTTATAGCTTCAGGCCTCCTCAGCCCGCCCTCATGGCTCATATATTTGGGCCCGTTCCATTTTAACTTTAGGAGTATAGCCTAGGATGTTAGGTCGTCGTTTATTTATTTTTTCAGATTAAAAATAAATTAAAAATAGAGCTTTGAAACTATTTGTTCAATTTATTTGATATATAGCATGGGAAAGTTTTTATGGCATTCCAGTTACCTTTACAAAAAGAAATGCAAGCTATATTATAAAGATATGTTTAATAATTGTATGTATTGTGAGACCCGTATATTACACGAGTTTATTAAAAATAAAATTTTAATATCAATATTTAAACGTTAAATATTTTATAAAATAATACTTTTACATATCATAATGTAATCTTTTCAAACATTTATATATAAAAAAATCAAATATTATTTAGAGCATTTATGAGACTTTATTATCAAATTAATAGAATGATTCTCTTTCCTTATTTGAAATTTTATTTTAAAAAATGGAAATTCTCAAAAAATGACAAGTGGAAAATAATAATTCTAAAACTCTCACAAAATTACATGTGACAAAATTCTTGAGAATTTGACAAGTGGCAAAAAAACTTTCATTTATTAGAGAGTATTTGAAAAACCAGAACAAATATGCAATTTCATAAACATTAATAATAAACCGTTAAGTGTATTTAACATGGAGTTTTAGAAAAAGACCTATTCTTACAGTTGAGTTAACTGTAAGAAGAACAAAATTTCATCTTATTTTCGCTATTATTCACAAGTTAACTCCTAGCTTTTGAACCAATTTCCAATTATTCTCATAAAATTATTATTTTTCCTTTTTCCTTTCAAATAAAATTTCCAAACAAAGATTATTTTCATTAAATTTGCCATCAAACATTTTCCTTTCAACGATTGCATCGTTTGCTGTCATAAATTACTATTTTTTCTCAAATGCCATTCAAGATTATAAATTTGTATCCAATCAACAATCATATTGGTTTATGTTTAATTATCGTTTAAAAAAATCACCATTTTTGTTCCCAAAAAAACCCCATTAATTTATCTGTGTCACATCGACCCGAGTATTTACTATCACACCCATTTGGGAAAATAAACAAGATAAAGGGGGAAAATCATATGTTTAAATGTGAAAGGGCAGAAATTGAATAATACTAAAATTACAATTCAAACCCCAAATTTTGTCAATTCATATCATGACAACCCTTATATTTTTATCCCTAATTTGAATCACACACACAGGGGTATCGCCATTTGTAGATATAGAGAGCAAAAACACACAAAATTACCTCTCTCTCGTTCTTATCCATTAATTGATTCCGCTAATAACCGCCAAATTTCACAGAAATTTTAAAGCGCGTCTTCTCAAATCTCTGTTAGATCTTCACTCAGGTACATAGAACTGTAATCTCGTATTTGTTTATGCAAATGTATGAGATTGCGCGTTGATTGAAATGTGTAAATGTTTTTTCTTTCAACCTGTTGGTGATTGTGTCTAGGTTTGTGTTATTGATGTATATCACTATATAAGTTGCTCGATTTTCAGTGTTTATAGTCGCGAACTTCGGTGTAGTTTTTTTCTTAGGTTTTTTTATTTTTTTTATCTGAAACGGACTTTTTTCTTAGTAAATTAGCGAACGATGGAACCTTTGTTTGCTAAATTGGCAATGGATGGGCGGCTCTAGGATTAGGGTTTTGCAGAATTGATGAATAATTAGGTTTGATTTTTTTTTTTTTTGGCAAAATTTAGTGTCTGTTTGTTTAGGTCTAGGTTTAGGCTTTGCATCGATAAAGGACTGATTTTTATGTTATCTACATGGTATTATTTGCTGAATAATCTGGTTACAAGGGTTCTTTACCCGAAGCATTAGGGTTTTGCACAAACCGCCAAATGACTGGTTATTTAGTTGCTGCAATTGATCAGAGGCTAAAATGATCGGAATTCTCTTCAATCCACTCACAATGAATTGGGTCGTTTTAAAGTTATAATGAACCAGCGACCATGTCTAGAGTTTTGCATGTTAACGATTGAGTTTGGTGTTATATCTAAATTTTATTATCTAATCACTAAAATTTCTTACTTTAAATCTTGAATACAGGTTAGAGTTTATCAGTAAGTCATCCGATTGTTGCTTATCTACCGTCCTGACATAATGTCAGAGCCGGATGTAATCAAACCTGAGGTATTATATATGGTTATTCCCTTTTTTTCTATATGCACTCTCTTTTTTATTTATTTGTTTTTGTACTTGATCTTTTTGGCTCTTCCAAAAGTATTAATTTTTAGGTTGGTTATATATGTAAGAGGTCTAGGTTATTGTCTTACTTTTTCCTGCCTTCATACTGGAAAAGACACTTATGGCCTTGGATGTTAAAAGTTAGCATTTTTTTTTGTAAGATAATGGAAATGTGATGTTGGGTGGATGGCAAAATTAACACAGGATGTTTGGCAAGTTTATTCCATTTTTTTATATCATACATAGAAACATTCATGTATTTTCAATCATCAACCTTATGAAATCAGAGAGTCGATGCGTTTTCTTGATCATGAATTAGTTTTATAAACCATGAAAGCATCAAAGTTCTGTTCACAAGTTTTAAATAAGGGCTAACTTTTTTTTTACCCACTTATGCAATGAAGTGGTAACTTTGTTGCATAAATAGGTGATTACCCCTATCAATAGTGTCTACAAATTTTCTTGATCATAAATCAGTTGTTTAACCAGGAAAGCATAATATCTTGTTTACAGCTCATAAATTTTGTCTACAACTTTTTGTAAACACCGGTTTTTGGTTTTCGGGATATGAGACCACTTTTTTTCTATCTGGTTTAACATGAAAACAAGGTCAAGTTATACCTTTGCTTTTTATGGGTTTCAATTTCCCGAAAGGGCAAAAGAATCATGCACTATGTGGTACCAGACTTTTGGGGTTTTGAAATTTTCTCTAAAGTTTGTGAATCCTAAAAGTGTTCATATTTACATACAAAGTACATATGTGGCACAGTGATTTTATTCTAATGTTTTTTTTATTCAGATGATGAAGTCTTATATATGGCTTCAAACTGCTGATGGGTCGATTCAACAAGTGGAACAAGAGGTTGCTATATTTTGTCCTTTGATATGTCATGAGATACATGCAGGCATGGGATCTTCAAAAACATACCCAATCTCTCTTCCAGCAAGAGTAAATCCTGTCACATTAAGTTTAATCCTTGATTACTGCCGATTCCATCAAGTCCCAGGCCGCTCAAATAAGGTATGCATCAAATTTAAAAAAAAAAACATTTTTGGGAAGAAAAAAAAAGCTAAAAAAGGCACAGGTCAAATGTTTAAAAACTGCCCAATGTATATATACCAAGTGTTCACAAGCTTATTAATTGTTTTATTGAAGAAGTTGGATCATTATTTCAAGGGTTAAATTCAAGAAACAGTAACATAGTTCCATTGATTTGTTTATATAGCATCCTACTTTCACTTCTTCCTAGTACAACATTCTACTTTGAAAAATCTACTCAATTATAGCAATGTCATCCAAATACAAATCAACTTTGAATTCTATAAATAAGTTAGATTTTGCATCCAGATTAGAATAAATAATTGAAAGTAGAATGCTGTAATAGAAAGAAATAAGAGTTGCATGCTATAATAATAATGCACAAGTAAAGAAAGTACATTGCTATTTTTTTTTTGTATAGGAGCGGAAGTCGTTTGATGAGAAGTTCATTCGGATGGACACAAATCGGCTGTGTGAGTTAACATCTGCTGCTGACAGCCTACAGTTAAAGCCATTAGTTGATCTTACAAGTCGGGCACTTGCAAGAATGATTGAAGGAAAAACTCCTGAAGAAATCCGTGAAACATTTCATATACCCGATGATCTTACAGAGGTGTTTGTTGTTTATATTTATAAAATGGCATAATAACATATGTTTTATTAGCATTTAGTAATAATAAATCTTCAATTTCTTGCAGGAAGAAAAGTTAGAGCCTTTGAAAAATATAACTGATGATCCTCGGATACGATTATTGAATCGACTTTATGCAAGAAAGAGGAAAGAACTAAAAGAAAAAGAGAAACTTAAGGTAATTAATGCTTTCTTGTTTGTCAGTATGACAAGACATGACATAACAGTATGACTAGACATGACATAACAGGTTGTATTATGTGTGTTTGTTGTACCTGGACTGATGTCATTGGGACAAAAGTTGCAATTTTTTGTCCTGCCTAAAAAGGTGGAACAGTCAGGGATTTGTTCTCTTTTTGTGAAAAAGACATAAATGCCCTTCTGTTAAGGTAAGTATTCTTTTTTCGTGTTTGTGAGTATGACAAGACATGACATCACAGTTGTTCTTGGACTGTGAGTGGGACCAAAATTGCAATTTTTTGTCCTGCCCAGCCCAAGAACAGGGAACTATTTGTATTTGGGACATGGAGTTGTTCTTGAAAAAGACGTAAATGCCCTTTCTGTTGGGTTTGGATTTTCAGAATGTTGAGGTGGAAGCGGAGCATGTAGATGATCGATCAGTTGATGAACTTTTGTCATTTATAAATGGAGAAAATGGAGGTACCTCCCTAGCATCAGTATGAGTACTTGCTTCTCTTTCTATAGTTTTTTTATATTTATTTATTAAATGTGGGTGGCGATTTACTTGTTAAAATTGACAGTTTTATTATATGATCTTGAATTGCATTTATATTTTGATGTTTATCATTATTATTATTGCAGAGTCAAAAGAAGTAAAAACAGCAAAGAGCAAAAAGAAAAACCGAAGAAGAAAGGAGCAACATAAGAATAATGCTCCTGTATGCGCTATCTCAGATACTTCATCTACAAACAATGCCACCAAGGTAGTTTATTCTTTACAAAGCGATTGAACAAGTTCTTCATTTAAAAAAAAAAAGAAAAAGAAAAAAGACATGTGTGTTATGTTTACAGGAATCAAATGGTATTGGTTCTGTGGGGCATGATGATGATGATAATAGGGTGAAAAGCCGTTGTCTACCCAATATCAACGAGCTTTTGAAGTTGCAAGATTCAGAAGATGATAGATTTGGACTTGATGATGAATTTGATGATTGTGATATAGGAGATGGGATAGATCCTGAAATAAAAGAGCAAATTGACAGGTACTTCCATTTAATAATTCTTATTCTTAGGGTGAATTGAATTTGAAAACTGAAAGTAGAATGGTATGATTGGTGTTTTGTCAGAGAAGTGGAGGACTTTGCACGAAGGTTGAATTCTGATTGGCCGGAGAGAGTGCAAGAGCTTTTGTCTCTTGGCCAAGAACGGAGGCCAACTTTATATTCTGTTTCTGTTAATGGAAATGGAAATGGTTGCTCAGCAAAATTCTCAAGTATTTTTTTTTTTTTTTTTTTTTTTTAAACTTTTTACTACACCCCATTAAACAAAATCCAAGACTTTTGCTAATCCTGTTGGTGTAATAAAATGGACAGATTCAACAAGGCTGGAGATGGAGAAGCATGAGAAGTGATGAGAGGAGAGGAGGGAGACTCAGATTTTGACCTTAAAGAAAGAAAGAAAGAAAGAAAGAAAGAAAAAAGAAAAAAGAGATTAGAAATGTACCGATGGATGGATGCCATGGGAATTGGGATTATTCTCAAGTGTAAACCACCTCACCTCACCTCACCAGTCGCCTCTAATGACGTTTCTTTGTGAAAACCCAAATGATGCATGCATGCAATTTTGATTTGTTTTTTTTTTTTTTTTGGTTGGATAATAATCTCAAGTTCAAGTTTGTACTATTATTTAATGGTGTTAAAAATAAACAACCAAATTCTACTTGCTAAAAAACCTCCAGACTAGCTCACAGCAGGATAAAAATAACCATTGCCATATAATGACAAAAAAGTAGGTTGTCTCGTTTTAATTGTTATGATGGTTGATGTATCCGATGAAAAGAAAGATTTTTTTTTTGTCTTTGATAATCAATTTTTTTATGCCCTTTTAAAATTAAAAAACTGTGTTCAGTTGATGTTTTTCGTTGATCCTTTCTCAATTCCACTCATTACCTATGACAACAGATCTCGGAAGGTTGGAATCCTATTATAATGAGTTAGGGTAGGTAGATGTCAAAATTCGTCTCTCCACACAAAGGTGGACACGTGATTTCATATTAGGTGGGACATGATTTTTTTTTCTGCGGTAAAACATAATATAAAAACATAAAAACGATCAATTCCATCTTTGGAGTGGAAAGGGAGTTGATTTTGTACCCAATTTCGAGCTTGGAGCCGCCAAGTTGAAGATATAGCCAGGTGAGAAGTGCGATTTGCGAAGGCAACAACGCGAGCAAACAGAAAGCAGCGACCGGCAGCGAGTCTTCTCTTCTTCAATATGCCACTGCTGATTTTTTTTCTTATTCTTTCTAACCACAAGGGCCAAGGCTAGCATAAGCCATTGGGCTATTGTCTATTTCTTTTTCTTTTGGGGCTTGAAATGTTGGATTAAAACTTTGGGCTTCTAATTATAATTTCAAGCTTCTAAATTGCAGTCTAGAGTGACATTTTTTTTACGTAGTTGCACAATTTTTTTACATAGTGACACAATAATAAGAAAAAAATCGAATTTGTTGCACTTTGTATAGGCAAATTAGGCGTTGCCGACGCCACTATTGGACACCATACAAAACTGCCCTTGTCTGTCTCTCCATGGAGAGAAGAGCGTTGTTTTATAAAGATGACATTCCGACATATGAAAAGCGAGGGAACTTGTATGTCAATGAGGAAAAACAAGAATAAGAAGAAGAGAGTAAGTCAAAGTGAGCAATAAAATAGGCACAAAGATAAATCATAATAAAAGCAAAAAGACTTCAAGAACTTGCAAATGCGACAAAAGCGAAGGAAGTAAGTCAATATAAACAATAAAAAAATATATGATTAAAATAATAGACAATTATACGAAATGAAGCATATATCAATACCTCCAAATGAGACCAAAGCAAGGGGAATAAGTTAATATAAGCAATAAAAAATATATGAATAAAATAACAGACAATTATACGAAAGGAAGTATATATCAATATTAACGATCATGATAGAAAAAACGACAATGGTGCTAGCCTACTCATGTTTACCCCTTCAAATCGTCTTATCTGAAGTCATGTCCTTAGAATGAACAAGCTTCTCCATGTTTGGTCTCACATTATCCTCCTAAAACGTCTCATCTTACCATCAAACAGCATATGCTCTATCCTCCTTATTGGTCTCCTTCCGACATGCCATAGCCCCATACCAACTCAAGCGGCATCTAAATTTTTATAAGATCTATGTCACTCCTAACGATTTTCTTATAACAATATTCGATATCCTATTCAACAAAATTCTACTACAAGTCCACCTAAACATCCTTATTTATGTTACTTCCATCTTCACTGTCCTTTTTGTTAGGCTAACATTCAAATTCATACATCATGACAAGTCTAATAGCCACCTTGTAAAATTTTCCCTTCATTTTCAAAGTACCTTCTTGTCACACAAGACTCTGATAGTCGCCCTCTACTTTAACACACCCGCCTTAATGCAAAGGGTGACGTTTACCTCCACACCAACTCCCCACTAAATTTGAACCAAAGATACTATGTTTTAAACGTGTTGATCTATAGCTTTTTTCAACTCAATCTTAAAATTGACTACCAAAAAAAAACATACACCAATGCATATCCCTTTGGATCTCATAAGATCCATCGCCTAAGATCAAGGCGAAGACGTACAAGCTGAGAGTAGAGGTGACAATTGTGTCGTGTCGTGTCGGGTTCGTGTCGTGTCGAAACACTAAACGGGTTGAAAGTGTTTGACCCTAACCCGACCCATTTAATTAACGTGTCGTGTCGTGTCAATCCGTTTATTTTCGTGTCGAGTTCGTGTCGGGTTTCGGGTTAGGGCTATACCTCGAAATATGTCGTGTCATGTGAGGTTAACAGATTGAGCATGTTGGAAGAGTAGGAGTTGGGTAGGCGGAAAGGAAAAACTAATAGTTTGGAGGCAGAATGGATGAAGTCATAGGAAGTTCAGATGACAAAATTAAAAGAGTGGGAGTTGGGGAGGCGGATGACAAAGGTCATGAGGATGCGATAGTGGTGAAAGAGACTGGGTAGTTTAGGAGAGAATGGAAAAATTGAAATGAAGTCTTGATATAAACGGCTAAGTCATTTCAACATTATAAAACAATTCAATTCGAAGGCTATCTTTTACTTATGGTTTTGATTTTGTATCTTTCTAGTTTATTTAAATAATTCAAAATACCTGCATATGAATAAACGGGTCATTTTCGAGTTCAAATTCTCAACCCTAACCTTACCCATTTAATTTTCGTGTCGTGTCAACCCGTTTATTTAAACGGGTTGAAATATCTTACCCAAACCCATTTATTTCGTGTCGGGTTCGTGTCGGGTTTCGTGTCGTGTCAATTTTTGCCACCTCTAGCTGAGAGTCTTATCTTGGTGTAGTCCAACCTCAACCAAAAAAGAACTTGTGTTTCCGACTGGGGTCCGTTCAGATGTCGTAAACACCGACAATACATATCGCAAAAAGCAATGTCATATCTCCTGGTGATGCTTCTAGCTTTCAAGGTTCTCCAAATCACCTTTCGGCGATAGCTTTTAACAATGGCTTTTTAATGATTTTTTTTAATCATTTTCTACTAATCTTATTTAACATTTATATATCTTCGTCAATACATTTTTCCTTTTTACACTTAGAACATTTATATTCATTTATGTGAAAAGTTTTTAAAGTCTTCCTTTAATTTGTTCTTTTAAGAACCTCTCATATATAGTTTTTAATATCTGATAATGTGAATTTTGATAGTCTTTGATAAAGACTTTTTAACGATATTTTTTTGCACATAAGAGGTTCCATTTTATTCTGCATATATTTAAAAAGAAAAAAATATATATTGTAAAACATGCTCCCTTGAAGGTGGTTCACCATTTGGTGAAGATATAAAGACATCTTGCCTTGTTATGTAAGCATGCTCCATATGATTTGAACTTAGGTCTCATATTTTACATATTTAGTAAATTCAATGGATGAGTTAAAATATAATAAGAATTAATGTTAAAATATGACTTAAGAGTATAAAATGAAAATAATTTTGAAGGAAAAAATTTAAGTGTCAAAAAAAAAACCACTCAGTGAAAAATAAATGGTTATCATAAAATGCAAAAAAAAAAAAAAAAAAAAAAAAAAGGTCTAGCCCTCCACTGGGAGGTGCATTAATAGAAGGCTAAAAGCGACCAAAATCTAAACCAATGTGGCACTATATGTACAAGTAATTAACGCATTATCCTCTAAATTTCCTATTTACGCTTGGGATTAAAGGACTTGCAACAAATCTTGTAAGAGCATACATAAGCAAATAAAATCCATAACAATATACAACTTTCACTACAAGACGTACAACTCTCTAATGCATTACACACTTGGGACAATGCATTAGTCGGTTGTACTCGTTGTAATGGAAGTTGTAGATTGTCATAAACTACATATACACTTAGGCAAACTAGTAGTAGTAGTTTAGCACTACGAGTGTTGAGATTCAGAGGAGGGTTGAAGCTGCACATGTGGGCAAATCCTATCAGGTTCGCCTCTTGTCCATAAATGTCTTAAATCACCTCTCTTCATTCCCAATGTTATAAAAGTCCCTGCAAATATTAACTATAAATAAATTTGTACAAAAATTCTCTTATCAACTAAACCTACCCAATGTGAAGGGAACAATGTAAAGCAAAGCTGGTTGACCATGTCCATCCATCAAGTTCAAAGCCACATATGTAATAAGTAAACCTGCATGTTAAAATAATAATAAATTAATTGTTAAAAAAAGTAACTAGCAAACTGTAAGTAGATTGGTATTATGGTATATTGTATGTATACAAGTTTGCGTACCTAATCCGTAAGCAATCATTGTCCATGAGAAATATCCGGTTCGAAGGCTCTTGTTGGACAACCAATCGTATCTGTAAATAAAGTCAACAAAAACAATCTCTGACTTAATATTTACTAATTGGGTAGATTTTTCAAAGTAGAATGATGAATTGTTGTAACCTTAAAGAAAAGGCTACTAATAATCCTGGTAAAATGATATCACCAAATCCAATGATGCTGTAGCCACCCCATGGATCAAACATCCTAGGGATTTTCAGCAGCATGGGAATCCCATCTTCACCACTGTTATCTCCACGAGCCACCTGTTAATTCATAATTAAATAAATTATAAATAATAATCTTCTACTTTAAAACTCAAAATAAGAAAACCCACCACTATCATCACACTTTCATGGAACATCCATTTTGATACAAACACCCAGAAAATGTCATACAAGAACGCACAGCTCAACAGAACGGTTCCAACCTAAATTCGTCAAATAAAAATATTTATTAATTAATTACCTTAAAACACGCAACACTTACTTAGAAAAAAAAAACAAAACAAAATTTTGATGATTACCTTGAGATTAGGCACTTGGATTATCTGGATTACTGTGATAATCAACGCGACGCCCTGATGTAAAAATTGAGATAAAAAAACAAAAGATTTTATTCTATGTAACTATTTCATCTCTTTCGAAGTTGCATATCAATTCAAAACATTTAAAAGAAAATATATGATAGATAATATTAAATTAAACTTACAAGTATATCTTGGCCTATCCAAGCAAAGGAAAAACGGCGATAAACAGCCCATACAACAGCAGATGTCACACAGAATGGAGAAACACCTAGTGTTAAATACGATACTGCCCCTAGGAAAGGGATCTTCACATATGTTTTTGCAGCATGTTCAAATATTTTGAAACTGCATTTATTAAATTGTTAGTTAGTTCAGAACCAACTTTAATACCTATGAAACTATGTTAAATTGAAGAATACCATGACAATAAAGCCACCAAACAAGTTTGCAGACCCTGAGAAGTGAGAACAAACAAAAAGAGTGAATATAAAGAATTTTCCTTTTGTTTATAAAATGTGCAATAGAAAATACACATTTTGATAAAAGCAAATAACAGTGAAATTATTATTATTATTATTATGAGATACCTCAGCACCACCAATGGCAAACAAGACAACCAAGACTTCAATAAACCCGTATGACATCCACTTGTAAAGCATAACCAAGAAACATGATGCAATCACAACAAACACAATTGCTGATGTGGTGTTGATCTCCACCACACCACTTGAATTTGAAACCTCCATATTCAAGTATTCATCAGAACCATCCTGTAAATTTCACATTCATATCAGTCAAAGTCAAAAGTCAAAAAGTCAAAAAGTCAAAAAGTCAAAAATTCAACCTTTAACAGTTTGTCCTGCTCAATAGCAGCTTCTCTAGCAGTCCAGGCAGACCAGTAAGATGCACATAGTATGGTGCCAACAGCCATAAGCCATAAAAACACCTCAGCAACATCAACCAGTGGCCTCTTTGGAGAGTATAGCTGCACAAAAACTGAGAATAACACCAGTTACAATTATAACAAACCACCAACCTTGCTACTATTATTTTAAGGTTGGTTTTCATCATCATTTTATAATCATCTTAATACACCTGTCCTTACCATTCAAGTTTTTCTGGAGATTCTGTTTCAAGCTTTCACCAGCATCTTGTGGAAGCATGACTACAGGGATGCCAATACTAACATCAGGTTCATCTGGTTCACACACCATCTTGAACAGTTCTAAACAAGAATCAACATTTATGAAGTTAAGATATACTGTATGTATATGGTAATAATATAGTTTCTTTGATTGATAAAATCCCCAATAAGCTTTACATACCTGTGCCATTGTTAATGATGAGGATAGCTGAAGCACCAGCAGCTTCAGCAACATTTGCCTTGGTTGTAAAGCTGCAGTTCCCTCGATGCACAAGGATAGTTTCACCAGTAAGCTACAGAAAACATGATCATAAAAATTTCAACAAAGATCTACAAGGAAAGAGGAAGAAGAAGATGAAGAAAAAGTAAACCTTGTTTTTAGGTGTTGTGCAACAGTCGGAAGGGTCTGCAAGAGCAATTCTGCTTTTATCGGCATCCTTCTCCTTTGATTCCAAGGTGGGACCAAATCGGGCACCAACACCCACGAACTCATCTTCTTCTCTATCATCAATCCAAGTTGGAACCTTCACCTGTTACATAACATAAAGGAATCAGCAAATAGGTGAAAATTTGTACACCTGAAATTCGGATTTTCTATATTTCACATGCTTGAGCTAAGGAACTTCTGTTTAGGGTACGATTATGATTTTCTTAGATTTAATTTGACTCATGTTATCAACCTTACATCACAATCCAACTCTAATACCTCAACCTTAGTCCATCAGCCATAGAAGAACTTCAATTTGAAACAATAATTAAGTAAGAAAACTATTGCAATCACACAAATCACCGTACACTGCGTGACAAATGAACCAACCTGCACACAGAGAAAGCTCACGAGCAAAAAACAATAACAATAACAAATGAATTATTACCAGAACAAAGTTGTTGTCACAGCCAGGTCTCGTAGGAGCAACATCATCATGGTGAACTATATCGCCGGCGAAAACAAGAGAAACACAGGAAATTAGCGAAATTACAACCAACGCAAGCACAGCTCTGCTTGGTATCGCTGCTGCTGCCTCCATTACTTGGTTCTTGGATCAGGTTTGAAAGCGATCAGCAGTAGAAGGAATTGGTTCAAGAAAACGTGAAGATTGGTGCTGCTTCGTTTTGGTTTGTCATTGTGCGGTGTGACGACGGCGATGACGATGGAGTAGGCGGCAGAAAATGGCGAATATATACGTACGGAAAGCGCGTGTGAACGCGAATTACTTCTTTTTGTTACTTTCGTAACCAACCGCAACAATGGCATTTGAAATGTCGCTCAACAAAATAATAGACTTTTTTTTTGGAATTTGCAAGTGAGTGTTGAGAGGGCGGTCATCAAAACCGGATATCCGAAAATTTGGACAGTGGATTTTTGATATCCGAATCCGTATCCGAAATTTCAGATACGGATACGGATTCTGAATCGGATATCCGAAAATTCAAAGTTTCCAAAATTCGAGATTGAAAAATTACGAGACAAATGAAACCAAAAAAAAAAATCACCATTGCCATTGTTCCAAAATTCAGATGTCTCGAGTTCTTTGTTAATTGTTATAGAGTTTCAATATTAAAACATATATTGCGTTTCTTAGTCATTACTACACAGATTCCAAATTCATTCAAGCACCCCTCACAACATTAGTTGTGTTCACACCAAGAACGAGGAGGATAATGTCTTATAAATTAACTTTTACCACATATGATTTTCAAGTCTAATTAATCACTACATGTTTGTTGAACGCAGCTGAACCAAATAATAATGCTCACATGTTATATTTTGAAGGTTTAAAATTAATATATCCCTACTCTATTTAAAAGAAATGCATACGTATACATTGAAAACATATAACGAGTATGCATTTTATTTCGGATATTCGGATATCCGAAATATCGGAAAACTCATAAAACTAATATTCGTATCCGAATCTGAAAATTCGGATATACGAGTTTCGGATATCCGAATTTTCGGATAATTTTGTTTCGGATTTTCGGGTTTTCGGATCGGAAGTTTGGATGCTGATATTTTTGAACACCCCTAGTCATGAGTTTGTTAAAAAAATATTTCTATATTATCATGTGACCGATTTATGATTGTATGTAAAGATACGTTCGTATTTATTGGGGTTGCCTAAAAAGACACTCATTTTACCATATAGACACTCTAACTTAATTTTGAAATATTTTTATTGGTTGAAATTGCATTGTTTTCCGAAAAAGTTGATTATAAGTAGTTAACTATAGGTTGACTTTTTAAAAAGTGGCCAATAGGGTGTCCAAGGGGTGTCTAGCAACACTCATAGACTTAATCTTCGATACTGGTGAAAATGTCTCATCATAGAACTCTTGGAGTTTGAGAAAAGCCCTTTGCAACCAGTCGTGTCTTATAAGTGTGTACATTCTCATCCATGTCGATCTTCTTCTTGAAGATTCATTTGCACCCGACTGTCTTACGACCTGGTACATTGTCAACTAAGTTCTAAACTTGATTGTCATACATGGACTGTATCTCGTTGTCCATAGCCTCTTTCCATTTAGCAGACTCAGGGACTGCCATGGCTTCCGTGTAGCTGTTAGGTTCATCCAAACTTACTGGTATACTATCAATGATAAGTGTATCACCTTCCACAGTAATATGGAAACCATAGTAATGCTCAGGTGCATTCCTAACTCTCGTGGAACGCCTCAGAGGTACAGACTCGTCAGTTGGATCAACAGGAATTTCCTCCTCATGTTGACTGCTAGGGTTTGAGGTTCCTTCACCACTTAACTCTTGAATTTCTTCAAGGTCAATTTGCCTCCCACTGTTTCCTTGGCTTATGAACTCTCTCTCTCTCTCTTGAAAGACTCCTCTCCTTACCACAAAGACCACATTATCACTGGGTCTATAAAAGAGGTAACCAAAGGATTTATGTGGGTAGCCGATGAAAATATATCGCTCACTTCGAGGTTCGAGCTTATCGTGAGTCTCGCGCCTCACGAAAGCCTCGCAACCCCAAATCTTGATGTGGTCCAAATTAGGAATTTTTCCCAGTCCACATCTCGTGAGGTGTTTTGACAACCTTTTTGGTAAGGACCATATTAAGAATATGGGCGGAAATCTCTAAGGCATACCCCCAAAATGAGATTGGTAGTGAAGCTCGATTCATCATGGAACGAACCATGTCCAACAAGGTTCGATTACACCTCTCAGCCATACCATTAAGCTGTGGTGTTCTGGGAGGTGTCAATTATGAGATAATCCCACATTCCTTAAGATAGTCAAGGAACTCTGTACTAAGATACTCACCACCTCGATCGGATCGAAGCATCTTAATGTTCCTACCCAACTGATTCTCCATTTCCCGTTTAAACTCTTTGAAATTTTCAAAGGTTTCTGACTTATGCTTGATTAAGTAGACATAGTCATATCTACTATAATCATCAGTAAAAGTCACATAGAAGCGGTTAGCATCTCTTGTGGCGGTTCTGAATGGTCCACACACATCTGTGTGTACGAGATCCAACAAACCTTCACCCCTAGCACAAGTACCGGTGAAGGGTGACTTTGTCATTTTTCTTAGTAAACAAGATTCACAACTATCATCCGACTTTAGGTCAAATGACTCCAAGACTTCATCCTTTTGGAGCTAGCCTATGCGTTTCTTGCTCACATGTCCAAAACAACAATGCTATAACGATGCTTTATCCAAGCTAATGGAAGAATCGATACACAACACATTATTTCCTAGGTTATCTACAACCGACACAATTTCACAAGGTAATGCTTTAAAATAAAGACCATTATTATAGAAAGCATTAATGCCACCACATTCATTATCAAATGAAAAAGTAAATCCTTGTTTGTACAAACCGTGAAAGGAAATAATATTTCTCGCCATTTCATACGAGTAACAACATTTATTCAAATCTAATCTTAACCCACTACTTAGAAACAAGGAATAAACTCCAATCTTGGTGACAGGTGAAGCTTTCATATTCCCCATGATCAAGTTTATCTTCCTATGCTCCACATTCTCACTTTTTCTTAGTCCCTGCAAATCAGAACATATGTGAATACCACAACCTATATCAATGGCCCAAGAATTAGAATATGGTGAGTTATTAGACAATATAGTGTAAATACCTGCATGGTTAAGTTTCAATTTCCCATCCTTAACATCTTGCAAGTACTTTGGGAAGTTTCGCTTCCAGTGCGCCTTTTCATGGCAATAGAAGCATTCAGCCTCTTTAGGGTTGGCAGAAGGAGTGACAGAACTTGGTTCTACTTGAAGAGGAGCCATCAAGAGACTTTCCCTTGTTACCCTTCGAAATGGATCTTCCTCTTCTTCCCTTTACCTTGCCCGATATCCAGAACATGGGCGGTGATAGGAGTAGGAGTGGTAACAACCGATTTACCTTTAAGATCACTTTCGGCAATATTCAAAAGTCCTTGAAGATTGCTCAGTGTGACCTCCTCCTTGTTCATATGATAGGTCATTCAGAATTGATCATAACAAGAAGGTAAGGAGTGCAATATGATGTCAATTGCCAACTCCTCGGGAAAGTTCACATTTAACTTCATCAGACGGTCCACAAACATTTGCATTTTCTGCATGTGGCCCGTGATGGGTTCACCATCTTTCATTCGGGTTGTTATCATGGAGGAGATTATTTCATATCGCTCTTGACGAGCACGCTGATGGTATATTTCCATCAAATCCTGGTGAATCTCAAAAGGATAGAAGTCCTCATAAGACTTTTGGAGCTTGGCTGTCATCGTGGCTAGCATGATACATGCCACTTTAGTGGCATCTCTCTCAAGAGTCCTGACGTCAGCGATCTCCTCGGGAGTAGCAGAAGACTCATCAAGTTCCTTCAGCTCCTTGTCAAGGACTTATTCCTTGTCCTCATAGCGAGTGACCATCCTTATGTTCCTAATCCAATCATTGAAATTAGTCCCATCAAAGATGACTCTCCCACAAAGGTTCATGAGAGAGAAGGATTCGGTAGGGTTTGAGCCATAAGCAGCATTGTTGGAAGACATCTGAAAAAGAAGAAGGACAAGTTTAGATTAGATATAAAGATAGTCCTTAATAAGACACCCAAATGTAATGTTAAGGCTAGGACCCAACACAATATTTTATAACATAGAAGAGGGATGCCGTAATCCAAGCTATAAAATATTTGAAGGTAGGTGAATGACGATTCACCAAATTCCACCATGAAAAACGAAATGTATTATTAGGTTTTAATTGGTTTTGAAACTCCTAGATTCTTTTGAGATTCATTTAACTTTTCAATGGCATGTTTCAATCTCGATTGTGCCCTTCAAGTTTTGTGACTGGGATGCTAAGGATCACAAAACAAGGTGTGAATAACCATGCAAATTTACTTGGTACTCTTAATGTTTATCACCTAATCGATATGCCGGTTAACCACACGTATTCCACCGATCTATGATAAACCTTAAGCCATCCTTTGTCAACCATGTTAAATCCAAGTTAGTGTGCCGGTTAACCACACGCGCTCCACTAACGACTTAAGCAAGGTGCAGAGTGTAATTTCATGGGTTAGCACCAAATTCACATTTACTTAAAGTGACTAAGATTGGGAATTTATAAAACATTTAGTTACTTTATAATCATTATAATTTTAATAAGAATTAAAGTCATTGTCCTACCCGATCGGCTAACGACCCTCCACCAGTCAAAGAAGCGGTGGGTGAGAGTGGACACCCATTAAGCTGCCATTTTATAGGCAACAACCTTATACCCCCTTATAGACCGACTTCGTGAATGAGGCCTACTAACGGTAAAACAACTTGATCTTATATATATATATATATATATATATATATATATATATATATATATATATATATATATATAAACTTATAATACTATAAAGTATAAAGGTTGAATTTTAACTTTTAAATTTCTAGGGATTGGAACTAAAGTTTTCTAAAGTGACTTTACATGTTCCAAAGCTTAAGGACAAGTTTTATAACTATCCAAAACTTTTCAACTTCATAACTTATGAGTTAATGGTTTATTAAAATGAAGACTCTTCATTTTATGTAACTTATGTGTTCTTTAATGGACTTTAAAAGAAATGACTTTTGGTAATCCATAACTTGAGGATAAATTATGGACTCCATTAAAAAAACATTTAGATCAAGAATTAAACTAACAAAAAATTTGCAAAGAATTCCTTTGATCTACCAAACTCATAAATGTATGAACATTCATATCAACAATTTCAAGAATCTTATAAACACATATAAAACTTGAAATTTTGATAATAACCATTGTAACAGGGACGCATCTTTGTTAGGGCCAGGAGGGGTCTTGGCCCCCCCTGAATTTTGGGTTAGAAGTAGTCCAACTAAGAATATTTTTTTGAGATATAAGCGCAGGTGTATGTAAATTGGGCTTTGGCCCCTCCTGCCCAATCTGAATGACGTGAATTGAAGTATCAAACCCCAAATCGGCAAATCCCAATCCTCATCTTCGGTCAATCCGTTGAATCCATTCTTCATTGGTCGCTGTTCTAGTTGTCGGACGCCTCAGTGCCTCACGCCTCAGTCCGCTCCGCCTCCGGCCTCTACAGGCCACCACAATCCACAGACGCAGCACGCCAGCACAGTAGGCGACAGCAGCTAGCAGACTTTCAAATTCCAATCTTCAGTCTTCTCTTAATCTCTTCTGTAACTCTATAAGTTCTATTCTTCCATCGTGCAATCTGGAAGAAAAATCAGATAGTCAACTAGTCAAGAACTTAGAATCTCAAACAAATGAAACAATGTTATATGTTCCTTCGTGTAATCTTGTTCTGTTGTTTACTGTTCAGTCTCCATTTGCAAATTTGGTTAATTGATTGTTGTGGCCTTGTGGGAATTTCACAGTTCATACAATTAAATGATTTCACACACTGTTGTTCCTTGCTTCTTGTTTGTCCAAAACTCCAAATAAGCTAGGATTGTTGATTTGTTCCTCTAATTGCTTGCTGTTTGTCTTAAATGAGCTGAGATTGTTAATTAATTTGAATTGTTCCTCCATTTTATTGTTGTTGGAATTTAGGAATCAAGAAATTAGAATCTCAAACAATGTTATATGTTTTTTTTTTTTGCAGAAATTAAAGTTAATCGGTAGATTTTGAATGAATTGTTCATACATTTTGATTTTTTTTATAGATACAATCATGGACAAGATGAAAACGGTAACTTTAGGTATTTTGGTGTTTAAATGCTGAATATTTTTTTTTATTTTTTTGTGTAATAACGTTTATTTTAGATTTTTTAACTTTCGGCCCCCTAGTTATATGTTCAAGCTCCGTCACTGCATTGTAAATGGATTAGCATAATCATTACCACATCAAAAACATGTTTTATAAGCAAAAAACTTTAGGGTAATGATTCTAGTCCATTTCCGGCAACAAAACTCGAAAAACTGCACTCTGGGCCTCCTACTCGTCGAGTACACGAACCTACTTGATGAGTAGGACTAATATATGCATGGACTCGTCGAGTCCCCATATGGACTCGGCGAGTTCACTCAACAGAATGCATAATTTTTGATTTTCTTCAACAATTTGCATCAAGTATCAAGAAACAAAGCCTATGCTTTGATACCACTGAAGGGTTTTGAGCATTCTAACACTCTTATGATGTACATGCAATCCTAGAAACCTTGGATCTATGTTTTACTAAGACACATGCAAATTTGATTTTTCCAAGGTTCTTAACCTAACTAGCAAGACATGGGGAACTTGAAACATAAAAGCTAGTAGAAGAACATACCTTTCTTGTTGCTTGGATTCCTTAAGAACATTATGAGCCTAGCACCCCATATATGATGCCTCAAATGTTTCACACAACACCACAACTCTTGGAATAACTTTGAGAGAAGTACACTATCACTCAAAATCGGCTAGCCCTCCTTGTTCTAGTCTTAGTGTCGATTCTGCTAGCCTATGGGGTCTTTATATAGTATGTCACAAGTAGGGTTACACTATGTAAACCCTAATTGACATGGCTTTTCATTTCCTCCATGATCCATGGGTTTTAACCTCCATGGAGCATCCATGGAGCACCCTATGGGTTTTAGCCCAATCCAATAAACCATGGATCATTAGCCAACTATATAAGAATGAATGATTTACACAATCAATCTCATATATTTAATTAGTCTCTTTTTTATCACAAAATTAATTCCAAATTAATTCTTGATCAATACTAATTAAATAATATGATTTCATATTAATATATTATAACTTATAATATATTAACAAATCATAAGTGTCCTTCTTCTCATTTTGTCTATCCAATTATCATGATGCCATGCAACCCAAATGGACCATGTCAATCGGGTCAAGTACATACCAGGAATAGTTATGGACTTAGACACCTTATCCAACAAACCTACCAGTCAAATTTGCTTTACCAGTTCGCCAAATCATTGCTTATTCAACAGCAATAAGCAAATAGGTGAGATCAATGAGGGTCACGTCAAGGTCTGTCATATAGTAATCTTTTATGAACTCACTATACGACTTAGGAAGTGATTGAAGAACCAAGTCAACAGTCAGCTTTCTTGAGACTTCGACACCCAACATTCCCAACTTGTCAATATGCAACTTCATGTCAAAGATGTGAGCACATACAAACTTTCCATCTTCGTGTTTGCTTGCCAATAGGGCTTGAGTGACCTTTAACTTTTCAAGTCTTCGAACACATGGGTCAGGGAGAATTAGTGGAGGAGATGGAGGAAGTGAAGAACGATTTCCATTTCCACGATCCAATTGTGGAACATCATCTTCATGTGGAAAGCTTTTTCCAAAGGATTCGGGAAGACCATAGTTGTTATAATTTGACATCTACAAAAGGGAGAAATTCAAGTTAGTTGATTCTATCCTTAATATAACACCCAAATGAAATATTAAGGCTATGACCCAAATTTTACAATTCGGAAGAGGGATGCTGTAATCCAGTTGTAAAATATTTGAAGGTAGGTAAATGACGATTTACCAAATTCCACCATGAAAAGCGAAAAAGGACATTAGGTTTTAAATGAATTGAAATTCCTAGATCTTTTGAGATTCATTGAAATTTTCAATGGCATGTTTAATCTCGATTATTCCCTTTAAGTTTGTGACTAGGATGTCGAGGATCACAAACAAGGTGTGAATAACCATGCAAATTAGCTTGGTGCTCTCAAAGACGTTTATCACCTAATCAATGTGTCGGTTAACCACATACGCTCCATTGATCTATGATAATCTACGAGCTACCCATTGTCATCCTTCATTAGTCCCATATTAGTGTGCCGGTTAATCACACTCGCTCCACTAACTACCAACATGGTGCAATGTGCAATTTCATGGATTAGCACCAAATTCACATTTTTCCTAAAGTAACTAAGATTTGGGAATTTTATAAAAAGTGTTTAGTTACTTCGTACTTCATTATACTTATAATGGAAGATTGTGTCCTATCCTACCCGTTTGGATAACGACCCTCCACTGGTCAAAGGTACGGTGGGTAAGAGTGGATACCCAATGACAGTCATTTTACAAGTCGCTTCCTTAAACACCCCTTATATACCAGCTTCGTGAATGAGGCCTACTAACGGTAAGACTGGCCTTTTACTTACACATATAATATATTAACGTTTTAATTTTATATAGTATAAGGGTGTATTTTATACATTTAAAATACTAAGTGGGTTAATCTATTAATAAATTATACTTTTAATTTGATTAAAATTAAAACATATTATTATGGATTTATTAATTATCTCTTTTAATTAAACACTTAATCAATTTAATAAAATTCATAAGGATGTAATATGAACTATTCAAAATACTAGGGTTTTAGAATTTAATATTTCAAAATTAAAACTTTTTAATTAAATTTCAAATTCCAAAACTTGAGGACAAATTTTGAAACCTTTCAAAATATTAGGTATTAACAATTTAAATTTCAAAAACTAAAACTTTTAATTTCAACTTTAAACTATAAAACCTAAAGGGTGTGATTTAAAACTTTTTCAAAATTACTAGATTAAATATTTGAATCAAAATAATCCTATATTATCCATATTTAACCAAATCACCAATTTTGATAAGGATATGCATACCAATCATAAAAAATTGATTTTAGGCAATAAAGACGAGTTTTGGTAATTATCCAAATCAAAAACTGGCCAAAAACTCGAAAAATCTGGTAACAGATCACTCAACTTGTCAAGTTAACTATGGAACTCGTCGATTTCAAGCAACTCGTTGAGTCCAGACATGAACTCGACGGGTTCATCAGTCAGACAACAAAATTTTCGATTTTTTGATCTTTTGTCCGTTCACTTTTTCATCTATTCAATAGAAATACGACTTAGGCTCTGATACTACTGTTGAGTTCTGAGCATAACATCATTCCTATGGTGTACATGTAACCCTAATTGCTTTGGATCTAGTTTTTTCTAATTTGAACATACAAATATGAATACCAAAGCAATAACCTTATGATTAGCATACATATATCGAAAATCACATATGATTAGGGTTAGAATCTTTACCTCTCTTTTTATGTAACAATAAAAAGTTTAATCCTTCTTGATCTTAACTTCTGAAAGCCTAGTGCCCTAAGTGTTGCACCTCTAATGGAGTCACAAACACCCACTGCAAGGAGGATGACTTAGGAGAGAAGGATTTCGGCTGAGGTTTATTTCTTGAATGCTTAGGCCAAAAATCCCCTTGTATGGGGTCCTATATATATAGTTGTGGCTGCTAGGGTTTTCAGGTGGAAACTCTAATACCTAACTTAGGCAACAAGCAACCCATAAACTCATTTCCTAAGAGCCCATTAACGAAATCTATAGGGCTTCCCTATATGATTTCTTCCACTCCACTCTATGTAGTCAATCAGCCCAATTATGCAACTATCAATGATTTTCATAACAGTCCCCTAATTATTCAATCAGTCTCTTTTGATCACAAAATTAATTTCCGACCAATACTAATTAAATGATATGATTTCCAAATAATATATTAATCTTTTTATATATTAATAAAACCATTTTGAGTATCAATTTATTATTCATATAATAAATCATACTCTCTCTCCTCTTGACATCCTATCAAGTTGCATGAGTAAAGGCAACCCAAAAGGACCATGCTCATAATCGGGTCAAGTACATACTAATAATAGTTATGGGCTTAGACACCTAATCCAACAGTTTGTTGTTACATGTTTATCTGTTGCATATGTCGACATAGTACGGTTGGGTTGAGGCATTACTGCTCTGTACGGGAGCCAACAAACCCGAGAGCAAGCCAGACATAAGTTGTGGGCCAAGAAGGCAAGCAAAACTTATGTTGTGGGCTAGGGAGCAATCTAGAGATGAGTTGTGGGCTTGAAAGGCAAGTCAAACTCATGATGTGGGCTCAGGAATAATCCATTCTGATGATTGTGGAGCCAATATGCATACTGTTATTTGTTAGGTGTGCTGGTATTCTCGGGGGAACTCGCCAAACTTTGGCTTATAGTTTAAGTGTTATGTTTCAAGTACTTCTGATGATCGAGGCAAGGTGAAAGCGTGATCTTACACATTCTTCGAGGATATGTTTTGGAGATTTTATGGTACACTAATTTTGGGATATTTGTATTTGATACTTGGTTTATGACTTGAGTTTTGAATGGAAACTGTGATTTTACTTAATTAAAAAATGAAAAAAAAATTATCGTGATTTTTAGGATGTTACAAGTTTGTATCAAAGCCTTGGTTTTAGCGAGTTGGATGAGCATTCATATGAATCCAGACTCAAACTATGGATCTGTAAAGTTTTCAAATTTTATTTCATAATTTTTTTCAAAATTATTTTAAAGGGTAACCAAAGAAAGATGAGATGTGTACGATCAAAAGTATGCTCCAAAATACCCACACTGTTATTTGCTTATAATGATTATGATATAACTGCATGCTACTTGTAGGCTAGGATCCTCAGGAATTGCATGATAGAATTGCCTAATTTTGTGATGCCTGATAGCCTAGGATAATCGCTTGTGTGCTAGATGGAATTGACATCATTATTGTAATTGCTTAGTGTGTGCATCATAGTTGTACATAACTAATATTTTATAGTTTGAGAATCTTTGATTTAACATTATTTCATGTTCCGTTTCTCGTTGTGGGATTAGGGTAGAATCAAGTATTCGACTTTCTATGTAATTCAACGTTATGTATGATTAGCATGCACGAGTGGCTACAAAGTTGGTGAAAGTTTCATGAGTGAGTATGGTTGAAGTAGGCCACCTTGAGGAGTAGTTAGCCACTCTTAAAAGAGTGAGTATATGATGTATACGTGTCCTAGTTGTTGGGGTTTTTTTTAGGTTGTTTGTGATGATCCTTTGAGACAAATACATGTAGGTGTAGAAGATAGTATGGGCCTGTACTACTGGAAGCACAAGACCCGTACGCGTAGCAAGCAAGTTACAAACTTGAGGGTTTAGTCTCTTCATGATGGTTGTAAGAGTATGAATTGTGGCATATCTGCTATATTTTTAGTTCATTTCAGTATGGTGTACATGAGAGGATCTGTTTCAAGAGTTGGCGGCCCAGAGGGGCTAGGTTTGTCAGACGATGACATTCGCGAGTTGATCGCCACTAACGTGGCTGCTACTGTCCGGGGTGCCGTCCTCAAGGTTTTTAGGTCTATCAAGACCGTGATGAATGAGTTGTTCGATGAGCGGTACACCACTGTGTCTGAGGCTGTTGTTGCAGCCACTGCAATTATTTTTGTTGTTGGGGTTAAGGGGAGAGGATCATTCTACTATCGGGACTTCAACAACACGAAGCCCACAGAGTTTGATGGGTTCAAGGACCTAATCATGGCCATGAGATGAATTTCTGACATGGAGTGCTATTTCTTCACCTGTTCCTATCCGGTGGACCGGAAGTTCAGGTGCGCCCTAAACCTTCTTCGACTAGGCGCAAAGGACTAGTGGAACCTGGTGACCGGTTCTTATACTCCTGAGCAGAGGATTGCTGTTACTTGGGAGCAGTTCTTAGAGATGTTTTGCACTAGGTATGTTCCCCTGGTGGAGAGGGATATGTTGGGTCAGGAATATATGGATTTGATGCAGACGAGAGAGTCGGTGACGAAGATCACAAAGATGTTTACTGAGAAGGCTCTTTTCGATCCTGAGTATGCTGCTACGAAGCATGCTTAGATGGCGCAATATTTGAACATGCTCAAGATTAATATTTGGCGGTTTGTGCCCACCCAACGTCACCATACCCTCTCCGAGCTTCAGGATGTTGCCCGGAGATGGGAAATTCAGATGGAGACTTAGACGAGGGAGCATAGGCAGGCTCCCATTCAGTTGCAGCCTACAGCGAAGCGGTTCAAGCCCGCTGATTCATGATCAGGGGGGAATAGGGGTCGTACTTGTGGCAGGGTTCATTGGGGTGTTTTCGATCTTGTTCTGGGTGTCACAAATGTGGTAAATAGGGTAATTATGTGAAGGATTGTAATCAACTAACTCCATTAGCGAGCATCAAGATTTGTTATCATTGTGAGTAAGTTGGCCATGTGAAGGCAAATTGTCCCTTGCTAGTCGCCAGACCAGTGCAGGCACCAGCCCCGATTACTTTGAGGACGGATGGACGTGAGGGCAAGGCGGAGTCCCCGAGCGCTCAAGGTCATGCTTTCTAGCCCACAGTGGAGGAGGCCAGGGTGGCGCCATACATTGTTACTGGTATGTTTTCATTTATGATTCTGTCAAGTTAATTATTGTTTGCTGATGATTATATTTTTGCTAGGTACCTTCATAGTGAACTCATTGCATTCTCTTGTGCTTTTTCACTCGGGTACGAGTCGGTCCTTTGTGTCTCAGTCCTTCAGTAGCAGTTCTGGTATGTCTCTTAGGGAGTTGGAGTGTCCGTTGTGAGTTTCCATCGCCAACGAGCACGAGGTTTCTGCATCGAGCATTTTCGGGATTGTATCTTGGAGATATTTGGGCTGCCGTATCCGATCGATTTGATTCCCATTCCTATGGGGGATGTGTGGGTGATAGTAGGAATGGATTGGTTGAGTATATTTGGAGCCACGATCAACTATGAGGGTCAGCAGGTAGTAGTTCGAACCCCAAGTGGGGAAAAAATGATTATTTATGGAGAGGGTACCATAGTTGGTTCAACTTTTTTTTTCAGCCGCCAGGGCTCAATAGTATCTTCAGCATGGGTGTATGGGTTATCTCGCGTATGTGGTTGACACTCGGGATGAGAAGGGGGTTTCGGGTTCAAATGTTCCTATAGTCAGAGAGTTCCCATATGTATTTCCCGAGGAATTACCCGTTGTGCCTCCCGCGAGGCAAGTGGAGTTCAGGATCAATCTGATCTGTGGCGCAACACCATGTTGGAACCTGAAAGTGAACCTCTAGCAATCCTAAGTCCTTATTCCGAAGGGTGTAATTTCCAAAGTGATGAGTGGTTCGGAACCTGTCCAGACCAAGTAAGAAGATGAGAAGAATGAAGGCATTCCGGAGCTAACCCTCACGTCCGGAATGAACATTGATCCGGATCATCTATGTTTTGTCTCTTGTGCATTTATTACATTTTTCTTGTACATTTCATAGGACTTAGTCTATAGTTGTATTTGGACAATCAGAATGTCAGATTTGTCTCTTTTGTCCGGTCCTATGTAAACACTTAGGTTAACTCGTTGTAACATTCACTCCTATTACACACCTTCCTTACTTGTTTAATATTTATCAAGATCACCTTTGGTCAACAAAGTAATCCCATTACACTTAAATAATATTGATGATAACAAATCACCAACCACATCTAGAGACTTCGGTTGTGTTAGACCCAACATAACCTGCCCCTGTCTCTGTTGATCCAATTTCAAAAAAGGCCAAGCCTACCATGTCCGGAACCAAGATCAAAAAAACGAGCCAAGAGAAAGTCTTCTCCCACAAATCCTAAGACCAAAAAGAAAGCCAAAGTCAGTGCCCCCTCTCAACACGAAGGCACCCATGGCATTATGGCTGATTCTAGCCGTCTGCACACCCCACCTACCCACTCATCTGAGGTACCCCTCGATGTTTCAACATCACATGCGCACACACACGGGGACTCTCCACATAATCCACCCTCACCCTCCAAAAAGGGTGATGCTGGTGTTGAACATAGTTCCTTGCAGCCCCCTGGAACAAACCCACGGGTCACCTTTGTTTGATCCCATTGTCTCTTCCACACGCACACTCCGGAACCCCTGTTCCGAACCCCAAACTTTTCGGAGAAGGAGTAGTCCCTCTGACTTCGGAAGCCTCAACTGGTCTGATACTCGGAAGGCGTACAGGACGACTAGGTACCAATGATCTTCTTTTGGATGACTTTGTCAACAGGGCCGCATCCAAGTGTCCGGATCTCACCAGAACTCAGGTGGAGTCCACGCTTATTTCTATGAGGAACAGGGCCATCCAAAAGCAACTTGCCCTATGTTCCTCCCACTGACGCCGATGCCGTAAATGAGCTCACTTCGGAACTGCCTCCCATCACAACTCATCAAAGCATCTTCCATACCGATCCGAAAGAAGAGATCTCTGAAGAAATCATGTTGGATGAAGATGCAAAAACCATTCCAGACGCACATCTCAAGACTTCAATTAATTATCAATCAAAGGCATCCGTATCCAAGTCTGCTTATGACTTCGGATCCTCATCCTCAACCACTCCAGACGGCGGTTCACACTCCAAACTTCAAGAAGATGATGCTACAACAAAACCGGGTCCTTCCACCAATCCTTTCTCACACCAATCTTGTCCGCAACACTCTGATTTCGATTCGGAATCCTCTGCTGGTGACTATGTTGACCCCTTCGCTCTCCTGGGAATTCACACCAATGTCTCTGACACCATGAAGAAAGTGTCATCCGTGGAAACATCCGTAACAGCGCTTAATTCTAAATTGGATAAAATGGTCTCCGAACTTTATGCCAAGCTTGATGCCATTCTTCAATCACTATCCCAACAGTACGGACCATCGGTTGCGGAAAAGAGAATCTCTACTAGATCAGTTGATCTCCCTCCGGCTCAAGCACGCTATGGAAGAAGTTGACACCAAATTCGAAATTCTGGTCAACCACTACCTCAACACCATCACCTCCATGCTCAAAGTCCATAACGACTTGGTGGCTGCTACCAGTGACCTGATTAAACAGACCCAAGTTCACTATGAGAAGCAGATTCAAAGGATGGAGAAAGAGATCAAAAATAAGGATGGGATGAACATGATTATTCAACAAGTCCTCATCTGTAACATCCCGAAATTCAGGTAAAGCTATTTAACCCTTCCATTTTGTCAAGTTGTCAAGATTGGCCCCTTGAGAGAGTTCTTGTAGCAAATGAGTACGCTGGGCATACTGGGGAGTACGTTGCGCGTACTCATGCGCTTAATTTGGACGCGAACTTGCCTGGGTACGCCCATATCAGAGAGTGAAACCCTAAGAGAGAGCCTTCCATCGTCCTTAGCTTGAGTGTGTGTGTTTTGGAGCTAAAAGTGTCTTGGTGTGTTAGTGAAGAAGAAGGAGAAGAGCTTGTGGAGGCTAGGTCTTGAAGTGCAAGTTTGGATCTGAGATCTATAGAGAAAGGAGCTTCATCTAGAGGTATAAAGCTCAAAACTTTCCTCTTTATTTGGTTTGATGTTGCATGGACCATTTCTAGGGTTAAAAGTCCCAAAGGTGGAGACTTTATGAGTGTAATGTACTCCATGGACCTAGATCTGTCCCATTTAAGTGATATTTGTGTTATAGATCCATAAAGTTTCCATCTTGGTCGTTGTTATGAGGTCATGCTTGAGTTATGAACTTTCTAGAGTTGGGAATTAGAATGTTATGGGTGTTAGTGACTTGTCCAGCCATGCAAAGGCTTAAAGTCACCAACTTTATGGATTAAGAGGCTTAGAAATGGTCAGATCTAGAAGTTGGACGCAGGTCTTAACTGTTTAAGACCTCAAGAGCTTAGAGTCTGAAACTGGGAGTTACGCGGGGTGTAATCCTAGTACGCTCAGTGTAAGGGGTCGCGCACCCCGTTTCTGTGAGGACGCTGGGTATGCCCAGCGTACATGTTTGGTACTCGCAGCGTAACCCGAAGAGTTGACTTTTGTTGAGTTTTAGGGTTTGGTCAACTTTAGGGTCTTTGAGCCATGAGAGGGGTAAAATGGTCTTTTACCCTTCTGAGAGTACTAAGAGAGGGAATAGTCTATCCTTTAGAGATGTATTGATTTAGAGTGTTTTTTTTCATATGATTAGGCGGAGGCTAGACCAGATTTTCCTGAGTGCTTCTTCTTGCACTTATCGCACCACCTTGCCTCATCCCTTCCTCTTCCTCCAGGCTTTGAGAATTTTCTTTTCTCATTAGAACCTGAAGTTCCTTCTAACTTTCTCTTCTCTCCAACTTCAACCTTACTGTCAGTCCTCCCCTTGATCATATTCTCAACAGACTTGGCAGCCCAAATAGTTGCCTCTAGAGTAGGTTCCTGACGCACTGGCACCGCATACTCCCAAGGGAGTCGCTTTGCGTACCGGTCGACTTTTGTCAGTTCGTCTGGGACGATGCGCAAAGCAAACTCCATCTTGTCTGTGAAGGCATTAGTGTATTCATCCACTGACATGCTGCCTTTCTTCAATATCAGAAATTTGTTCTCCAACTCTAGTAGGTTTTGGGCCGAGCAGAACTTGCGCTTGAATCGCACCAAGAACTCTGCCCAGGTCAGTTGCAGTGGCTCATTAGGACTTAGGATCTTCCCCAAGGTGTTCCACCAATGAACAGCCCCACCCCTGAACCGACGTACTGCGAAAGTGGTCTGCAACTTGCCTTTGCAACCACACGTCATGAAGGCTAACTCCATTTCGGAGATCCAATCCATAACTCCAATCTGATCCTCCTTTCCATTGAAGGTCGATGGTTTTCAAGTTAGAAAGTCCTTGTACTTGCATCCCATTCCATCATTCCTTCCATCATTGTTGTTTCGCCTAACTATCGGTGGGTTGGCTTGACCAACAGACCCACTGAAGTTTCCACCTTCCGAGTGCCCTTCATTTAATTCAGGCTCTTCCACACGAATTGACAGTTCTTCACGATTCTGTTGAAGCAACCGCATAGTTTCATCCATCTGACAATCCAACATTGTTTGAATCATCATTTGCACACCAACCATGGTTATTGGCTCAGATGCTGCTGCTACGACAGGTATTTGCTCAATCACTGGTGGTTGATTCCTGTTTTCATCAGCATTTCCAAATCCACTTCTTGTTCTCACCATTTTTGATCTATACACCGAATAAGGTGAAATTAGATCCTCAATCACGATAGATATTCAAATCATCCTTATCACTCCGAAACGTTTACATGCTAGTTCTAATATCGTAGACGTACGCTTAGAATCCTACACACATAAGGTTTCCAGATCCGGTCGGCAACAGACCATAGATCCGAACAAATAATAGCATCAATATAGCTATCACACAAAACATTTTGCACATAAGAGCATTTTAGGCATCATTCCTAAAATAAACTAGTGCTTGTGTCAATTTAGGTGTACTACCTAACATATTTTAGACACATTCCTCACAACCATTACTTAGCATTCTAAGTTTAAGTCTAGAAATCCTACAAATTCCTAGTTCGCTTAAACTAATGCTCTGATACCAACTGTGACATCCCCATTTTCACGGCCAGAAAAGACCGATTTGTTTATGCTTTGTTTTATAAAATCAGAGTAATCTTTTAAAGAAAACAGTTGCGGAATTTGTTCCCAAAACAAAATATGATAAAAATTATCAAAGCATTTCCTTAAAGAAATGTATTTTCATTATATAACAAAATCTCGGGATGTCATGTCCAATACAGACCAAAAGCATAAACAGAACAAAATAGACCTTACAACAGTTATTCATAACTACTGGCCTATAATCCAAAATCTCTCGTCAAGTCCACCAGCTTATACTCTTGTGCCATTACCTGTAATGCAAAGAAAACTGAGTGGGTCAGGCTTGGGAGCCTGGTGAGCATATAGGGTTTTCAACCCACAATAATATAATTATTATATTCAACCATTAAACAATCAACTCAATTACTCATCCCTATTATCTTTCTTAGGATTTTACCCTAGGAATTCAACTACACGTCATTCATTCATTCCTAAGGATTGACCTAAGGAATTAGCACAAACTTCCAATGCTACATAAGGCGCATCTGCCAACATTATCCTTTAAGCGCCTCTGCCAGGATTACATCATACACTATGAGGCACGACTGCCAGGTTTATGACATTCTCTTTTAGGCGCATCTGCCGACATTATCTTATAAGCGCATCTGCCAAGATTATCCTATAAGCGCATCTGCTATTGTTATGACAATCTCTATTTGGCGCATCTGCCAAGATCACGACATTCACTACTTGGTGCATCTACCGATATTATTCTCAAGCGCATCTGCTAGTTTATGACATTCTTTATTTGGTGCATCTACCAATATCATTCTTAATCATCTTTCATACCTCATCATTTTATCACATACCAACTTTCTCATCTACCCATGTTCTACCCAACATATTTGTAGATATTAAATACATATACAGTTTAACTCATTTAAAAACTATATAAAACATTCATTCCAAAATAAACAACAATATATAAACACATAACACGTATTTTATAACAAATACTTCATATTTATGTGTTAGAAGAAAGTAACCACACACTTTCCCAAACATATACTTAATACATTCAAACAATACTTGTATTATACCCGTGTTTATGAAAGGGACTATACACCCACACATATAAACAACTTCATATTATACACATAGCACGTATTTTATAGAAAATACTTAATATTTATGTGTTAGAAGAAAGTAACTACACACTCACACGTATAAACCACAATATACTTAATACACTCAAACCATACTTGTATTATTATCGTGTTTATGAAAGGTAGTATACACTCACTTGATCAGAAGATGATCGGACAACACTACGACTTGCAGAAGTAGTAATCCTTAGCAGATCTGGAAGATCTTCACAAAAATCGAACGTCTCTCGGGCAGAGCTTTGGCTCGGGAATCGCACTTCTCGGGATCTTCGGGATCTTCGGGATCTCGGGACTTGCTTCGGGGCTCGAGAATATTACTGGGGCTTCGGGGTACTTCTGGCACGCAAATCGAGGTAAAACGGGAGAGAGAAGAGAGAAAGATAGCAAAGGAGTCGGTTGCCTTCGGATCCTATTTATAGAGGCTGGAACCTTGGAGTACGCGGGGCGTACGCCTCGGATCGTCATGGCTTACGTATCCGAAATACTCGAGTGCGAATGCCGACATACCTCGGTGTACGCGGGGCGTAGGCTAGTACGCCGGGCGTACTTCGGATGAGTCTGATGACTCGTCTTCGGATAATACCGGGATTTAATAATTAAATTTAATTATTAATAATTTAATAAACTTCGAAAATTCATATCTTCTTCATACAAACTCCGTTTTCGACATTCTTTATATCCACGCGTAGGTGAGACTACGCTCTACAACTTTCGTTTAGACTCCGTCGGCTAATTTTGACTCTATTTTTATTAATTATTTTTAGTAGGCCCAGACAGGAAAACTTCGTTATAAATTCATAACTTCTTCGTTTGACGTCCGTTCTCGCCTAAATTTTCATCGCTTCGATACCAACAACGAGATCTTCGATTCTCGTTTAGATTGTTTCGGCTAAAAACCGCTCGATCTCAAATCGAGTATTTCAGGCTGCATACCACTAAGTCGAAACTTCAGAAAATCATAACTTCCTCATACGAAGTCAGATTTTGACGTTCTATATATGTACGAAATCCTTGTAACATATACTACAACTTAGTTAAGATTATTCATTCTAAATAATCTTTCATCAAAAATTCATTTTTGACGCCTATCGTCTCTAAATTGACTAGCCCTGATCTACGGGCGTAACACTTGAAGCTTGTCATAACCGCACTTCAAAGAGACAACGGGAAGAAACCAATGTCTTCCGAACAATAAGCCCTTCACTCCAGACCTCCTCTCAAGCAAAAACATGGATGGTCTCAGGATGAAATAAATCAGGCACTAGAGGAAAACATTCGGATCCAAGCTTTGAAAGACAATCCTGATCCGATGCATGGCATATCTCCTCTCTTCCGTGAAGGCATTCTCAAGGCTCAGGAAATTGTTCTGTGCCTCTACTACGAACTTCCCTCCGATGATGTTGATCATCTGGATCTTCCTCTCTCTCCTTACAACAAATTCTACACCAAATTTGCTCCTCTTCACCCAACTGACAATCCAGAACTAATCATCCAGACAGAGCAAGAAAGGCTCAAAACTTTCTATGCTAAAAACGCTTAACCTCTCAAGGAAGTATGGACGAGAAAGAGGATTACCAAAGTTCAGGGCTTTGGAAGAAAAATATTAGTGAAATTTGAGCTGAACTGTCCCTTATTCCATTTTCACCTCTTACGGAACAAGCCAACTCCCCGGACCGTTACTGATGTGGATTTTCCTTCCATGAATCCGAACGACATCCTCACCTTAGCTGCTTACTTCAGAGAAAATCAAAAGGATGACATCAGTATGGGTGCTTACCACGCAACTCTGAGCTTTCTAAAAGATTATGCTGCTGAGTTCTGCCGATGTGACTACGAGCTTGCACACCTCTACAGAACGGAACAATTCGTTGCCAAGATCAACTTCGTTCTTCCAGAAGCTGAAACTCTTGCAGATGGTCCCATTGAAGATTCGGTTCTAGGGTTTGTCTACACCACCAGAAGAACAAACAAGAAGGACTTCTTCCGAGACCTTGACAAACACCTTGTTCCGACTAAAGCTCTGAAGAAGTTCATATCCCAGGCGTCCAAGTCTGATGCTCCGGAACAGGTCAAGGCAAAGTTTGTAAGTCAGCTGGCGTGGTACATTATGGTGCAAGAATGGTTGTTCAGAGCCTACACCTTCATCAAGGAAGAAATGAACTAAACTTGCTGGATTGATAAGTTCACTTAGGGGGAGATTGTTGGAACCTGAAAGTGAACCTCTAGCAATCCTAATTCCTTATTCCGAAGGGTGTAATTTCCGAAGTGAAGAGTGGTCTGGAACCTGTCTGGACCAAGTAAGAAGATGAGAAGAATGAAGGCATTCCGGAGCTAACCCTCACGTCCGGAATGAATATTGATCCGGATCATCTATGTTTTGTCTCTTGTGCATTTATTACATTTGTCTTGTTATTGATGTAACATTTCATAAGACTTAGTCTATAGTTGTATTTGGACAATCAGAATGTCAGATTTATCTCTTTTGTCCGGTCCTATGTAAACACTTGGGTTAACTCGCTGTAACATTCACTCCTATTTATAGGAGCATTTAATACAAGTAGACAACGGATTTTCACTCACTTTTGGCATTTACTTTGAGCGTATTCAACACATTATTCTTTCTTCATTTATTAGCTTTACCATGATCATTTACTCCTATTCTTCATTTAATGACTTGATCATTTGTTGAACATATTATCTAAGACTTGACTGGTCTTTCCAGCCTTGATTTAAACATCTTTTAGCGAGTAGACATTGATCTTAAGCATTCACTCAAGGTTTGAGTTTTCAAACCTTGTCCCGGCGCATCGATCTTGTTCTCACACACCAATTGCTAAGGCGTCGTATCAATTAACACCACCAGAGATGTTGGACTTGTCCTCCTAGCTTCAGGAGTTGTTGGGCAAGCAGTTTATCAGGCCGATCAATTCACCTTGGGAGCACTGATCTTGATTATGAAGAAGAATTGTGGGTCTCACCGCATGTGTATTGATTACCAGGAGTTGAACAAGTTGACGGTGAAGAATCGTTACCTACTTCCATGGCTTGATGATCTCTTCGATCAACTGCAGGGTGCATCTTGGTTCTCCAAGACTGATTTAAGGTCAGTGTATCATCAGATAAGAGTTAGAGAGGAGTACATGGATAAGATAACGTTTCGAACACGTTATGGCCATTACGAGTTCGTGGTGATGCCGTTTGGGCTCACCAATGCATCGATGGAATTTATGGATTTGATGGATCGGATGTACATGCCGATGCTTGATCGTTCGGTCATTATTTTTATCGATGATATCCAGGTCTATTCCAAGAACAGGAGCAGCTTGAGGAGCACCTTCGAGAGCTTCTGGGAGTTTTGAGACTGGATAGGCTTTATGCCAAGTTCTTAGAGTGTGAGTTTTTGTTACTGGAGCTCCATTTATTGCGACACCTTGTTAACCGGAACAAGATTTTGGTCGACCCGACCAAGATTGAGGTAGTTATGCAGTGGGAGGTCCCGAAGACTCCTTCAGATATCAGGAGTTTCTTGGGTTTAGCATGGTATTATTGGAGGTTCACTCATGATTTCTCTAAGGTTGTTGTACCTCTCACTCATTTGAAGAGGAAGGGCATGGTCGCCGGGGGCCCGAGTAGCATACTGCGTTCGAGACGCTATGACAGAAATTATGTGAGGTCCCGATGTTGACCCTCCCAGAGGGTGTGGATGATTTTTATGTTTATACTGATGTTTCTATCATCAGTTTGGGGGTTGTATTTATGTAGCGAGGGAGGGTTATTACGTATGTTTCTAGACAGCTGAAGTCACATGAGGAATGGTATACTACACATAATATGGAGTTAGGGGTGGTGGTGTTCGCCCTCAAGATTTGGTGACATTATCTTTATGGGGTCCGATGTACCATCTACACGGATCACAAGAGTTTGAGATATCTCATGGATTAGCCGAATCTGAATATGAGACATCGTAGATGGCTTGACGTGGTCAAGGATTATGACCGCAAGATTCTTTACCACTTGGGGAAAGTAAATGTGGTCATTGATGCTTTGGGCCACAAGCTGGTTAGTTCTTCTGTTGGGAGCATATGTATGCAAAATTTCTATTGATTCACCACTTTTGGACCTAATCAGAGAGGCTCAGGTCGAGGGAGTTAAGAAGGAAAACTGGATGCATGAGAAAATCAGGAGTGAGACTGATAGGTTTTCTACCGATAGTCGTGGATTTTTGACCTAATGCAGTTGGGTTTGGGTACCAGATTTTGGCAGGATCAGGCAGATTGTTCCAGAAGAAGCACATAAGTCCAGATTTTTGATACACCATGGAGCCAGTAAGATGTATTGGGATTTGAGGCTTAGTTATTGGTGTCCGGGCATAACGAGGTAGATAGCCAGGTATGTTGAGAGGTGCTTGACCTATCGGATGGTCAAGGTCGAGCACCAGAGGCCGCACGAAAAGATTCAGCCTTTGGAGGTTCCCATATGGAAATGGGAATAAATCACCATGGATTTCATCACCAAGTTGCCTCGTACGGCTAAGAGAATTGATGCAATATGGGTTATAGTAGATCGTTTGACCAAGAGTGCCCACTTTCTAGCTATTTGGGAGAGCTCCTCGGCCGAAAAATTGGCCGATGTATATGTACGCGATATTGTCGCCCAACATGGTGTTCCAGTTTCCATTGTATCCGACCAAGATGTTCGATTCATTTCATAATTTTGGTAGAGGTTCCACGATAAACTGGGTACGCGATTTCACTTTAGCACTGCCTATCATCCGCAAACTGACTAACAAGTGAGTGGACCATCCAGACGCTCGAGGATATGTTGAGAGCCCATGTTATCGATTTTGGTGGGTTTTAGGACTCCTACCTTCCTCTGACTGAGTTTTCTTATAACTCCTGACACTCCAGTATCGGTGCGTCGCCTTTTGAGTTTCTTTATGGGAGGAAGTGTCATACCCCAGTCTGTTGGGGAGAGGTCGGTCACATGGTCATGGGAAAGACCGAGGTAGTCCTTCAGACGGTAAAGCTTATTCAACAGATCAGGCAGATGTTACAGACATATCAGAGTCAGCAGAAGAGTTACGCTGACAGGCGTCGATCCGGGTTGGAGTTCAAGGTCGGCGATATTGGTTTACTGAAGGTATCATCCTGGAAGGCTGTAATACGCTTCAGGAAGAGGGGCAAGTTGGGACCCTGATATACTGGGTTGTTTCGAGTATTAGCCATGGTAGGTAGGGTAACCTATATGTTGGATCTGTCGGAGGAGCTCAGATAGATTCACAACACCTTTCATGTTTCTTAGTTATGAAAATGTGTAATTGATGATTTGGCAGTGGTTCGATTGGACGATATTTAGTTCAATGATCGTTTGATTTATATAGAGAGACTAGTGGCGATTTGGATAGGAAGTTGAAGGCATTTCATAACAAGGTGGTCCCACTAGTCAAGGTCCAGTGGCAACATCAGAAAGTTCCAAATGGACATAGGAACCTGACGCAGAGATGCGGGCGCACTACCCTGAGTTATTCGCAGCATCGGAATTCGATGACGAAGTATGATTCAAGTGGGGGATAATTGTAACATCCGGATCCCGAGGTAATTCAATTTCCAATATTTTTAAGCATTTCAAGGTTTTCACAGTATGGGAAAGGCCCCATGAAGTGGCGCTTCAAGAAAAAGTTGCGGGTTCATTTAAGGCCGCCACGACGTGGCAGTATATGGCCATGACATGGCAGTTCGAAAATGTTAAAACCCTATTTCCGTATTTCTCTCTATTTAAAAGAACGAGGAGGCTAGGGTTTGCTCACCCTCAACCTCTTTGAGATTTTAGAAGCCCTAATACCCACCTCCTTTGTTCAAACCTTGTTTTGGTGATATTTGAAGCCATTGAAGGAAGAAAAAAGAAGAAGTGAGCTTATAATCTGCAAGCAAGCCACCATCCTTTGTTATAACAATCTCCTGGACCCTTGTAAGTGTCCGACATTCGATTTTTATCATGATAGGTGGTTAGATCTTGAATTTTGTCCCTAAATCTTCATGTCCTTGATTATTGGGTATTGATATCTCATAAAGTTTGCAACTTTTTGAATCTCCAGACCATTTTGTGCCTTTGATGCTTTGGATCTGGAGTAATATTGAGCTTTAGTATCATGGATGGGAGTTTTGGCCAAAAACCCTAATTTTGAGCTAATAGAGTCCAAAACATGCATTGGACATGCATGTCTGGAAAGTAAAGGTTTTTATGTTGTTATGTAATGTTAGAAACGTTTTTGGAAGTGTGGAACTAGGAGCCTTCATGATTAAGTGCTTAATGAGTTAAGCCAAGTTATGTTTTTCCCTTTCTATGACTAGGAAATGAGATCTCTATCTCTTAGAGGGTCTAAAGGGATAAAGTTGGAAACTTTATCCATTTAGACCTTAGAATGGACCAGATATGGGCTTTGGAGCCCTTAGGATCAAAGAAATCAACTTAATCCATTAAGCTACTGGAAGCCCAGGACCCACGACGTGGCTTAGGCTACCATGATGTGGCGACTGGGCTAAGGTTGTATATTTTGGCGATTTGTGGCCACGACGTGGCGACTAGCTGGAATTGACTTTGACCAAGTATGACTTTAGGTCACTTGGGGTACTTTGAGTAGTAGATTGAAGCTTGGGTCCTTGTATATGTTTAGGTGATCGGTAGAGGCAGTATTTGGAGCAGTGATTCGTTCAACTATCTTTTTAGACTGTGAGGTGAGTTTTCATCGCTGTACTTGTGGGTCAAAGGCAACAATTCGAACCCAATAGATTATATATCGTCGTTTAGGATGTTGCTATGTTGTAGTAATATGTTAAGATATGTATGTTTATCTATTTGTTGTTATATGTTTATTTGTTGCATATGTCGACATAGTGCGGTTGGGTTGAGGCATTACTGCTATGTGCGGGATCCAACAAACTCGATAGCAAGCCAAGCATAAGTTGCGGGCCAAGAAGGCAAACAAAACTTATGTTGTGGGCTCGTGAGCAATCTAGACATGAGTTGTAGGCCTGAAAGGCAAGCCATAATCATGATGTGGGCTCATGGATAATCCAGTCCGATGACTGTGGAGCCAATATACATACTGTCATTTGTTAGGTGTGATAGTATTTTGAGGGGAACTCGCTAAAGATTTGCTTACAGTTAAGTGTTGTGTTTCAGGTATTTCTGACGATTGGGGCAAGGCGAAAGTGTGATTGTACACATTCTTCGGGGATATGTTTTGTAGATTTTACGATACACTGATTTTGGAATATTTGTATTTGATACTTGGTTTATGACTTAAGTTTTGATTAGAAACACTGATTTTACTTAATTGGAAAATGAAAAATTTTATTGTGATTTTTGGGATGTTACATCTTTTATTTAAAAAAACATTATTTTTAGATTTTATAAGGCATTTAAAATACCAGTTTCTCAACAACTGTTGTGATTATATACTTGCATAAAGAGTCATTAAGCCAACTATCAGTAAAAAAATATGTTATTTCAAAATCAAACTAACAAAAATGGACGTCAAAATACACAAGAATGATTATATAGACCAATACTCATAAAATTACTAGTTAAATTATGAATTTAATTTAAATCGAAAATAATAAAAAGTGGGTGATAGAGATAATCAAATACAAATGAATGATTATCAACACTATGAAATCATTAAGTTATATTATAAATTTAATTAAATATTTAAAATTATAAAAGTGGGTAAAAATATTTAAATACAATCGTGAGTAATATAAGTCTAGAAGACGTGACTTTGAAATCTTCATTATTTTGGCTTGGGTGAGTTTTCAAATATATCACGGTTATATTAATTATGCTATGAACATTAGATATAGAAAAATAGACTCGTTATGGGGGCTAAATGTCTGTCTGCCCCCTACTCCCTCCGTCCATGTCGGACGATGTCATCCGGTGGGTGGGATATTGCCAATCAACGTTGGTATTATCTCTAGCAGTGGCTATGGAGTTACTCTTGATTTGTCGTGGCTACAATGATGAAGTGATGATGAAGTGATGGTGGTCTACAGAGTATAATATAGGTTAGAGTATAACATAGGTTAGGTGTTTGACTATGCTTGGAATTATCATATAAGTATAGTCTACGCTCAAATGGTAATAATGAAAATGAAAGGATATAGTTATGTTTGTTTTACACCATTAACTTAAACAACAAATTTAATGGCCCAACGGTTAATTTAATGGTCAAATTCTAGTAAGAAAATAGATTGATACTTGGGCCCTAATTATGTTGAAGTAATTAGCTAAAGGGAAATCTTGAAATGTTATTTGGGCCTTGTATTTATAGTTTCTGTTTTTGACGAGCGAGGATATGATATTTAGGATTGAATATTTTCGGACGAATGGCATCACAGGCATTTAGTGTTAACTTTTTAGCTGATATCAAAATGCGTTTATAGTTGGAGTACCTTGTGCATTTCTTGAAATCTATTTTTTAAAGGGTTTTGCTTACCTTGGAAAAACTAATTTGACTTGGAAATGTTTTGAGCATTGTATTTAATATTTTTGCATTCACATAAGATAAGACGTTTTAGAAGCCATGTATGATGTAACACCCATAAAAATCCTGAAAAATTTAAACTTTTAAAACCAATCCAAAATCATAAATTGTTTACAACATAGTTTTCGAAACATGTTTAATATCAGAGTTTTCCAAAATCATAATTCAAAACACGAGGATCTGTATGGTCACGCATCCGCCTTCCCACGATCGTCTGAAGTACCTAAAACATAACCCAAAACTGTAATTGGTCCACAACTAAAAGACTGAATTACCCCTAGGTCCACCGTTTGGTAACGTAAAAAGGCAAAAAACCAGAAAACTGACTTTATCATACAAATAGTTCATATTCTTATGTTATATATATATATATATATATATATATATATATATATATATATATATATATATATATATAATATGTTTATTTTTATATGAACATATAAACATGTTATCTCATATATATGGGTGTATGGGCACAACAAAACATTTATGATAAATTATAATGGGTATAATTTATGGGTCATTAGCTATATTTTAATGTTTTGAGACAAAACAAATAATCATATAAAAGTATAATTATTTTACCCTATGTAAATACTATGGAAAGGTGATAATTTCACTTACAAAGAGTTTTCATTACACTATACGTAAACTTGCTGCTACAATTATGTGAGACATAGTCCTCACTGTACCTATCATAGTACACGCTGAAGTTCTGAATTATAACCAGAATCTCGGTAAGAGAGCATGACACTTGTGTATAGATCTATACGGGACTGACAAATCCGCACCTAAGTTGCTCACTACAGCTAGACCGATAGGTCTGGGGTGACAATTGTCAAACATTCCAACGCATGAAGAACGTCGTAGCATGCCACTATGGTTTTAACATGGTTATAATAACTCACATGGAGAATCAACAAATACATTTAGTTTACGAGGTAACACGCATTCAAATGGTTTATATAAGAACAAAACTATGTAATACTATTTTAAATATGAAAATACTTATACATTTTTGGTCTTAGGGTTTTTAAGACCACAACTCATTTTTAAGAAACCATTGGATTTTTTGGGAGTTAACACTATCATTTTACAAGGAAAAACTTACTGAACTTTTACATACAAAACTCTTATGAACTCATGTAACATCCTAAAATTTGAGACAAAAAATTTCATTTTTAATTAAGTACTTAAGAAAACCAGTACTCTGAAAACATCAATAGTGTCATCTCATGTCATAAATAAATTAGAATGTGAAACATCAAATCAAGTCGTACAAGATAATATCATAGTACAATTCCTAAAGATCTCATCTCCATTTCAACACTACTTTCACCCCCATAAGGATGGGCATAGTGAGAGGACGATACAGACTCTCAAGGATATGCTTCATGCATGTGTTTTGGATTTCGATGGCAGTTGGGATACGTCTCTTCTGTTACCGGAATTTTCGTATAACAACAGTTACCACGTCAATATAGACCGGCCTCCCTTTTAGATGCTCTACAGGAAGAAGTGTAGGACCCCAATATGTTGGGGCGAGGTCGGCCAGAGAGTCATGGGGAGTACCGAGGTGGTACTTAAGACTACTGAGAGGATTCAGTAGGTCCGGAGCAGGCTTCAAACAGCTCAGAGTCGGCAGAAGAGCTACGCCGACAAGAGGAGTTCAGATCTAGAGTTCCAGGTGGCTACATGGTCCTCTGAAGGTGTCACCTTGGAAATATGTCATCCGGTTATGGAAGCGGGGCAACCTGGGCCCCAAGTACATCGGTCCGTTTAGAGTTTTGGCTCGGGTGGGTCGAGTTGCTTACCGGTTGGACCTTCCAGCAGAGCTCAGCCAGACCCACAACACTTTCCATGTTTCTCAGTTGCGAAAGTGCTTAGTGGACGATTCAACAGTAGTACCCCTTGAGGATATTCAGGTTGATGACAGTCCGAACTACATTGAGCGACCAATAGCTATCCTTAACAGGAAGTCAAAGAATCTAAGGAACAAGAGGGTGGAGTTGGTAAATGTGTGGTGGCAGCACCGCAAGTGTAACGCCTGTGTTTCAGGGCTTGTCATTAATGTTAATATAATAGTCTAGGTTAACCTTTGTAACCCGTTTTGAAATAATAGAAGTGTATTATTTGAGTATTATGTGTTTTGTGTTTAATTGTGTGTCTTAATTAAATTAAGAATGAAAATAAGCGTCAAAATAAAATATTAGATAAAGCCAATATATATGGATAATGTTGTAGTAGTTTAAACGAGGTTTCTGAATATATAAAGAATGTCGAAATCCGAGTTATAACGAAGAAGTTATGACATGTCGAAGTTTCGCGATAGAACCGACAACGTTAAATGACGTAAAAAGTGAAATTTAAGTTAGAGTGATGTTTAGCCTTAGTGATCTAAACGGTAGTTGTAGATTTCGTTAAACCGAGAGTGTGCATAAAAAGAACGCCCAAATCTGACTTCTTATGAGGAAGTTATGATTTTCCAAAGTTTCGACTTAGCAGTATGCAGCCTGAATCCTCGATTTGAGGTCGAGTGATTTTTAGCCGAAACAATCTAAATGAGAATCGAAGATCTCATCGATAGTAGTGAAACGATAAAAAGATAGGCGAAAACGGATGTCGAATGAAGAAGTTATGATTTTCTAACGGAGTTTTCCTGTCCCGACCTATTAAAAATAATATATTAATAATATATTAAAATTAAAGTCAAAATTAGCCAATGGAGTCTAAATGAGAGTTGTAGAGCATAATCTCACCTACGCGTGGATATAAAAAACGTCAAAAAGGGAGCTTGTATACGAAAGTTATGAATTTCTGAAGTTCGGGGCGTGAACCCCAAGGTTGTGTTGAGCTCACGAGGTGAGCATTAAGTGGCTCACGAGGTGAGCAGATGATGGACGTCTTCCAGGGCAAGTGGCCATGATGACGAATCTAGCTTACGAGGTGAGAATTTCAAAACTCACGAGGTGAGAATTGCAAAACTCACGAGGTGAGCCCGAAATTTTTGCCCTATAAATAGAATTCAAGGGGCAGCCGATTTTGGTTGCTCCATCTCTTCTCTCCCACTCCCGATACTCTCTCTAAGCTCTATTTTAACCCCCCGAGGCCCCGATGTTCATCCCGAGACCCGAAGCAAGTCCCGAAGCCCGAAGATCCCGAGAAGAAAAGAGTTTCCGAGCCAAAGCTCTGCGCGCGAGAAACCCGGTGTGTGAAGTGATCCCAGTTTCACCGAAGAATACTACTCTTAGAGCCGTAGTGCTGTCCGATCATTTTCTGATCAAGTGAGTGTGTATTTACCTTCTTCTAACGCATAATTATGAAGTATTTTATACGAAATACGTGTTATGTGTATATTTTGTTGTTATATGTGTGAATGTATATTCACTTTCTTCTATCTCATAGATATGATTTATTCTCTATGAAATACGTGTTATGTGTATGTGTCTCATCTGTTGATTGGAATATGTATTGAATAAGAATACCATATAGATAGTGTCATATGATGTAGCCTATTAGAGACATAATTAGGGTGAACTTGAACACCTATGTAATCGTTTCAAGAAATAATATGAAACCTTAGTTTTGTTATCTGATGTGTTAAGTTGTTGTGTGGTTTTCTTGTATGGTGACTTGGAAAAACTGCGGGACAATACTTGGGACGAGTATGAGTAGGTGTGAATGGTAGTAGAGGCCTATACTACCGGAAGCACAGGACTCACACTTGGATCAGGGAAAGTCACAAGGTTACCAAAAAGCTAGTAATTGATTTCGTTTTATTCAAGTGTGTCATTACCATCGTTCGGTAATGACTAAGAAGAGTGTTGATGTTCTGACCCTAGTGGTCATATCAAATTGAGTCCGACTACGCTAAGTATGCTATGTGGTTTAGAAAATCAAGATCGATGTAGCGTCCGACTTAAACCAAACAATAGAAATCAAAGCCATCAATAGAAATATCGCGCTCGTTGTTAAAGAAGTTGGTAGCTAGAAATGCCATTTGTTGAAGTGTGATTATATCACATTACAACATGAAGGAAGGCATAGTCTGTTTTAGAATTTAACTCTAAGAGACCTAAGTCTAAGTGTTGCAACATACGATGATAGGTCATTAGAATATGACACATCAATCCATAGTAGTAATAAAAGAAATCATCTCAAGTTCGTATCCATTAAGGATCGAGATTGTGACTTGAAGGTCATAATTGGGAGTCTAGCCTGAGGTAGAGAGCAGGTGTACGATCGAGTACTGCATACAGTCAATAAGTCTGAGAGATAGACTTGAAGGAATGTAGAAGTTATAATTATTACCTAGGATGAAGAGATGACGTATGGAGTCATTATACGACCCTGTTTCGTTGATGATTCCGGGACGTAATCATCCTAAGGGGGAGATAATTGTAACGCCCGCAAATCCGGGCTAGTCAATTTAGAGGAAATAGGGGTCGAAAACGACTTTTCGACAAAAGATTATTTAGAATAAATAATCTTAACCAAGTTTTGGAATATGTCTCAAGGTTTCCGTACATATAAAGAACGCCGAAATCCGAGTTATAACGAAGAAGTTATGGCCCGTCGAAGTTTTACGGCAAAACCGGCACGGCACCGGGAAGCATAAATAGTGAATTTATGATAGAGAAAGATTTAGACTTAGCAATCTAAACAAAAGTTGTAGAATATGTTAAACTAAGAGCGTCGATAAAAAGAACGCCCAAATCTGACTTCGTATGAGGAAGTTATGATTTTTCTAAGATTCGGCTTAGCAGTGCACGGCCGGAAACTCGAATTTTAGTTCGAGAGGTTTTTGGCTTACACGACCTAAATGAGAGTTGAAGATCTCATTAATAGGAACTCAATGGTAAAAAGATGGACGAAAACGGAGTTCGTATGAAGGAGTTACGAATTCTTCGCGGTCATTTAACAGTCTAAACGCCTCCTACTGTTAAATTTGAGATCGGTCGAGAATTAGCCGATGAAGTCTAAATGAAAGTTGTAGATCTTGTTTTTACCTACGCGTGGAAAGAAAGAACGTCAAAAACGGAGCTCGTATGCGAAAGTTACGGGGTTTAGAAGTCGGCAGGGTGCTGCTGCAAAAGGGGTGATGTGGCTGAATATGGGCCAAGGCTTTCTCCCCAAGGAAAGCCATCAGATGATGACACGTGGCACTGACTCGGCGAGTCCGTCAGGATTTCACCCTATAAATAGAAGTGTCGGGTTCTCTCATTTCTCACACCTTTCCCCACTTCTTTCTCTCTCTACACTCTCTCTGGCCTATCCTAACCCCCCTAAAGTCTAGGTAAACCCCCTAGCACCCGAAGGAAGCCCCAAGGCTCCCGGAGTCCCAAGAAAAAAGCCTTTCGGCTTGGGAACGCTGCTCCAGCAAAGCCCGGTTTTCGAGAAAACCCGATGTAAGTAAGCTATGCCTACGCTATCTTTAGTATAGCTCATGTTTCAATATAGTAATGTTATTAGGACCTTATAATAAGTATTTGGGCTATTATTATGAGTTATATTGAGTGTTATTTAACGCTTATATAATAATAATAATAGCTAGACTATTAATTTGTCGCGGTTAACGTCAGACTAAACTCTAGTGGTAATTATACTAGGTTTTGTCGATGAAGTTGTTTTAAGAGTAACGAAGTGCTGTCCAAGTGCCGAGTCACCACCTTCCCAGGTGAGTGCATAGTCCCTTTCATGAACATGATTTTAATACAAGTATTGATTGAAGTATTAATTATATGTTTATGTGCGAGTTAATTGATGTTGCCTGAAATACATGTTAAAGAACATACCTGATTATATATGATGATTTAGGATGAAGAGTAAACCTAAATTAATTATGAGGAATATTGGGTAGTATTTTCTTATGAGTACGAGTGACTTATACTCTGAGAATAGAACTTTAGTATATGTCATTGATCCGAGAGCATGGATTAGACATAGTCATTGTCCCTAGTCCGATAGTATGGATTAGGCATAATCATTCATCATTAATCCGAGAGTATGGATTAGTTATTTGTCCCTAGTCCGAGAGTATGGATTAGGTAAAGTCGTTCATTTATGATCCGAGAGTATGGATTAGGTAAAACGGCTAATCTTAGGTCCGAGAATATGGATAGTCTCGTTGTGAGGATCGACAGGGTGGGATAAGAGTTGTTTATATATATGGTGAAATGGTATATTTTGTGAATTTTAAACTATATATATGGTATAACATTGTGGAATTGAAATCCCTATGTACTCACCAGGTTTCCCAACCTGACCCACTCAGTTTATTTATGTCACAGGTGTTGTCATGAAGTCACATTACACTGAGAGATTAAAGAGATGTAGATCACTAGTAAGTTCTGTTTATGCTTATGTTTCTGTATTAACGATGACATCCCAAACGTTTTAAAATAAATAAAATATGATTCTTCAAAAATGTTTTGATAACGTATTTATCATGTTCTTCTGGGAACAAATTCCGCAACATTTTTATGAAAAGAAGTACTCTGATTTTTATAAAGCATAAACAAAATCGGTCTTTTCTGGTCGTGAAAATGGGGATGTCACAACTGCCCCGAGATTTTCGCGGATGAAGCAGTAGACTTCGAGGACGAAGTCTAGAATAAATGGGGGAGCTTTGTAATGCCCAATTCCCGGTACATATTTTAATTTAAGTTTTTGCATTTTACTCTGGGACTCGACGAGTTGGAGGGCCAACTCGTCGAGTGGATGTGAGTTTTGGGATGTGGGTGGAAGAGTCTACTCGCCGAGTCGGAAGCCCCGTCTCGATGAGTAGATCTGTCTAGATGAAACCCTAAATTTGAGGGTTTGCACTCTATTTAAACACATTAAGTGGCCTCCACTCCAGCCTCTATCACCCTCATACCCCATTCTCGAAACCTTAATTAGTTATGAGTGTTCTTGAGATATTTTGGTGCCATTTTTGTGATTTGAAGCTTGGAGAAGGAAGGAAAGGCTTGGAGGTTCAAGAAGAAGGCAGTAGACCCAGGGTCTTGGTTGCATTTCCTGTTTGTTTGAGGTAAAAAGCTTCAACCTTGACTTCCCATTAGATCTTCTTTAGGGATTGAATCTTGTCTTTTTGGGGCATTTCTAAGTCACTTTCGGGTGTAGAGTGTATAGTAGAGTGATGACTTCAGATCTTGAACCTTGGAGGGTTCTCATGGCATAAAGGTGCTAACTTTATTTCCATAAGAGCCCCACGCATCTCGTAGACTTCATTTTTGGACCATTTGAGCTTGAAGACCCATGCATGGACGTAAAGTTTGTGCCTTTACGTGGTATATCAACCCTATGAGGTCAGATCTACAATTTGGATGCAATGAGCTCAACTGAAATCGACTGTATGGACATGGACTTTAGGAGACTTGCCGAGTTGTTCATAAGAACTCAGCGAGTCGGGTAATGGTTCCCCAAACTTTTCTATTTCTGAGGAATCTGGTTGAGTCTAGAAGATGACTCAACAAGATGAACGTGATTATGGACTTGAAGATCAAAAGACTTGACGGGTTCAAGGATGAACTCGGCGAGTTCAAGGCAATGTCCAGATTGACATGAAGATGAACTTGACGAGTCCAGGGAAGGACTCGACGAGTTCAAATGGAAAGTCTCGATTCTGTCACAAGGAGAAACTGGATGAGTTGGAGGACAACTCGACGAGTTAGATCGCGAAGTTGAGATTCTCCGAGTTATGGAACTCGACGAGTTGGTGGACCAACTCGACAAGTTGAGGCAACTGGAATTTGACTTTGACCATGATGTTGACCTTGACCTTGACCTTGACCATTGACCTGAGTTGACCCTTGGTTAGGGTTAGGAGTATGTAATGGTAATTAAGGAAGGTTTTTATGTGTAGGAGTTGAGAGGAGTTGATCCCGACGTTGAGGGCAGTTTAGACACTTCACGACATTGAGGTGAGTCACCTTCTAGTAGCGGTGGGTCTACGGGCACAATGTCGGCCCACTAGTAGAAGTTGTATGTTAGATGATTGTCTTTGTGATAATTATCTAGGTTGTTACTGTCTGATATGTTTTATGTGCTAGCATGATATGATGATATGTAACGCTCTAAAATTTCAAACAATTTCAACTTTTCAAAAATAACCCCGTTTCATTAAGTTATTACAAAAAGGTTTTCAATACAATTATTATCAGAGTCTTCCCAGAACCACATCATAAAACATAATCATGAGGAGCGGTACGATCACGCCTTTGCCTTGCCACGGTCTCCTGAAGAACCTGAAAAACATTAAACCACAACTGTAAGCCCGAAAGCTTAGTGAGATACCCCCAAAATACCAACCACATATACCATACATGCACAACATGCCATATCATAACAGAACACAGAATAGCCATGCACTTTGGGTCTACTGTGTGACCGGTCCACCACACCGGCCTTCAGTCCACCTGGTCCACCCTCCGAGTGTAACCATATACATCGAGTCTACAGTGTGATTGGTCCGCCCGTACCGGGCCTTTAATCCACCTGGTCCACTCTCTGAGTCTACATTATGACTGGTCCGCTCGCACTGGGCCTTCTGTCGGCCTGGTCCACTCTCCGAGCCTCGGCACGTCTGGTCCTCCCTCTTGGGGCCTACAGCCTATCCGGACTGCTCGTTGGACTTTCGGGATAACCGGTCCGCCCTGGGTATGTTGGCTTACAGCACAAAGCAGGACCCGCCTCAACCCAACTCCAGTCCAACAACTATATGCACATAAACATTCGATCATATAACAATTCACATCCAATCAAACTGATCTAGCAAATCACATAGCATAACATCATCCTAACCAGTATACCGACCTAACCGGTCACTAACATAACCATCCTAACTACCAGGATGCAACATAACAAAGCAAATAACATAACAATGATACCCGGATCACAATCCGATAAAGGGCCGTCCTTGGTGTCGTAGACCCTGTCGATATAGTGAGGATAACTCACCTCACAACTGCCAACTGAAAAATATGACCAAGATGCCCCGACCACTGACACAATATCCACCACTAGCCGACACCAACACTGAACTCAAAACAAACGCCAACAATTACCAAAATGCCCCTGGAAGTCAACTAGTCAACCCTTGGTCAAAGTCAATCTCCTGACTGACTCTACTCCCCGAGTCAACCCGATGACTCGCCGAGTCCCCATGCTCATAACTTCACCAATCCGCGACTCAACTCGCCGAGTCCCATAACTCTGAGTCCCCTCGCACTCAACTCACCAAGTCCTCCCTTGACTCACCGATTCACGGCTCAACCAGAAGAAGGTTAGGACCTTGCGACCAGACTCGCCGAGTCCAAGGCTATCTTCAACCAACTCGCCGAGTTATTCTTCCAACTCGCCGAGTACCTCTAGATCTTAATCCATACAAAAGCTTTCCAGGCCATGCAAAAGATCCAAACATCAGATCTACCCTTCTACAACCCATCCATCACGTAAAGTGGCAAACTTTACGTGAATCCAAAGAGATCTAAGCATAATACACTCTAGGGTTAGGGTTTGGGACAAGATGGATTCACCAATCACTCAAGAACAGGGACTTTAATGCACTCTAGACCTTCTCCATTCCAGATCTGAGGTAGCAACCTCAGATCTAACCTCCAAACTCAAAACACCACATGCTATCTTTTCCAAAAACTCCAAAATGATGAATAATAGCCCAAGCAATGAAATAATACCTCAAAGGAAAGATCCAACAGAAGAGAAATCCAAATCCTTGCAAAGCCCCTTGCTCCAAGCCTCTTAGCTTTCCAAAATCTCTTCTCTAAGGTTCAAAAGCTCTTAAACAACTCACAAACGTGCCTTAGGGATTTTCTGGACTTCAAGAGAGGGTAAAGAGGCTGGGGAGAGGGTATAATGTCCTTTAAATATGGCTCATCCTCCGAAATTAGGGTTTTCTCCACTCATCACCAACTCGCCGAGTCCAGCCACCAACTCGCCGAGTTGGCCACTTAACACGCGACCAGAGTCGCGACCCTACTCGCCGAGTCCACCCATGGACTCGCCGAGTTGCCCTTTCACATTTACACTTCGAACCCTGAACTTGCACTCCTGAAATCGGGATGTTACATGATATGTGATAGTAGCAGTGGAGGGAATAGTCATCGTGACACGCTCGTAAGGACCTGAGGGTAGGTCGGGCATCCCATAATTGCCTGGCAGGGTAGGTCAAGCACCCCAGAACTGCTTGACATGGGTAGGTCGGGCACCCTAAAAATGTCTGGCAGGGTAGGTCAGGCACCCCAGAATTTGCCCGACAGTATGTATGTTGTATGGTATGTGGTATGATGGGGGGAAAACTCACTACACTTTGTGCTTACAGTTTTCAGTTTTGTTTCAGGTACCTCTTCATCGAAGGGGAAGGAGCCAGCACAGTAGCAACGCATCACTCACACACACAGGATTTCCGCCTTAAGAGATTATTGGGATTGTACTCTGACATTATTACTATTTTATGTTATGGTTTGAGACACGTGACAACGTTTTATGAAATGATATGAATCTAACATGTTTTTCAGTAAATTGTTTTATAAGTTACTTAATTAAAAACAAAATTTTTGGCCTTGAAAATTGGGATGTTACAGAGATGGATATACCTTTTTTAATTCTAAGGATCCAATCCAAATATCGTTCCAGAATTGAATGTTGTCCCCAGATTTGACACATTCTCTAAATACATCATTGATATTCATGCCCATAGATTCCATTATTCCAAGGCTTTTTTTGACACCTGCTATGTTGTTCCATACACCACTGAGAGATTTCTTAGAAAGATAGTCTTTAGGTTTATTGAATAAGTTATGAACTCCACATATAATCTTTCTCCACAGAGCTGATGTATCATTCCTCAGTCTCCACCACCATTTGACCAGTAGTGCAATGTTTAGAGATCTTATGGAACCAACACCTAAACCACCTAACTCATTAGGGTTAGTGACTTTTTTACACGAAACCCAATATATTTTATTTTTTTCATCGTTTCCCGCCATATGAAAGATCTTCTTATCTTTACAAGCTTATCAATTACACTTAGAGGAGATTTAAAAAGCGAGAGATAATACATGGGAAGATTTCCCAATACAGAAGTAATAAGAGTCAATCTCCCCCCACCCCCCAAAAGATAATGTTTTTGCTTTCCATCTCGTGAACTTGGATTGAAACTTGTTGATAATTCATGCTGGTCCCAACTGGTACTCCAAGGTAGATAAAAGGTAAAACACTAGCCTCACACCTGAGTATCCTAGCACCCGATGCAATTTCACAACTAGATGCCACAATGCCATATACCGTGGATTTGTAGAAATTTACCTTGAGGCCATAGGCCATATGGAAGCAATGTAAGATACGAGCTTAGTTTTTCATATTCAATCTGCACCATTCTCCCATAAATAACGCATCATCTACTTAAAACAGATGCGATAGTTTGGTATCAACTCCTGAAATTTTTATCCCTTTGAATATGTTTTTCTGACCAGCAGTCTTCATAGATACGTTTAGTCCTTCCATTGCTATAATGAATAGAAAAGGGGATAAAGGATCTCCATGTCTCACTCCTTTTGAGATCTTAATTTCTTTAGTTGGACTACCGTTGATGATAACAGAGGCACGGGCAGATGACAGACATCCTCGAATCCATTTTCTCCACTTATTCCCAAATCCCATTTAACGTGGATGTCCTAATACATTTAATGATTTAAAAGGAAGCCAAGTTTCATAAATGTGTTTTTTGTCATTAAGCTTTCAAATTTCGATTTATTGTTATAAATTTATGTAAAATTTTGAATTAAAGTTACCATACTTTGCAAAATTTGATTAAACTTTTACTGAAAATGAAAACATATGATAATTTGTTATGTGTTGATAAGGAAGAATCTTTAGGTCTATTTATGGTGATGGTTAGGTGAGCACATGAATTCAACATGAACCTTTGGTTTAGAGGCAAATTAGCACATATCAACGAATAAAATGATACATAATTTTATAACCACTTGAAAAATCTGTTGTCTTCAGAAAAAATGGAGAACTAAGGTAAAACTCATTGGAAAAAACGTACAAGGCAGCAATACAATTTTTGGTGTATATTTTAATGGACAAGTTGTATAAAAGACATTAGGTCTAGAAAAAAATATTTAATTTTGACATTGTGTTTATTATTTTCTCGATTAAGTCTCTAAGTTTATATTGTTGTTGCAAATGTAACCATTCGACCGGGTTTACTTTAGGTGTTTTATGTTTCAGTTACTGACTGGGCAAAAACTGATGTTGCTTCCGTATATGATATAAATTGGCCAACATTTTAGTTAAATTGAACCCTTATGTAGATTTGTATTCATTTTTATTTATTTCTTCTTATTTTATTTCTCTTAGAACATCCCAATTTTGTGCAATAACTTCTTAAGATTGTTCAAGTGGTTCATCATATCAGAGTGGTGTAAGCAAGACAATAAATGTTTCCTTGTTTACATCACCCTGAGATGATGAACCACTTGAGCTACGTTGAAAAGTCATTGCAAAAAATCATGATTCTCTAAGAGAATAAAAAAAGAAGAAATAAAGAAAAGTGAATATAGATTTAGATAAGTGTTCAATTTAACCAAAATATTTGTCAAATAGGATCATATATGAAAGCTACTTCAACTTTTTGCATAGTCAAATAAGTACGATACATAAACAAATCGAATTACGATACATAAACAAATGATTCGATTGGTTAAATTTACAAAAAAATATATAAACATAACACAATGTCTATCTTTTTTTTTTTTGAAAAAAAAAATATTGACGTCTTTTATACAATTTACCTTGTTTTAATTGCACACTATATTTTTATATTTAATAATAACATTCAATTGATTTTTTCAGATTGCGAAGAATTCCCCCTGCAACTTTGGATTTCTAATGATCAAAAGGAAACTCGATTTTAAAAATCATTAAAAGAAGCGTATAGAATTTCTTTATTTATTAATCAAATGAAGATTTAATGAAACTTCGTTATGATTTATTGCTATCAATCCCATTAAGTTTTGTATTTTCATGTTTTTGTTGGACCGAGTAACGAAAACCACACACCCTAAGATATCGTTTGGCAACGAGAACCAACCTTTTGTTCACGTTTTCAAAACGGGGGAAAAGAACAACAAAAACGACATTAATTTGACAGCTATATATTTCCTTTCTTCAATGAAGCGTAGACAATCTTTTTGAAAATTGTAACATGACTTGTTTTATGATCTTCATTTTGAGTGTTCTAAAATCTTAATCGAGTTAGGGCAACGTATTGGTTTTACACTTTTCCAAACATGAACCTTTTCTCCATCTTTTGCTAACTTTTTCATGCATTTTATCTCTCATCCCTACGTTTCTTTCTTCCCTACACGTTATGTTCTCTTTAACGATCGATGCATGTCATTGTCATATCATGAATGTTTCTTTTTCATACCACAAATTTGTCCTATGTAATATGTATATCTCAAATACGTGGATTTTTTTTATAATATAATGTTTAAATGATTACTAATAATGTTATGTGATAAAAAACATACAGGCTAATTATCATAAATCGTTTCCAATGTTAACCAACACCTTAATTTCTTATATTACGCACGTGCCACTTTCATTATATTTCATCTTACATAGGGTCAAACATAAAAACTCATATACAATTTGAATGACTCAAAGTTTGAAGTGTATTGGAATTCTTACAACTTCCTAAACCGGAGCATTAGAAAAGAGATGATTATTATAATATTCTAACTTTAATAACCATAACTATACATTAAGAAATTTTAAATTTCTTAAAAGAAAGAAAAGACCCCAACTTGATTTTCTACCTCTAAACATGCTGAACAGTTAAAGGTGATCTTTAACTTATCATATTTTTCATATGGAAATGAAGCATGTAATTATTATATGTAAATAAATAAATATTGTAATATTTGACATAATCCGTGTTTTATTATGTGCATTTAACAGTTTATTATGTGGATTGCTCTATGTACAAATACCTTTATAGGATATATCCGATATACTGTAAGGTTTTGGTTGGACTGCTTTGTACGAATTCATTGAGATTGACTTTCGATATTGCATTTCCGACATAACATTTACTCTTCGAGATATCCTATATGTGTAATTGACAATATATGAAGTAACAACTTTTGATGTACTCTAATTTGGAAAGCATGAGTTAGTTTATTTTTTATATTTATTGGAGTTATAAGCTATCATTTTAAAAAACTATTCGAAATAGTTAGATAATAACATGTTGGAGGCGCAAGTCCTTAGATCCCCGTCATTTGTCGTTTTGAGATCAAACTGATCGGATATAAATGTGCATTTCGTACCACCTATTTTACATTACAATTAATAATATTCTTTGGTATTCATATTAATTCCAATTACACTTAAATGATTGCGAACACTTAGGTGATTGTTTTTTGGAAAAGCTCTTTTTGAGCATTTATGTCCGCAGAGAGAGGGGGGGGGGGGTGAGATATTTACGTATGCGTGTTGTTAGATGCATAAATTGCACATTTTCATAACCTAATTTCATGTTTATTTATAGCATTGAATTGCATTTTTAGTGTAATACTCATTCATTTTGCATTTAAGGACATTATCGAGGATCTATCAATATTTCACCATTTTTTGTGGATGTTTCAGGGTGATTTGAAGATTGGAGCATGCTTAGGATGGTCAAGGGAAGCTCTTGGTGAAATTTCGGAACGTTTGGAGCTAAATTGAAGAAATGAAGAAAATTGGAGATTGACTATCTTACAGTTCATTACACGGCCCGCGCTTTGGCAAGGCATACGTTACGCGGCCGCACTTTGGAAGTATTTCAGCACATCAAAGTCATTACACGGCCGTGTAATGGCAAGGCATACGTTACACGGGCCATGTAACGTGATCTGATCAAACTTTGAATTCTTAACTTCCGATTTATCGTGTTCTTTTGGCATATTCAAACATAACTTCGACTTGGAACTTCAAGGGCGATTTTGGGGAGTTTATATCATCATCTAACACTTTGGAAACACTTTAATTTGCTTTTTGTAAGTTGATTTGAAGATTATACTTGTTAGATTTGTAGTTAACTTAGACATGTGTGGCTAATTTCTAAATCATTTCTGATTCTGGATTCCTAAGTGTTTGTTGTTAAGTTGTAATTTGCACTTGATTTTATGTTTATCATCTAGTAATCTTTGATTTGATCTTAATTATATGCTTGATTGGTTCTCTTTTCACTTGATCAATGAATTAGGGTTCTTATCAATCTAGTTAATCAAATTATGAAATTCGTATATGTTTTATGATTTGATGTTAGTAACATGCACTTAATTTGTTGTAATTAGATCAAAAATTAGTGTAATAAAAGATTAGATGTTCATAATCCCGAACTTATGAGGAATGTTGGATATTGTAGGTAATTGTTGCAAGATCTTAATGTCATTTAATGATTTGATGCAAGAGCTTGTTTGAATTGAATCAATTAAATGAAGTTTTATTTAAAGAGCATGTTTTGAATAAAACACTTTTGTCAACTTGGGTATTAGAGCTTGTTAGTATCTAAATTACCAACCTAGATTGAACATGAATCATCGTCATATTACATCTTACAACATAATGCATGTATAGGAATCTGAATCAGAATTGTATTTCTTTTATTGATTTTTAGTATTAATCTTGTTTACTTATGAAGTTTAATTCTAGTTCAAACGTAACCCCACCCCCACTTTAATATTATTTGTATGATGTGTGAGAATATGACTAAATAAGAAGTCCCGTATTCTTGTGGATCGACCCTGCTTACTCTATACTATCTTTAGTGTATGAAGTAGCAGTGATTTAAGTTTTATTGTTATATTTTATCCCATTATTTGTTGGTTTGACAGCCAAACACGTGTTTTTTGCAAACTGTTTATTTTTTAGAAGATAATAACTTGTTGGAGGCGCAAGTCCTTAGACCCCCGTCATTTGTCGTTTTGAGATCAAACTGATCGGATATAAATGTGCACTTCGTACCACCTATTTTACATTATAATACAATTAATAATATTCTTTGACATTCATATTAATTCCAGTTACACTTAAATGACTGCGGACACTTAGGTGGTGTTTTTTTTTTTGGAAAAGCTCTTTTTGAGCATTTATGTATGCAGAGAAGGGGGGGGGGGAAGATATTTACGTATGCGTGTTTTTTGCAAACTGTTTATTTTTTAGAAGACCGTAAACGTCCATACGTATGCGCATCCTCTTCTCCAAGAAGACATAAGACATTTCTCGTAGACATCTTTAGTCAATAATAATGATTAAATTATTTTATATATAATTAAGGATCCTCAACTTTTTTCTTTTATATTAAATTTGTACAAATTAAAACCATCTATTTTCTAAAACAATTGAATTACTTTTTTTTTTCAATAAAATTATATATTTGTTTCTTGTGTTTAATATATGAGGTTTTATATGTGTTAAAAATTATGTAAAAATTATAATGGACACAAATTGTGAAGATTATAATAGACACAAATTAATATAGTGTTTCTTTTTTGTAATTATAAAATGTTGTTTCTTCTTTTATTTTAAATTCAATGATATCTTTATATTGAAGAGGATGACAACATTTAGTATTTTAGTTGGTTACATAAAAAAACATTACAACTGTTTGAGTGCCTTATAATTTTATAAGAAAAAAGAGTTTCAGCGATAAATTCTTTTCTTAATACAAGCAACCCAATGCATTGTTTCGAATTATATGGAATGAATAATTAAAAAAATTGTTATAGTGGTTGTATAAATTATATTTCAGTTATACAACTAAAACTATTTGAATTTCAGTGTTGAATAACTTTTTTAAGTTTCATAAAACGGTTTATTTATGTTTCAACTTATTTTATCAACATGTAGACATTAAAAAAATAAACTTATTTTTTTATTTTTGTAAATTGCAAACGTTTGGTCCATTTCATTTTCTATAAATGTCTGCAAATTTGGTCCATACTCAGGGGCGGTTCTAAGGGCTTCCGGTGTGGCACCGACAACACCTGATTTTTTTGTTCGTAGTAGAAAAATTTTCAATTTTTTGAATTTTTTTACCTATTTTTCATGTATTATCAAACACCTATTTTATTCCGACAACACCTACTATATATTCTTGCGTCCGTCTCTGTCCACACTGCACACCTTATATCCCTTTAAAACAAGCCAAACTTATTACATTTTTACAAAAAAAAATTATTATATTTTATCATAAGATAATTAAACTTTTTTATATTAACTAAATAATATACTTAAATTACATATAAAATTAATATTATCGGTTTTATATGAAAAGAAATACACTTGATTTAATTTAATATTTGTGAAATAAAAAAATGCGATTTAATGTGATATAATACATACTAAACAATTAACTTAAAAACAGCAAGGACCACTCCCACATGTCATTCGCCCTTCTAAAAAGGTGCATCCCAACAATGTTTGGTCAAATTTCCTTCCCCCCCTAATCTACCCCCCCCCCCCCCCCCCCCCCCCCCCCCCCTCCCCCCAACCCCCAACACACACACAAGGCATGCCAATTATACAAAATCTGTAACAGTTGTGAGAGATATGACATAGTCTTGGTGGGGGTGGTGGTGATATTGATGACGAATCCGACATGGGAAAAAAACTTGCAGATGAGATGAAAAACAATGGAAACTTTTGTTTAAAGCTTTCTCTTTCTCTTTCATGATTTTGTCATCTGCGTGTTTTTTGGAGTGTTTTGGTGTGTGTTATGAATTGATTCCAACGGCCCCACCACATCAAACTTGCTAACTTTCCTCTTCTCAAATCCCAAAACCAAATTTCTCATCGCCAATTTCCCTCCCACCCACCCACCCACTCACCATCACCGTGAAAAAGATCCATACTTCTTCTTCGTCATCTCCATCGCCACTGAAACTATATGGCTGCCATACCAAAACCCATTGTTTTCTCAATAAAATAAGTGAATTGGGTGTTTAATCGATCTGGGATTCTCTCCTTTTGGTCGGTTTATGATACCCTTTTCTCAAAATTCTTTTTTATTTTTATCCTTATTTTGTTTCGTGATCTAACTTCAGTTTTATTTGGACATTTTCTCGAATGTAATTTGATTAGATGATGAAAGATTTGCAGAAAGATCCATCTGGGTGTTCTGTTTCCTGAGCAAATTGAGATTCCCACATTGTATTAAGATCCTATTTTGTATTTTCTTATAGTGATTCATCCAGATCTTTGAGTATTTCTAAAAAAACTTCATTTTTTTCGGCATTCTTATTTTGTGTTTGTGTGATTTAGTGTGTTTTTTTAGTGTATCGTGAATTGATAGCCCCATCACATCAATGCAAAATCTAAGTGTCATTTGCGTCTTCGTCTTCTTCTTCATAGCAACCACCCCACTGCCCTTTTCTCACATTTCTACACTCTTTAATGGCTGCCACAACTTTACACCTAATTTCACTCAATAAAATAAGTGGGTTAGTGATCCATTTGGGGTCTCTCTCTTTTTGATCAATCGAAGAAAACCCTTTTCTTATTTTTTTCAATTTTTTCTTATTTTTTTATATACTTAGCGTAAGCATTATTGAAGCATAATTTTCGACTTTTTTTTTGACGTTATCTCCAAGATAATCGATCAGATTCTGGGTTTTTTGTTTTTGAGAAATTTGCAATACCCACATTGAATTAAGTTCTCTAACTCATCAAAGATTTTGGTTACAATCCGGATGTTTGATTTCTCCAACCCTTCAAATTTGCGGCTTTTCTGGAGTTGTAGATTTGAGTTTTAGGGTTTTATAAATCTTAAAAGGCATGATTGCTTGTCTTCCAAGGTGTTGATCATCACGTTCTTCAACTGGATTGCAAATCACACTTCTCAAATTGAAATTACGAAGTAAAATTGGGTGAAAAGAGAAAAAAGGAAAATACCTTTTTGATTCTTTATCAATACAAGAATTCAAATTCAAAGGGTTCTAAATTTCAGGTATCTTCTCATCGATGCATATACTCATTAATCCTGCTTTTTTCATTTGTATCTTTTCGAACATTTATATTTTCACAATGATCTAAAACCTTTCGATCTTGCAAGAATGATGGTTTGTTCGAAAAAAACAAGTAAGATGGTTCCAAAAGTTGTTCGCTCTTTCATTGATTGGTTTATTATATTTATATAGCATCCTGCTTTTAATTCCCCTTGTGACAACATTATAGTTTGTAATTTTTTCTCAATTATACCAATGCCATCGAAATACAAAGCAAAATTCACTAATCTGTTTTGGCAATTTTCAATTTTTACTATTCATAGTGTTGATCTTTTTGTTAGTTTGTGTAAACTCTAGGATTTTTATAGTATTTTTGCCAATATGTTGGTTGTTTAGGCCAAACATAAGAGAACGGTGAATGGTACGAAAATTGCAACTTTTTTGTCCCATCCAAAAAGGTGGGATAGTGACAAATGCCCTCCTCGTCCTTATCATCAGAAATATCCCTAGAAAGCATTTGTTGACAATAACATAACTAGCTGATTAAAGTTGTGGATAATTTTATAAATTTACACTTACCCGATTCTTTCTTATCAGGAAAAGAAAACACGGATTTTGTTTGATAAAATCATATCATATATATAATATAATATAATGGCAAAGAGATCAAAACAACGTGGTGGTAGGCAAAAGAAAGAGCAGTCAGGTTGTATGTGGGGATTAATTAGTATGTTTGACTTTCGACATGGTCGGGCTACAAAAAGGCTTCTTTCAGATCGCAAAAGATACACACCCACTAATGCTACTCATGGTAAGACGTTTGTTTCCATAGCATAAATGCAACAAATAGCTTTGTATATATATATATATATATATATATATATATATATATATATATATATATATATATATTTAATTCTAGCATTGTATTTTCATTTTTTGGCAAGACTTCTGCTTACATGGAAACTAAAACGGGCTAAATGCAAGAAGATATAGTAACTTACTTTCATTTATGTATTTATTATAGCATATCCTACTTTCGACATTTCTATTACATCCTTGTATTTTCATTTCTTGTTAAGGCATTATACTTTATACCAATTATAGCATTGTACTTTTAGTTTTTTCTTATTTGGACATTGTACTTTAAATAATCTACTCAATTATAGGAATGAAAATTGCTATGTGTTGCATATAATGGGGTAGATTTTTTCAACTACAATTCTGTAATTTAAGTACGTTGCTGTTTCTTGCACTTAACCCAAACTAAAACTATTTGGTGTATGTTTTTCCAACAAAAAGCAAAATATTTGGGTGACCTTTAATTTGATCCGTTATCTATTTAAGCTAAAATCTTCTGAGTTGCATCCATTTGATCCGTTAGAGATAAAACATAACCCAAATTGACCCATTTGACTTGACATGTTATATAAGCAAATGTAAACTTGTAATTTTCTTGTTTTTTTTTTTCAGATTCTCCATACCTTACATCTGAAGTGAGTTTGCCCACAAATTCTGAAGAGTTGCATCAAAGCATCGAGGTATAGACTGTTATAAATATAATTTTTGTAGCTTTTCATGAAATTTAAACCCTAAAACCTTTTTAGGTTATGATTGCTTATTTGATCATTGTTGTCGATACAATTTTTTTTTAGAAACCGGGATTTGATCTCATGAGGACAAGAGTGAAGGAACTTATTAAAGAAGAGATGTTCATGGACCAAGATTCAAAGAAGCAAAATGACATCAACAAGTTAGAAAACCACAAACCCAAGCATACAGAAAAAATATTAAAAGAATCTCATGATCAAGAAATCTCAATCACTCATCAAGTTTCACCTCAAAAAACCTCACATTATCAAGATCTCGAAGCTCTCGTGAAAGAAATCTTGCTGATTTACCAAAAAAAGAACGAACAGAATGATGATCCAGACACAGGGGCAAAACGGTCTTTTCCTATTGTCGAAGAAAAGCTTGTTGCGGCCATCGAGACGTTGCTTAATGAAAACGGTGGCCACAAGAAGTTTCACCATTCGAGAGAGATGTTTCAGATGTTGAGTTCCAATAAAGAAATGTTCTTCAAACTCATTCAAGATCAAAACTCCATTTTACTAAACGAAGACCAAAAGTCAAAGTCAAAGTCAAAGTCAAAGGTGATTTCGGGCCCGAAGTTTCCGGAGACCGAGCTAACTGACCGAGAAACGGAGGAGCCTGTGACCCATAAACACCGCAAGTTTTTCAGAAGAAGGAGCAAGTCCGTAGATAATATACCCATGAATGAAAAGGGCAAAATTGTCATTTTGAAGCCGGGTTCCCCAGAAAATCAAATAGGGAATGAAAATTCGTCACAGTTTTCTTTCATGGAGATTAAAAGACGGCTTAAAAATGCGATGGGGAAGGAGCAAAGAACACTGGGAAAAACCATTGATGGACATGGTGGATGGAGTTCTCCAAATAGAAATCATTTTTATACCGAAAGATTCGCCACAGCTACTAATTTTCATTCATGGAGGTCAAAAGACGATTTAGCCCATGGAAGGGTTTCGAAATTACGAGAATCCGAAATGAACGAGGAGGATACGAATCATCGGATATCGAATATTTATGTTGAGGCTAAGAAACATTTATCAGAGATGCTCACAAGTGGAGATGAAGATGCTGATTTGATGATGAGAAGCTTACCTAAAAGTCTTGGCAGGATTTTGTCTCTTCGAGAGTACAACTCTCTTTCTCCCGGTACAAGTCCTAGAGCACAAGATTTTCGTTTGGTCAACAAAAGTCAACTTTCTACGGACAACGACAATCATGAAGAGAATATAACTTCTGAAGGTATTCTTATTTTTTTTTAAGTTTTAAGGGGGTGTTTGGTTCCGACAAAATTGAAATTTGAGATTCTATTCCATGACAGTTTGGTATATAATATTGACAAAGAAAATTAATTAAAGTAAGAGTTTAAGAGTAAATTACATTTTTGATCCTTGAGTACAGCTAATTTTTTTCAGTTTTGGTCCTAAGAAAACTCTTGCAATTTTGGTTGTTATTTGAGGTTTTCATAACGATTTTTGTCCCAAGTGAAATGACTATTTTTGGGACTAAAATTGCAAAATCAGCCATATTCATGGATTTAAAAGTCAATAAGTTTTCAGCATTCCAATAATGCCAACCAAACGCCCTACAGAAGATTCCATTCCTTTGACAATTCCAATCTTTTCCAAGAAAGCATTTTTGTGAATGAAACGCCCGTAAATCTTGTGTATTGAAAACTTGTGCAGGAGTTGAAGTGATTGTAGAATCGGAATCTTGTGATAAAGAACACGAGGAAGAACAAACAGAAGGTGTAGATGTTTTGTCTGAATCACACGGGTTGTTAAATGGCGTAGAGGACAACCACATTGCAGTGATTCCGGATTCTTCTAATGAAGAAAGCTCTTCAGACAGTTTGAAACAGGTAAGTGTTGTCTGTATAAATAATCTTTAAAAAATATTTGAGATAATGATGTTACACGGGAAATGGAAGGTAAAAGTAAATTAGGGCAAATTTGTAAAAGATTTGGGACTTCAAGTGGGAAATTCCCATTTTTTGGGCTTTCTTTATTAAGTGTTCTTTCTGCATTGAGTCAAGAAATCATACTTGTACATAGCTTATAAGATTAACTGCCTTTTTTTTTTTTTTTTTTTTTTTTTTTGTAAATTATATTTTTGATCCTTGAGTATAGCTGATTTGTGTTTTGGTCCCAAAAAGTTCTCTTGCAATTTGTAACGTTTTTGGTCAAATATTATTTATTGGACTACATTTTTTGGGACCAAATTTAAAATCAGCTATATTCAAGAACCAAAAATGTAATTTACTCTCATTTTCCCATTAAAATGATGTCTGGCCGAGTAAGAGATATATGTGTGCAAATGACCATTTTGCCCCTTCTACCACCCAAAAAGAAACTCACCATATTCATCATTTTTAACAAATCAACTCAGTGGCCAATCACACTAAAATCGATTCACAGAATTTAAATCAGAACACAAAATAACATAGAAATTGAAACATTCTTTTTGTTGATTTGCAGGATTTACCCGATGAGAACGACTCATCATCTTGTGGACCACATATAAATATAATAGAGGCTACAGTAGTAGCTAGCAAGACAGAAGAACGCGAGATCACTCCCTCTGATAAAGCCGGAAAGCCGAGTCCTATTTCCGTTCTCGACCCGTTATTCTCAGATGATGACATCAGCCCCGCAAGAACCGTTTCTCGACCCGGTAACCCCTTGAAATTTTCAATTAGTTAAATGTCTAAAATACCCTTTTTCCTAAACTAACGCTATTTTTTCAATTTCAGTGGAACCTGCGATTCAACCACTGCGTATCCAATTTGATGAAGAACCTGTTTCCCGTTCTGAAGATCAACAAATACGAATCACAAATTCTGAGGATAGTGAGGAATCTGCGTTTGAATACATTGAAGCTGTGCTCCTTTCATCTGACCTAAACTGGGCCGATTTTGAAAAAAGGTGGCTTTCGGGTACACAGATTCTCGATCCATCTATATTCGAGGAAGTGGAAACGTTTTCGGGTCGGGCCCAATATGATCAACGCCTTCTATTTGATTCGACCAATGAAGTTCTTGAAGAGGTATGCGATCATTTTATTCCCGAATCATTGTTCATCAAAAAGGCCGTTTGGCCCGTTCCTAAAGGAATGGATCTAATAAACGAGGTTTGGAGAAGAATCGAGTCACGTCTTTGTAAGGTTTACCCTCGAGATTTAGACAAGCTTGTGAGAAATGAATTGGGAACATCAAAAATGTGGTTGGATTTGGACAATTTTCGATCCGAGTCTCGGGAAATAGTTGTCAAGATCGAAGAATCAATCTTTGAAGAAACAATGGATGATACCCTTTTGAGTTTATTTGATACAACGAACCATGGTTTATCTTGTTCATGAAGAAGACCTTGATTTTGGGATTGGAAGATGGTGTTCTTGTTTTCTTGATTAGGGAGGATTTTAGGGTTTGGTTAATGTGTGTTTCAATGTTTTGTGTGTTTCTGTTACTTTTTTCACATAGTTACAAAGATACATGAACATGGAGGTTAGTTTGTAACTACATATATAATCATATAAATAGGTGGTGGTTTGTAGTATTTTGTATTCGATAACAATCACATATAACAAATAAATTCATTTATGATAGCTGTTTTATTATAAAAGATCAGTGAGTATATATTGTTATATTGTTTTTTTTTTTTATTTAAAAATAACATAACACATTTTAATACATTCCTAAATTACATCATTATAACATGCTTTAATCTATTCCTAAATTACATCATTGTTCCATACTTAGAACTCACACCCACTTGGTTTATAAGCCCTTTGTTAGTTAGATAGGACAAGACAAAACTTGGTTTATAAGCCCTTTGTTAGATAGGACAAGACAAAACATGAAATGGTGATTTTTCTTGTAATGTTTATGTCATTGTTTTATAAGCCCTTTGTTAGAGAGGACATGAAATGCTGTTTTTTTTCTTTGTAATGCCAGTGACATGAAAAGCTGTTTTTTCTTGTAATGTGATTGACATGTATTGTATTGGGTTAGAATGTCATCTTCACCATTATGAGAAGGGTGTTGTTCTAGGCTAGAAGATATCTGAGTAGATTAGAAGACTATTTCACATCTAAACAAAAAAAATCCATGCAACCTTTTAAAAAACAAATGATTTGCAATGACTAATATTAATACATGCACATGGTCAACATGACGCAGAAAAAAAAAAAAAAAAAAAAAACACAAACATCACGGTCATCACCTAAGATCACTCGTCGGGATTTGAATCCCATCACTTTGGATTGTTCTTTTAGTGGTTGCCCATTCATGTTTGTACTTTAATTCTAAATAAATGCTTGCTTGACTTTACGTAATTACACCCACCGAAAGGGCTATTAACTTCATCTTCGAACGTTAGGCTTGTTATTTGCATGGATCACGCGAATTTCTTCTAAATAAAATTTTCCTATTAAACATGTGTAAAAAAAATTAAGTCACATGAAGCTAGTCAATCAACATGTTGTATTAACGCAATCACAAAAAAATCCTCCACATTGTTACTTTCCACCGACTTCTCCTAAATTATGTTATGTAACAAAACATTATATTCATCAAATATCATGGATTCACGGTGTATATATAATATATACATGCATTTATACAAGCACTTTTGAGAAATTAAATAACTTTTTTTTTTCATAAATAGAAAAAGGGCATGAAGTTATTTTTTTGGCCCATGTTGTAAGCTTATGCGCCTATGGTTATTATGCTTCTAAGCTTCTTCATTTTTTATGTAGGGTTACGCCGTTACGACCACGCATAATTGAAATTTTTATCTTCGGGTTCTCTCAAAAATATCATCCGATACAATTGCTTGACTTTTACTTTCATATAAGGCCATATATGTTACACACATTGTATTAGTTTTTAAAAAGGTTAAATATGAAACTAGGCTGTTAGTTTATCATTTTATGTATTCAACCTAAAAGAATGATGTTATAAACGGTCCGAAGGTGACGCATGTCGCTGTAAACTGTAAAATAACTAAAACTAAAAGTATGTTGCAATGAATGGTAGAAAAATGAAGTATGTTACAATAAACCATAAAAGGTCAACCATTTATCAAATCTATTCTAAGATGTTATATAATAAGTTAATCTACCAAATCCTAGCTTTTGCTTAGTAAATTATCTATTAATTCTCCCTAGTTAAATGATCTTGTAGCATATGCAACAAATGGTGTATACGAATTTGAATTTGATCAATTTAGTTGGCAAAAAGGTTCTACCCATTACTGTTAACTCCAGTCAAACCACTTTTACATCTACTTCCTAACTTTTCAAGTGTCATTTACATGAAGAAAAAAAAGAGAGCACAAAAAGAGGCAAACGAAAGATTGAAGTTGTCTTCAAAACAAGGCCTTATGATTCTTGGTTTCTCATGGATTTGTCTTCAAATAAAACATCTTCAGTCCAAGCAACAATGTTGAATGCCAAACCTTCCAGTACCCTTGAATAGCTTTCCAATATAGCTTGTCCCACATCCTACACAAATACATATATAACTTCAAATGAATTATGAGGGTTAAAAATGTTACCTTTTCAAAACAAAGGGGACTTTTGTTTGTAAAATGTTTTTCGATTGGATAAATCCATCAAAGGAAATGGATTCCCCAATAAACGATGAAATCCATCAAAATATACAATTTGAAGGATTCCGACGGATGGAATTCACTCCATCGCCAACTAAACACGCTAGATAGAATCTCGAATTCCAATTCCGTAGAATCCACAAGTCCTAATTTAATTAAGTCGAAGTTACCTTGTTATATTGAATCTTGCTTGTATCCAATGTCGTTTGCGAGAGTTCGGGGTACCGTTGTTTCAAGCTAAACAACAAACTATCGGCTCGATCCGCTAAAATCACATTCTTATCGCTCCGTTCTACTTCCGCCACGTGTTGTTTAACCATCTCCCATGATGATTTTGAATAACTTGCACACGCTTTACGCCTCCATGTATACATAGATGCCTCGACTCGATCCGCCAACTCAAGCGCTTCATGTTCCGAGCTTATGTTAAGACAATCAAGAAGGTATTCCGGTGAAAATTTCCCCCCGGATGTCATATATCGGTATATCGTATCCCCTACACTTGTTCTTCCACACTGAAAAAACAACAAATAAGATGTAAAGATTCCAATCCATTTTGGAATTGGAACTCTCAGACTGAAACCCTGGTTTTTTTATACCTTGGGGAGGGAAGTGATATATGTATGTGGTATTTCCATTTCGGCGAGAATGCTACTATTGATGGCCATTGCCGCCTTGTGGATTTGATTGGCGGCATCACGTTTTTGTCTTAAATGTTTTCTGGCGGTGTCGGAGAGACCTTCGGAGCCCACACAAGGAACCGGCAACCACCATTTTTCGTCTTTTCTCTGAGGCTGAGGAATCCTCCGGAATGATCCCGTTCGGGAGTTATTTGACATGCTTCCTTGTTCCACATACCAAAACTCTGTTTCTTTGAAACTTTCCAATATTTCCTATATTACAAGAAACAAGAGAAGAATTCACCCTTAATTCTGGAAAAAAAAAAAAAAAACTATTAAACTCTGAGGAAAATAGATGTTGTGGTCTTACTAAGAGTAGCGCATCAAGTTTCTTTAATGCTGGAAGGTTTATATAAATATCTGACCTTGGCCGACTAGACATCACCTGAAAAGTTATTCCAATATTAACCCCAGGAGTATAATTTTATAGCGACCACTTATAAGAAACTCATCAGAAACGTAATAAAAACAACAATTTTTTTTTAATGGGTACCTCCATGGCTTTTCCATTCTGTAAACTATGTGATGAAGGAATGAACTCTACAATGTAATCGCAAACAGAAAGTAAGCAGTTCATCTCCCTTTTCCACATCATCTTTTTCTCAGGATGCAAAGGCTCCAGCTTTTGGTGTTGACCAAACATAGAAGCTGAAAACATCATAAAAACAATCATATGATAATAACACATGGAATTTCATCATTCAAGGGCATTTATGTCTTTTGCATACCATAAAGATTTGTGATGGCATTAGACACGGTAACTGCAGTTGAAACTCCTTTACCACTTCCAGACATGTCTTCTCCCAGCAAAAGCTTTGAAAATCTCTCTTTCATCATTTCAAGCTCTGTTCCAAGAAAGATTTTGTATAAAAAAGAATGTATAGATTAATAAATTGAAATGCAATAAAAATTAAAAACTCTCACCTAAATCCATAGGTTCACGACTCTCGGGTTTATCTTCTGTTTCAAATTTATGGTTGGGCTTCACTAGACCAAATCTTGAGAGGGCTGGCCTGTAAGGGGATCTTCCGGTGGCCGGCCAGCTGACCGGAGACTGTGTCTCCGATGAACAGCTGTTATTGTCATCTGTTAATTGCTCGGAGAAAGCTGAAGTCTCTGAGTTAGTTCTATAGTAAGCAAAAGAATTGCCACTGAGTGTTGAATTGACTGTAGGTGATTCATCATGATCATGATCATGATCATCTGCTCCTTGATCCAATGAAGAAATCGTTGATGACTCAAATCCCAAATCAGAGGTCTCTTCAAAATCGTCTAATTTCTCCATTTTTAATGGGTCTCTGGCACTAGAAACTTTGGATTAGTGCTAGAAATTCACTCCTGCATTTATACAAACAGTTGGCGTGCATTAAAAAGGATAACGGAAAGAAATACCGGGAAAATACTTGAATTGCAAGAATCTTCGTAAAGGAAAAGCAAAAAAACAAAAAGAAATCTTGAAACGTCACTGTTACCTTCCCTTATATAGTTGTTATATATACAAGTAATTCGCTAGCAAAAAGCTTATATTTCAAAAAAACTAAACCCAACGGTTAGATCATTCAAAATACCAATACCAACATAAAAAGGAGATTACGAATCTTTACAGAGAGTTATTACCTTTGTTCGAATTCGAAACAGTTCCCTCTTTAACCGCAACAGCAGCAAATAATAAACAATCTTGATTTCCTTTTTCTCTTTCTTCAATTTTTGGTCACCCTTTCCCTTTTTCTCGAAAAAGGAACTGCAGAGGCGTGCTGCTCGCTAACCCAGTAGAAATTGCAGGCGTCTGATCCTTAATGCGACCATTTCTGAACGAACCCCAGTTGGTAAATGATCTTTGAAATTAAAATGGTGGAAAGATGATGATGAACGATTATCTGTAGTCTTGATTCTTATGAAGGACAATGATTGATTGACCTTGTTGCATGAGTTGGTACAGCAGGAGAAGGTTCTATACAACTTAAGAGGTGGTGTCGTTATGTAAATAATAAAGGGTTGTCCTTTTTACAGAGATGAAGTTGACGAATCCTGACCCAAATTAAATTTCCATTAATAACAAAGATACCATATGGAAACCATATCATTACTTTAGACAAGGTTCAGGTTCATATTTCTTGAAATTTGGAGTGATCAACATGTGTTTTTATTTATTTTATTTAATTATTATATAAACAAACCTTAGAAAAAAAATAATAGTATATTATTTTTAATATATGAAAAATTATTACATTATTTTATTTAATAAAAATATTTTATATTTTGATTGGGTCTAAAATAATGTTTTGTAATCGGTAAATTCTTAAAAAGATAATAATGTTTTTGTTTTGTACAATAAAATCATTTTATGTTCGTAAAAATATTCAACAAAATGTTTCTTGAAGAAAAAAAAATACAGGAAATAAAGAGGAAGATAAAATCAAAACATAAAATAATATTATTATACAAAATAATAATTTTCATGGATTAAATGATAATATATTGAGTTTTCTAAAACCCTATAAGTAGACTAATCCATTTTTATGAGTTTGCCCGTTAAAAAGAATCAATTTAAATGTGATTTTCTTTTAAGAAACACATGAACAAAACATAAAATGATTTGTTATAGAATATAATAAAATAATAATAGTTTTTCCATGTCTTCGGATCCTCAATAGTTACTTTCCCATTTCTCAGAGTGTAAGGACTTTCGCAGAACCTCTCTAACGGATGTCGTGGTCATTTAATAAATTTATGTTTTTCATGGTTATTTGCTACAAACACCCATTCATTTTGGTCATTTGATAAATTTTATCTAAAAAATAAAAATTACTATTTTATTTTTATTTTAGATTCTTACCCCCTTATGTTAAGGACCTCATTAAATAAGTAATACAAAGTATATTGATATTTATAGGGGAAACTTTAGCAGTTGGAATTATAAATTAGGCTAAAGACTGTCGTGATGTTTAATTTTGTCAATGGTAAAAGGGTGTTACATAGGCGTCATATAAAATTTTACAATTTTTGTCATACTTTGCCTATGAATGGGGTGTTATGGTTTTTTTGTACCAATGGTATATATATAGTTGTATTTAATATTTATGTTAAAAAAAATTACAATGACCAATCAGGAAATAGAAAAAGTTTTACCATTGAAATTTGCCACCGATGGAAGTTCACCTATAAGATTTACCATTGGCAAAAAAAAGTTAGGGTGTGGTGGTGAACACCTGTAAAAGTGTCACATAGGCTTTTACCAATGACAAAACTCTCCCACACCGTATAGCTTTATAAATTAAAAAAAAAGTTATTGATAAATAGTTTATCAGTTAATTCTAAAAAACAAAATTTGTCAAAACACTTAAATTACCGGTTATCTAGTTATTACAATTTTAAATAATAAAAAGTTTATATTTAAGGTCGCTGAGGAATTAAAGTTGCTTGCATTGATCATATTTCCAGCACGTCCATCCGTATAGCTAACAAGTTTTTATACAATTTTTACCGGGTTTATAAACTTGTTGCTATCTTGGGGTTATATATTTAAAAGGTGTAACATTTGTTTACGTCATGTATAAAAGGTGTCCTGCGTGAATTTGTGCACATCATGTATAAAAGGTGTTATGCATGAATTTTGCAAAATTGTTGGACAAAAAAGTGTGAATTTTGCGAGATGTCTCAAAATAATGCAATCTGAATTAATATCATATCTAATAATACGTATTTAATTTCTAGCAAAAAAAAAAAAACTTATCAAAACATATATGAGTTAAAAAAACCATTATACTCTTTTTCGTCTTGATTCTTAAAAAACACAAACTCCATACCAACATTAAAAATCAATATGTTCCGTATTACAAATTCCATACAAATAATAAAAATATGTTAGATAAACCTAACATATTTTCGTCTTGATTCTTAAAAAAACCATTATATTCTTTTTTAGTGCATTAAAAATCAAATATTTTCAAAAAGTCTTACTTACTTACTTCAAAAAACCAAACCTATTTTTTATATGAACATTAAAACAATCAATGTATTTTTTAGCATAAAAACCATTGCATTTTATGAAATTTTCTAATATAATAAATTGTAAACCACTTGAGAATGGACTATCTGACATTTTATGGCTATCTAAAAAGGTAAATTATTGTACACCTTGAATGAACAATATCATAAAGACATAAATAATCAAGTTCGAAAGGAGTTTTTGTGAGAAAACTACAAGTTTGTAAAGTTACACAAAATTTTCATGAAAACGGATGAGAAATTTGGAAGTTTTCAATTAGTCAAGTTTGAGTTGTACGAACATGATAATTTGAGTTATACAAACTTGTTATTCAAAAGAAATAATATGTGTTGGACATGATTATTTATCAAGTGTTTATAAGCTAAATGTCAAGATGATTAGACAAATTATGAAGAAAATGAGTTCATATGATTTATGAATTTGTGAAAGGAAGTGATGACAATCAATAATATGATATGAGTTTGCAATTTTATCATGAACAACTTAAGAAATAGTTCAAAAATATAGAAATATGATTGTTTTTAAAAGTGATAATTTGAATACAGAAAAGATTGTTAGGTTATAAATCACATTAATATTTCAAAGAAAATGGTAAATCATATGAATATTTATGTAGAATACTCAATATTTTAGTATTATAAAATTTTAAAATAGTACTATTTATTTAATTTTAGTATCTAGTACAAAATATTAATGACTTTGAAATTGATTTACAAGATTCCTTTACTTTTCTCCTGTCGATCTACATTTAGTTATTTCATTGATGATTAGACATGACAAGTTGAATACATTGATCGGTTGGGTAACGAATTAAATTCGACTAAATTTTATAGGGAAATTAATAGGGAAAATGACTTATAGGGGTATCTATGTTTCAAAATCGTTCAAAAATACCATTTAAGTTTGGTTTATCCAAAAAACACCATCCAAGTAAAATATTTGTACAAAAAACACCAACGAAGTATATTTTTTGTTCAAATTTGATCGTGTGGTAACCGACAATTACCGGTAAAAAATAAATAAAAGAAAAGAAACGAGAGGAAATGACTCAAAGGTGTAACTATGTTTCAAAATCGTTGAAAAAACACCATCCAAGTTTGGTATGTTCAAAAAACACCATCCAAGTAAACTTTTTGTACAAAAAACACCGACAAACTATATGTTTTGTTCAAATATTACTCATCGGTAACTGGCTCTTACAGGTTAAATGACGACTTGGCTTAACTATTATGACATGACATAATAATTATTGACAAAACAATAAATGATATATTCCTCCTTTAAAAATCGATTTAGGGTTTCTTCATGAACTCAAGTCCAAAACCCTAATTCTTGACTTAAGGCAAAAATGGCTCCTTTACCCCTGCCTCAATGGGCCTCCCTCCCCCTAAGGCCCAAATCCATAAAAAGCCCCAAAAGGCATCCAAGCCCAACTACAAGGCCTCTAAGGCCCAATATGGACCAAGAACCCCCAACATGGCCTCAAGCCCAAAAAATGATCTGCTACAATCAGGTGGACCTGAGGCCTAACTTAAACAAGTCCATGCATACGCCCAACATATGCTGAAACCTCTGCGATCCGAATGTCGAGCCAGTACCCCCGACGTACTCCTAGCGTACGCCCAACGTACTCGGCTAGGATCAAGAACCGCCAATCTTCCGAAGGCCATAACTTCTTCATTCTAAGTCCGATTTCGTCATTCTTTATATCCACAGGAAGGAAACGAGAAGCTCTACACTTCTATCAGTTCTCCCTTGCCTTAAAACTTTTTTAACATAAACCCAGACTTCATAAAGTCTCGAACTAATACTTACTGATATGCCCTTTAGGCTCCAACACAAACCGAACACTCGGTCCCCACAACCTACATTACCCATCACCAAATGGGCGTTACAAACACCACGACTTGTTACGAACGAATATAAATTCGAATACATCGTACACAAGTATTGGAGCCATATCCCAGGAACACATGCAAAAGAAATGGTACGAAACAATAAAATAGCAAGGAAAGGACCAGAGCGTGCATGTCTGTAGACCAGATAATAAATGAAGGACTGGTCAAGACAATAAACTCCTCTAACAACGAGCAACCTATAAATACCCCAAAGACATGATATCCGAGGCAGAGTAAGGTAAGGCAAAAAAGAGATAGCATACATAGCATTAGGATAACACTAAGAATCACAATATAATTTAGGCATCAGAGAGCTATGTTGGGGTCCAAATCAGACTGTGATTTCGTTTCTGAAGGCCATAACCCTTGGTTGGACCCCGGAATGACGAAATCTAATTTAGCATTAAGGTAACACTCACAATCGCAATCTAAAGGCAATAAACATCGGTATGGTTGTCTGATGCCTAAATTAGCTCCTGTGGATATAAAGAATGACGAAATCGGACTTATATTGAAGAAGTTATGGCATTCGGAAGATTGGAGGTTCTTGACCCTAGCCGAGTACGTCGGGCTTACTGGCTCGACATCCGGATCACAGAGGCTTCAACATATGTTGGGCGTATGCATGGACTTGTTTAAGTCTGGCCTCAGGCCCACTTGATTGTAGCAGGTCATTTTTGGGCTTAACGCCATGTTGGGGGTTCTTGGGCCTTAGAGGCCTTGTAGTTGGGCTTGGATGCCTTTTAGGTCTTTTATGGATTTGGGCCTTAGGGGGAGGGAGGCCCATTGAGGCAAGGGTAAACGAGCCATTTTTCCTTAAGTCAATAGGTTTTTGGACTTGAGTTCGAGATCATCACTTTAGAAGAAGATTATGAGAAGAAGAAGTCATTCGTTCATGAAGAACCTTAAATCGATTTTTATAGGAGGAATATATCATTTATTGTTTTGTTAATAATTATTATGTCATGTCATAATAGTTAAGTCAAGTCATCATTTAACTTGTAAGAGCCAGTTACTGCCTTACTGGTGGGTAATATTTGAACAAAACATACAGTTTGTTGGTGTTTTTTGTACAAAAAGTTTACTTGGATGGTGTTTTTTGAACATACCAAACTTAGATGACGTTTTTTGAACGATTTTGAAACATAGTTACCCCTTTGAGTCATTTCTTTTTGTTTTTTTTTCTTTACTTATTTTTTACCAGTAATTTGCGGTTACCACAAGGTCAAATTTGAACAAAGAATGTACTTCGTTGGTGTTTTTTGTACAAATGTTTTACTTGGATGGTGTTTTTTGGACACATAAAATTTAAATGGTTTTTTTTGAACGATTTTAAAACATAATTACCTATATAAGTCATTTTCCCAAATTAACATGAAACATTAAAGAATGCATTTTTCATATAGTTGTGTACAAACTCAATTGTTTATATCTAATCTACCATTTTTCTCCGTTTTTGGAAAGGGAACTTCCCTAACGAGGGTTTCCGGGCCAGCTTTCGCGTACCGACTAATCCCCCGCTGCAAACATGAGACTTTACCTCATGCCCTGGAGTCACTGCAGACGAACCTCCATGGCCACAAGGGCTTAGTAGTGCCAGGATTTGAACATGGATCAATAGGTTATCCACCATATCTTTCACATGCATTACCAAATCACCACAACCCAAGTGGTTCCTTTTTTCTCCGTTCTTATGTGACTCAAGTGTTTTTGTTCTTTTATTGTTGTTTTTATACAAAACTTTAAGTACCAAAACCTGAATAATACATATTATTTATAATCGGGGATTTACAACATTCTCTAACACACCTTTTACATATGATTATTTTACATTAAATAACAAAAATTAAAATCATATTACTTCTATTAGATATAAAAAAAATATTACGATTTAGACTTTAATCCATATCCAACCTAATAAATAAAGATTTTTATGTCACATGCCATGCTCTTATTGTATTTGATATATTTTATTTTTAAAATTTTTTTGATTTATTTTTTTTCACATGTCTTTTATGGTTTTTTTTTTCCATTTTATTAAATTCCATATAATATTTATCTAACCTAATAAATAAAGATTTTTTTGCCACATGTCATACTATCTAACCTAATAAATAAATATCTTTTTGCCACATGTCATGCTCTCATTGCATTTGACACATGTCATTTTCTAAATTTTTTTCATTTATTTTTTTTCACTTGTTATTTTATGGGGTTTTTTTTTCATTTTATTAAATTTCATATAATATTCAAATGTAATAAACGTAATAAATGTAATAATAAATGCATATCAATTTCATTAATGTAACTTTCCTTTTAATTTCTAAATTTTTAGAATCTAATTATTTTATTTATTTATTTATTTAAATTATTTGTTTAAATTTAAAAGAGAAATAAAAAACAAGGTAAAAATAACAAATTGAACATTACATTTCAATAATTTAATTTTTTTCCTTATAAATTCAAACTTCCCAAATTTTAGATTTTCATATATATATTTTTTAGAATAAACTCATGTAGTACACAAGTTTCACAACTAGTTTATTCAATAAATCTCTTTATTTCTTTCTCATACCATCACTTGCTCGTTTGGAATCTTAAATAAGAGCAACTCTAAATCTATAATAGTTGCTTCTTTTATAGTTTTTTTGTATCTGTTTGAAGAAGCTTTGTTGAAAGGCAATTGGCAATAGAACAAAATATTATTTTTGTAATTCAATCAAAGAGAAATGATACAAAAGTCCCCACATAATCATATGTCAATTTTGACAATCCATTTGTTTTCAAAATCGAACAACATATTATTCGATTTTTTCAATGTACTACCACATTTTTTTCTCTGAGTAAGCCTTTTGACTCGGATGTTTTGCTCATTTAACCCTCTTATATAGCTATATGTAAATGGTCATCCGTTCTTACATAAAATGGACAACCAAACACCCCTCATGGCCTCACCCACATCAACATTCAATGATGGTAATAAATTAGGGTTCCTTTAACTCATGTGAGATTAATGTCCCAAACATCGTTGATAGAGTCCATAACATTGATTGGTTAATTGATGAAAAGTAAAAAAAAAATTATTTGTGTTAGAATTTTTGTTACCGGTGAATGGTTGAAAGTTAGTGATTGTTATATTCATGTTGATGCTTCACTACAGTAAGATGGAAGACTATAATGATTCAAACTTTGAAGAAAATAAATGGATCCTTGAAGGCGTTGAAGGCAACACTACGTTTGTGTTGGATGAAAATTTGGATGACAATGAGAAGGAAGAATAAATAATGTCAAGAAGGCCATCATCTCGTATCACTTAGATTAGCATAAGTTAATGAATATGAGCTTCTAAATTTATTTTATATACTTTCTGTTTTATTTGTTTTCGTAACTTTTTGTTAGATTTTATTAAAAGTTAAGGTATTTATGAATTCTTGAATTGTTTATCGGATTTCAGATTTGTTTATAATCTTAAATAATGTTTATTTTGTCTAAAATCAAAACAAAACCTAGTATGTTATTTCAAAATACATTTTTTTTATCAGAATAATTACTTTAATTTAGTATAAATTTATTCCAAAATGTCCAAAATAACCCATTAGGACATAAAATTATTTTTCTAAGACATCAAAAACTTGATTGTTCCGATTAAACATTAATTCCTAATGATCATTAACTATATTAAAATGTAATTTTGGTGGACGCTTCCATATAATATTTACCCCCCGTTAACTTTCAAAATTGACACTTTGCTCCCTTTGCATCCTCTCAACTTTTAGAAATGATATTTTCCACCATTCTACTTTATAAAATTCATTTTCAGTACTTCGATTTTGAAGTTTCTGAAATATCAATTTCCCTTTTTCATTCTAAAGTTTGGTGTTTAACCCCGTATTCTTCTATATTTTCGAACCCACTACTTTGTAAAATGTCACTTTCACTTCTTTGACTTCGAACTTTCTACACTTTCGAAACCTCTACTTTTATATGATTTTTCTAAAGTTACCACCCATCAACTTTGTCAAATATCACTTTGACTCCCTTGACTTTGAACTTTGTAAGATTTTGCTTTCACCCCCTCAACGTTCTAAACTTTATTGTTTATCTCATCTACCAATAGTTTAGTTAGTACTAATATTGTATATTTATCTACCAAAAAATGCACAAGTATCTAACTTTTATCAATATAATCATCAAAACTAAATTTACAAAAAACGTATTAGCACTTCTGCAATATATGGAGGACAAAAATAGTAGTTATATATTAATAGACAATGTGGTGGGTAATGTCTACCCTTCTACTTTTTAAAATACTTTTTTAAAAAGATATTTTTTGTCCCTCTGTTTTTTTTTTTTTTGCACCCTCTATTTTATAAATTTTCATGTTTATCCTCATAATATACATAATCTGTTTTTCCTTAGTAAATTTTGCGTTCGATAACTTAAAAAAAAACTATTTTTTATGTTCTTAATTTTATTTATGTGTCAGTATAAATTCAAGGTGGTTAACATTTCGACATAAATTTAAAATTTTCGTTTGTTAATTAAAAAAAACTTACTTGCTTTCTTTATGTACGTGTTAATATAAATTTGAGTTTCTCTATATTTCGGTGTAATTTTTTTAAAGTTTTCGTGCTCAATTTTATGTACGCTTCCTACGTAGCCGGGTCACATTTAATATGTTTTTGATTATTTGAACTTTCGTTTGTTATTTTGTTTTATAAAAAAAATCTTACTTATTTTTATTTACGTGTAGGATAAATTTCAGTTTCTTTATGTTTCATGATTATTTTATATACAATTCCTATGAATGGATTTTGTCACATATAATGCGTTTTCATTCGACTATATATATTGAAGTTATTTAGTGATATCGACTTTGTATATTTATCAACCAACAAATGCAATTGTACCTAACTTTTATCAATATAATCGTCAAAATATAACTTACAAAATCGATTGATGTTGCCGCAGCACGCATCGAACAAAATCGTAGTTTTTATAAACATCTGACATCTTGTTTAGTTGATTGATCATGCGTCTACGAAATATGGACTATGCTATGGCACACATATTTGCATCATTTTTCCTCTTACTGCAATTAGGGTTGTAAATTGTAAGGGTGTTATTCGACCGGTTTCTTTTTGATTTATCGTTTTAATCGGTTTTTTAAATATTAAAACTAATCATATCCAAACCAAATAAGGTTCAATTTCACCGGCTTTGGTTAATTCGGTTATGGTTTATTTGGTCTGGTTTACCTGTTAAACTGAATAAAATTTCGCATGTTAAATTAAATATTAAACTAAAAGAAAAACAAACTTACTCAACTTTTACCAAATGAAAAAATACACTAATACATAAAATATTATATTCGGTTTTTCACGATGTATTATCTTAAAGTGTTGATGTAGTCATACAAATTCTAGAGGCGTGATAAAATAGCTTTGGTGGTATATGAAGATGAAAGAAATGATGGAAGGTTGATTGATATTTGGTTAAGTAGTTGTTGCTTTTTAATACACAATATAAACAATCATAAAATTGTAATGGTTAATAATCAAATAATGAGTTATATTTTTTTAGTAACTAATCTATCAAAATGAATAAAAAAAATACTAATTTAGAGATATAAACTTTACAAATATAAAATATATATTAATTAGATAGCTTATTCTATTTTTTTGATTTAATCAAAATAATGAAAATTAAAAAAAAAAAAAAACAAACCAAATAAGATATTTTTATTCGGTTAACCAAACCGCATTTACCGAATAACCCTAACCAAATAAACCAACCATCATTTGGTTTGATTCGGTTATTCGGTTTTGTTTTTTTTATTGTATCCCTAAGTGCAATGATTACACATAAGTAGACTCTAACTGCAATGATTAAATATAAGTAAATTAATACATTTCTTACATTTATCTTTAACCAATTTTATGTTTAAAATCAAAATAAAATACGTCGCAACATTTGATTGGCATTCCGGTATCATGCATATGGCTTCGATAGAAAATCATCATTCATGTACAATTAACTACAAACCACGTAGTCACGTAGATATTTTCTAATCACATTTTGTTGTTATTATTGGTTGAAATCAACTTGAAAACTATTACTAAGTCCATTCCATAACATTTGTATCGATAGTCACATGCATTTTGCGTTTTAATGCATAATCGATGTAGGAACTACCCGTACAACTAACATGTAAGTATACCATTATAACAAGGGATGACAAATATATATCATGGAAAATCAACATACATGTGTACCAACCGAACTAATTATGTTGGTAGCCAGTATGTTTTGTAGCCAACAAGTTTGGCTGGTATTACCGTACCAATTAACTAATAATGACACAAGGTTTTAAATGCCACAGTATTATCGTAACAACCAACTTATATATATATATATATATATATATATATATATATATATATATATATATATATATATATATATATATAAAAGATTGTATATTTTAACTTTAATGTATTTTTTTGGACTATCGTTTTGTGTGTATCATCCTTGCCCAAGGGTCATGCTAATCTTCTATGTATCGTTCCAATTTAATTAGATGCCCCTAAAGGGAAAACTTTAAATGTATTTGATGGTTAAGAGTTCAAGAACTTACCAACATGTATGAGTGTTTTGCGAATTAGGTTTTGTGTTATTGTGCACTTAAAGCATACATGTGCTTTTTTTTGTAAATAAGAGTTTTGTGAATGGTTGGAAAGGAAATTTCATCCAAAAAGATTATATAATTTTGTATCATGAGTTTATACTTAACAATGGAGTAAATAGGATACGTTAATATGAGTTTAAGCTTTAAACATTACTAGGCGGTAAATGTTAATATCAAAGTTCTTGAACTCTTAACCATCAAATACATTTAAAGTTTTCCCTTTGGGGACATCTAATTAAATTGGAACGATACATAGAAGATTAGCATGACCCTTGGGCAAGGATGATACACACAAATCGATAGTCCAAAAAAATACATTAAAGTTAAAATATACAATCTTTTATTTATATATATATATATATATATATATATATATATATATATATATATATATATATATATATATATATATATATATATATATATATATATATATAAAAGATTGTATATTTTAACTTTAATGTATTTTTTTGGACTATCGATTTGTGTGTATCATCCTTGCCCAAGGGTCATGCTAATATTCTATGTATCGTTCCAATTTAATTAGATGTCCCCAAAGGGAAAACTTTAAATGTATTTGATGGTTAAGAGTTCAAGAACTTTGATATTAACATTTACCGCCTAGTAATGTTTAAAGCTTAAACTCATATTAACGTATCCTATTTACTCCATTGTTAAGTATAAACTCATGATACAAAATTATATAATCTTTTTGGATGAAATTTCCTTTCCAACCATTCACAAAACTCTTATTTACAAAAAAAAGCACATGTATGCTTTAAGTGCACAATAACACAAAACCTAATTCGCAAAACACTCATACATGTTGGTATATACCATTACCAACCAACATGTACCAACTGAACTTATTGTTAGCCAATTAAGTTGGTACAATTATATTTGGTACGGTAGTTGTAACTGAAATTACATATTAACTATAATTGATACGGTATACGGTTTGAAAAAAAAATACCCGGTATCATACAAATTCCCCCCTAAGTATAACTATCCAAAATATGTTTTGAAATGTTATTTTGAATAACTGTAGTATTTCCCCATACCTGTATATTTATATAGCAATATCAAATTTTAACAAAAATAAATAAACATAAAATAAAAGATAAGAAAAAAGTTGACAAAAAAAAAATATAACTAACTATAATAAAGTATATATATCGCACAACGTGGTTATATATAAAATGTATAAGTTGTATAGACGTGCTTTCCATCAAGTTTTGAGTTTATTGGAAAAAAAATCAATTTATGAAAAGAATTGAGTTATGGTCTAGTGATGGAATTTAATTTAATAGATTAAATGACCCATTTGAAAACATAGTCTTAAACAATCAAAATAAATAAAGGATAACATCATTATATAGTCTTTTTATTTATATGTGTTATACGCTTAATTATTATGTAAATTTAAAAATCTTGAGTGTCAAAGACCATCTTTAAAAAAATTCACAATTACTATGTTGAGGAATATTGTATGCTATATGATTATCAATAATTTGGATATCTTGTATTTTTGTCAAACCATGTTATATATTCCTTAAGTTATATTTTGACAATATATATGTATGGCATATCATAGAGTTGAGATTGGCAGAATCTTTCCTCGAAAATTGGATTAAAAGAATAGTGGTTAATAGTTAGTTGAAATTGTTTTTTGCCGCTAGAATACGAATATGACGATATCGTGTATTGGTGCACAACATCATAGGGTCTAAACGAATTAACTAAATTTGTATATTTAATTTCTAAAAACTAACCGGCCGTAAAAAAAAAAAGTGTGCTATATTTTAAATTGGTCTAAGTATCGGGTATCAATTTAAGCCGAAATTGGATATCGACCATAGTGGGTACTTCTAACAACTAACAACCATAGGTGGCGGACGCAGAAATACATAGTAGGGGTTGCTGATACATGAAAAATATGTAAAATAAATCAAAAAATTTTCCGCTGCGGATAGAAAAAATAGGTGTTGCAAGTGCCATAAGGCCTTATGGTATACTCATAACGAGCATGTTCGTGGTCTATGTGACCACGAACAAAAAATGTGAACACCATCCCATACTCTTAGTGATGGCTAGTGGTGGAAAAATTCGTGGTCAAATGTGGAGGGGAGAACGTACAACAACATCCAATCAATTTTTTTCTCTCTCAATGTCTCTCTATCTCTCTCTACATTTTAATTAATTAAAAAATATATATATTTTAATTTAAAAATAAAAAAATAAGAAGCATATAGTGGTGGGTATCCCATAGGTTTAGTGGTTGAATGTAGTGATGAGGTGACACCCACCATTATAGTGGTTAGTGGTGGGTATAACGGATGACCTAATGGAACCTGCCTAAAACCACCACTAACTAACCACCCTCCTCCCTCCGCCAGAAAACCAAAAACTGCCACCATTTTTGGATTTGCAAACACTGTTAGAACCACCTTCCTCCACCATCAAACCCCACAAACCACCACTGTCTTCTGGCAATCGAAGCTACCTACGTCACCTTCTTTCCTCCACTGAAAAACCAAAGATGTCGTTATTTCGTGTCTGCACACATCGCTTAAAATGCACTTTCCCTTTGCCATCAACCATACACTGTCCCTTTCGGATTTGCACACACCACTGGAAACACGCTTTCCCTTTGCCATCAAACCCCACCAACCATCGCTGTCTTCCGACCACCGGAGCTACCTACACCGCCCTCCTTCCTTTGTTGGAAAACTGAAACCCCTTATCTCGCCCTTTCCGTTTCACCATATCCCTTATCACCACTAGAAGCAACCACTACCAACTCGAGTCATCGACGCCCTGCTCTCTGTGTTTTGATTTTCATATGGTGGTGGTGGTGGCGTCGCTGCCTTTGATGTTTTCGTTGTAAACCGTAGTAACTGCTGCCAAGGTTTTAAAAATCAATTGAGGCGTACGCCTTAAGGCGAGGCGGCCAAAAATCGATTCTGCTGTGTCGCTTCTTAGGCCGGACGGTGTGGGCGATGGAAAAGGTGAGGGAAACTTTCCCTCTCAGCTGAACACCGCACCTTGACTGGTGGAAATGTGGTGATGGAAGGAGGTGAGGGAGCCCATTCCCTCACTCTCTCTCCCATTCCTATTGGCCAACTTTTTTATTAATCTTTTTTAATACGTATTAAATTATATACCTACTAAAAGTTATAAAAAATATATATATCAAAACTCATGGTTTTTAATTCTCTACAAAATGAGTAATATTTGTAGGAAATATATTTAAAAAAAAAATAGTGAGGCAGTTTCCCACGCATTCTTTGGGTTTAGGTGAAGGAAAGGAAAGTGAGAGAAAAGGTGTTGTGGCTCACAAAAAGTGAGGGGAGTTTCTCACCCACACCCTCCGGTCTTAGGGGGGAGAATGAGGCGTACACCTCAACCTAATGAGGCGGTAAAAATCGGTCCGAGGCGGGGTATTCCAATATGAATCGTATGAGGCGTTCAGGCTTTTTTTTTTTTTTTTTTCATTTTTTGTTTGACTTTTCGACATTAGAAAGCACGCGATATCTTTTTTGCCCTAATTTTGTTCCAGCCGTCTTCCTTCTTTTCTCGTTTCTTCTTTCTCCCCCTGTTAAGCTCGACGGTCACATGGAAGATGATGATGACCTTGGTTTTTGTTGATTTGGCTTGATTTGAATACTATTATGAATTTTACTATTTGGCTTTTGTTTTTACTAATTTGACATGATTTGAAGACTATTAAGAATTTTAGTATCTTTTTATTTTGGGATAATGACTTGAAAGGGTAACGAACTTTCGACTTTTTTCACATTTAGTCACTAAATTTTTTTTCGTTGTCTATTTGCCATTGAACTATTGAAACTGTTCATATTTTACCCTTATGACCGGCTGTTACCGGTCATAAGGGTAAAATGTGAACAATTTCAATAGTTTAATGGCAAATATATAACGAAAAAAAGTTTAGTGACTAAATGTGTACAAAATCGAAAGTTCGTTTCCCTCTAAAAAGTTCAATGACTAAATGTGAACAAACTTCCTCTTGTATTATGTTTTATAACAAATTATTTATTTTTGTTAAATTGTAGCAACATTTGTTGATGAAAAAATCTATGAAATAAAAAAAAAAAAAAAAAAAAAAAAAAAAAAAAAAAAAAACCCGAAACCGAAATAAAAAACCAATGGTTTGACATTTTCCAAAATAAAAAATCAAAATTTCCAATCTGATTTTGGTTTTACAAAAAAATGAACCATTCTCACTGATGTGAATTATGACCATTGGTTTGTCATGCGGAATTTGTGACATCCCATGAATACGTAGTTACAACATCGTCTGAACTTGTAATTCATAGTAAATGGTTAGAGTATCATCGCATGAATACGCAGTTACAACATTGCTTGAACTCGTAATTCATCACCTACAAGTTATGGGCATGTTGATGTTTCCACTGGTTGTCTAGAATAGTACGTCCAGCATAAGTATTCAAATAATATGCACACATAGTATGTGTAAGGTGAAAGTAACTATATATACCATAAAAATCCAATAAATGCTTCCTAACTTCAAACCCCAAGGTTTACTCTACTAAAGCTTCATATTCTCGGCTCTCTAGACCTAGAAAGGTCCAGATTCCTAACTTCAAACCCCAAGGTTTACTCTACTAAAGCTTCATATTCTCGACTCTCTAGACCTAGAAGGGTCTAGATCTATAACACAAATTTGCAAGAGGGGTTTGAGGCATTCAAAACCCCAAAGATGAAGTGATTCAAGTCTTAACCCCAAAATGGAATCTACACAATAGGGAAGGAAAGGGGTTCATTTTTGTACCTCAGAATGAAGCTCCTTGCTTGAATAACTCAGAACAATAACCTTCCTTGGTCCCTCTTGCTGGAACTCTTCTCCTTTCTTGCAAAATCACACCAAAAAGCTCAAGATAGCTCTTCCTCTCACTCTACACACTCAAGCTCGCTAGGGTTCTCACTTATGGGAAATGTAGTCGCAATTGAAGGCCATAAGTACCTTTAAATATGGCTTGAGTCCAAAGATTTAGGGTTTCTGCCAACAGCGCGGACTCGTCGAGTCGCCTCACCGACTCGTCAAGTCCATTCATTAATCTGAGTCATCAGTCACGACCTTACTCGACGAGTTGAGGCGTCAACTCGTCGAGTCTCTCTTCTTAACTCAAAAGAAAAATACTTAAATTATGATACCTGAAAATCTGGAATGTTACATTTTGTTTTTTTATTTCATAGATTTCTTCATTAACAAATGTTGCTACAATTAAACAAAAATAAATAATTTGCTAAAACATAATACAATAGGAAGTTTGTTCACATTTAGTCACTAAACTTTTTTTCGTTATCTATTTGCCACTAAACTATTGAAACTGTTCACATTTTACCCTTATGACCGGTAACAGTCGGTCATAAGGGTAAAATGTGATCAGTTTCAATAGTTCAATGACAAATACATAACGAAAAAAAATTTAGTGACTAAATGTGAACAAAGTCAAAAGTTCGTTACCCTTTCAAGTCATTATCCCTTTTATTTTTGGTATAAGGACATTAAGTAAGACTTTTATGTTTGAAATTGATCTTTAGTATGTTTTTATGATTAATATAATATATTATTGTTATTATTTTATTCCGCCGCGAGACTTACGCCTCGTGAGGCTAGGGGTATATGCCTCGAGGCCTGATTCTGTATTTTAAAACCTTGGTTGCCGCCATATGTGTTATGCCTTTTGATTTTCAGTGGGTGGTGGTGGTGGAGGAGGCAAGTGGTGGTGGCAATTTCCAAGTTTGTGTGTGTTTTGATGGTGATGGTTGTGGCGACAGATGGTGGTGGTTGCTAATCGGGTCAGGTTTGGACCCTTTTTTACCCCTATGTACCACTACATAACCATCGGTGTACCACTATGTTACATAGTGTGTAACCCTACATTGCCCCTTGTCTTGTGATACAATTTTTCCTTTGTCTCTATGCTTTTTGTTTCATTATCGCACCTATTCTTTGTATCCATTTCTGCAATATGTAATTAGGCTTATCTTAGACCCTATTGAGCTCATTTCAAATCCTATTTGATCTCATGTAAATCAGAATTATTAAAATGTAAACAAGAGATAGTTTATGCAAAGGTTCCAAAAGAGAGCGACAACTTCATACTATTTGAATTGATGATCAAAATTCTAAACTTAATGTTAAATGAGTCAAATGAGTATGTTTTGTATATGGAATGAAAAAGGCCTTTACTTTAGCAATATGGAATGAAAAAGGCCTTCTCCTATCTTACTAAAATTACTACCAAACTTTGTTACAAGAAGTTGCCAAACATCTGCATCAATCATTTGTCCATTTGAAGCAGCCATCTCAAGTACCTTCGTCACTTCATCTTCCTCCCCTGAGTTACAGAGCCCCACAAGTAAGATATTATAAGTGCTTTTATTCGGTAAACACCTCTTCCCCAACATCTCCTCCAAAATCCTAACCCCTTCCCTTGCATTACCAACTTTACAAAACCCTTTGATTAACATGTTATATGTAAATGCATTAGGAACACATCCCTTCTCCACCATGTCATCCCACAACCTACCACCCTCACACAACTCTCCCATCTCACACATACCAGCAATCAGGGTATTATAAGTTAAAACACTAGGAATCGAACTCCTTTCAAACTCATCAAACAGCTTCCTTGCTTCCCAAATCTTCCCCTTTTTACACAACCAGTGTATAAGTGTACTTGATATGGCATTATCAGGAGTACAATTCTTCCTCAAGAGCTTCTTCCACAGATCACACGCATCCTCAACCTTCCCATTTTCACATAACACATCAATCAATCTACAACAAAGAGCAGAAGTCGGCACGTATTTCTTCTCAAACATATCATCTAGCAAATTCAAAGCTTCACCTGTCTTTTTGTTTTTGCAAAAAGCTTCAATCATAACCCCATAAGTAACATCATTGGGCTCAACTTTATTATCCTCCATCTCATCCATCACTCTCACAGCATCAACCAATCTCCCTTGCTTACAAAACCCATCCATCAAGATTGTGTAAGTGGTGGCATCAGGGATCCAGCCTCTATCAAGAATCTGATCAAACATCTTCTTTGCACCCACCATATCTCCTTGGGAAACATAAGCTCCCATTACAGTAGTATAACTTACAACATTCGGCACCATCCCCATTGCAGGCATTTCATCGAGCACCATGAGTGCACCTTCTATATCACCCTTCTTACAGAATGCTTTTAAAAGAATGTTACAAGTAAACACATTGGGTGTGATATTGAACTTCTTTTGACTGTTTTTGAACAAAGCATGCACCAATTCGTATTTTCTGTTCTGAATCAAAACATTTAGAAGGGTGTTTAAAGAACGTACGGATCTTGTGACACCAAATTCCTTGATCCTCAAGAAGATGCGTAAGGAATCTTTTGGTCTGCTGGCGATACCGTAATTACGTAAGACATCGATGAAAAGATTCTCCCCACACTTGATGCTTGATGATTTCTTTTGTAGCTGGGAAAGAAGGGTTTCAACAGGTTCAAAGGCACGTGCACGAGAGAGTTTGTGGATGATGGAGTGGTAGGTTTCGTAATTATGTTCAAAGCCAGGGTGGTAGTTCCCAGCATGGTAGAAGATTTGGAGGGCAAGGTCAAGGTTTTGTTGGCGGGTGATGATGGAGACAAGGCGTTTGGGGTAGAGTTTTTGAGGCCAGGGTTTGATTGGGGGAGTAACTGTGTAGGATTTCAGAAGTTGGGATTTGGATTCAATAGTGGAGAGGTGGTGGTGTGAAGGGTGGGCAGCAAATGGATCCACAGCCACAGCCACAGGAACAGGAGTGTTAGCGGTGGAGTAGTAGCAGCATGTGTTGCTCATGTGTTGATGGACTTTCCTGGCTTCCTTTAAGATTTGAGAGCCCTTCATCATCTTTCTCTTTAGCTCTGCAACTTTCAATATGCATGGGTATACCAGATATCTAGAGCATGTATTTTTGTCGATTCTTCTTCTGCAATCTGCAGTGTGTTTGTACTTAGCTTGGACTGGTTTTGTTGCTTCCTCACATGGTTGAAAACAAGGAGGTTAACTGTCAAACTCAAACATAATGGTAACCAGAAGAATGAGAGAAACAAATCCACAAAATCTTCAAACTATAGGCATGGATGGCGTTGCATCAACAAGCCTCTTCTAAAGCACCTTATAAGTATTTCAATTTCTATGAGCTTCGCAGATAATATTGGATCTTTTTCAGTTTGGTTTGGTGCATCCACTTCCCAAATCAAAATCAATCAATGTCAAGTGTGAGTTAATATGACGATGATGAGAATTTGACATTTAAATCGCTCGGTCTGAACTGCTGTATATACGTACATAAACAGTATGTCAATAAACAAAATCGGAGTCGCTGATTTGTAACCTAATTTTACACCGTAAACATAATCACAACTCAAGAATCACGCTTTGGTTTGAACAGGGAAAGCAAAGACTGATAAATTGTATGAATCAATTACAAATTAAAATAACTTACTTACCGCTTAAGTAGCTGGAGCAGAGAAATTCGCCCGGAAGACAAGAAACGGAGGTCGAGGGACGAAGGAGTAGTCCCATTCCCATACCGCTCTCATGGATATGGAGAAGAAAGCCCAGGAAGGAATGATGCTTTTTTTAGAGAATCTGATTTTGGGCTTAAATTGGAGAGCCCTTAACCCTAGGGTTTAACTTTAACTGCATTCCTTTTTTCTTTTAGAAAATCATAATAATGATCAATATAAATGATTCTGTAATAGCTTGTACGAAATCACTGTGAAATAACTTACCTATTTGAATGTTCACTAATTTTTATTTTATTTTAAAGATGTTTTTGTCACCCAAAAAAAAAACTTTTACAAAAATATTTTTAAAATAAAATAAAAATTATATAATGAAGTAGGGAAAAGTCTAATAGAGAACCATAACCATTGTTTCTTCAAGGAACAAATTTTTTTTCAATTTCTAGAAATTATTCATTATCGAAAACAAATCTAAAAATATTTAAATTCATATATTAACATTGTAAATGTGAAAAATATATTTCGGATTCACTGTGTGAATTTGACGTAAAAAAATATAAAAATTCACATTGTGAATTTGACGTAAAAATATTTAAAAAATATATTTCGGATTCACCGGATTCACATTGTGAATTTGATGTAAAAATATAAAAATTCACATTGTGAATTTGACGTAAAAAATTCACCGAGTGAATTTGACGTATAAAAAATATATTTCGGATTCACATTGTGAATTTGACGTAAAAAAATATAAAAATAAAAAAAATCGAATTTGATATCATTGGAAAAAGGATTAAAAGTTATGAATTTTTGTATTTTTAGTTTTTTTTTATAAAAAATAAGTTCTAAAAGTTGAAAAAAAATGGTTTCTAGGTTCCTTGGTTAATTATGGTTCTCTATTGAACCTCACCCTAATAAAATATACATTTATACTAAAAGTCTTCAAAACATGTATAATTTATAAATTTATTCAAGTACAAAATTATGAAAACTCATTAACATTTTATCAAGTTGCCAAATATTAAGTGTACAATTTTTTCTAAATGCGTTAAACTTCTAATATAAATATTATGTAGTTGTTTGACAATGGGTCTTTCACCGTTTTGAAACGAACAAGAGGCCCAATCTGTTTTTCTATTTTAAATCCATTATGAAACGTACTCATTCGGCCCATTGAAATGATGATGGCATTCAATTTTTTTGGGATGTTTTTAATTAACTTACTATATAATAATGAAGTTATATGATTTTATAAATATGCATAACGAATCAAACTTTTAATCAAGTTATGTGAAAACATTATCTTAACTTTCAAAATTTTGCTAATTTTTCCAGTAAAGATAGTCGGTAAAATTTTAGTAACAAACTAGATTATGACCCGTGTTAAACGCATAAAAAAAATAAAGTAACATAAATGGACTTCGTGTTATTGATTATTATATTATCTAAAATTAAAATGAAATTTCTGATTATCTATAATTGTTGAAAGACCTCTTTGTAGATACTATTTTTTGTTTTATTGGTTTGACGACTTTCCTCGTCACATATAAGTAAATTTGAAAAAATGAACAAAAATACACATGTAAAAAAACACATATCTTGCAATAATTTTTCTTTGGTGGCGTGTACATCAAGCAATGATAGTTGTACAAGCGTTATTGGACTGAGATCGGGACTTTTGTGAAGAGAAAAAGAGTAATAATATTTCTCACTCAAAAGGTGGGGTAACTTGCTCTCTATCTCGTAAGCATAAAATATGTGAATACCCTTTTCATCCTTATCATAATGAAAACGAAAACATAAGTGAAAAACAGTAAAAATGGAAAATGGCAAAAACATGTAAAACTGGAAAATGGTAAATACGTGTGAAACTGCACAATCATAAAGTAGGATGCTATTTAACAGATTTAAATAAAAAAACTTATACAAAATCTATATAATATATAAGGGATGAAATCAAAGCTTTTTATGACTATGTTTTCAAAGGTTTTTAAAGTACATAAAAGGAAAAATACAATTTTATCAAGTGGATTAATAAAAACACTAAGTGGAAGTATCTGCGCCATTACATAAGTTAATATACATTACATAAGTTAATAACTTAATATACAAAGTGCTATTTAACTTACCAATTGCCAATAAATGGAAGTATCAGCTCCCTTACATAAGTTAATATACATTACATAAGTTCATATACAAACTGCTATTTAACTTACCAATTGCCAATTGCGTCGTTTTTTTTACTTGTCAACTGAGTTTCTTTTTTAATTTACTAACTATGTAAGCATAATTAATACTCCAAATTATTAGTTGTATTTCATAATTCGGTTTCTTTTCGTCTTCTTATTTACGTTTCTTTTACAATTTGCATTATTTAACATTTAAAGTTTTGATGTGTACAATATATCTATTATTCCATCATTTTTCTTTAAATTTATATACTAAAGAAATATGTTGTTTAACAAAAATATATATAGAAGAAATTTATTACTTTAGATGAAAGAAAAAATATAGTATACATGCACACTTCAAGTTATATCAAAAGGTAAGAACCTAATGAAATTCAGGATAAAACTGAAATGCATTGTAATTTTATAGGAAAAATTACTCAAAAACCATTTACAGTCAATTCCTTTATTGATTCCAAAAGATAGGCATCCAATCTTGAACTTAAAACTCCTCCATAAAAGAAAATACCAAAATTGTTGTTTGGTCAAATAAAACCAAATAACCCAGTAACTTTGACTACACTTGAACCAAACAGCCTTGAGACTAACACCAATCTAAGAATATTTCTGCCTACCTAACAATGCAATCCTACCTTCTATTTATTAGCAAACCTCTAACAAACTCTATTTAGGAATTACCCTTTTACCCCTTTAAGTATTTAACTATCTAATTCCTATCATTTTTCCTGTTATTAGAATCTGCAGGCTTGTAAAACCTTTTGTATTTATTTTCCCCATGCCTGCAATTCTGCCATCTAAACTTCCAACCTAAATCAGACAAGATTTTAATCCCCATGAAAACATTCATCATTTTGAACTGGAATATTCTAATTTTATAGATTTCCATATTTAGACCCAAATAACCTAAATTGAAACCAAACAACTTCAGTCTAATATCCTCCAAAATTCTTTGAACCATAAATCAATAGAGTTAGTTTCATTCCCAAATATGGTTTGATAATCAACAGGATTAGTTTCATTCTAATATCCTCCGAAAAAGTAATATACCTAAAGAAATGAAACCTTTCCATATTACCAACCTTTTTCACAGCTTTATCAATGTTATCCTTCTACTCATAACCCACTGTAAATGTTACAAGGTACCTTGGTTTGATAATCAAGTCCTGAAAAATACAAAATTTCACCTAATCAACTAAATGTAGTTAACTAATTACCAATATAAAATTAGAATAATGGATTTTAAAGAAGATATATCATATATACCTCATTGGGAACACCATAGAGTACAGATTAGACTTAGAAGTAAATATACCTAGTGGTAGTCTTTCAACACCTTGAGGATTTGTTGACAACCATATCTGCATTACAAGTTAAAAGCATTTAACACACACGGATACACAAAATGGAATAACAATAAACAAAATTATCTTTTTGCCCTCGGGTTCATATGATTATAATCCCTTGTGATGCCTTATTAAAGACCAAACATTCAAGAGCGCTTGTGATGGGAGGCCTGAGTATTTGTCCTCTATGTAACCAAGATCAATGGATGGAAGTAGAGTAGATGGAAAGTTCATCTGTTTCAAAGATAATACTTTTTACTTTTTTTAACTACTTTTGATAAAATTATGTTCATGTGAATCAAAGAATGATAAAATTGTTGAAAGTGTACCTTCGATAATGAAATTGTTGGGGGGATACTCCTAAAAAGAATCCAAATACAACACTGATAAAAGTTGTTACTATTAGCCTTATTGTCTTGTTTGGTATTCTTACCATTCCACTACATAAAAAATAATTGTAAATGACAATGAACAAATATTTTTTTCATTGTAAGGAAACAAGAACTCGAGTAAAGAAGAACCCGTGCCCATATTTGTTTTGAACTGGATGCCCTTTTAGAACTCTTGTGAATCAATTTACTTTAAGTTACTCATAACCTGTGTTTGAATATGAACAATTATTTAGGCTTGAAGAACCATAATCAATTGATTTTAGGTTGTCAAAATCTGATTTATTTCACCTAATATGAAGTGAAAAACCTAATCGTAATCAGTTCCAAAAATTAATACTGATTCAATTGCTATTTAGTTCGCATAATAAATGTAAACAAAACAAAAAGATATGCTTACTATTTTATCATTAGAAGACATTGCTTTGGTTGTGATATCAAAATATTTAAAAAAAATAGAACATAAATAGAGAAAATGTGATAATAAGCTGGATAATGATGGTTGAATCTTGAGTGCAAAAGTGAAACAGAAATAACAATCAAACCTTAGGGAACATTTCCTGTAATTTGCAATCTTGAGCTATGGAATCAGGGATTCCATTAGTTAATGTTGCTAACCCTCCAATCAATAAAGCCGATGCCACTAGAAACAACTGAATATCTACATACATACATACATATATATATATATATATATATATATATATATATATATATATATATATATCCCCAATAAAATATATAACAATTATTAAAAGATAAAAGATAACACAAAATATAATATATAATATCTGGAGATAAGTAATGATCACTTACAGTGCATGTTTCAAATTTGTTTAGTTGAAATGGGGAAGGAATGTTTCCATTAGCAGTATAGTTACCACTTATTAGGTCTATTGCATCATGAAAAACACAAATAATAATAATAATAATAATAATAATAATAATAATAATAATAATAATAATAATCATGAAAAAAGATGAAGAGCTATTTTCTATGATGAGGGCATTCACGTCTTTTTGCAAACACAAGAGATTGAGAAACTTGTCTGACGAACTCCATCTTGGAAATTATTTAAAGAATATCTTGTAAGGGCACTCATCCCATCTTTGATTAAGCCGGATAGTCTGTTTCCCATATCTTAAAAAAACATCATGAATGAGAATCGAAAGATAAGAAATTTTAATATTATTAATATTATTATCATTATTATTATTACCTGCCAATGTCCGCTTTTAGAGCATTGGTTCCAGAATACTCGAGGTCGATTTCATCACCTTGATCCACCTAAGTATTCCAAAAGTTTGAACATAATTTATCTATACATCACTTTAGCCAGACATAACTTAATGGAAAAAAAGGCCTTACAAGTCCTGCAAATCTCAAGATCTTCATCAGCTGTGAAACTACAAATGCTTTCTGATTGTGTTAGGGCACACATCCGTTGATTCAAAGATATCCTTGCAAGATAACTCTGCAACAATAAATAAATAAAAAAACACCAATTTTACATTTTTACCCTTTTAGGGCTTGAAGAATGGAAAAGCAGTTGGATCGGATGATTCATTTCTACTCTGCTACCAACTCTCCTTTTGTGGTTTGGAGGAAGAGTCTGCTGAGCTCGAACAGTGAAATTTATAAATGGTTTTATGGAAAAAAAAACATTATAGCTCCATTTTTAAGGAAACCATTTCAGGTGACAAAATTGTAAACAGTGTAGTTAAGTTTTGCTAATACCCCTTCTTTTCAAAGTCATCAGCTATTTCATCATACAAAAGTTTCAAATTCTCAAAATTTTGGTTGCCACATCATTGATGGAAATAAAATGAGACATATCTGAATCAACAATAAGCTCACATTAAAATTGCAATCAAATGATATAACTTATTAAATCCTAAGACATGAATAAATATTAAAGAATCACTTAACATCAGGAAGCTTTTCCATTTCTGTGGCAAATTCCAAGTTTAAAGATTAAATATGATATATATTTAAACAGGGATGGCCAAATAGTCAAATATTTAATCATCATTTATCTGTTAATGCTTTGGGTCAATGTGTTACCTGGTCAGTTAAGTCAACAACAATAGTATCTCCATATCTTTGCATAAGATCATGAAAGTGACATTTCACCACCATGGGCTGCATCCAGTTAAACACAAGGTTAAAATTAACTATGTAAATAAAACATCACACACTTTAAGGAAATAATATATAATATAATATTCTCATTAAAGTATAAATCATGAATTCATTAAAGCAAATGAAGTTATTATGATAGAATCCATACTGTATCTTGATTGTTGATGCTCAATAACAACAAGACGCGGTTTATAACTTAAATCAACAATTTGCTCCCACAATAGAGGAATTGAACCTCGGACCTATAAAAATGATGACTTGAATCCATCATACTACAACAATTGTTCAGTTTCAATAAAATTTGCAATTAAAACAGAATATCATATGTGAGAATATACTTGCTTCCAAATTGGTTTACTCATCAATCCGTCAGCCATCTTATATCTTCTGTGTAAGCTGTAAGACATCAAATTTCTTTGAAATGAAAAAGGTTTTCTAACATAATAACAATATCCAAATACCAAATTATAGGAGTTCATCATTCAATAAGAACACATACTTTAATGTAATATATGTTTCGTAGGAATAATACAATCCACGAGTCTCCTCTACAGTTCTCAACAATGTCTGGAAGTAAGCCTCATCTTTTTTCTGTATAATGATAGTTTTATGAAACAATTAAGGTGTGAGACTTAATGGAACAACTTGCAAAATAAATGAACTTACTTGCTGATTATTAAGATGGCATAAACCTTCATTACTGGATAAGAACTTCATAGACATGACTCTGAAGACAGGATAACCAAGGTAAGTTCCAACCTCTTTGCGAGAAGTTATGACCAATACATATGTCCTTACACAAAGACAACAAAATGTTTAATACATTCATCAAATCTTCGGGCTTACTATAAGTTAAACAATTGTCCATGTATGGAACAACAACTGTCAGCTATAACTTTTCAAATCAATTATACTTGAAAATAAACAAGAATCACACGGTTTCACTGTAATAAGATTAAACACTACTAAGTCAGACAACTAAGTTTTCAAATCAGTTCCGAATCTGAAAAGTAACATCGGGATAAACGAATCTGGGTCCATTTACAACTTTAGGGTTTCAAATTCATCAAAACTGAACATATAACAGATCGAATACCTAACATCAAAACACTAAACAAAACATAATTCGATGCATTCATACGGAAACACATGCATAGATTAAAAACGAACAATCAGTATAATAGCGATTAAAGGAAGAAAACTAAAGTACACAGATATGTCATGTAACAAGTCAAACGAAGTAAAAACAGTAAGAGAAATGTTATTTGAAGAGATTAACCATGGTCGCAGACAATTGATCGGAGAAGATCGAGGCGATAATCAACAGAATTGTAGAGAAAGAAAACCGAAAGGCGATGGATATGAGAAGATGTGAAGAACAGAAGCGTGTTTTTTTTTTGTGTATATATATATATATATATATATATATATATATATATATATATAGAGAGAGAGAGAGAGAGAGAGGAATGAATATGGTGATGGAGAAGACTTTTAGTTGTGCGCACGAAGATAATAATCAAAGATATTCGGGCTTCACTATTGAGAGAGAGAAGGAAGATCACGAAGGAAAGAAGAGACAATCTTGTAACGGTGTTTGAATATCCAGGATGATGTCAACAAAACAATCCAAGGGTAGAAAATCAATGATTGAAATGTAATGAACGGTCCTGATTTCTTAAGATTAGAATTTAAGGTTCTCTTTTAATAATATTTAGAGATTGAAAAGCAAGGGATTAAATTCGTAAGAGAACTCTTTTCATTGCAGATTTTGATAAAAACATTTAACATTGTTCTATATATAGAAATGAGCTGAAAGGTGTCCAAATATCCTCAAATACTTTGAATCTCATGTATTCATAGATAGATAACTTTGGATTATAATTTAAATAATATACTTCTGTAAGCATGTTTAATAGCTCAAATTAATAATGTATATTAAGAATAATACTTATCAATCAACCAACTGGGATTCATCTATTCTGATTCACAATGATAAATTATTCATTTTGACCCAATCTCATAACTATTAGTTATCCACCATCTTCGCCTCTATACACTTCAAACATATTTGCAATATATTTCTTTCTTTGGAGAATGAAGAAATAGAAGAGTACCAAATTACCTAATAAAAAAAAGAATAGAATGAAGTCGATTGAAATCTACATCCAAGTTTATGTTGGATTAGTGTCTAAGCCCGTAATTATATTTGGTATGTACTTGATCCGGTTGTGCATGGTACTTTTGGGTTGCCTTCTCCAAAGCAACTTGACAAGGTAATTTAAGGAGAGAGAGGGAGAATATTATGGTTTATTAATATATTATAAGAATAATATATTAAAGGAGAAATCATATTTATTTAATTAGTATTAGTCATAAATTAATTAGGAATTAATTTGGTGACTAAAAGAGATTAATTGAATAAATGGGTATAAACTGTTAAATGTATGATAATTGAGTTTTGGGCTTGAAAACCTAATGGACTAAGGGGTGAACGAAATTATGACGGGGATCCATCGTATTTTTTTTCTAAAGGCCCTAATCTAGAAGGTTCTATGGGCTGCTTGGTGATTAAGCTGTCCATTAGGGTTTAGAGTGAAACCCTAGCAGCCAGCAGTATAAATAAGACCCCTAGGCTCTGGAAATCGGCTACACTTGATTCCAAGAGAACCTAGGGCCTATTTTAGCATCTCTCATCCTCTCTCATATTGCCTTCTTGCTTGTTGGGTTTGTGAACCATTAGAGGAGTTACAATTGTGACTCTAAGCTCAAGACCAAGAAGATTACAAGGATTTCAAGCTACTTTAAAGAGGTAAAACACTTAGATCTATTTTCTTAATGATAATTTCGAATTATATATGATAGATCTAGGTTTGTAAGTCTCGGATTCAAAGCATGTACAATAGAGAAACCTAGATCCAAGCATTAAGGTTTGTATGAGCACATAAGATTGTTCTTATGCATAAAACCCATCAGTGGTATCATAGCCATGATTGGTTTCAATTGTATGTGATGCTTTAATTGTTTGCTTGCTGAAAACGAGTTTTCTTGCCTCTGCCCGACTCAACTCGGCGAGTCAGTATCTAGACTCGGCGAGTTGGTGTCACACCCCAAAACCATGAACGGCGGAAACGTTCGGGGGTGGAGGACGTCATGTACTATCATAACAATGCAAAGTAGTAAACAAGCAAAAACATCATCCATTGCATTAAATATAATTTCATACAAGTGTGTTCTGTCAAGTTATATAGACACCAAAAATATACATCAAAATAAAAGAGGAGTCTTGAACGAGCTCCGTCTTCTCAAAAACCTAGCTCCGCTACCTGTCTACTGGTGACCTGAGAGTACAAGTTATTTTGAAAGAGTTTATCGGCTTTAAAGTTGGTGAGATCATAAGTCTATTAGTGTATGTGTTTGTATGAAAGCATTTGTAAGATGTTTGTAAGATGTGATGTATAAGTTTTGTAAAGTTTGTATTTGTTTGAACACTCCTAGAAAACCATATGTTTCCTACTAAAAGTAGCCTTCTATCAAGGCATCTAGTATATGTATGTGTGTCTCTTGTAAGAGTGTGTATTTTCCCAATTCCGACTATCATTAACCAAAAATATAGTTTTTACATTACCGTGCATCGTGTGAATGTTCACGAAGTGAATGTAATGGGAAAAATATTATAGTACTGTAGTGTTGTATTAAGTCACTACTGCTGTACTAACTACCTTAAACCAATTGTTATTTAAAGTACCATGTGATCGGCCTGTACTATGCTACCGACTCAATAGTAAATCGATGATGTAAGACGCCGTAAGAAATGACATTTGGCACCCGTAGACTTGCAAGTCCCACTGTAGCGAGCAGCAAGGTGTAGGATAGTCAATCCAGTATAGATCTATACACAAACTCATACACTCCCCAATTAAGGAGATTCTGGATACAAAAACGGTCATGGAAGGTAGTGTCATGCCCCGTTTAATGGCTCACATAACTGTATTAATGTATATTTAATGTATGTGCTAGCTGTATTGTGTGTTCTTTCTCTGTCTAGCCTGTATGTTAGTTTCTCATCATAGTATCTATCGTGTGTTTCTCGTTATAGTATCTCTTGTTAGTTTCTCATCATAGTATCTATTGTTTGTTATTGACTCATGTATGAACTGACTCTTTGTATGTTTCATTGTTCTAGTAATACTATTAGTATATCTCTAAACTATACCTATTATAGTTTACTAGTAATGTTGTTTGTGTATATGAGCTTGTTTGTATACCCTTGCTACCCAAAGGTATTGTACTGAATGAAGTAACCTTTTATATCTATATACATATACATAATATATAACTAGGATTCAAACGACCCTCGGATAGATAACCCTGATACCCTAAGTCCACAACCAAACAAGGAACAGGAAGTAAGGTGAGCTATCAGTCCTAAGTCCTTTCAATTCTACTTATATAACTATATCTATATAGATACACTTTTAACAGAATATAAGTTTAAAAGAGTTTAAGAAATAGTTTTTGACATGTAAAAGAGTTTGTAAGACAGTTTGAAGTAAAACAGTTTGATATCACGGTTTGAAAAGTAAGAAGACCACTTGTTTGGTAGTTATTAATCACATGTGATTGATATAATAACTATAATTGTTCAACTTGTATTCCCCCATAATAGCATTTAAAAACATTTAAAAGGTTAATTAAGGGGTATGAACTCACATGTAGTGAGTGGTTTGGATGAACGGATTGTATAGGATGCTAAGTGTCAAGTGAAGACTTGAGCACACACGCGGATCCTATTTAACATATCATGATACATATATGAATATAATTGGTGCTTATAACATCTAATTATTGAATTGAAGCTACCTTAGAGGCTAGTAAACACTTATTTTGAAGTGTTACAACCATATATGATTGTATATAAGAGGTATATGGCTATATAAGGGAGTGTATGGTCAAAATACACACCATTTGTGCGTGTGCGGCCAGGGTGTGCGGCCAGGGGGTGTGTGCGGCCGCACACTCCCTATGGAATGTGCCAAAATGTATTTTAAAGCTTTAGGACTCATTTAGGAAGGTTTCTTACTTCATGTTTTAGCCTTATATGAAGTGTATTACCACTTTTGGACCTAAAAAGGGTGTGTGCGGCCAGCATGATGTGTGCGGCCGCACACCCTTTATGAACATGATAAAATCATGGTTTTCTAGCATATCATCAAGTGTTCTTAGCATATAACAAGTTATGATAAGTGTATACACGTTATAGAGGCTTGAAAGGGTGATTAAGGTCCAAAACTAGTGTGTGTTCTTCATGTTCTTGGTGTTCTTGACTAAAAATGGATGTTTTCATGGATCAAGGCAAGGGGAAAGGCTAGTTAAGGTCACATATTAACTAAACAAAGGATGAATCACTCACTTGATTGAAGTTTGGCGTGAAACTTTGGATGGTACTTGAGAGAAAACGTGTTCTAGCTTTGAAGAAGTGAAAAAGTGTTCAAAAATGACAAGTGTAGTATATATATGGGAGAGTGTGCGGCTGGGCATGGGTGTGCGGCCGCACACACCTTGTTTGGTGTGTTTGGCCCGATTTTGTGTTGCTACACACATACTAACCCATTCTACAACTCATATCTTGATTATACTAAGTCTAAAGCACTCCTATAGACCCAAAACTTCATTATAAAACAGCAAAACGAGGCTAACTTTGATAAAAATGAAGAATGTATAAGTTAGAAATTTCGGTTTATCACATCATCCCCCCGTTAGAGAGAATTTTGTCCCGAAATTAGAGTTTAAGCAATTAAGTAGTTACAAATAACTAAGTAAAAAGACGAGGGTATTTCAGTTTCATCTGATCCTCTCGCTCCCAAGTGAATTCAGGTCCTCGCTTGGCGATCCAGCAGACCTTCACTATCGGGATACGGCTTTGTTTCGATTGCTTGACCTCTCGGTCCATGATCTCTACAGGTTCTTCCACAAAGTTGAGGCTCTCATTGATCTCTATCTCGTCGAGTGGGATTACAAGAGTCTCGTCGGACAGACACTTTTTCAAGTTCGAGACGTGGAAAGTAGAATGTACGTTACTGAGTTCGCGTGGTAAGTTAAGTTTGTAAGCTACAGGGCCGATTCTTGCAAGAATATCAAAAGGCCCTATGTACCTTGGATTTAGCTTTCAACGATCTCCGAAGCGTATCAAGCCCTTCCAGGGTGAGACCTTCAATAGAACGCGGTCACCCACCTGGAATTCCAACGGTTTCCTTTGCTTATCAGCGTAGCTTTTCTGTCGGTCTCTAGAGGCTTTCAATCGTTCACGAATCTGAACGATCTTCTTTGTCGTTTCCCGTATGATCTCCGGACCTGTGAGAGTGCTGTCAGGAACTCGTCCTTTAGCTAATTGGGTATCACCCACCTCAGCCCAGCACAGAGGGGATCTGCACTTTCGGCCATAGAGGGCCTCGAATGGAGTAGCCTTTATGCTCGTGTGATAACTGTTGTTGTAGGAAAATTCGACAAGGGGTAAATGAGTATCACATGCTTTCCCAAAGTCGATCACATAGGCTCGCAACATATCTTCCAAGATTTGTATAATTCTCGCACTCTGTCCATCGGTCTGTGGATGGTAGGCGGTACTCATGTCTAGCCTAGTTCCTAGGGAACTTTGTAGCGACTGCCAGAACCTCGAAGTGAATCTACAATCTCTATCCGAGATAATGGATAAGGGAACACCGTGTAGTCGTACAATCTCCCTAATGTAAGTTCTTGTAAGTTTCTCCATCTTGTCTGTTTCCTTGATAGGCAGGAAGTATGCAGAATTGGTTAATCTGTCAACGATGACCCATATGGTATCAAGTCCACCCGTTGTCTTGGGCAACTTGGTTATGAAATCCGTAGTGATCCGCTCCCACTTCCATTCCGGTATCTCCGGCTGTTGTAGAAGACCGGAGGGTTTCTGGTATTCGACCTTGACCTTGGCGCAAGTAAGGCATTTACTCACGAAGGTAGCAATCTCTGCTTTCATATTATGCCACTAGTATAACTTTTTAAGATCTATAGATACATCTTATCTGAACCCGGGTGCACGGAATAACGAGTGGTGTGTGCCTTTGTCATGACCAAGTCTCTGAAGCCACCGTGTTTCGGTGTCCAGATCTGATCCATGAGGTATAAGGCTCCGCCACCCTTGACTTCCAAATTCTTTTCCATCCCTCTCAGGGATTCACCCGCCACGTTTTCAGGTTTCAAAGCGTCGAGCTGAGCCTCCTTAATTTGCGTGGATAAGTGTGAATGGATAGTTATAGTCAATGATTTGACTTTACGACCATAATATTCTTTCCGACTGAGGGCGTCAGCTACTACATTGGCTTTACCCGGATGATAACAAATTTCGCACTCGTAATCACTGAGTTGCTCGACCCACCGTCGTTGTCTCATGTTAAGCTCCTTCAAGTCGAATATGTGTTGTAGGCTTTTGTGGTCTGTAAAGATCGTGCTTTTTGTACCATACAAGTAGTGTCTCCAGTGTTGGATAAGGTGTCTAAGTCCATAACTTATTTGGTACATACTTGACCCGACCCGGCATGGTCCATTTGGGTTGCACTTCACCCAAACGATTTATGGATAATTTTATGAGAATTGTATACTTACGATTTATTAATATATTATAAGTTATAATATATTAATATGAAGTCATGTTATTTAATTAGTCTTAGTCTTAAATTAATTATGAATTAATTTAGAGATTAAAAGGAAGACTAATTAGATTGTGGGCTATTGGTTTTATATAGTGTGGGCTAACACTCATTTGTTAATGGGCTAAGCTAATATGGAAGTCCATGGATGGTCCATGGAGCTTTTAACCCATGGATCCTTGGAAAGGAAAAGACATGGGTTATTAGGGTTTCACCCTAACCATCCACACTATATAAAGAAGCATATGATGCAAGAAAAAGGGCTTAAGTGTAGACACTAGTAGTGTGAGACTTAGTGGTGGCCGATTCCACATAGAAAGTATACTACTCTCTCAAAGTTTTCCAAGTGTTTATGGTGATTTGTGATTCCATTTGAGGCATTCACACTATTGGTGCTTGGCTCTCAAACTCCAAACAATCAACCATCATCAAAAGGTATGTATTTCTACTAGTACTTTTATGATTCATAATCCTTATGCTATGCTAGTTAGGAAGAAGCCTTGGAAGTTATTATTTGCATGTATTTTAGAAGAAAACATAGATCCAAGGTTTATTAGGGTTGCATGCACACTTAAGAAGTGTTAGATTGCTCAAATCCCAACATCCAGATCTTCAGAGCAAACACAACTGCTCCTAGTTCAAGATCATGGGTGGTGTAGTTGACTTCGTGTGTCTTCAGCTGCCTCGAAGTATGGGCGATAACCTTACCTCGCTGCATCAGAACACATCTGAGCCCTTGATTCGACGCATCGCAATAGACTACGAAGTCTTCTATCCCTTCGGGGAGGGATAGTATTGGTGCGGTACACAAGGCTCGCTTAAGCGTTTGGAACGCTCTCTCCTATTTCTCTTCCCAGTCAAAGGCCATGCCCTTCTAGGTCAGTGTTGTAAGAGGTTTCGCTATGCGGGAGAAGTTCTGAATGAACCTGCGATAGTAGCCAATGAGGCCTAGAAATTGACGAATTTCTGTAGGCGTCTTCGGTGCTGACCAGTTCTCAATAACTTTGATTTTGGAAGGGTCCACGTGTATTCCCTCTTCGCTAACCGCGTTCCTTAAGAATTCGACTCTTCAGATCCAAAATTCGCATTTCGAGAACTTTGCATAGAGCTTCTCCGAACGTAATGTTTCTAGGACTTGTCATAGATGTTGACTATGCTCCTCCATACTACAAGAGTAGATAATTATGTCATCGATGAAGACGATGACGAACTGATCTAAGTAAGGACGACACACCCTATTCATTAAGTCCATGAATACAACGGGCGCATTTGTTAATCCGAACGGCATCACTACGAATTCGTAGTACCCATAACGAGTTAGGAAGGCTGTCTTCGGAACATCCTCCCCTAATACTCGTAGTTGGTGATATCCGGATCTTAAGTCGATTTTTGAAAAGAAGTTCACCCCCTGAAGTTGGTCAAATAAATCGTCGATACGAGGCAACGGATAACAATTTTTGACGGTCAGTTTGTTGAGCTCCCTGTAGTCGATGCACATACGAAACGATCCATCTTTCTTCTTGACGAACAAGACTGGAGCTCCCCATGGTGAGAAGCTTGGTCTTATAAAGCCGTTGCTGAGCAGTTCGTTAAGTTGACATGATAGTTCTTGCATCTCTGTAGGTGCTAGACGATAGGGCGATTTGGCTACAGGGGTAGCCCCTGGAACTAAGTCGATTTGGAACTCGACTTGACGTTGTGGAGGTAATCCTGGGAGTTCTTCTGGAAAGACGTCGGGAAAGTCGCGTACTACTGGAATGTTCTGAATGTCCTTCGTTTCTTGGCTCACATCGACCACATGAGCAAGGAATTCTCGACATTCCTTTCATAAAAATTTCTAAGCTTGAATGCTGGAGATGATACGAAGGTTCTTGTCGGGTTTGTCGCCACACACTACTAGGGTTTCGCCAGACGGCAGATTAAGGCGAACAGCCTTTTCGTAATACATGATATCGGCATGATGTAAACTCAACAAATCCATGCCGATAATGACGTCGAAACTTTTAATTGAGACCAACATGAGATCGATCGGAAATGAATGGCTATCTAAAGTTAGGGCACACCCTATGAATATACTGCTAGTGCTCTATGTCTTGCCATTAGCCATTTCTACTGTGAACGGTTCCTTAAGTGCTCGTGATTTTTGCTTAAGTAAATAAGCAAATTTTTGGTTCACGAAACTCCTCTCCGCTCCACTATCAAATAGAATGCATGCATAAGAGTTATCGAGGAGGAACGTACCAGTGACCACTGTGGGGTCGGCAACCAGAACTCTTGCCACTCCACCGGCAAACCCTGCCTTCGGGCAGTTCCTTTTGAATTGGCCTACCTCGCCACATCCGTAGCAAGTTTGGCCCACTCCAGCGCCAGGGACTTGGTGGATTGGCTTCACCGGAGCTTTACAGAAACGGGCAGTGTGCCCCTACCTGTTGCAGTTCAAACACTTCATTTCTCGGCAGGAACCGACGTGGTGGAAGTTGCATTTGTTGCACTTGGGCAATCTTCCAGAATACTGCTTTACCGGAGCAGCAGTGGCAGGTGCTATCGCAGCATGAACTGCTATAACCTGCTGCTTTTTGGCAGCCTTCGTCTTCTTTTTGTCCTCCCCGAACTTCTGCTTGGAATCAGCGGTTTTGGCGGGTTCTGAGATGGCCATGGTTGTTGTTGCGGCTGGGGTACGAACCTCATGCTCTATAAGTCGTTGTGCCAATCGTTTGGCACTATCAAATGGAGTGGGGTGTGATGCCAAAACATTTCCCTGGTATGGTGGCATCAACCCCCATATATATCTCTTGATTTTCTTTCCCTCCGTATGAACCATGTTGGGACAGAGGGCCACCAGTTCACAGAATCTGGCGGTGTAGGCGACTACGTTGGAGCCCTTCATGGTTAGGCTCCACAATTCTTCCTCCAGTTTCTGGATCTCGCCCCTCGGGCAGTATTCCTCAATCATGAGGTCTTTTAAAGTTTCCCAGCCCATAGCATTAGCCACCATGAGAGATAGTGAGTTAACATGGCTATTCCACCATGTTAGGGCTTTTGTTTCAAAGGTACAAGCAGCAAACTTGACCTTGCTCTCCTCTGGACAGGAGCAGATTTCGAAAACCGATTCGGTTTTCTCGAACAATTACGAGAGGGCAATGACTCTGCCAGTCCCTTTGAAGGATAATGGCTTGTAGTTGGTGAGGTCCTTGTAGGAGCACTCTTTCAAGCGCACAAGGATTTCACCATGCGTAGATAGGATAGGGGTTCCTCCTCCAGTGGAACCGGATGAATGATATTGAGCCATGGTTGTAGCCACAGCTGCAGCCACAACAACATTTAGAGTTGTCGTGTCGAACTGAGGAGTAGGGGGTGTTGGTGCGAGAGGATTGCGTCTTGGTGATTTACGTGGAGGCATCTTTGAACTATAAGTTTATGAAGGTGAAGACATTGATAAGAATTTAATAGAAGATTTGATGAAAATGACTCATGGACTAACTCGCCATAGGCCAACAGTACAAATGAATAACACAATTAATTGTAAATGAAAGCATTTGGATATAATTTCCATGAGATTTAGATATCTGTCCATAATGCTGGAATTACAGATGTAACGAGTTCGGGAAAAAAGACCTAGAAGTAGGTCTTACATCAACCAAGATGGGAATATTTCGACATAACTACTACCCGGTCAAGACCTTAACAAGTATAGGATTTACAAGGATAGGAAATTAGTCTAGAGTTTTTACACAAACTAAATTATATCCAAAAGAAAAGTTGATGAGAATCTATCGGCGACGAGAACTACTAGAGTGAGTTCTTGAATCCGAAAGAAGACGTTCTATGTACCTCACACGCCTATCGGATCTTACTCGCTGAGCTTGAAGTTCCCTGACTTCAGCTTGGGTTTCAGCAAGTTCTCTCTGCAGAGCTGCATTGTGGACCAGAGTCCATTCATGAGCAGACTCTAGCTGGTGAATGCGGACTGTGTTAACGCCAGTGTTGGCGTCAATCTCCACAACTCGGTCGATAGCTGCTCGACCCTGCTCTGTGTTCCGAGCAATCCTACGAACTATGATGGGTAGGACTCTGTCAGCGGAACCTCCCTCAGTGAGGTTTTAGAAGCTTCTGTCTCCGTTGTAGGGAATGGGTTGACGTTGTTCCTGACTCCATCTATTCAAGTTTGTGGCCCACATGGGGTGTGGGTCCTTGAAATGTTGGACGATGGTTTGGGTTTGGGTCTTGAGCAGCTGGGGGTTGGTTGTTGACTTCCGGCTCTGAGTTAGAACCATCAGAAAAGCCTTCAGCTTCATGATCATCCTAAGGAATTGGGTGATCATATTCTAGTTCTTCTTCCAGCCATCCTGCATTGTTGTGGTTGGGGTAGTACGGGTCTCCGGGAAGATGGAATCCAACCATTAAATCTACGCGAGAAAAGAGGTATAAGATATGACTAAGTAGACGATCTAATTAGATAATTATAAGATGATCTTTATCAGTTACTCCAATATTTGTCTAGAGCATACCGGTTAGATGTATTCCGGGACATGATAGACCTTCGAATAAGTGATCCTAACTCTAAGTCCACAACCAAACAAGGAACAGGAAGTAGAGCAAAGATCACAGATTCTAAGTCTATGACATCCTAGTTACATATAACCTTAGCGTATCCACTAAACAACTATTGACATACTAATAAAGACCTTTAGTTCTCTAATAAGTAATTATAGTAACACAAAATACTCCTATAGTATTTTAAGTTTAATGTTCTGTTCTACTGTTCTCATTGTAGTAGCGTCGGTAAGTTTTTAGACTTGTTGCAACCTCACAACCATACTTAGGCACATGCTAATCACTCCTCGGATAATGTAGTTGATCAAGCTACATCTTCCCAGGGTTGAACATATGTCTCTAAGTCTACTTGTGCGGCCCAACAATTGTAATACTTTTGTTCTGTCCTAGTGACACTAATTTTAGTATGAATGCAGGTATGTATACTTGGTTAAATATTTTATTATTTAAAAGAATATACTCTTTATCAAAGTATTTTAATCCCACTTGTGTTTATAGTTCGTATATCTTTTATGGGTTGATACACTCGATTCACTATAAACAAAGCTCTGATACCAATCTATCACACCCTAAAACCATGAACGACGGAAACGTTCGGGGGTGGAGGACGTCATGTACTATCACAACAATGAAAAGTAGTAAACAAGCAACAACATCATCCATTGCATTAAATATAATTTCATACAAGTGTGTTCTGTCAAGTTATATAGACACAAAAAATATACATCAAAATAAAAGAGGAGTCTTGAACGAGCTCCGTTTTCTCAAAAACTTGGCTCCGGTACCTCTCTACTGGTGACATGAGAATACAAGTTATTTTGAAAGAGTTTATCAGCTTTAAAGCTGGTGAGATCATAATTATTCCGACCTAACCGATCACTAGCATAACATCATCATATAAACCACGATACCGACCCTAACCAGGTCTCTAACATACACCATCCTAACTACCAGGATGCAAACATAACAAAGCAATAGCATAACAAACAACTACTCGGATTTCCATCCGATAAAGGGCCGACCTTGGTGCCTTAGACCCTGTTGATATAGTGAGGATAACTCACCTGCAACTGCCGACTAATAAGATAAGACCAAGCTGCGCTGACCATCGACACGATCTCCACCACTAGCCAATACCAAATAACTGAACTCAATAAATACCAAAATTTACCAAAATACCCCTGGAAGACAACTGGTCAACTCTTGGCCAAAGTCAAAGTCCTCAGTCAAAGTCAACCTTCCTGACTGACTCTACTCGCTGAGTCAACCTGCTGACTCGTCGAGTCCTTATACTCAGAAACTCCCAATCCACGACTTAACTCGCCGAGTCGCCCCAAGACTCGCTGAGTCCAGCCAAATCTGAGTCACTTCCTGCTCAACTCACCAAGTCGTCCCTCGACTCACTGATTCACAGCTCAACCAGAAAGGTTAGGACTTTACGACCAGACTTGCCGAGTCCAAGAACAGACTCGCCTAGTCCAAGGCAATCTTCAACAGACCCGCCGAGTTATTTTTCCAACTCATCGAGTTCCTGCCTATCTTCATCCAACTTGCCGAGTTCACCCAGGGAAATCGCCGAGTCTCTTCAGTTCTCATTCCATACAGAGGCTTTCCAAGTCATGCAGGGGCTCAAATCCCTAGATCCACCCTTCTACAAGCCATTCCTCACATAAAGTGGCAAACTTTACGTGAACTCTAGGAGCTATGAGCCCAAAATGCTCTAGGGTTAAGGCTATGGACAAAAGTGATGGGTTTTAGCCATAAGAACTTTCCTATGTGCGCATGCAAAACCCTAATACTTGGATCTAGGCTTTCTAATTAAACATGCTTTGAATCCAAGACTTCTAATGACTATTTAGGAATAAGAACAATGTTAAAACAGATCTAGAATCATACCTTTGAATCTCTTGTTTGATCTTGTTGTCTTGGAGCTTCTAGAGTCACAATTGTCACTCCTCTAATGGCTTACAAACACCAAATAGAAAGGAGGATGATTTGGGAGAGAGGAGAGGGGAGGAAATCGGCCAGGGTTTCTATACTTTTGATGAAGTTCCGATTTCCTTATGCCATAGGGTCTATTTATACTTGTAGACTCCTTAAGGGTTACAACCTAAACCCTAATTGGATAATCTTCTCTTAAAGCTATCCAAATCCATTCCTTAGATAACCCTTTGGACGATTTGAAGCAATCCATAGCTTCTAGAATCCGTCCAATACATATCTATATGGATTTACAGTCTAAAGTTTAACTATCAAACAATTGACAATTTATACCCTCTTATTTAATTAATCTCTTTAAGTCACCAAATTAATTCCAATTAATTCTATGACTTATATTAATCAAATAACAATATATTATTATTTATATTATTCTCATAATATACTAATAATATTTACTCTCTCTTAATAAATCAGCCTATCAAGTTGCTATGGTGAAGGCAACCTAAAAGGACCATGCACAACCGTGTCAAATACTTGCCTAATATAGTTGCAGCCTTAGACACTATTCCAACAGTCTCCCACTTGGATAAGTCTAGTAACTATATGCACAAGTACAATTCGGTTTGCAATCATAGCTCTCAAAGACGCTGTCAAACTCTGATCTAATCAATCTTGTCCTTTAGATAAGGGATCGTACAGTCCTCTGTTAGATATCATGCTGACAATCCTATGGAATGGTTAGTCAAGCATTTAGGTTTCTCGATCTCTGATTTATTCGACATAGAACTTAATCGAACACATCAATTCAGTTCTGACCGGGCTCGGCACATAAGTCAAATCAAATCATCGAGCGGTCGAGATATCGCTTTTACCTTCTTAGATAAAAGTTACAGATAAACTTCGACTTATATGCATTTACTTATTCATTAACCAGCTATACACAATAATGCGTTTTATAACACCGAGTTACTGATGCGTTTTCGCATTATCAATGTACAATCAATTAACAAATAACAAACCATATATCTAGGTTTTAAGACTATATGATATTATCGTCTTGCGATCACCCTTTTATATCATATTCCATAAGGTGATTCCAGCAAGCGCGGGTTTGTTCCAGTGCTCAAAACTAGTTCATAAGCACTCATGAACGTTTCAGCAACCCTTTGCTATGTCTAACACCATTTAGACAATCTACACACCAATTCATGACAATCTTCATTCATATCTACTTCCAACATATGAACGATTGTGGACAATTTGAACAATTCGATTATTCCTAATAAACTCAATTATTCTGGAAGTCAAAACATGCAAAGTGAAACAATAGCTAAACAATTAACATAAGATAGTAACATTACTCATAAATAAAACTCCTTTATTTAATCATCAAACGTTAATTACATTTATCTATTACACGTTTCTTATACTATCTAATCTATGCTAATATCATCCTTCAGCCCAATACTCCTAGCATGCTGCACGTGCTTAACCCTACTCAGTCCCTTCGTAAGCGGATCTGCTGGGTTATCTTCTGATGATATCCTCTTTACTACGAGTTGTCCTTCTTCTACACGATGTCTAATGAAGTGATATTTTATGTCGATATGTCGTGATCTACCATGATCCCTCGGTTCCTTGGTCAAGACAACCGTTCCTTCGTTATCACAGAAAATCTCCATGGGCTCCTTTATGGCAGGTACAACTCCAAGATCACCGATGAAGTTCTTCAGCCATATTGCCTCCTTCGACGCTTCGCTCGCTGCAATGTACTCTGATTCGCACGTTGAATCAGCTACGGTTTCCTGCTTGGAACTTTTCCATGTCACTGCTCCTCCATTTAGGGTAAAGACCCAGTCCGACTGCGAACGGTAGTTGTCCCTGTCGGTCTGAAAACTGGCGTCACTATACCCTCGCACCTTCAAGTCATCACTCCCTCTGAGGACTAAGAACCATTCCTTCGTCCTCCGAAGGTACTTAAGGATATTCTTCACCGCAATCCAATGGGCTTTGCCAAGGTTCCCTTGATATCTGCTAACCATGCTCAAAGCGAAGGCTACATCAGGGCGAGTACAAGTCATAGCGTACATGGTTGAGCCAACTGCGGAAGCGTATGGTACTCGGCTCATTTCTGCTATTTCATATTCGGTACTCGGACTTTGAGTCTTACTCAATTTGGCATTACTTTGTATCGGTAATTCTCCCTTCTTCGAGTTTTCCATACTAAAACATTTTAGTACCTTCTCTAAGTAAGTGTTCTGACTAAGTCCAATTAGTCTCTTACTTCTTTCTCTTACTATCCTTATTCCCAAAATGTACGAAGCCTCTCCGAGGTCCTTCATAGCGAAGCACTTCCCGAGCCAGGACTTAACTTCCTGCAGAGTCGGGATGTCGTTTCCTATGAGTAATATGTCATCGACATATAGAACGAGGAAGCTTACTATACTCCCACTGGCTTTGACATATACACAAGATTCATCTTCGCTTCGTACAAATCCAAACTCTTTGACTTTCTAATCAAAGCAAAGATTCCATCTGCGAGACGCTTGCTTAAGTCCATAAATGGACTTCTCAAGCTTACACACTCTATTCGGATGCTTCGGATCCACAAACCCCTCTGGCTGAGCTATGTAAACATCCTCAGCCAACTTTCCGTTAAGGAAAGCGGTCTTGACATCCATTTGCCAAATCTCATAATCATGAAATGCGGCAATTTCTAGCATCACTCTAATAGATTTTATCTTCGCAACTGGTGAGAAGGTCTCATCATAGTCCACTCCGGGAGTTTGAGTAAAGCCCTTCGCAACCAATCGCGCTTTATATGTGTGTACGTTTCCATCCACGTCGGTCTTCTTCTTGAAGATCCATTTGCACCCAACGGTCTTACGTCCGGGCACATAATCAACCAAATTCCAAACTTGGTTATCATACATGGATTGGATCTCGCTATCCATTGCCTCTTTCCATTTTACAGACTTCGGGCCTGCCATGGCTTCCTTATAGCTATTAGGTTCATCAAGATTTATTAGTGTACCATCACTAATATACGTGTCCCCTTTAGTAGTAATATGAAAACCATAAAACTGGGGATGAACTCTAACTCTATCGGAACGTCTAAGAGGTAAGGACTCGTCAATCGGTTCAACCGAAGTTTCCTCCTCGGGTTGAGTGCCAGCGGTAGAGGTTCCTTCATCTATCGACTCTTGAATCTCTTCAAGTTCGATTTGCCTCCCACTGTCTCCTTGGCTTATGAGTTCTCGCTCTCGGAAAACTCCTCTCCTCGCAACGAAGACCGCATTGTCCTTCGGTCTATAGAAGAGATATCTAAAGGATGTCTGCGGGTAGCCGATGAAAATACGTCGCTCACTTCGAGGTTCGAGCTTGTCGTGAGTATCTCGTCTTACGAAAGCCTTGCAACCCCAAACCTTGATATGTGCCAACGAGGGAGCTTTCCCTGTCCACATCTCGTGAGGTGTTTTGGCAACCTTCTTAGTAGGGACTCGGTTATGGATATGGGCGGCAGTCTCTAAGGCATACCCCCAAAAAGAGATAGGTAGTGAAGCACGACTCATCATTGAGCGAACCATATCCAATAAGGTTCGATTACGCCTTTCTGCCACACCATTCAAATGCGGTGTCCTAGGAGGTGTCAATTGCGAAACTATTCCACACTCCTTGAGATAGTCGTGGAATTCAAGACTTAGGTACTCTCCTCCTCGATCGGATCGAAGCATCTTGATTTTCCTACCCAATTGATTCTCCACTTCATTCTTGAACTCTTTGAACTTTTCAAAGGTTTCTGACTTTTGCTTGATTAAATAGATATACCCATATCTACTATAATCATCGGTAAAAGTCACGTAGAAGCGGTTCCCATCCTTCGTGGTTGATCTAAACGGTCCACATACATCGGTATGTATTAGGTCCAATAGACCCTCACCCCTTTCACACGTACTCGTGAAGGGTGACTTAGTCATCTTTCCAAGTAAACAAGACACGCATGTGTCATCTTCCCTAAGGTCGAATGACTCCAACACTCCATCCTTTTGGAGTTGGGCTATGCGTTTCTTGTTGACATGTCCAAGACAACAATGCCACAAGGATGTTTTATCCATACTAGTGGAAGAATCTATATTCAAAACATCATTTCCTAAGTTATCAACAATCATAACAGTTTCATAAATTCCATTACATGGTATAGCTTCAAAGTAAAAGACACCATTTAGATAAGCCAAAATAGAACCATTCTCATTATTAAAATAAAATCTAAAACCTTGTCTATATAAACCATGAAATGAAATGATGTTTCTAGCCTTTTCTGGCGAATAGCAACAATTGTTCAAATCTAAACATAAATTATTCCTAAGCACTAAAGAATACACTCCAATATTGGTCACAGGCGACGATCTTCTGTTCCCCATGATTAGATTGATCCTTCCTTGCTCCACATCCCTACTTCTTCTTAGTCCCTGCACATTAGAACAAATGTGATAATCACAACCGGTATCAAGAACCCAAGAAATAGCATGATTAGAATCGTTAGATTTAATTGTGTATGTACCTGCAAAAGATGGCTTGATCTTTCCTTCCTTGATGGCTTGCAGGTACTCTGGGCAGCTTCTCTTCCAATGTCCTATCTTGTGGCAGTGGTGGCACTCTGCCTCCTTAGGGTTAGGGCAGGGCTTAGCGGGATCAACTTTGGTCCCACTAGAAGAGGCACCATCTCGGGCTTTAACCTTGCGATAGTTCTTAGACGAAGCCTTCCTCTTCTTTCCCTTCCCTTGACCAATAGCCAAGACAGGAGCAGCAGGTGGATTGGGAGTTGGTGCAACAGACTTGTCTTTGAAGTTACTCTCAGCGACCCTCAAGAGACCTTGGAGTTTGCTTAGGGTGACCTCCTCTTTGTTCATGTGGTAGGTCATCCTAAATTGATTGTACATCGGAGGCAAAGAGTGAAGCACCATGTCGATCGTCAAGTCTTCCCCAAAGTCAACATTTAACTTGCGAAGGCGGTCGACATACCTTTGCATCTTTTGCAGGTGCATGGTAAGAGATTCTCCATGACCCATCTTAGCGGAAATCATGTTAGTGAAAATCTCATAACGCTCTTGTCTCGCGTTCTAGTGGTATCTCTCCAATAAGTCTTGATGCATCTCGTATGGGTACATGTCCTCGTAGGACTTTTGGAATTCGGAGTTCATGGTGGCTATCATGATGCAATGTACCTTCGTTGCATCTCGCTCATGAGTTTCAAAAGCGGTAATTTCGGCCGGAGTAGCGATTTCAGGATTGATTTTCTCGAGCTTCTCATTGAGGACATACTCCTTATCCTCATAGCAAGCAATGGTGCGAATGTATCTTATCCATTCGCTAAAGTTCGTTCCATCGAAGGTGACCTTTTGGCAAAGGCTCATCAACGTGAAAGAACTAGCAGCAGCGTTGTTGGCGTTCCAATTAGAAAAAAAGGACAAAGATAGATTAGAATATGAATCCCTAATTATCACCCAATAAGAAAAATTAGGGCTAGGATCCAACAACAACATTTACATATTAGAAATGGGATGCCGTAATCTAACATGCAAATAAATTGAAGGTAAGTGAATGACGATTCACTAATTCTCCACCATAAAACCTAACTATTAGTCCTAAATGTATTGAGAATCCCTAGGTTCGGATGAGATTCATTGAAACTATTCAATGGCATATTTAAATCTCGATATGTCGCTCTAGTTTGTGACTGGGATACCGAGGATCACAAAGCGCGTGTGAATTACCATGCAAATTCACATGATGCCTTCATTGTAACGATCACCTATTCGATGTGCCGGTAAACCACACACGCTCCATCGAACTATGATAAACAATGAATCACCCTTCGCCACCTTTGCTTAGAACCAATTAGTGTGCCGGTAAACCACACACGCTCCACTAACTTCTTGGCAAGGGTGCAAAGTGTAGTTTCATGGGATTGCATCAATTCACTTTTCCTAAAGTAACTAAGATTGGGAAATTTTAAAATATGTGTAGTTACTTTGTATTACTTATTATACTTTTAATGAGAGGACGAGGTTGCCCTATCCTACCCGTTCGGCTAACGACCCTCCACCGATCAAGCAAGCGGTGGGTGTGAGTGTACACCCATTAAGCGCCATTTTATAGGCTGCAACCTTATACCCACCTTATAGATCGACTTCGTGAATGAGGCCTACTAACGGTAAGACTAGAATTTTAGTTATACATATATATATATATATATATATATATATATATATATATATATATATATATATATATATATATATATATTAATCTTGTAATATTATATTAGTATAGGGTTGTATTTTAAACCTTTTAAAATCTAGGGTTTGAAATTTAAATTGTCTAGATTAAAACTTTTAATCACAAAATATAAATTTCAAAACTTGAGGACAAGTTTTAAACATTTAAAACATGAAGGATGAAATAACAAATAATTTCAATTAACAATTAATTTCCTAATTATCTATATTTGATTTATTCAAGATTTCTTTCAAGATAATTACCAAAATAATCAAAATAATTAATTAATTATCATATAAGGAAATTAAATATTTTATTAGTTGATAAATATCTTTAATTAGATCAAGATTATAGTCATATATATCAAAAAATCGGATTAGGGTTGATCTAATATGATTAAGGTAAGTTTCCATAAGATAATCATGAAGAAATCCCGAATCTGGCCATTCCTGACGCTTGGACTCGCCGAGTGCACCAAGGGACTCGCCGAGTCAGGCCAACTCGCCGAGTCCATGACTCAGAAACACAAAAAACGAATTTTGCAGTTTAGTTTCAGACAATTAAGCAACAATTTAATGAATACCAAGCTAGACTCTGATACCACTGATGGGTTTTAGCCATAAGAACTTTCCTATGTGCGCATGCAAAACCCTAATGCTTGGATCTAGGCTTTCTAATTAAACATGCTTTGAATCCAAGACTTCTAATGACTATTTAGGAATAAGAACAATGTTAAAACAGATCTAGAATCATACCTTTGAATCTCTTGTTTGATCTTGTTGTCTTGGAGCTTCTAGAGTCACAATTGTCACTCCTTTAATGGCTTACAAACACCAAATAGCAAGGAAGATGATTTGGGAGAGAGGAGAGGGGAGGAATCGGCCATGGTTTCTATACTTTTGATGAAGTTCCGATTTCCTTATGCCATAGGGTCTATTTATACTTGTAGACTCCTTAAGGGTTACAACCTAAACCCTAATTGGATAATCTTCTCTTAAAGCTATCCAAATCCATTCCTTAGATAACCCTTTGGACGATTTGAAGCAATCCATAGCTTCTAGAATCCGTCCAATACATATCTATATGGATTTACAGTCTAAAGTTTAACTATCAAACAATTGACGGTTTATACCCTCTTATTTAATTAATCTCTTTAAGTCACCAAATTAATTCCAATTAATTTTATGACTTATATTAATCAAATAACAATATATTATTATTTATATTATTCTCATAATATACTAATAATATTTACTCTCTCTTAATAAATCAGCCTATCAAGTTGCTATGGTGAAGGCAACCCAAAAGGACCATGCACAACCGGGTCAAATACTTGCCTAATATAGTTGCAGCCTTAGACACTATTCCAACAAAAAGAGCTTCACCAACAACTCTTATGCAGGAACTCTATGACATATAGGACCATCACAAGCTTAGATCTGAAGTAGCATCCTCAGATCCAAGCTTTTATCTCGAATTAGATCTCATATCAATAACCATACATGAATCCATGAAGGAATAGATTAAGGAAATGGTTCCTTACCCCTGAAATGAGCCCAACCAACTGTAGATTTCTGATCTCCCCAAGCTTCCTGATACAAGCCTCCAACCCTCAAGCTTCAAGCACCAAAGATCCTCCTCCAAGCTCTAATTCACTCAACAATGGGGTTTCCTCACGATTTAGGGTTTTCTGGATCTCAAATGAGCAGCAAAAAGGCTGAAGGGAAAACATAAGGTTCCTTATATAGGGTGCAAACCCTGAAAAATAGGGTTTCTCATTCCAGCATTGACTCGTCGAGTCCAGCCGCCGACTTGCCGAGTTGGTCACTAAACTCGTGACCAAAATCGCGACTCGACTCGCCGAGTCTATCCTCCTTAATTACACCAAGCATCCTGAACTTGCACATCTGAACTGGGGGTGTTACAATTCTCCCCCACTTAAATTAGGCTTCGCCCTCGAAGCCTGCAGCAACACATCCCAGATGACACTCTTTCAATACAGCCCCTGGTCTCAACTAACCCAGGTTCCTCTGATCACTGCTAACCATCCTCTATAAAGTCCAAATCTTCCCTCCCAGAGTTACGACAACTGATTCAAGCCGACCACCGACTTCTTTCTCTGACAACAACCCTTATTAACCAAAGATCACCCGAGGATACTTTCATCACTCCAATTCACAACAATCACTTGACCCTTACAAATCTAGATATCACCCTAAACCACCGGGTCCTGACCCGGTACCAAGCTGCTACCCCTTTCCTCGACTGGCATATCCTTTATCGAATTCACTTCTGGGACTCATCCTGCTTTCCTTTCCGAAACAAACTCGTTTCTTTTCGAGCTGACAGGATGGCACATCCATCAGCTCCTGAGCAACTCCCATGAGCTCTCCCTTGTAGACACATACACATGTCGAACCTGCTCTAACATCCTCGGGATGGAAATCCGACACATTAACGATACCTTCACACATCCCCATGAAGAATTTCCGCTACATACATAACTTCCTGATCACAACCATACTGGAAATCCAAGGCTCCATCCTTGCATCCCCTCCGAACTCTTCTGGTTCTACACTACCGGAAATCCTTCCGCAACCTCAACAGACACCCAACTCGGATGTGTTCCCATACCACTGGTACCATCCCAGTACTTACTACCAATAGATGTAGTACTGCCGATAATCCACTTACTCCACTTCCTCCTCTTTTAGAGTACCCACCCTCCTTCCGGAGTTACATGTCATTCCTTTTCAGGAAATCCACTCAACAACCCTTACTGCACCTGCACGTGCCACTAAGCTATACTTCACTCTACATTATCCATGTAGAGCAACTGCTATTCTCGAACTTCCCTAACTCTGAATCTGCTTGCAAGGACTCTCGGGTCCATGCACTGCTTTCCACTAACCTGATCGACACTTGGGGTCAGACCATATCAATTATCATCCCCTGATGACGCATTTTCTCAGTCTCATCGAACCGATCCACTAACACATACAGAGTCTTCAGCATGACTTGACTGCCTTACTAGGCCTTCAGCCTATCTGGACCATTCTCGGAACCTTCAGCATGTCTAGACCGCCCTCCTGGGCCTTCAGCCTATCTGGACCGTTCCCCGAGCCTTCGGCCTGAATGGTACGCCCACATGCCTTCAGTCTGTCCGGACCGCTCAAAACTGTCTTACGTCACCCTGAACCATTCCTTCCGGAAATCTCTCCCATACATACTGTTCTAGCCCACTTGGGGTTCCGAACTCTAACTCAATTCCTTATACTTGAATCCCGGCCTATCCCTAGGCCCAACCCTGGTCTATATCCCGCCCCACTCGTCTACCACTTACTCATACCAGCCCACACTCTTGGCTGACTGAAACACTGCTGAATCCCAAACAGCTAATCAACCTTAAATACTTGTCGATCCTCCTAAGAATTTTCCAATTCTCCCCACTTAGAGCATTGACTAACAACCACTGGTGACCCAACCGGCATCACTTAAACATTCTTACTCAACAAATTCTCTTATACTTGAACTGATTCTAAACGAGCAACCTCCACAAAACCACGTTCCGGCATCGCGCACCTCGAACTCTAAGGGAGTTCGACCCCCCGCTGAACACCTCTCAAAACACAATTGCTATACCCGACAACAAGACCATACAACCAAATTCCGACCATCAATTCCTTGGATGCTAACTGTTTTCAACCCCTAACTACCGACCCCTCAATAATACCATAAACCCGAAAGATTGAACGAATACAATACCATGAATTATGCGAACGAGACTAGCAGACATAATACTCCATAACAACCATAAGATAACAAGATATCAAGAAGGAAAGATACCCGCAGTTGTATCCGGCTCTGCCCTGACCTCCTCTGCTATGAGCTGAAAAGAACGTCCCCTGTTCCCTCGGGGGCTCTGCTCCACCCTGACCTACACCCGTAATCCTCAAAGTGGCCAGTGCTGGAGCGTGTACCGATCCTGCAGCAAGTTGTGGACAGTTGGCCCTCATGTGACCAACCTGATGGCACTGATAATAAATCCTCATATCCTGAACTGGGGCTGACTGGCGGCAATCCCTTGCATAATGCCCCTCTCTTCCACACTTGTGGCACGCACCACCGGATCTACAAAACTCCGGTGTGACCCTTCCCGCACTTCCCACAAGTGCGGCTGCTCTGATCTCCCAACTTAGAATCAACGGTCTTGAACCGTTTCAGTGCCGGCTGCGATTGTGTCGGGGCCTGCCTCTGCTCTCTCAACTGCAACTCAATCTCCATCTCACGCCGCCGAGCGGCCTCCTGCAACTCCAAAAAGGTCTCGCACCTCTGCATAGACACAAACTGCCTGATATCCCTTTTGAGCATACTCAGATATTGGGACATCTGAGCCTGCTCCGAACAAACTCAGGACAGAACATCGCCCTCTCAGAGAACATCCTGGTGATCTCCGTCACCGACTCTGAATCTTGCTTCAGCTCCAAGAACTCCTGAGCCAACCTCCCACTCTCTCTCTCTCTCTCTCAACCCGTGGAACATAACGAGTGCTGGACATCTCCCAAAACTGATCCCAAGAAACCGTAGCCCGCTGCGCATCCGAATATGACCCCGTAGTCAACCTCCACCAATCCTTCGCCCTGAGCCTCAGTAGGCTCAAAGCACAGCTCGCCGTCTGATCAGCAGGGGATGAACATGTGAAGAAACATCCCTCCACATCTGACAACCATCGCATAGCAACAATCGGATCCTGAACTCCATTAAAATTAGGGGGCTTCGTATTATTGAAATCCCAATACTGAAAACCTCTACTGACTCCTCCCCCTGCCGCTGCTACAACCTCTGTAGCCGCCATGGCAGCCGTCTCTGTAAGAGCTGCATAGCGCTCATCAAAACACTCGACCATGGCGGTCTTGATCGACCCAAACAGTTCCGGCAACTCGGCACGGAACATAGCAGCAACCTCATCATGCAGGATCTCACGAATCCTAACATCCAACTCGTCTGTGCTCATCTGACCGATAACCTCGGGTGGTGCTGATCCACCCTGACCGCCCCCTCCTGCTCCCGATCCTGACCCGGATCCACTCCCAGCATGCCTCGTAACCACCATACTGATAATTACTACAAAACATCAGATGCTTCTCACTAACCCGGGACCCAACTCCCAACCCAACCCTAAGGGTTGTGACTTCCTTGATACGTGTATGGGTCCTATGCTTTCAGTAGTACGGGCCCATACTACCTTCCACACCTACCCATATTTATATCAAGTATCACCACAACACCCTAGTGAAGAACATGCATAACAAGCACTCAACCCTCACTCCTAGAGGAACACTGGAAATCTCATACAGAAAGAAACCCTAGGCTAGCAGGCATCATAAATCAGGAAACTCTATCATGCAATTCCTGAAGATCCCTAGCCTAGTACTAGCATGCTGTTCTATCATATCTCATAAACAAATAACTTGTATGGTATTTTAGGGTTACTTACTGGCTCCGGCTGATCGTACCTCCGCGTCCTCCTTTACTTATTTTTTGAAAACCATTTTAAATTCTCTTTTGAAAACTCTCCTTGATTTGAGACTGGGTTCACACGAAGGTTCCTCCAATTCACTCAAACCAAGGCTCTGATACCAACTTGTAACACTCTAAAAATTCCAACCAATTTAAACTTTTCAAAAACAACCCAATATCATCAAGTTATTACAAAAAGGGTTTCAATACATTTATTATCAGAGTATTCCCAGAACCATATCATAAAACATAAACATGAGGAGCGGTACGATCACGCCTTTGCCTTGCCACGGTCTCCTTAAGTACCTGAAACGTTAAATCACAAATGTAAGCCCGAAAGCTTAGTGAGATACCCCCAAAATACCAACCACATATACCATACACATAACATATCATAACATAACAGAACAGAACATATATGCACTTCGGTTCTACTGTGTGACTGGTCCGCCGCACCGGGCCTACAGTCCACCTCGTCCACCCTCCGAGTCTAGCCATATACATCGAGTATACAGTGTGATTGGTCGGCCTGCACCGGGCCTTCAATCCACCTGATCCATTTTCTGAGTCTACAGTATGACTGGTCTGCCCGCACCGGGCTTTCATTCGGCCAGATCCACTCTCCGAGCCTTGACACGTCTGGTCCGCCCTCTGGGGGCCTACAGTCTATCTGGACTGCTCGCTGGGCCTTCAGGATAACCAATCCGCCATGGGTATGTTGTCCTACAGCACAAAGCAGGACCCACCTCAACCCAACCTCTGTCCAACAACCATGTGCACATAAACATATAATCATATATCAATTCACAACTAATCAAACCGATCTTAGCAGATCACATACATAGCACATCCCTACCAGGATTCCGACCTAACCGGTCACTAGCATAGCATCATCCTATAAACCAGGATACCAACCCTAACCAGGTCTCTAACATACACCATCCTAACTACCAGGGTGCAAACATAACAAAACAATAGCATAACAAACAACTACCAGGATTTCCATTGTAACACCCCGAGATTCAGGTATTCTCCTTTCATCCTTGTTCTTTATTGATTGGGCATGTTTAGTCCTTGAGTGGTGGGAGTGTAGCAAGTGAGTACGCTGGGCGTACCATAGGGGTACGCTGCGCGTACTCATGCACTTAATTTGGACGCGGAGTCGCCAAGGTACGCTGGGCGTACCTAGAGTTACGCCGGGCGTACCTAGAGTTACGCCGGGCGTACCCGGCCCAGGTGCAAAAACCCTAATCCACCTTGTGCACTATTTAAAGGGTGTTATGGCTCATTCCTTAGCCTCCATATCAGTGAGTGAAACCCTAAAAGAGAGCCCTATCGTCCATAGTGTGTGAGAGTGTTGATTTGAGCTTCTTGGTGCTTTAGTGCCTTGGTGAAGAAGAAGGAAGGGAGTTCTTGGAGGCTAAAGCTTGAGGTGCCATTTTGGATCTGAGATCTATAGAGGAAAGGGCTACACTTGGAGGTATAAAGTTCAAAACTTTCCTCTTCTTTTGTTTGTTGATGTATGTGTCCTTTTTAGGGCTAAAAACCCCAAAGGTGGAGACTTTATGAGTGTAAAGTGCTCCATGGTCCGAGATCTGTCCCCTTTCAGTGTTATTGGTGATTTAGAGCCATAAAGTTTCCATCTTGGATGTTAGTTTGAAGTCATGCATGTGTATTTAACCTTCTAGAGTTGAAGGTTGGATCATTGTGAGAGTTGGTGACTTGTTCAGCCATGCAAAGGCTTAAAGTCATCAACTTTATGGATTAAGGGGCTTAGAAGGGGTCAGATCTAAAATATGGACGTAGGTCTTAACTGTTTAAGACCTCAAGAGGTAAAGGGCTGAAGTAGGGGAGTACGCCGAGCGTAATTCCTAGTACGCGTCGCGTACTGGGTGGCGCTCCCCGATTCTGAGGTGCAGCCGGGTACGCTCAACGTACACATCTGGTACGCGCAGCGTAACCCGGAGAGTTGACTTTTGGTTGACTTTTAGGGTATGGTCTATTGTGGGGCCTTTGAGCTATGAGAGGGGTAAAATGGTCTTTTACCCTTCTGAGAGTGTCATAAGAGAGCATAGTCTAGACTTTGAGAGTTATATTAAATAGAGTGTTAATTTCATATGACTAGGCAGAGGCTAGGCCAGCGTTTACCAAGTCATAGATTTACCGAGATACCGAGGCGAGTCTTCTCACTATACTTTACCTAGTGTGGTAATATAGTTAAGAGACAGAGTATTATAGAGTTATATGCCAGTGTGATTGCATGTTATTATGTGATGTGATTTATTGTGATATGTGATATCCATGATTCAGAGTTACAGAGTTGGGACTTTCGGGTCCCTAGAGTTAGGGCCAGAGGGCCCACAGAGAGTTGGGGCTGGAGGGCCCAACTGAGACACATTGACCAGAGGGTCAACAGAGTTATAGCCTCGAGTGGCAATTATGTGTTAGTGTGGTATTTTGGGTAACTCACTAAGCTTATGCTTACAGTGTTCAGTGTTATGTGTTTCAGGTACCAGTGATGACCACGGGAAGGCGCCGACTTGATTCGTACACACACATGGGATTGGATGTATTTTGATATTGGGAGACATTTATGAAATAAAAACATGATGTTATGACATTTTATGAAAGAATGGTTTTGTTAAAATGTGTTTTTCAAATGTGAAAAATTGTTCTAATTTTTACGGTGTTACAAGTTGGTATCAGAGCCTAGGTTTGAGGGATTCGGGTGCACCTTCGGGCGTATCTGAACTCAAACCGAGGATTTGAGAAAATTTTGATAATAAAACAAGTTTTCAAAAGAAGAACTTGCGGGACAAATAGAGCAGAGTCGTGTGTACGAACAACCAGCGCCCGAACGGTGATTTCCCAAAATACCATTATTATAAGTGTTATGAGATATGATCTGATATGTTATATGATGAGCTATGATATGCATGCTAGAGTAGACTAGGTATTCTTATTAGGACTAGAGTGGCCTGATATGTGATGCCTGAGTCTAGGAGTCTTGCTGCTATGAATATTTTAAAGTGGTAAGGTAGCAGTGAGGAGATTGTGAGAGATCTGTTTGCGAATATCATATGATTAGAGAGAGTAGAGTGCTTGGGACTTGGGACTCTAGGAGGAGGACTTGGGGTGGATGCTGATACGGTGTGGACGGTAGTATTGGGCCCGTACTACTGAAGACACCGGGTCAGTGCACAGTCCAAGTAAGAATCCTTGGAGTACCAAGGAACAAGTAGGATGGAGTACTCGAGTGTGAGTATACTCGAGCGAGTCCCTGATATTATTCTTATATTGTATTTCAGAGAGAGAGAGATCATGGTTGGGACTCGCCACACGCCAGGGACCAGTGATACGAGGGATGAAGAGATCCATAGGATCATCCAGGAGGAGGTGGCTGCAGCCATCAGGGCAGAGATACCAGAGATGTTAGGGTCTATCAAGACCACGCTGATAGAGACATTTGATGAGAAGTACGCTGCTCTTTCTGAGGCTGTTGTTGCTGCAGCCACTGCAACTATAGCTACGACGAGGCCGCAGGGTGGTGATGCGTTGCTGTTCCGAGAGTTCAGCAACACAAAACCACCGGAATTTGACGGGACCCAGGACCCGATTGCGGCGATGAGATGGATTTCAGATATAGAGGGGTGTTTCTTTACTTGCTCATCTCCTGAGCATTTGAGGGTCCGATTCGCATTGAACCAGCTTCGCTTGGGAGCGAATGACTAGTGGAAATTTGTGACGGCGCACTATACGCCTACTGAGCTTGTAGCAGTGACCTGGGAGAGGTTCACTGCTATGTTCCGAGATGAGTATGTTCCCCAGGTGGAGAGGGAGCGTTTGGCCCAGGAGTTTCTGACCCTCAAGTAGGGTACTGAGTCTGTTACGGTGATTACGAGGATGTTTCATGAGCGGACGATGTTCTGCCCAGAGCACGTGTCCTCCGAGCAGGCACGTATGAGTCGACATTTGAGCATTCTAAGGAGGGACATAAGTGAGTTCGTGGCGAACTCGACGTACCGGACATTTTCCGAGCTTCAGGCAAATGCCCGGAAGAGGGAGATAGAGCTGGAGACTCAGGCTAGGGAGGAGGCTGAGTCTCAGGGGAGGGATCGGCGACCGGTGCAGTCTCAGCCGGTAGCCAAGCGGGCCAAGCCCGTCGATTCGAGATCAGAGAGCCAGAGGGGCCGCACTTGTGGCAAGTGCGGCAAGAGCCACGACGGGGTGTGCAGAGCAGGGTCTTGCTATAAATGTGGCAAGGATGGGCATATGGCCAAGGACTGCCCCAAGGGGCTTGCAGTATGTTGTCACTGCAACCAGACCGGACACCGGAAGGCAGAGTGTCCGTAGTTGCGGGGATCAGCTCAGGGAGCATCTTAGGGATCTGCCCCTGCTGCCATCAGAGCTACAGAGTGTCGGCCAGTGAAGGTCGAGGCACCGAAGGCACAAGGGAGAGCCTCCCAGTTGACCACGGAGGAGGCCCGCGCAGCGCCCGATGTCGTGGCTGGTATGTATTCTTTCGTGTATTTATTTTGATGTTGAGATATTGTGCTTATATTATGTTATGCGTAGGTATTTTTCTTGTGAATTATGTACCTGCCTTGGTGTTATTTGACTCGGGTGCGAGTCGGTCTTTTGTATCTTTGGCTTTTAGTCAGCATATCAGTGTTAGTCGTGAGGCGTTGAGTCGGTCTCTGAGAGTTTCCATAGCTGACGAGAGGGTGATATATGCCACAGAGGTGATCCGAGGGTGCGTATTCGAGATTTTCGGTGTTGAGTTCCCAATTGATTTGGTTCCTATTGCGATGGGTGATGTCTGTGTCATTGTGGGCATGGACTGGTTGAGCAGATTCGGTGTGGTTATCGACTGCGAGCGACAACTGGTGACCATACGAGACCCTAGTGGGGGAGTTCTTACGATGTACGACGAGGGTACACGTTCTGGGTCAGCGTTTTGTTCGGCCGCTAGAGTGAGGCAGTGTCTACAGCAGAGCTGTAAGGGATTTGTAGCATATGTGATGGATACGGGGGTTGATTCAGAGAGACCGAGGTCAGTTGAGGAGGTTCCGATAGTACGTGAGTTCCCGGACGTATTTCCAGAGGAGTTGCCGGGTATGCCTCCCGTTAGGCAAGTGGAGTTCAGTATCGATTTGGTTCTGGGGGTCGCGCCTATTGCCAAGGTGCCCTATCGCCTTGCACCTCCAGAGATGCAAGAGTTATCCTCACAGCTTTAGGAGCTGTTGGGAAACGGGTTTATTCGGCTGAGCAGCTCGCTATGGGGAGCGCCTATCCTTTTTGTCAAGAAGAATGATGGTTCACACCGGATGTGCATTGATTACCAGGAGTTGAGCAAGCTGGCGGTCAAGAACCGTTACCCGTTGCCGAGGATCGATGATTTGTTCGATCAGTTGCAGGGAGCATCTTGGTTCTCTAAGATCGATTTGTGGTCGGGGTATCATCAAGTAAGGGTGCGAGATGAGGACATTCAAAAGACAGCATTTAGGACTCGTTATGGGCATTATGAGTTTGTGGTGATGCCTTTCGGACTCACCAATGCCCCGACAGTGTTCATGGATCTCATGAACAGAGTGTGCAGGCCGATGTTGGATCGGTCGGTGATCGTGTTCATGGATGATATTTTGGTGTATTCGAGATCCAAAGAGCAGCATGAGGAGCATTTGAGGGAGATCCTCGGAGTACTGAGATCGGAGAGGCTTTACGCCAAATTCTCCAAGTGTGATTTCTGGTTGCGAGAGGTCCAGTTCCTAGGGCACCTCGTTAACCAGAAGGGGATATTGGTCGACCCGGCCAAAATGGAGGCAGTGATGAGTTGGGAGGTGCCGAGGTCACCGTCCGAGATCAGGAGTTTCTTGGGGTTGACAGACTATTATCGGAGATTTATCAAGGATTTCTCCAAAATCGCCGTGCCACTCACCAGGTTAACCCGGAAGGGTGTCGCTTTTTCATGGGGGCCAGAGCAGCAGACCTCCTTTGAGACGCTTCGCCAGAGGCTATGTGAAGCCCTAGTGTTAGCCCTCCCAGAAGGGATGGAGGACTTTGTGGTGTATTGTGATGCGTCGATCTTGGGGTTGGGAGCGGTGCTAATGCAGAGAGGGCATGTGATAGCATACGCATTGAGGCAGTTGAAGCCTCATGAGACGAGGTATCCCACCCATGATCTAGAGTTGGGGGCAGTGGTGTTCGCCCTCAAGTTGACAAAGAGCGCCCACTTCCTTGCTATCAGTGAGAGCTCTTCCGCAGAGAAGTTAGTAGAGATGTACGTGAGAGAAGTGGTATCGCGGCATGGAGTGCCGATCTTGATTGTCTCAGACCGAGATGTGCGTTTCACTTCCAGATTCTGGAAGAAATTTCACGAGGAGTTGGGTACTAGGCTGCATTTTAGTACCGCATATCACCCCCAGACTTACGGACAGAGTGAGCGGACGATTCAGACGCTCGAGGATATGCTCTGAGCATGTGTGTTGGATTTTGGGGGGAGTTGGGACACGTATTTTCCCTTGGCAGAGTTTTCCTACAACATCAGCCATCATTCGAGCATTGGTATGCCACCCTTTGAGCTGTTGTATGGGAGGAGGTGTCGGACCCCCATTTGTTGGGAAGAGGTCGGGCAGCGTGTTATGGGTAGTACCGAGATTGTGCTGCAGACGACTGAGCAGATACAGCAGGTCAGGCAGAGGTTATTGACCGCTCAGATTCGTCAAAAGAGTTATGCGGACAGGCGCCGGTCCGAGCTCGAGTTCCAGGTCGGCGACTTTGTACTCCTGAAGGTCTCTCCTTGGAAAGGAGTGATCCGATTCAGGAAGAGGGGCAAGTTGGGGCCCCGTTATATCGGTCCTTTTCGGGTGATTGCAAGGGTAGGCAGGGTAGCCTACCGGTTGGAGCTACCTGCAGAGCTAGGTCAGATCCATGACACTTTCCATGTGTCGCAATTGCGGAAGTGTATAGCCGATGAGTCGGAAGTGGTACCATTGGAGGATATTCAGGTGGATGCGAGCCTGAATTATGCTGAGAGACCGGTGGTAATCAGAGATCGGAAGATCAAGGTTTTGAGGAACAAGAAGGTACCTTTGGTTTTGGTTCAGTGGCAACATCGGAAGGGGTCCGAGATGACTTGGGAGTCAGAGTCGGAGATGCGAGGGCAGCATCCAGAGTTGTTCAATGAATGAGACTTCGAGGGCGAAGTCTAGTTCTAGTGGGGGAGAATTGTAACACCCCGAGATTCAGGTATTCTCCTTTCATCCTTGTTCTTTATTGATTGGGCATGTTTAGTCCTTGAGTGGTGGGAGTGTAGCAAGTGAGTACGCTGGGCGTACCATAGGGGTACGTTGCGCGTACTCATGCGCTTAATTTGGACGCGGAGTCGCCAAGGTACGTTGGGCGTACCTAGAGTTACGCCGGGCTTACCCGGCCCAGGTGCAAAAACCCTAATCCACCTTGTGCACTATTTAAAGGGTGTTATGGCTCATTCCTTAGCCTCCATATCAGTGAGTGAAACCCTAAAAGAGAGCCCCATCGTCCTTAGTGTGTGAGAGTGTTGATTTGAGCTTCTTGGTGCTTTAGTGCCTTGGTGAAGAAGAAGGAAGGGAGTTCTTGGAGGCTAAAGCTTGAGGTGCCATTTTGGATCTGAGATCTATAGAGGAAAAGGCTACACTTGGAGGTATAAAGTTCAAAACTTTCATCTTCTTTTGGTTGTTGATGTATGTGTCCTTTTTAGGGCTAAAAACCCCAAAGGTGGAGACTTTATGAGTGTAAAGTGCTCCATGGTCCGAGATCTATCCCCTTTCAGTGTTATTGGTGATTTAGAGCCATAAAGTTTTCGTCTTGGATGCTAGTTTGAAGTCATGCATGTGTATTTAACCTTCTAGAGTTGAAGGTTGGATCATTATGAGAGTTGGTGACTTGTTCAGCCATGCAAAGACTTAAAGTCATCAACTTTATGGATTAAAATATGGACGTAGGTATTAACTGTTTAAGACCTCAAGAGCTAAAGGGCTGAAGCAGGGGAGTATGCCGGGCATAATTCCTAGTACGCGTCACGTACTGGGTGGCGCTCCCCGATTCTGAGGTGCAGTCGGGTACGCTCAGTGTAACCCGGAGAGTTGACTTTTGGTTTACTTTTAGGTTATGGTCTATTGTGGGGCCTTTGAGCTATGAGAGGGGCAAAATGGTCTTTTACCCTTCTGAGAGTGTCAGAAGAGAGCATAGTCTAGCCTTTGAGAGTTATATTAAATAGAGTGTTAATTTCATATAAATAGGCGGAGGCTAGGCCAGCGTTTACCGAGTCAGAGATTTACCGAGATACCGAGGTGAGTCTTCTCACTATACTTTACCTAGTGTGGTAATAGAGTTAAGAGAAAGAGTATTATAGAGTTATATGCCAGTGTGATTGCATGTTATTATGTGATGTGATTTATTGTGATATGTGATATCCATGATTCAGAGTTACAGAGTTGGGACTTTCGGGTCCCTAGAGTTAAGGCTAGAGGGCCCACAGAGAGTTGGGGCTGGAGGGCCCCACTGAGACACATTGACCAGAGGGTCAACAGAGTTACAGCCTCGAGTGGCTATTATGTGTTAGTGTGGTATTTTGGGTAACTCACTAATCTTATGCTTACAGTGTTCAGTGTTATGTGTTTCAGGTACCAGTGATGACCGCGGGAAGGCGTCGGCTTGATTCGTACACACATGGGATTGGATGTATTTTGATCTTGGGAGACATTTGTGAAATAAAAACATGATGTTATGACATTTTATGAATGAATGGTTTTGTTAAAATGTGTTTTTCAAATGTGAAAAATTGTTTTAATGTTTATGGTGTTACATCCATCCGATAAAGGGTCGGACTTGGTGCCTTAGACCCTGTTGATATAGTGAGGATAACTCAATTTCAATTGCCGACTGATAAGATAAGACCAAGCTGCGCTGACCACCGACACGATCTCCACCACTAGCCAATACCAAATAATTGAACTCAATAAATATCAATATTTACCAAAATACCCCTGGAAGACAACTGGTCAACTCTTGGCCAAAGTCAAAGTCCTCAGTCAAAGTCAACCTTCCTAACTAACTCTACTCGCTGAGTCAACCTGCTGACTCATCGAGTCCTTATACTCAGAAACTCCCAATCCACGACTTAACTCGCTGAGTCGCCCCAAGACTCGCCGAGTCCAACCAACTCTGAGTCACTTCCTTCTTAACTCACCGAGTCGTCCCTCAACTCACTGATTCACAGCTCAACCAAAAAGGTTAGGACTTTACGACCAGACTCGCCAAGTCCAAGAACAGACTCGCCGAGTCCAAGGCAATCTTCAACAGACTCGCCGAGTTATTCTTCCAACTCGTTGAGTTCCTGCCTATCTTCATCCAACTCGCCGAGTTCACCCAGGGAAATCGCCGAGTCTTTTCAGTTCTCATTCCATACAGAGGCTTTCCAAGTCATGCAGGGGCTCAAATCCCTAGATCTACCCTTCTACAATCCATTCCTCACATAAAGTGGCAAACTTTAGGTGAACTCTAGGAGCTATGAGCCCAAAATGCTCTAGGGTTAAGGCTAATGACAAAAGAGCTTCACCAACAACTCTTATGCAGAAAATTTATGAAATATAGGACCATCACAAGCTTAGATCTGAAGTAGCATCCTCAGATCCAAGCTTCTATATCGAATTAGATCTGATATCAATCTCCATACATGAATCCATGAAGAAATACTTTAAGGAAATGGTTCCTTACCCCTGAAATGAGCCCAACCAACTGTAGATTTCTGATCTCCCCAAGCTTCCTAATACAAGCCTCCCACCCTCAAGCTTCAAGCACCAAAGATCCTCCTCCAAGCTCTAATTCACTCAACAATAGGGTCTCCTCACGAATTAGGGTTTTCTAGATCTCAAATGAGCAGTAAAGAGGCTGAGGGGAAAACATAAGGTTCCTTATATAGGGTGCAAACCCTGAAAAATAGGGTTTCTCATTCCAGCACCGACTCATCGAGTCCAGCCGCCGACTCGCCGAGTTGGTCACTAAACTCGTGACCAAAATCGCGACTCGGCTCGCCGAGTCTATCCATGGACTCGCCGAGTCTATCCTCCTTAATTACACCAAGCACCCTGAACTTGCACTTCTGAACTCGGGGTGTTATACAAAATACACACCATTTGTGTGTGTGTGGCCAGGGTGTCTGGCCAGGGGGTGTGTGCCGCCGCACACTCCCTATGGAATGTGCCAAAATGTATTTTAAGGCTTTAGGACTCATTTAGGAAGGTTTCTTACTTCATGCTTTAGCCTTATATGAAGTTTATTACCACTTTTGGACCTAAAAAGGGTGTGTGCAGCCAGCATGATGTGTGCGGCCGCACACCCTTTATGAACATGATAAAATCATGTTTTTCTAGCATATCATCAAGTGTTCTTAGCATATAACAAGTTATGATAAGTGTATACACGTTATAGAGGCTTGAAAGGGTGATTAAGGTCCAAAACTAGTGTGTTCTTGGTGTTGTTCGTGCACTTGGTGTTCTTGACTAAAAATGGATGTTTTCATGGATCAAGGCAAGGGGAAAGGCTAGTTAAGGTCATATATTAACTAAACAAAGGATGAATCACTCACTTGATTGTATTTTGGCGTGAAACTTTGGATGGTACTTGAGAGAAACCGTGTTCTACCTTTGAAGAAGTGAAAAAGTTTTCAAAAATGACAAGTGTAGTATATATATGGGAGAGTGTGCGGCCGCACACACCTTGTTTGGTGTGTTTGACCTGGTTTTGTGTTGCTACACACATACTAACCCATTCTACGACTCATATCTTGATTATACTAAGTCTCAAGCACTCATATAGACCCAAAACTTCATTATAAAACAACAAAACGAGGCTAACTTTGATAAAAATGAAGAATGTATAAGTTAGAAATTTCGGGTTGTCACAGTTGGCCCTACTCGGCGAGTCAAGGTCTGACTCGGCGAGTCTGTGCGTCAGGCAGAGAATACTTCGAGATTTTGTTGCTGTTTTCTCATGGATTTTATGCCTAAATCGTTTTTTGAAGTTAAAATCCGAATTTTACTTTCATTAAATGATTATACCTGCCAAAACAATAGATAATTTCAAATATTTTGAATATTAGTTGTTTATATGATAAATATGGATTATTTAAAATTATTTGGTAATTATCTTATGACTAAAATTGGATTAGATCAAATATAGATAATTATGAAATTAATTGTTTAATTTAAATTATTCGTTATTTGATCCCTTTTGTTTTGAAAAGTTCAAAACTTGCCCTCAAGTTTTGAAATTTGAATTTTGTGATTAAAAGTTTAATTTTGAATAATTTAAATTTCAAACCCTTAGAAATTTACAAGTTTAAAATTCAACCCTATACTATTATATTATTACAAGCTTAATAAATATATATGTATAACTTAAAATGATAGTCTTACCGTTAGCAGGCCTCATTCACGAAGCCAATATATAAGGTGGGTATAAGGTTGCTGCCTATAAAATGACGCTTAATGGGTGTACACTCACACCCACCGTTTGCTTGACTGGTGAAGGGTCGTTAGCCGAACGGGTAGGATAGGGCAATCATCTCCTCATTAAAAGTATAATGTAAGATACAAAGTAACTACATGTTTTACAAATTCCCAATCTTAGTTACTTTAGGGTAAAATGTGAAAAATGATGCTAATCCATGGAATCACACTTCGTACCCTTGTCAAACGTTGGTGGAGTGCGTGTGGTTAACCGGCACACTAATTTGGGGATGACATTGGTGGCGAAGGGTGACTCGATGTTTTTCATAGATCAATGGAGCGTGTGTGGTTTACCGACACCTTGATTAGGTGATAGAGACATTGAGTGCACCATGTTGATTCGCATGGTTATTCACAACTTGTTTGCGATCCTTAGTATCCCAGTCGCAAAATTGAAGTGCACATCGAGATTTAAACATGCCATTGAAAAGTTCAATGAATCTCAAAGATCTAGGGGTTTTCAATACATTTAAAACCTAAATCTCTTTTTCGTTTTTCATGGTGAGAATTAGTGAATCGTCATTCACTTACCTTCAAATTATTTAGTTTTAGAGTACGACATCCCTTTCTAAGTTGTAGATAATGTTGTTGGATCCTATCCCTAATTTCTCATTTGGGTGTTTAATTAGGGACTCATTTCTAATCAAACTTTGTTCCTTTCTTTTTTTAGATGTATACAAACAACAACAACAATGCTTCTGGGTCATTCTCGCTGATGAACCTATGTCAAAATGTGACATTTGATGGTTCAAACTTCAACGAGTGGGTGAGGAACATTCGCATGATCACACGCTACAAGGACAAAGAATATGTCCTCGATGAAAAGCTTGAAAAGATCATCCCAGATGTTGCTACTCCTGAAGAGTTGGCTGCCTTTGAGGCCCACGAGCGTGATGCTACGAAAGTTCATTGCATCATGCTGGCCACCATGAACCTCGAACTCCAAAAGTCCTATAAGGACATGTATCTGTATGAAATGCATCAGGATTTGCTGGACAGTTATCACCAGAGCACGAGGCAAGAGCGCTATGAGATCATTACAAACATGATCACTGCTAAGATGGGGAGTGGAGAATCCCTAACCTCTTATTTGCAGAAAATGCAGAGGTATGTTGATCATATTCTCAAACTTAATGTTAAGTTTGATGAGGATTTGGCTATCGACATAATCCTCCACTCCTTGCCCTCCTATTACAACCAGTTTAGGATGACCTACCACATGAACAAGGAGGAGGTCTCCTTGAGCAAGCTCCAAGGACTTTTGAGGAGTGGTGAGAGCAACCTAAAAGACAAATCTGTTGCATCTTCTTCTACTGTGGCCGCTCCTGTGATGGCAATAGGTCAAGGAAAGGGTAAAAAGAGGAAGGCTCCATGTAAGAGCTACCAAAAGGGGAAGCCCTGTGATGGTTCATCCTCAAGTGGGACCAAAGCAGGCCCCGCTAAAGCCTCATCTGATCCCAAATAAGCAGAGTGCTTCTACTGCCACTAAAAGGGCCACTAGAAACGGAGATGCACTCAGTAATGGGTTAGGGATAGATTTAAACATTTGTTGTTATTCGCCAGATATGGCAAGAAACATTATTTCATTTCATCGATTGTTTAGACAAGGTTTCAAATATTCTTTTGATAATAGTAATGGTTCTATTAATGTTTATTTGAATGTTGTCTTTTACTTCAATGCATTACCTTGTAATGGGATTTATGAATCTGTAATGGTTGTTGATAATTTAGGAAATGATGTTTTGAATATTGATTCGTCTACTAGTCTAGACAAATCATGCTTGTGGCATTGTCGCCTTGGCCATGTCAACAAGAAATGCATAGCCCAACTCCAAAAGGATGGAGTGTTGGAGTCATTTGACCTTAAGGACAATGACAAGTGTGAATCTTGTTTACTTGGGAAGATGACCAAGTCACCCTTTACTGACACTTGTGAAAGAGGTGAGGGTCTATTGGATCTCATACACACCGACGTGTGTGGGCCCTTTAGATCTACCACAAGGGATGCTTGCCGCTTGTACGTGACTTTTACGGATGATTATAGCAGATATGGATATATCTACTTAATCAAGGAAAAGTCGGAAACCTTTGAAAAGTTCAAAGAGTTCAAAAATGAAGTGGAGAATCAGCTGGGTAGGAAAATCAAGATGCTTCAGTCAGATCGAGGAGGAGAGTACTTAAGTCTTGAGTTTCACGACTATCTAAAAGAATGCGGAATTGTTTCGCAACTGACGCCTCCGAGGACGCCACAATTGAATGGTGTGGCTGAGAGACGTAATCGGGCCTTGTTGGACATGATTCGTTCTATGATGAGTCGGACTTTGTTACCGATAGCTTTTTGGGGGTATGCCTTAGAGACTGCCGCCCATATCCTTAACTTAGTTCCCACTAAAAAGGTTTCCAAGACTCCTCACGAGATGTGGACAGGGAAAGCTCCCTTATTGGCACATATTAAGGTTTGGGGTTGCGAGGTTTTCGTAAGATGAGAGACTCACGACAAGCTTGAACCTCGTAGTGAGAAGTGTTATTTCATCGGCTATCCGCAGAAGTCTTTTGGCTATCTTTTCTATAGACCAAGTGACAATGTTGTCTTCGTTGCTAGAAGAGGAGTTTTCCGAGAAAGGGAATTGATAAGCCAAGAAGACAGTGGGAGACAAATTTATCTTGAAGAGATTCAAGAGAAAAGCGATGAAGGAACCTATGACACTGGCACTCAACCTGAGGAGGAAACTCCTGTTGAACCTGTTGACGAGTCATTACCTCTTCGACGTTCCACTAGGGCTAGTGTTCCACCCCAGTTGTATGGATTTCATATTACTACTGAAGGGGATACATTTATTAGTGATAGTACACTAGTAAATTTGGACGAACCTAGCAGCTACAAGGAAGCCATGGCAGGCCCGGAGTCTGCTAAATGGAAAGAGGCGATGGACAGCGAGATTCAGTCCATGTATGACAACCAAGTTTGGAATTTGGTTGATAATGTATCGGGTCGTAAGACAGTCGGGTGCAAGTGGATCTTCAAGAAAAATACGAACATGGATGGGAAAGTGCATACTTATAAAGCGCGATTGGTTGCGAAGGGCTTTACTCAAACTCCCGGAGTTGACTATGATGAGACCTTCTCACCAGTTGCGAAGATAAAGTCTATTAGGGTAATGCTTGCAATAGCTGCGTTTCATGATTATGAAATATGGCAAATGGACGTGAAAACCACTTTCCTTAACAGAAAGTTGGTTGAGGATGTTTACATGAATCAGCCAGAGGGTTTTGACGATGCGAAGCATCCAAATAGAGTATGCAAGCTTGAGAAATCCATTTATGGATTGAAACAAGCGTCTCGCAGATGGAATCTTTGTTTTGACGAAAAAGTTAAAGAGTTTGGCTTTCTGCGAAGCGAAGATGAATCTTGCGTATATGTCAAAGCCAATGGGAGTATAGTGTTCCTCATATTGTATGTCGACGACATACTACTCATAGGAAACAATGCCCCAACCTTGCATGAGGTCAAGTCCTGGCTTGGGAAATATTTCGGTATGAAGGACCTCAGAGAGGCTGCTTATATTCTGGGAATCAAGATAGTAAGAAACAGGGAAAAGATACTGATAGGACTCAGTCAAGATACATACTTGGATAAGGTACTAAAGCGTTTTAGTATGGAAAATTCCAAGAAAGGGGAGTTGCCAATCCAAAGCAATACCAAGCTGAGTAAGACTCAGAGCCCGAGTACAGAGGCAGAGATAGCTGATATGAGCCGAGTACCTTACGCTTCCACAGTAGGCTCTATCATGTACGCTATGAATTGTACTCGCCCTGATGTGGCCTTCGCTTTGAGCATGGTCAGCAGATATCAAGGGAACCTTGGTAGAGCTCATTGGATTGCAGTTAAGAATATTCTTAAGTACCTACGAAGGACCAATGAATGGTTTCTAGTCCTCGGTAGGAGTGATGACTTAAGGATACGAGGGTACAGTGACGCTAGTTTTCAGACGGATCGGGATAATTACCGATCCCAGTCAGGCTGGGTCTTTACCTTAAATGGAGGAGCAATGACTCTGAAAAGTTCCAAGCAGGAGACCGTGGCTGATTCAACGTGCGAATCAGAGTACATTGCGGCTAGCGAATCGTTAAAGGAGGCTATATGGTTGAAGAACTTCATTGGAGACCTTGGATTTATGCCATCCATAAAGGAGTCGATGGAAATTTTCTGTGATAATGAAGGAGCGGTTGCCTTGACCAAGGAACCGAGAGATCACGGTAGATCTTGACATATCAATAGAAAATACCATTTTATCATACATCGAGTAGAAGAGGGACTCTGTAACGCCCGCAAATCTGGGCTAGTCAAATTAGAGGCAATAGGGGTCGAAAACGACTTTTCGACAAAAGATTATTTAGAATAAATAATCTTAATCAAGTTGTAGAGTATGTTACAAGGTTTTCGTACATATAAAGAACGCCGAAAACCGAGTTATAACGAAGAAGTTATGACCCGTTGAAGTTTCGCGACGGAACCGGCACGATACCGGGAAGCGTAAATAGTGAATTTACGATAGAGCGAGATTTAGCCTTAGCGATCTAAACGAAAGTCGTAGAATATGTTAAACTATGAACATCGATAAAAAGAACGCCCAAATCTGACTTCGTATGAGGAAGTTATGATTTTTCTAAGATTTAGCATAGCAGTGCACAGCCCGAAATCTGAATTTTAGATCGGTCGATTTTTAGCCGACGGGATCTAAATGAAAGTTGTAGTACTCACAAATACCAACGCGTGGATATAAAGAACGTCGATAATAGAGCTCGTATGCGAAAGTTATGGACGAAGCTTAGTCCCTACTTTTCGAGCGCGGCGAATTCGATACAGTTTTGTAAATACGAGATAGAATGAGAATTAGCCAACGAGGTCTAAATGAGAGTTGAAGATCTCATTAATAGGAACTCAACGGTAAAAAGACAGACAAAAATGGAGCTCGTATGCGAAAGTTATGGACGAAGCTTAGTCCCTACTTTTCGAGCGCGGCGAATTCGATACAGTTTTGTAAATACGAGATAGAATGAGAATTAGCCAACGAGGTCTAAATGAAAGTTGAAGATCTCATTAATAGGAACTCAACAGTAAAAAGACAGACAAAAACGGAGCTCGTATGCAAAAGTTACGGACGAAGCTTGGAGACTACTTTACTATACACTTCCTATAAATACAAGGGTGAACTCCTCATATTTTCTTCACACCATAAGCCTTTCTTTCTCTCTCTAACTTCTCTCTAGCCTCCCTAAACCCCTCCCAAGTCTACGGAACCTCCCTAGCACGAGAAGAGAGCCCCGGAGCGCCCGACGGCTCCGAGAAGAAAAGCTTTCGGCTCGGAAACGCTGCTCCAGCGAAGCCCGGTTTTTAATAAAAACCCGCTGTAAGTGAGCTACGCCTATAGTATATTTAATATAGATTTTATTTAATTATAGTAACATTGTTAGGACCTTAAAATAATTATTTAGGCTATTATTATGAGTTATATTGAGTGTTATTTAACGCTTATATAATAGTAATAATAGCTAGACTATTAAATTAGTCTCGTCAAGCGTTAGACTAAACTCTAGTGGTAATGATACTAGGTTTCGTCAAGGGATCATTGTTTTAAGAGTAACGAAGTGCTGTCCGAGTGCCGACTCACCACCTTTCAAGTGAGTGCATGGTCCCTTTCATCTTACAAATAGATATGAAGTATTTATTATAAACTACGTGCTATGTGTGCACATTATCTGAATACTTGCTGTCTATGTTGGTTGAACGTTTTATACATGTTTTAAAGGACTTAAACTGTATACGTATTTTATATATACGAAAATGTTGGGTATGAGATGGGTAGATGAATGATGAGAGATAGAAGATGACGTGAGTATACATTGGGTTGATTGTTTGATTGAACATAATAATTATATTATTGTGGGTTGAAAACCCTATGTACTCACCAGGTTTCCCAACCTGACCCACTCAGTTTATGTATATCACAGGTGACGAAGTGAAGTGACATTACACTGAGAGATTTAAAAGAGATGTAGATCACTAGTGTAAATCATTGTAAGTTCTGTTTATGCTTATGTTTCGGTATTAACGATGACATCCCAAACATTTTAAAATGAAATAAATACGTTTCTTCGAAAATGTTTTAATAACGTATTTACCATGTTTTTCTGGGAACAAATTCCGCAACCTTTTTATAAAATGAAGTACTCTGATTTTTATAAAGCATAAACAAAATCGGTCTTTTCTGGCCGTGATTTTGGGGATGTCACAGACTCCTCGTTGTGAAGAGGGTATCATCAGAAGAAAACCCAGCAGATCCCCTTACGAAGGGACTGGGTAGGGTCAAACACTTGCAGCACACTAATAGCATTGGGCTAAAGGTTGATATAAGTTTGGATTAGATGGGAAACATGTAATAGATAGTTTGTACGTAACATTTGATGAATAAAAAAAATTTGTGTTATTTATGATTAAAGCTACTATCTTGTGTTGGTTATTTATCTATTGTTTCAATTTTGCATGTTTTGACTTCCTGAATGATAGGATTATTCAAACAGTCCACAATCGTTCATATTTTGGAAGTAGATATGAATGAAGAGTGTCATGAATTGTTTGTAGATTGTCTAAAAGGTTATGGTCATATCAAAGGTTTGCTGCAAAGTTCATGAGTGCTTATGAATATGATTTGAGCATGGGAATAAACTCGTATTTGCTGGTATTACTTCGTGGTGTTTTACCTTAAGTGATCGCAAAGCGATAATATCATATAGTCTTAAAACTTAGAGATATGGTTGTTGTTTGCTGGTTGGTTATGCATTGATGATGTGTAAACGCATCAGTAACTTGATGTTATAAAACACATTGTTGTGCATGATTCAATTAGTGAATAATAGATGCATATGAGTTGAAGTTAATATGTTCCTTTTATTATATGAGAATAAAGGTGATATCTTGGCCACTCGATGATTTGGTTTGACTTATGTGTCGGGCCCAGTCAGAATGAGGTTGATGTGTTCAACTAAATTCTATGTCAAACAAATCAGAAATCGAGGAACAAATGTTGGACGATAAGCATTGTCAGCATGATTGATGGGATTTGAGCATTCTAACACTTCCTAAGTGTACATGCAACCCTAATAACCTTGGATCTATTTTTTTCTAATAATCATGCAAAGTTGTTTTTCCAAGGTTATGAACCTATCTAGCATACATGGGTTACAATTCTCTTTGTATAAAAGATAGAACTACATACCTTGTTGTTGAAAGTGTTCCTTGAAACCTTGTGAGCCTAGCACCTCAAGTGTGATGCCTCAAATGCTTCACACAACACCAAATGCAAAGAATAAATTTGAGAGAATACTCTAACACATGCAAAATCGGCCAAGCCCTCTTGTTTCTTTTGTGTAACCGATTTTGGGGAGAGTTACATTGCTTATATAGTGTGTAGCATTAGGTAAACCCTAATGTTCCATGACTCTTCATTTCTTGATCCATGGGTTAACTCTATGGAGCATCCATGGAGCATCTTATGGGTGGAACCCAACTTGATAATCCATGGAGCATCTTAGTCCACTATATAAGATATGGAAGATTTACTTAATCTACCCATACATCTAATTAGTTATCTTTTGATCACTTAATTAATTCTAAATTAATTCTTGATCAAACTAATTAAATAATATTATTAATATATTAGAACTTATAATATATTAATAAACCATATGTGTTATTTCTCTCATTTAGTTTATCCAATTGCATGGTGCCATGCAACCCAAATGGACCATGCCGGGTCGGGTCAAATATTTACCAGAAATAGTTATGGACTTAGACACCTTATCCAACAGTCTCCCACTTGGATAAGTCTAATAACTATAACTGCAATACTTCAGGAACCGATCGGCAATCGTAGCTCTTTCAAGGTCTCTTGGAACTGAGAAGATGTTGATACGCCATTTAAGATAAGTGATCATATAATCCTCTATTCTAGATATCAGCCGGACAATTACATGGAACAATGTCTTACTTATTTTCTAGCAATTTGTTTCCCGATTTCCGATTTGTTTAACATAGAACTTAATTGAACACATCAACTTAGTTCTGACCGGGCCTGGTACATAGGTCAAAACAAAATCATCGAGGGGCCCATATATCAGCTTCTAATACAAAAAGGAACAGATAAACTTCGACTCATATGTTTTTTCTACTACTAGTTGAATTATACACAAAAGCACGTTTTATAACATTGAGTTACCAATGCGTTTTCGTACAATAAATGCATAATCAATTCATAGGCAACAAATCATATCTCTAGGTTTGAAGACTTATATGATATTACCGTCTCACGATCACTCGAGATAAAATTCCATGAAGTGATTCCAGTGAGCGTGGGTTGATTCCAATACTCAGAACTTATGAGCACTCATGAAGTGTTGTCTTATATCCTAACACCTACAACTAACTTCATAACAGTCTTACTTCATATCTACTTCCAACATATGACTTACTATGGAAAATTTGAATAATATGTGAAACCACAACATACTATTCTGGAAGTCAAAACATGCAAAAGAAATTATAGTAAACTATTGAAAAAAGATAGTAACACTTTACTCATAAATAAACACAACTTTTATTCATCATCAAATGTCAATTACACTTTACAAATTTCATAATTTATCTAACTACTAAAACTTATATCATCCTTCAGCCCTATGCTCCGAGCATGCTGGAGATGCTTAACCCTACTCAGTCCCTTCGTGAGGGGATCTGCTGGGTTCTCATCCGATGATACCCTCTTTGCCACGAGGATTCCTTCTTCTATGCGATGTTTGATAAAATGATATTTTTTGTCGATGTGTCTGGATCTCTCGTGATCCCTTGGTTCCTTGGCTAAGGTAACAACACTTTCACTATCACAGAAAATTTCCATGGGCTCCTTTATAGTTGGTACTACTCCAAGGTCTCCAATGAAGTTCTTCAGCCATATAGCCTCCTTTGCTGCCTTGCTCGCTGCTATATACTCTGATTCACAAGTGGAATCAACCACTGTCTCCTGCTTGGAACTCTTCCAGGTGATTGCTCCTCCGTTTAGGGTGAAGACCCAGCCCGACTGAGAGCGGAAATTATCCCTATCATTCTGGAAGCCAGCATCACAATACCCTACAACTCTCAAGTCATCACTCCCACTGAGGGTAAGGACCCAGTCCTTAGTCCTCCGTAGGTACTTGAGGATATTCTTTACCGCAATCCAGTGAGCCTTGCTAGGGTTCCCCTGATACCTGCTAACCATGATCAAGGCAAAGGCTACATCAGGTTGAGTACAAGTCATAACATACATGATTGAGCCTACCGCCGAAGCATAAGGCACTCGACTCATTTCTGCTATCTCAGCCTCAGTACTAGGGCTTTGTGTCTTACTCAATCTGGCGTTACTCTGGATGGGTAACTCTCATTTCTTGGAGTTCTGCATGCTGAATATCTTCAACACCTTGTCCAAGTAGGTACTTTGACTAAGTCCAATTAGTCTTTTACTCCAGTCTCTCAAAATCCTTATCCCTAGAATATAGGCAGCTTCTCTTAGGTCCTTCATAGAGAAACACTTCCCAAGCCAGGACTTAACTTCCTGCAGAGTTGGGATGTCATTTCCTATGAGTAGTATGTCATCCACATACAATACCAAAAAGCTAACTATACTCCCAATAGCCTTGACATACACACAAGATTCATCTTCACTCCTAGAAAAGCCAAATTCCTTGACTTTCTCATCAAAGCAAAGATTCCATCTGCGAGGTGCTTGCTTTAATCCATAAATGGATTTCTCAATCTTACACACTCTATTAGGGTACTCGTTATTGACAAAACCTTCTGGCTGACTCATGTAAACATCTTCAGTCAACTTTCCATTAAGGAAAGCGGTTTTGACATCCATTTGCCATATTTCATAGTCATGAAATGCAGCTATGGCTAACATAACCCTAATAGACTTAATCTTGGCTACTGGAGAAAAAGTCTCATCATAATCCACTCCAGGAGTTTGAGAGAAGCCCTTTGCAACCAGTCGAGCCTTATAAGTGTATACATTACCATCCATGTCGGTGTTCTTCTTGAAGATCCATTTGCACCCTACAATCTTACGACCTGGTACATTCTCAACCAAGTTCCAAACTTGATTGTCATACATGGATTGTATCTCGCTATCTATATCCTCTTTCCATTTAGCAGACTCAGGGCCTGCCATGGCTTCCGCGTAGCTGTTAGGTTCATCCAGACCTACTAGTGTCTCATCACTAATAAGTGTCTCACCTTCCGCAGTAATATGGAAACCATAGTAATGCTCAGGTGCATTCCTAACTCTCGTGGAACGCCTCAGAGGTACAAACTCGTCAATTGGCTCAACATGAGTTTCCTCCTCAAGTTGAGGGCTAGGGTTTGAAGTTCCTTCACCACTTGACTCTTCAAGTTCTTCAAGGTCAATTTGCCTCCCACTGTCTCCTTGGCTTATAAACTCTCTCTCTCTCTCTCTCTCAAGAATCCTCTTCTTGCTACAAAGACCACATTATCACTAGGTCTGTAGAAGAGGTAACCAAAGGATCTTTGTGGGTAGCTGATGAAAATACACCTCTCGCTTCGGGGTTCTAGCTTATCATGAGACTCGCGCCTCACAAAAGCCTCGCAACCCCAAATCTTGATGTGGTCTAGTTTGGGTACTTTACCAGTCTACATCTCGTTAGGAGTTTTGGCAACTTTCTTTGTAGGGACTAGATTAAGGATATGGGCGGAAGTCTCTAAGGCATACCCCCAGAATGAGATTGGTAGCGAAGCTCGACTCATCATGGAACGAACCATATCCAACAAGGTTCGATTATGCCTCTCAGCCACACCATTCAACTGCGGTGTCCTGGGAGGTGTCAATTGTGAGACAATCCCACATTCCCTAAGATAGTCGAGGAACTCTGAACTAAGATACTCACCACCTCGATCGGAACGAAGCATCTTAATGTTCCTGCCCAATTGATTATCAACTTCCTGTTTAAATTCCTTAAACCTTTCGAAAGTCTCTGACTTATGTTTGATTAATTAGACATATCCATATCTACTGTAATCATCAGTAAAAGTCAAATAATAATGATTAGCATCCCTTGTGGCATGTTTGAATGGTCCACACACATCCGTGTGTACAAGATCCAACAAACCTTCACCCCTCTCACAAGAACCTGTGAAGGGTGACTTTGTCATTTTTCCAAGTAAGCATCATTCACAACTATCATCTGACTTTAGGTCAAATGACTCCAAGACTCCATCCTTTTGGAGTTGGCCTATGCGTTTCTTGCTTATATGTCCAAGACGACAATGCCATAATGATGCTTTATCCAAGTTATTATTATTAAGAGAATCAATACACAAAACATTATTTCCTAAGTTATCAACCACAGATACGGTTTCATACACACCATCACAAGGTAATGCTTTAAAATAAAGAATAATATTAAAGAAAGCATTAATCGAACCAACTACATTATCAAATGAAAATGTAAAACCTTGTTTATACAATGCATGAAAGGAAATAATATTTCTTGCCATTTCTGGATAATAACAACATTTATTCAAATCTAAACTAAACCCACTACTTAGCGATAAAGTATAAACTCCAATCTTGGTAACAGGTGAAGCTTTCCTGTTTCCCATGATCAAGTTTATTCTTCCTTGCTCCACATTCTCACTTCTTCTTAGTCCCTGCAAATCATAACAAATATGAATACCACAACCGGTGTCAAGGACCCATGAGTTAGAATGGGGTGAGTTATTAGATAAGATAGTGTAAATACCTGCATGGTTGGGTTTGACTTTCCCATCCTTCACATCTTGCTGGTACTTTGGGCAGTTCCGCTTCCAATGTGCTTTTTCATGGCAATAGAAGCATTCAGCCTCTTTTGGGTCAGAAGTAGGAGTGATGAAACCTTTCTTGGTTCCACTTGAAGAAGATCCATCAAGGGTCCTAGTCTTGGTACCCTTCGAAGAACTCTTTCTCTTCTTCCCTCGTCCTTTCCCGATTGCCAAGACAGGGGCGGAGTTGGTAGGAGTAGGAGTAGTCATAACCGCCTTACCCTTAAGACCACTTTCCGCGGTCTTTAAGAGTCCTTGAAGTTTGCTGAGAGTGACCTCGTCCTTGTTCATGTGGTATGTCATGTGGAATTGATCAAAAAATGAAGGTAAGGAGTGCAAAATGATATCTATTGCTAGCTCCTCGGAGAAGTTCACATTAAGCTTCAGCAAGCGGTCCACAAACCTTTGCATTTTCTGCATGTGGCCCATGATGGGTTCACCATCCTTCATTCGGGTTGTTATCATGGAGGAGATGATTTCATACCTCTCTTGTCTTGCACTTTAATGGTATCTTTCCATCAAATCTTGGTGCATTTCAAAAGGGTAGAAGTCCTCGTAGGACTTTTGGAGGTCGGCTGTCATAGTGGCCATCATGATGCATGCCACCTTGGTGGCATCCCTTTCATGTGCCCTAAAGTCAGCGATCTCTTGAGGAGTAGCAACTGTCTCATCAATCTCCTTAAGCTCCTTATCGAGGACATATTCCTTGTCCTCGTAGCGGGTAATCATTCGGATGTTTCTGATCCATTCATTAAAGTTGGATCCATCAAAAGTGACTTTCCCACACAAGTTCATTAGAGAAAAGGAGCCATTAGGATTAGAGCCAGAAGCAGCAGTGTTTGCAGACATCTGAAAAGAAGAAAAGTTTAGTTTAGAAATAGAGATAGTCCTTAATAAAACACCCAAATGTAGTATTAAGGCTAGGACCCAATCACAATATATTATACTTAGAAGAGGTATGCCGTAATCTAAGTAATATCATATTTGAAAGGTAAGTGAATGACGATTCACCAATTTCCACCAAAGACGAAATATTAAAAAATATTTAATTTGGTTCTTAGAAACTCCTAGATTCTTTTGAGATTTAATGAACTTTTCAAAGGCATGTTTCAATCTCGAGTGTGCCCTCCAAGTTTTGTGACTGGGATGCCGAGGATCACAAAACGAGGTGTGAAGTAACCATGCAAATTACTTGGTACCCTTAATGTATTACCCCTCAATCGATGTGCCGGTTAACCACACACGCTCCATCGATACTATGATAAACATTAATTCACCCTTTACCTACCTTGTTAAGTTCAAGTTAATGTGCCGGTTAACCACAGACGCTCCACTAACGACTTAAACAAAGTGTAAAGTGTAATTTCATGGATTAGCACCTTATTCACATTTTTCCTAAAGTAACTAAGATTGGGAATTTAATAAAACATTTAGTTACTTTATAATTATCATTATACTTTTAATGAGAATTTATAAGTCCTTGTCCTACCCGTTCGGCTAACGACCCTCCACCAGTCAAGCAAGCGGTGGGTGAGAGTGGACACCCATTAAGTTGTCATTTTATAGGCAACAACCTTATACCGACCTTATAGACTGACTTCGTGAATGAGGCGTACTAGCGGTAAGACGACTTTGATCTTATACATACATATATATATATATATATATATATATATATATATATATATATATATTATTGACTTATAATATTATAAAGTATAAGGGTTGAATTTTAACTTTTAAAATTCTAAGGGTTGGAACTGAAGTTTTAATCAAGACTTTACTTGTTCCAAAACTTGAGGGCAAGTTTTGTAAACTTTCAAAAAAATTCATTTCTTGTAACTTATGAGTTAATTAGAGTATTAAAAATGGAGACTCTTCATTTTTATAACCCATGTGTTCTTTTAATGGTTTTAAAAACAAGGTGACTTTTGGTTTTCCATAACTTGAGGACAAGTTATGGACTCCATTAAAACACATAATGATCATGAATTAATCTACCACATAGGTTACAAATAATTCCTATGATCATCTAAACATCATAAGAACAAGAAAATGAATATAAACACTTTCAAGAATAAAAAATTACACTTAAAAAAACTTGTAATTTTGATAATTGTAATTGTAAATGGATTAGCATAAACATTACACCATCTAAAACATGTTTTTCAAGTACCAAAACAATTTAGGGTAATGTTTCTAGTCCATTTCCAGCAACAAAAATCGAAATTATGAAAACTGCAGCCTCTACTCGTCGAGTGCATGAACTGACTCGACGAGTAGCTTGCATTTGGTCATGGACTCGGCGAGTTCATACGGGCAGAAAGCAGAAAACTCGATTTTTCAAGCAGTTTGCACAAAAATCGAACAAGCAAGCCTAGGCTCTGATACCACTGATGAGATTTGAGCATTCTAACACTTCCTAAGTGTACATGCAACCCTAATAACCTTGGATCTATGTTTGTATAATAATCATGCAAAGTTGTTTTTCCAAGGTTATGAACCTATCTAGCATACATGGGGTACAATTCTCTTTGTATAAAAGATAGAACTACATACCTTGTTGTTAAAAGTGTTCATTGAAACCTTATGAGCCTAGCACCTCAAGTGTGATGCCTCAAATGCTTCACACAACACCAAATGCAAAGAATAAACTTGATAGAATACTCTAACACATGCAAAATCGGCCAAGCCCTCTTGTTTCTTTTGTGTAACCGATTTTGGGGAGAGTTACATTGCTTATATAGTGTGTAGCATTAGGTAAACCCTAATGTTCCATGACTCTTCATTTCTTGATCCATGGGTTAACTCCATGGAGCATCTTATGGGTGGAACCCAACTTGATAATCCATGGAGCATATTAGTCCACTATATAAGATATGGAAGATTTACTTAATCTACCCATATATCTAATTAGTTATCTTTTGATCACTTAATTAATTATAAATTAATTCTTGATCAAACTAATTAAATAATATTATTAATATATTAGAACTTATAATATATTAATAAACCATATGTGTTATTTCTCTCATTTAGTTTATCCAATTGCATGGTGCCATGCAACCCAAATGGACCATGTCGGGTCGGGTCAAGTATTTACCATAAATAGTTATGGACTTAGACACCTTATCCAACAATGATATCTAGAACGGAGGATTATACGATCCCTTATCTGAAGGACAATTTGCTTATCAGAGTTGACAAAGAAGTATAAGAGCTACGATTGCTGATCGGATTCTGAAGACATATATGAGATATAGTTACTAGACTTATCCAAGTGGGAGACTGTTGGATTAGTGTCTAAGCCCGTAACTATATTTGGTATGTACTTGACCCGGTTGTGCATGGTCCTTTTGGGTTACCTTCTCCAAAGCAACTTGACAAGGTAATTTAAGGAGAGAGAGAGAGAATATTATGGTTTATTAATATATTATAAGAATAATATATTATAGGAGAAATCATATTTATTTAATTAGTATTAGTCATAAATTAATTAGGAATTAATTTGGTGACTAAAATAGATTAATTGGATCAAGGGGTATAAACTGTCAAATATATGATAGTTGAGTTTTGGGCTGGGAAACCTAATGGACTAAGGGGGGAACGAAATTATGATGGGGATCCATCATATTTTCGTCCAAAGGCCCTAATCTAGAAGGTTCTATGGGCTGCTTGGTGATTAAGCTGTCCATTAGGGTTTAGACTGAAACCTTAGCAGCCAACAGTATAAATAAGACCCCTAGGCTATGGAAATTGGCTACACTTGATTCCAAGAGAACCCTAGGGCCGATTTTAGCATCTCTCATCCTCTCTCATATCGCCTTCTTGCTTGTGGGGTTTGTGAACCATTAGAGGAGTTACAATTGTGACTCTAAGCTCAAGATCAAGAAGATAACAAGGATTTCAAGCTACTTGAAAGAGGTAAAACACTTAGATCTGTTTTCTTAATGATAATTTTGAATTATATATGATAGATCTAGGTTTGTAAGTCTTGGATTCAAAGCATGTACAATAGAGAAACCTAGATTCAAGCATTAGGGTTTGTATGAGCACATAGGATTGTTCTTATGCATAAAATCCATCAGTTTAATCATGAGAATTATATGTTTTGAACTTTGCTCATCATATAAAGAGTTCATGATTTTAGTCAACAACCTAGGTCTGAAGTCTTGAAAAGAAAGCTTTTCTGGTAAAGACCGGAAGGTGTTCTTATCTTTCACATTTTATTTTTCTTGTGGCACCTCATTTTCCTCTCATTCTTCAAAACCCATGAAATGTTTACATTTCATTTTTCCTCATTATAATCTAATTAAATATTATAAAAACTGAAGAAGAAAAAAACAAATACCATTTTTAGATGTTGGCTAATAAGAGAGGGGGGGGAGGGGGGAGCTATCCCGCGCACGGAAACTCATCACCTAAAGCGCACCTAGGGTGCGGTGTTCCCTGGTGCGGTTCTTGTCCAAGTCAGCACCCTATTATGTGCGATTTTTGTCATAGTCAGCACCCCACTATGTACTGTTCTTTATACACCTTGTGGCCTAAGATAAACTTCTCTTTGGTGGCAGAAAGCTCTCCTAGTAAGAGAAAACTCTCTTTTGTTACATAAAGCTCTTATGGTGAGAGAATGTTCTCTTTGGTGGTAGAAAACTCTCCTAGTGAGAGAAAGTAATGTTGGAGCTGAGAATGTGTTGGTATGGATCTTTTGGGGAGTTGTTGACTGTCTTATGATACATGGCATGTGGTCATACACATCCCTCAACATTGAAATTTTTGTAAGAAGTTGTATGGCTTTCTATGATGACAATTGTGACATCTTCTTCATAGGTTAATTATGGATGAGACTAACATATCAGAATTAAGGTTTCCCTTTCTTGTCTATAAATAGCCACACATCTCCATTAACATTCTTGGGCATAAATTTCAAGAGAGTAAATCATTGTAAGGTTGAGAACACATCTTTTGGAGTAGTTTGTAAGCAAGAAAGATTGTTTTGTTGTGAGAGCTCAAGTGAGGTGCAACATTTGTAAGTGATTGTAATTGTTCTTGAAAGGTTAATAAAACCATCTCTCTCTCTCTCTCTCTCTCTCTCTCTCTCTCTCTCTCTCTCGTTTGCCTACGGAGGTTGGTTACTTTGATTCATTAAGAAATACCTGAAATGTTTGCTTTAAGTTGCGTACAAAACCCCGGAAAAGAACATCCATTCATTTCTTTCTTCTCCGTCTTCAGAAACGACGTGAAAAATCCAGACTTGGAAATGGAAGGGCCAGTGGTGGGCATTTAGGAAAGTCGACTGAATCACGTTAAATATTGCCTTTAGTTTTTTATTTCAAAATTCAGAAATTTTATTCCGCAAATTTATCGAAATTTGGTTTATTGTTTTGTCTAAAATGTTTAACTTGTTATTTTCCAACAAACTTGTCACAATTATTATATTTATCTTTTTCAGCTTGGTTGTCCTAATATCATTTGTTGGTGACATTCATGAAAGAAGATTACCCTTAACAAAGATTATGCTTTAAATAAATATGCCACATTTCTCGACTATAGAGAAGTTAAAAATTACCAAATTACCCAAAGGGGATGAAATGGGAGCAAAATAGTTAAAACCATAATGTAATTTTAACCACAAAAGGATGAAAGAAGCTTACGGATATGCAAATATAACATTATTATCTTCCTAACATATATAAAAGCTAGTCTTTTAGATTCGCTTGTATTCACTAGGTTTTAGTTTTCTGCCATAAATAGAAAGCCTACACCATGAAATTTTGCACATTTCCACCAATTTATTCCATATCCTGTCGTCAGTATCTCTTTCTATTGCATTGATTCCTCTCCCAACTTCTTTGATGACTGCCTGCAAACGAGAAGATGAAGCAAATTAACACACATTTTTATGTTGTCAAATATGTAACATAATTTAACACTCAATTTGATAAAAATTTATTCAATTAATATAAACAAACGTCTCTCTACTTACAAAAATAGAAATTAAGTTGTCTTTTATTGATTGACCAAGTATAAAGTAAAATTTAAGAAGATACACATAATTAATATGCATTAATTCAACCCCCTTGAAGTATAAGTATCTTACATTGGGAATGAACTTAAGTCCAATTTTGATTTCCCCTTTGTAAGTTTCATCATCAAGAACCACATTGTATGGTTTTGGTGCCACTTCTATGAGTCCTTTCTCATTTCCTTCAACAAGTATTTCTTCAAGATAAATCCTAAAAAGAGATTAATTTGGAAAAGATATTCCAATCTCAATCAAATATTTTTATAAACATTAATTGCGATATATAGAAATTATTTATTTGTATATAGTATTGAAAAGATAGTTGGATGTGCATTTTCAAAATGACCATTATGACATTGAAGAACATGAAAATTAAAAGAATCATAATTAATATGATAATTAGTTGTAACATAAAAACTAAACTTAGAATTAATCACATAATTTTATATTTACCCTTACAAAAAAAGGTTTTGTTTGCATGTTTCTCACAATCCAAATCTTCAACTTCTAAAAGCATTACAAGATCAAATAATCTTATCTTTTTTCCCAATAAAACGTAAAGTTCCCAATAAAACGTAAAGGTGAATTGATCAATTATATATTCAGAACAAATATGTCAAAATTCTTAAAACTTTGTTCAGAAAGTAATTTTTTTAAGTGAACAATATATTGTAAAAAAACAATATATATATATATATATATATATATATATATATATATATATATATATATATATATATATATATATATATATATATATATATATATATGGGTGAGGTTCAATAGAGAACCATAATTAACCAATGAACCAATCTTTTTTTTCAACTTTTAGAACTTATTTTTTATCAAGAAAAAAAAAACTAAAAATACAGAAATTCATAACTTTTTATCCTTTTTCCAATGATATAAAATTCGATTTTTTTTACGTCAAATTCACAATGTGAATTTTTGAAAATTCACAACATGAATCCGAAAAATATTTTTCACATTCATAATGTTAATATATGAATTCAGATATTTTTGTCGATAACGAATAAGCTCTAAAAATTTAAAAAAAGATTTGGTTCCTTGAAGAACCAATAATTATGGTTCTCTATTGAACTTTTATATATATATATATATATATATATATATATATATATATATATATATATATATATATATATATATATATATATATATATATATATATATATATATATATATATATATATATATATATATATATATATATATATATATATGGGACAAAAATGAATGATTTGCATATATAATAAATAAGATATTACTTTGCTTCGCCAACAAATCCAGTATCATTTGCAAACAACTCTTTATCCATGATTCTCAATCTTAAATGTGTCAACTTCTGATATTCAGACATTGACAACTCAAAGTTGAATTTCTCGTTCCAAGAAACTTTGTGATGATCGCCCTTTGATGATTTGCTTTTATTCTGTTGAATCCCACATTCGATGATGACATAGTACTTTGGTTTACCTTTAAAAGTTATACATATATGTGAAATCAAATATTAGCTAGTGCGTGTAAAAGATATATAAACATCATTGTTAGCAACAAATCAAACATCCAAATTGGTGAGTAAAATGAAGTATACCAATGAGATTGGTGTGCCTAATGCCTTTTGCACTCTCAAGAAAAACCTCCAAGATCCCACCTTTCATGAGAAATATTATGTTAAGAATAGCTGTAATGAAAATGGGATGAGAAATTGAGAATATCGATCCTACCGTGTGTTTGAAAAAGCTAATATAAGATGTCAAAAATGATGTAATAAATATCTTAATTATGACTTGTAACTTATTAGTTATTAATGGTAAAACACCATCACAGAAAAAATATATTATTTAATGACATTAGTTCATTTTATGGTGTTTAAGTTAATAATGGATGTTAAGACAAATTTAATAAACGTATTCTAGAAATCAATATTTAATTATCTGTATGTATAATACAATCAAATAAAAAACCTTATTATTTATAAATTAGTTTATGTTATAGTTCAATATCTAATTTTCGATATCATAATCATACTAATCAAATAAGGATGACATAATGGTAGGGAAGTGATGGAGCCGCGGACCCAAAAGGAAGAATGGACTCCTCAAAGATGATATTCCATGATACGATAGTTTCGTTTAGGATGTTCTTCGAACCAGAATTGGATCAAACTAGATTGAAATCGAATAAACCGAAAAACATATACAATATGCTTAAGGATCAAAATGAACCGAAAAGGCCGAATAAATCGGATAGTTTGGTACTTTTTTTTTTTTTTTTAACTTAGGGGATGTTTGGTGCCTATCATAATTAACTTCAATCGACTCTTTTATATTTCTTATACACAAATATGATATATAAATAATTAATACTCAAAATTTACAACAATTACATCAAACATCTCGAAACCATTTAATATATTTCTTAATATACAAAAAAGTTGTATTTAAATGTAATACATTTGCGATTGAAAATTTTCAATCTCTCTCTCTCTCTCTCTCTCTCTCTCTCTCTCTATATATATATATATATATATATATATATATATATATATATATATATATATATATATATATATATATATTCATTTTTTCTAATGCAAAATAACATAAAAATTATTTGTATTTCTGCTGCTTAGTACTTATACATTGTGATAAAAGTAAATTTAAAAACCTATGATAGCTTATTTAGTCCGGTTCCTTTAGAACCGAATAAACATTTATTCGGGTAAACCAGACCGAAATACCTGAGAACCGGATTAGCCTAAAATACAAAACCGAAATCCGAAACGAATAGCTTATTTGATCCTAATTCAGTTCGGTTCCAATTTGGATCCGATTATGATTCAATTATTCGAACCAAACGCTCATCCCTAGTTTCGTTGGGGGAAAGGTCTAGAAAATGATACTCATGATGGTGAAAAGGGTACCCAAGAAAACCGCACATAATAGTGCTAGTGCGTACAATTTATTTATAAAGGTGTTGAGGTGTGTGTAACACATGCATCTGAAAACATTGAGATGAGTGTAAAACTGGTGTTTGTGAAAAAAAAAACCCCGATAAAACGGGTTATGTTTGTGGTCATATAGAGATCTTAACGAGATAGAGGTAGGGAGATGTGTATGAAACAAGAGGGTGCGAGTAACATTATTTATGCATTATTACATTTGTTCGCATTTATCATTTTGTTGTGAAGTGTGTGGATAAAAAAAACGGAAATTGACTTAGTAGGGTAGTTATATTTTCGTTTTGTTCACATTTAGCGGTAACTTCTTTTTTTCGTACACATGTAGACGATGAACTTATTGGAATTGTTCACATATGACCATTATGACCGACTGTAGCAAGTTACAGCTTACGTGGTGTATACGTGACAAAGATAATTACGCAAAAGGGTATTGAACTCTTGGTTTTGTTCACACCTAGGCAATTTTCTTTTTTTGTTCACATTCGACCATCCAACTAGTTGAAGTTGTTCACATTAAATCGGTAGTAGAAGTTGGGAAAATCGAAGGTTAGGTTTTAGAAATTAAAGTAATGTAACATTTCGTTTATTTAATAAACAAATAGATAAAAAATTGATGAACGAATAATAGCCCTAAAACCAATAATATTTAGCGGATAGTGGTTTCGGGGAGCCAAATGATACATTTTAGACTTTTGGGGGTCAAAGTGTAATTTCAGGATGTATTTTGTAAAGATTTTTAGAAGTTAGGTTGTGTTTGGTAGGTATTGGACTGGATTTGAAAGAGATTTCGGAAGGCAGGGGCTAAATCGTAAAATCCGGACTTGATTGTAAAGGGTTTCAGGAGGCAGGGTTGAAAAGGTAAAATATGGGCTGACTTTGAAAGAAAATGTAAAGGGAGGGACCATTTGTGACATTATGGCAATATGTTTCACTGTCGGGTATATAAAGCCAACGAAACCCTCACCCTAACTAATCCTCTACAACCATCACCCCCCCCCCCCTTTATACCTCCTTCTTCACTTCCGGTAGCCGCCACCACCATTGGAACCCTCCTCAGCCATTGATTGCATCACCGAATCCGACCACCGTGCCTTGTCCTACTGCCCGAGAGATCCATTGGTGACCAAATTTGGGGCGAGGAACGTCAACAGGAGGGCTGTGGAACCTCTTCAGCTGCCGCCCAGCCGAGATTGTCCGCTGCTGCATTGCCAAGCCCGCTGCCGCTGTCTCGCCACCTGATGCCGCCTATGATGTTGTACATGGCAGGAGAACCCCACCAAGACCAAAGTGTAACCTATGAACGAAGAAGAGCAGGTCGCGACCAGAACCTCTCGGTTAGACCAACCTCATCTTGCATCTCCGCCCTTCTCGAGGTGTTCGACGTCTTGTGTGCCGCTGCTGTTGCCGAGAATGACCTTTGGTCGCCGTTTGAATTTGTTCCAGCAAACTAGTCGTTAATTGGGGAAGTTTTGGTCTCATGTTGTGTTTGGATATGTGTGATGATGGACCCAAGGCGTCTTGTACAAGTGTTGTTGGCCGGAGATCGAGGAAAAGAACCACCATGGGCGCCAGCCATGGTGGCCACCGTTTTCTGCCACTTTTCGTCGCCACCAGCCACCATGGAGGGTGGCTGTGTACGTGTTTTTCCATGTGATTAGGTGTGTGTTGATGTATTGTGTTGTATATGGTTTTGTTTGGCTGGAACTCACAAGAACAACCACCACCACCACCATGTGCCACCGCCGGCTACCACTAGGGTGGTTGTATGTGTGTGTTTGTATTAATGTGTGTGTTATTCAGGTTTTGCTTTGTAATATTGTAACCGATGTGAAAATAATAAAAGAAACTCATAACCACCACCGTGAGGTGGTGGCCGCCGTTGACCACCACTACCCGACTTGGTAGTAGGTGATGTCCGCCTTATGAAACCCTAATGGGCCTTATGAGACCCTAGTGGGCCTTATGAGACCCTATTGGGCCTATTGTAGCCCTAATTGATCTAAGGACTTAATTTTGGGCCTATTGGGCTATGATTGGGTTGAAAACCCTAATGTTGGAATTATTGGTTTGGACTTATCGGGACCTGCATTTTGGACCACTGGAGTGAAGATATGACTCAAGCGGATTTCATTGTATGTTTGGACTTAATGGATTAAGCCCTTATGGTGTGGGCCAATGATGCATGATTCCTTAGGTTGGGCTAAACCCATGGATTATCCATGGAGGTTTAAACCCATGGATCCTAAGGAATATGGAAGGTCATGGCCATTAAGGCTTACATGGTGTAACCCTAATCTTGCCACACTATATAAGAAGCCTCATGGCTACCAAAATGGCACTTAAGTGGAATACTAGAGGGCTGGACGATTTTGGTGCAAGAAGATACTCTCTCAAAAGTCTCCTTTATCCAAAGGTGTGTTGTGATTCCATTTGAGGTGCAACACTTGGGGCACTAAGTTCTTAAAGGCCCAAGGCTACCAACTAAAACAAAAGGTATGTTATCTAACTAGAATTTGTAGTAAAGATACTCCATTGTATGCTAGTTAGGATGTTGCTTTGGAAATCAAATTTTGCATGTGTATTAGAGAAAACATAGATCCAAAGCATCTAGGGTTGCATATACACCATATGAGTGTTAGAATGCTCAAGACCCTTCAGTGGTATCGGAGCCTAGGTTTGTTTTCTTATATACTTGATGCTACTTGTTTTCAAAGCTTGAAAAATCGATTTTTTGTTGTCTAGACAGTAGACTCGCCGAGTCCACCCTATAAATTAACCAACTCACCGAGTCAGTTCATACACTCGATGAGTTGGTGCTCTTGGATGCAGAATTTCGAGTTTTAAGGCTGGAATTGGACTAGGATCATTACCCTAATCTGTTTTTGAACTTATAAACCTGTTTTTGATGTGGTAATGATCATGCTTATCCAATTTAAAAGATAATTGTCAAAGTTTCATGTTTTGTATTAGTTTATATGGTTAGGCTAATTACATGAAATTTATTTGATATGAATTTTTTTGTTCCTATGAGTTTAATTTAGATCATTGGCAAATTGTTTGATTTTGTAAGTTACATTAGTTGACCTAAATGTTTTGATGAATTCCATAACTTGTCCTCAAGTTATGGAAAATGAAAAGTTTTTCTTTTAAAGAGATCATTAAACGTATATGTTATGAACTTGAAGAGTTTTTTTTTTCCATAAATGTTTTTTATGAACTCCATAACTTGTCCTCAAGTTATGGATTTTCAAGAGTCTTTTCATTAAAACCTATATTAAACTCATAAGTTATGGATTCCCAAAGTTTTTGAATAACTCAAAACTTGCCCTCAAGTTTTGGAATTTGTAAATGTAAAAGTCTAACTTTTGAAACATTTAATTCCAAACCCTAGAATTTTAAAGTTTAAAAATTATATCCTTATACTATTATAATATTATAGGTTTAATATATATATATATATATATATATATATATATATATATATATATATATATATATATATATATATATAAGAACAAAGTCAGTCTTTCCGTTAGTAGGCCTCATTCACGAAGCCGGTCTATAAGGGGGGGTATAACTTTACTGCCTATAAAATGACAATTTAATGGGTGTCTACTCTCACCCACCGCTTCCTTGATTGGTGGAGGGTCGTTAGCCGAATGGATAGGATAAGACTCTAATTCTCCCTTCATTAAAAGTATAATGATAAATATGAAGTAACTAAACACTTATAAATTCCCAAATCTTAGTTACTTAGGAAAATGTGAATATGGTGCTAATCCATTAAATTGCACTTTGCACCTTGTTAAGTCATTAGTGGAGCGTGTGTGGTTAACCGTCACACTAATCTGGACTGACAGTGCATGGAAAAGGGTAGTTGGATGTTAATCATAGATCAATGGAGCGTGTGTGGTTAACCGGCACATTAATTAGGTGGTTGTGACATTGGGTGCACCAAGCTAATTTGCATGGTTATTCACACCTTGTTTGTGATCCTCAGCATCCCAGTCACAAACTTGAAGGGCACAATCGAGATTTAAACATGTCATTGAAAGTTTCAATGAATCTCGAAGGATCTAGGAATTTCAATTCACTTAAAACCTAAAATTCTTTTTTCGTTTTTCGTGATGGAAATTGGTAAATCATCATTTACCTACCTTCAAATATTTTGCAATTGGATTACAACATCCTTCTTCCAAATTGTAAAATATTGTGTTGGGTCCTAGCCTAAATATTTCATTTGGGTGTTATATTAAGGACTTAAATCAACTAACTTGAATTTCTCCCATTGTAGATGTCTAGTTTAGACAACTATGGTCTTCCCAAATCTTTTGGAACAACTTTCCTCTTGAATATGATGTTCCACGGTTGGATCGTGGAAGTCATACTTCACTTCCTCCACCTCCTCTAATAATTCTCCCTAACCCACGAGTTCAAATACTTGAAAAATTCAAGGTCACTCAATCCCTACTTGCAATGAAACATCAAGATGGAAGGCCTGTGTGTACTCACGTCTTGGAGATGAAGTCGCATATTGACAGACTGAGAGTATTGGGTGTCGTTGTCTCAAGGAAGTTGGCTATTGATTGGGTTCTTCAATCACTTCATGAGTCATATAGTGAGTTCATTAAGGACTCCTATGTGACAGACCACGACATGACCCTTATTGATCATACCTTTTTGCTTGTTGCTGCTGAATCAACAATGATGTGGCGCACTGGAAAAGCAAATTTGATTGAAAGATTTACTCCCCAAACTTCCATGGATATTGACAATGGAAACATTGGAAGTCCAGAAAAGATTTCTCTTTCCAAGGGAAAGAGAAAGGCTAAGTCTGAGATTGTCCCGTGTACCATTCCCAAAGAGTCTATATGTTTCTATTGCCAAGAGAAGGGACATTGGTTATGAAGCTGTCCCGACTACCTGAAAGATCCGAGAAATAGTAGAATCGAAAAGTTTGACTCTACTTCAGATAAGTCTACTATTTAACTCTATTAAGTTCCTTATTGTTTATTCTTAATACATGATGTGACGATGTTACATTTTGATGTTTTGTAGGATCATGCAAAGGGAAGGAAGCTTAAAGGAAGAGTATGTTGAATCTGATCGCGAAGATGGATTTCAACCGCATGGTCCGAAGATCAGATTTTTGAGTTGTTGCTTAGGAGTTATGATAGATTGCTAGGAAATATGTAATAACTTAGTTTTTATCTGTAATTGCATTGTAATGAAAAGTTTTTTCCGCATTTTATAAATAAATAAAATTTTGTTTTATTTTTATTATATCTCCTTGCAATAGCATTTGTGAAAATTGATGTTTGTATGTTTCAATGTTAGCAATATGAATTTGATTCTTTCGTTTGTGGTAGGTGTCGAGTATTTGCCAAATAAGGAAAGATTCTCATCACCCAAGTTTCAGTTGGACAGAAACTTGGAATCATGCAAGTTGTATTGTATGATGAATCAGAACTTTCATTTTTGGTAAATTAAGACTAATTCCTTGTTCACATGTATATGTAAGTCAAGTGAAGGACTAGGGGATCAGGTACACTGGGTGTGCGTTGGTCAATATCCACCACAAAGATCGATAAGACTATTCGTCATGATTTACTAAAGTTTAGTAAACATGGTTATGCTTACAAGTTTAAATATAATTCTGAAACATTGGAAAAGGTTCAATGTATGGCAAAACGAATGAAAAAAGTCAAATTAGGCAGAAAAGTAAAAGTTTCTCCAATCTGAAAAGATGGGAGAGTACTTTAGTATCGTGTTTTATGATCATATTCAAGTTTATGGAAAAACCATATCGCAGTTGATCCTCTAAAGACATCTTAGTGCATTTGTATGACTAATAAGAGGAATCGTGAATTGTTGAAATAGTTTAAATAAAGAAGATGAGTCATACTTCGTTCCCAAAACAAGTCTTAGAGTAATACTCCAAGATTGTAACCTTGAGTGACATGATCTTAAGAAAGGTTTAAAACACTTATCAAATGTAGAGTAACAGTTTTCTACTCTTGTACACTTGAAACTGGTAAATTGTGATGTTTTAGATACAACAAAGACCAACTAAGGCCAATCGTGTGAAGTGCTTATCTTGATTAGAATCCGCACTAGCTCTTGAATATTGGTTTGTCAAGTAATGCTCCTTGACAAAGTGAATCATATATGTCAATAGGTCAGTGGGAGTCTTCAAGATCTTGACAAGTTTCAAAAACTAATCAAGAATAAACCTATTGTTAAACACTAGCACACGACTTGAGGTTTGTGACCTATCGTGTTGACATATTCTTGTTTTTGTGCCCATTCCAGTTAAAGTTGACTATGCATGTGAGTTCTGAGAGTTCTCAATTGATTTCATAACAACCTGGAAGCAATGGTAGACCCTTGTGCTGCCAGGTGGCAAGAAATTAAGATTGAACAAGTTCAGTCCATATGAGTTTGGATTTTTCACTAACCATGTCTTGTGATTATGGTCATGACAAATTCACATGGATAGGAACACATACACCATAAAATCTAAGTGTCATAAGGTTTCTCTTTTATTCACGAAAATGATTGTGAGGAAACGTTTTCACTAAGTAGATTTTAAGGAGATGGAAATTGTGATATTTGCATTCTCAAATTCGATTATGATTATGGCATCCCTCTTCATAATTCGAATTGTAAGAAATGGAAAAGGTCTAAACATTCCAGACTTATGGTTGTAAGTTCTAAAATTGTTAAGACACACATGTGAGCAATCTAAGGAAAGGTGTTGCAAGTGGGAGCATAAGTGTTATACTAATAATAATTATTATGCTAATAGGAGCATAATTATTATGGTAAGTGTTGCAAGTTAGCAATGTTAATTATAGAAAACAAAGGTTTCAATTCGCAAAGTTGCTGGGTTTGAGAAGTTGTTTTGCTATAATTAAGGGAGAGGAATTTATACTTTATTTCAATTATAAAAGCTTATATTGAGATTTTAATCAAATTTAGTCAAATATGTGTGAATGTTATGTTGGAATGGTTCAACATAAAGAAATTCTATATATGGAAATGTTAATTGTGTTCTGAAATTTGATTATGATTACGACATCCCTCTTCATAATGAAAATTATGAGAACATGTCAAATAGAAATAGTATAGCAAAAGACTGATTAAGCATCATGTCTTTATGTTAGACATTATGAATTGTGTCCCATATGCTTCGGGTATAGGATCGATTCATATGCTATAGTATTCTCGTGTTCTAATTTTCTGAATGCCTAGGGCGTTTAGAGGGAAAAAGGAACAGAACCGGATATGACTAAAGTGGTTAAACAACTGTTAAGGACAATCTAAGGTTCGCCAATGATTGGTCGCTTAAGGACAGTTGGAAGTATAGTAATGGAAGGACTATTTTGACATTATTATGAATAGATAGGAGTCTATTAATAATGAGTTGTCGTATGGAAAATATGGAATGTTTCCATATTGGGAGTTGAAGAATAGATGAAAAAGTTAGAAAGTTTTATGCAAGAAGGATGTTCAAAGGAATGCACTTTGAATTTGAGACTTCATTTCCATGGAATTGTCTTGTAACAATCTCCAAAGGAATATTTTATAATATCATTGGTTAAGTCTCTGTGACTTTTGGCACCTATACATTACAAAAGAATCTTTTCATGATAGTTTATAATCTAACACTTTCTAGCAGTGACAAGAATTTGGAATTCTTACACTTGCAATAAGGATTTGGAATTTTGAAATGAGCATCATTGAAATGTTTTTCAATTAATCTATTTCACAAACTAAGGACCATAGACAAACATAATGTACATGCTTGGAGCATGGCATAACTATTGTTTTAATTCAAGTATAAAGTTGATTATTCGAAACATTATACAATGAATAATGAGTAATGAATATGGGACTCAAAAGCTTTGGGCCATATAGGATTAGTATTATTCTTGTGTTTTACTTTGCATGTTTTGACTTCCCGAATAACTAGGTTATTCAAACCATCCACAGTCGATCATACTTTGGAAGTAGGTATTGAGGCAAGACTGTCATGAATGGGTATGTAGAGGTGTGTTAGTCATAGCACAAGTTTTGCTACAGTGTTCATGAGTGCTCCTGGAATAAGATTCGAGTATTGGATTCAACCCATGCTCATTTGAATCACTTCATGGATTTTATCACGAGTGATCATGAGACGATAATATCTTATATTCTTGAAACGGAGACATATGAGTTGTAGTTGTGAGTCGGTTGCACATTGACATATGTGTAATTTGATGAGTAAGTACAAGCGAGCATTTGGGTCGAAGTTTATCCGTTCCTTTTACCCCATGTGGATAAAAGCGATATATGTGGAGCCCTAGATGATTTAGTGATGACACCAGGCCTGAACTGATTTGATTTGTCCAATTAGTCGGTCGTCATAAATCGGAAATCAGGAAACAACAGATGGACATAGAGAATGATTATAATCCATATCTCAGTCCGTATGATATCTAGAATAGAGGAAAATATGATCCCTTATCTAATGGACACGCCATTGATTAAGTCAGAGTTTGACAACGACTTTTAAGAGCTACGATTGCTAGTCGGGTTGGAGTCATGCTTGCAATCATAGTTATTAGACTTATCCCAGTGGGAAACTGTTGGATTAGGTGTCTAAGCCCATAACTATTATTGGTATGTACTTGACCAGATAATAGCATGGTCCATTTGAGTTGCATATCACCAGGACAATTTGATAGGATGGACTTTTGAGAAGAGGTTATTTATGATTTGTTAATATATTATAAATTCTAATATATTAATATGAAATCATATTATTTAATTGGTATTGATTAAGAATTAATTTGGAATTAATTTTGTGATCAAAAGAGTCTAATTAAATACAAGGGGTTCATTGGTAAATCGTTCATTCTTATGGTGTGTGCCAATGATCCATGATTCTGTAGCAAAAAATAATACCTAAAAAAATGTCACATATAAAAGTTAGTTTTGACTAACATATGCACTTCCGATGTTTGAACATATATGCACTTTTCATATGTGCACATTTTTTCGAGATTTTTTTTACGAACACATGTTTTTATGGCTAACTTAATGCCTTAAGTCACTTTTTATTAAAAAAAATCACACAAAAAAGAATACGGAGTTCGCTGGAAAATATTGGTTCGCAAAAGATCATGAATATATATATATATATATATATATATATATATATATATATATATATATATATATATATATATATATATTATTTTTTTCAAAACCAAGACCACCAATATTTATCGAATGTTGCGTTTAAAAGAGATCAATGCTAAAAAAATGATTTGATGATCTTTTTTTTTTTGAAATTTGTATATATGCACATCTAAATATGCATGCATGCATATTATATTTTCTCTGTTTTTTTGAACAACATCATCCTTGAAAACAAACATGTTAAAACTAAAACAAAGAAAGCAGTAAGCATCAAAAATCGATAATAATCATCTGGTCTATGAGTGATCCGATTTTCAGATAACCACAAATATATACTTAATAAGTAATTTAAAAACATTTAGTTTCAACAAAATCAACATTACCTTGATCCATACAAGTTCCAGACACAACAGCTCAGCCACCATTCTCTTAGTTCTTCGAAATATACTCTTCATAAATGGCATTACAGATGCATAAATAATGGCCTATAAATAGTTGTCCATCAAAAGAGAAACATCTATGAACGAATATATTTATACAAAATCAAAAACTAATTTACTGAATTGGAACTATATATAAACAAAAGTTTGAACTCATAAATCGAGAAAAGCTAGGAAGAGGTTATAAATACCTACCAGAAGACCAAATTCAAAAGATGATACAATTTGAAACTTAAATCGAAAGTGGAGAGATCAGAATTGGTGAATTGTTGCAATAATTAGATGCCTTTTGTGAAGAACTTGTTCCGATATACCCTCAATATATGAAATTGAGGCACCATCGCCGCCCTGGAACTCCTCAATAAACCGTCACAGTTGATCAGCTAATAAAGTGAACCTCAAATGCGATTGGAAGGTCGTTTCCATATCTGTCAGATCGATAGAGGAATCAGAGGGAGGGCCGGTTATTGGAGGGCAGAGGGAGGCGAACGATGGGGAATGATTGAACAAGGATGACAACTGACGAAGGAGACCATGGATTTTGGCCGGCGGTTCTGGATTGGGGGGAACGATCATTGATGAATCGGTAACAAATAAAAGGGATGCTAAGACGATGAACAAATCGAGGGATTTGGGATAAAGAGGGCATCAGTTGAATTTGGGGGAATGATTGATATCCAGGATTAATTTTTTTTATACCCGTATTACCCTTATGATTATGTGTACATAAACCTAATATGCCACTAAACATAGTCATATTTACAAAATATGTCATTGATCATCTAAGCCATTGAAACAATTGATCCAACGCTCTATTTTTAGTTTTCAGGTTCTCGGAAAACTATAAATTCTCAAATGATTCTCTCTCTCTCTCTCTCTCTCTCTATATATATATATATATATATATATATATATATATATATATATATATATATAGAGAGAGAGAGAGAGAGAGAGAGGTGGGTTCAATTGAGAAAATAAAAAAGGTTGAGAATGGGGGAATCATTCTCAGCCACTCATTTAATCTAAGCATAAAAGACACGGTGACAAACTTGTAAATATCGTAATAACCTTCAATCTCAAATACGTAACTATAGAGAATTCGATAATTGTGCGTTCATCATCAAAAATTTTCCTCCAACCTTCAATAATCATCCAGATTTCTTCAACTAAACCGGAATTTCTTCGCTGTTCATGAAATTGGAATCGGAGTTCTGGACTCGCAGTCACAATCGACATTGAGGGACTTAGAATCGGTAATCACAGGATCCCAATCGGATTTTCGGAAATCAAAATCAAATTGAGAAATCGATCAGAGATAGGATGTCGCATCTGAAGTCGAAATCGGAAGTATATGATGATTTGTAATTGATAACTTAATGTTTTTAACATTTTTAAAATAGTTAACTTATTTGCACTCCAACTGTTTGATGAAATGCATGAACTAAATTATCACGTTATATTCACATATGAATATGTTTTCTCACCTGAATCAGTATATGATTATTAAAAACACAAAACAAATATGCAAGTCTGTATGTTATTCATATGTGAAAAACATATAAAAATTATATATATTTGTCAAAATACCTTCAATATTCATAAGTGAATATACCTTGTAATATTCATATGTGAATATACTGTGTAATATTCATAAATGAATATATCATCTAATATTCACAAGTGAATATACTCTGTAATATTCACATGTGATATACCATGTAATACTATGTAATATTCACATATAAAATATTATTTAATACTCATAAGTGAATATATCATCTAATATTCACAAGTGAATATATTATGTTAATATTCACAAGTGAATTCATCGTCCAATATTAAAATATGAATATACTATGTTTATTATATGTTATATTCATATATGAATGATACTTAAATTGTAAAAAAAAATCATACTTTTTATTCATAAGTGAATAACGAATGTGCTGTAATAAAACCTGATGCATTGTTATTCATTTATGAATAACGATAGTTGAAAATATAAAAAAAAATAAAGTTTTTATTTTATCTTAAAACTATATCAATATGGATGTCTATTTGTAAAAAATTATGAATTTTGGTATATTAAAATCATTTTTTGATAAAAAAAATAGCTTATAAAAGTTAAAAAAAAAAACGAAAAAAAACTATGTTTTTGTATATATTAAGGTAATGATTAGCATAGTTTAAAGAAATATGTTATGTTGGAAAACACATGTGCATTCGTTTCCCATTTTCGTCGGTACGTTGGAGGCTTTGCGGCAAAAATAAATGATTGGCTGAGAATGATTCCCCCATTCTCAACCTTTTCTTTTCTCAATTGAACTCTCCTATATATATATATATATATATATATATATATATATATATATATATATATATATATATATATATATATATATATATATATATATATATATATATATATATATATATATATATATATATATATATATATCCCTAAACCTACACGGCAGTGTTCAAACCTTTTTGGTATAGTAGGAATCTTTTAATTTGTTATAATGGTTTCAAATTCTTCTCTTGCAACTACTATAAACCTCCCATGTCTAGACCTTTCAAAGCTATTACTACCTTCATCTATATCATCTCTTTCTGAAGCATGTCATCAGTGGGGTTTCTTCAATATTGTCAATCATGGGGTCTCCAAGGACCTTTATGAAAGTATCCATTCTTTCTCTAATCAATTCTTTGATCTCCCTAGTGAAACAAAGCTTAAACTTGGTCCTTCTTCCTGTATCAAAACTTACACTCCTCCATTCATTGCATCTCCTTACTTTGAAAGTTTTAAGGTTTGTGGACCAGATTTTCATTCATCAGCTCAAGATTCTATTGATGTGATCTTCGAGGAAAAACCTTACGAATTCTGGTAAGGATGTTGATCTTTTAATTAAACCTTTGTAAGTGTGGGTTAATTGTCGTAGCAAAATTATCAATATAGTTTCAAAAATGAGTTTTATCACTGTGGAACGTATATGTTTCATTATAAGCTAACTATTTTGCTTGCATCTATATTGAAAATGGCAAAAGAATTCTTGAGCTTTCATTACGAACTATCCATTCTGTTGCAAAAGTACAAAAAAACTGTCAAAAGAAGGCTAAGAATCTAGTTTTCAAGAATGATGAATGGATTTTTAATTGTAAATTATTCCATATGTTATAATATTAATAAAACATAAAATATGTCATGTAGTGATTGATATAGACATTTTTTAATGGTTAATTTGCAATTAAACTACAACCAATGTGCAGTCACTTGCCCACTGCACCAGCTCACTTTGTGTGTATGATTTGATATATAATTTAGTGACAGTTTTTTTAAATTCTTAAAGCACCGCATAATATATGTGGACCAAGACCACTCACGCAATTTGTAAAGAAGCTTTTTCCAAAAAGAGAAATAATAATGCATTTTGTAATCAATTAAATATTATGCACTTGTAATTAGTTGTAACTGATGTCTGATATGAACGATTATGTATTTTTGGTTGCTTTTATAGTGAGATATTAGAAGAGTATGGAAAGAGAATGAGCGAACTGTCTAATAAGATCATGAAGATCGCGTTAATGATTCTAGGAGAAGGATTCGACACAAGATTTTATAATTCAGATTTCAAGAAGTGTCATGGTTATTTAAGGATAAACAGATATTCGCCACCAATGAAATCAGAAGGAAAAGAAACCACTGAATTAGGTCTAGGGATGCATACTGATATGAGTTGCATAACTATTGTGTATCAAGACGATTCAGGAGGTTTACAGGTGAAATCTAAAGAAGATGGGAGATGGATGGACATTGCTCAAAGTGAAGGGACCTTAGTTGTAAATATAGGCGATTTGTTGCAAGCTTGGAGCAACAACAAACTCGTATCATCTGAACACAGAGTCGTCTTAAAGAAACCAGTCAATCGGCTTTCCATTGCTTTCTTTTGGTGTTTTGAAGACGAAAAGGTGATTTATGCTCCTGAAGAAGTTGTAGGGAATGGGAATATGAGATTCTATGAGCCATTTGTTTGCTCGGATTACTTGAAATTTAGAGAGAGCAACGAAGAAGGCAAGTTCGAAAAAGTTGGGTTTACAGTTAAAGATTTTGTCACAAATAATACCAAGAATCGTTCACAGAAGTCACAAGAATCATCTGTATGAACCTACTCCCGATTATATATGTTATATGTATAGTTGATTACGTACGATTGTTATTGTCTTCAAGAAAACTTCAAGCATGCATATTGTATAAATTTCAGTAGCGTTTATAGAAACTCTTAAAGAAATAATCGCATCACTTATGCTTGTAACCTGTTTAAGATATAGTGGTTTACTATTATTTTTTCAACTTTTAATTAAATCAACTACCATCCATCACTTTTAACGTTGATGCATTAAACAAGTTATTTAACCATGTTTTATGCATATTACCTAATCTGATTAAGATTAAGCAATTAGTGGACATACATGGACAAACTCTCTCTCTCTCTCTCTCTCTCTCTCTCTCTATCTCTCTCTCTCTCTATATATATATATATATATATATATATATATATATATATATATATATATATATATATATATATAAATTACATTTCCCAGTAAGTGTTTGGTGTCATGGAAAGTAATGCTTTGTTTTGGTGCTTGCCTTTCATGCATATCCAATACAAAATCAAGTGCTTTACTTGTAGATTGTGGAGATCTTTTCATTTGTCTTTCATGATTATATATATATATATATATATATATATATATATATATATATATATATATATATATATATATATATATATATATATATATATATATATATACACACACTAAACATTTACCTGCGTCAAGCGACGGGTACGAATAGTTTACCCGATTAAATCTTCGTTTTTTTCCCTATAATTATGATTTATGTTGTTTTGTATTGTCACATACGGGGTAACCGGTAAATCAATGCATATGTGGAGACTCTTAATTGGTTTAGGCAATCTTCTGAGGTTAAGTGATTACGGACGCATACGCGAAGAACTTTAATTGTATTAGAATTTATTTTATAAAAATTAAATATTATCTATCTCCTAATAAAATTGATAAATGTGACAGTTTTTTATTGTTATTTACTTAGTTAGAATATAAGTAATTAATAAAAAATTAATCAAGTATTTATATATATCTAAGAAAGTAAATATTTGAAATTTTAAAATTTTAAAATTTTAAAATTTTGGTTTAATATTTAAAAATTTAAATTTTTTGATACAATATTAAAAAACCTTAAATTTTTTAAAAATTAAAAACTGAATGTTGACCGCTTATGATTTTTGTTTAAGTTTTAAATTTATGTTTATTTGGAAATTTTATGTAGAATGATAGCTTATTATTTATTTTTTTGATAATACCACTAAAACATATTTTCAATTAAATTGTTAGAAGTTGTTTACCATGGCTTGACTTTTACCATCAATATCAGTGAACTTTCCAAAGCAAACATCTTTAATATAAATACATCCAATATATATATATATATATATATATATATATATATATATATATATATATATATATATATATATATATATATATATATATATATATATATATATATATATATATATATATATATATATATATATAACCAAGATCCATATCAATCCCACTGTACCGATAATATGTTACAACATGATTAAGGCAAAATAGATTCCAAGGCTAAATTCGACTCGAATTTCCCAAAATAACAATCAAACAGCTACCAAACATCAGGGGTATAATCGTCAACAACACCAATCAATAAACATAAGGTTCTAGAATTGTGCCAATTACTACTGATTATGAAATTACATGTCTATGACCCACCAAACCATTTTCGGAATTGTCAAAAGGATAATCAAAACAGCTACCAAACCTTTAGGGCGTAACCGAGCAAAACACCCACCAAAATATAAGGTTTCGTAATTGCACCAATTAGACCAATTTAGAAATGATGTAAAGAGTACAGACCCAGTTCACTGAATCAAAAAACTAATCAACTCAACTTATCAACTATAAATTGAAGATGAATAGAAGAAATAATACATAAAGATGGAATTTGAAGATGGCAAAGTGTTTTATTAACCGAGAATATACCAAATTCCCCAAGTTTGTTGTCGATTTGCTGCGTTGTTGCGACGGAGTAAAGGCTGGGGGGGCTGTCTACCTCATCTCGCCGGGCCTGAACATGCCTTGCATCGCAGGTGAGATAGTCGGCGAACAAGGGAGGGCTTCAACTGTAAACAATGGCGGCTGCCAACATATGTGAATGTCAACGTTAGTGTTGGAAGAGACGAAGATGATGTGAAATCAGAAACGTATTTTTGTGTTGATGATTTCTGTCGATTATGGAAATTGTTTTTTTTTTGTCAAAAAAATTAAACCAAGTGATAAAACTACGTAGTATTGAGAAATGGGTACCTAATCTTATATACCCTTAAGGGTATATTCACTTTTCCCATATATATATATATATATATATATATATATATATATATATATATATATATATATATATATATATATATATATATATATATATATATATAATATTGGTATTAATGTTATTTTATATTTCAAATTTGTAATTTTTATTTTTTTAATTACTCTTATTTTTAATGGTAGTTTTTAAATTTTTATTTCATTCCAAGAAATTATTTACAAAATAATAATAAGTAAAAAGAATATAATATATGATATTGCAATCCATTGAACAATATGTAGTTTAATGGAGTGTAGAGTTTAATAGGTAAAATTATATAGTAAGTGAAATGTTGATGTGACACTCTATTGAACTCATATGAGTTCAATGCATTGGAGATGACCTTATTTATCTTTCTCCTTCTATTTCTATAAAATCACTGGCGACCCAAAATCATTTATACGCCTCCTAGCTCCATTTGAGTGATCAGACCATCACAGTCGACAGTGATACCGCCTGATAGATTTTATTTCTATTTTCTTTGTCCAATTAAACCTTCTAATCTCAATCTCAATGTCAATCCCTTCAACATTAAATGCAAGAAATTGTCGATCAAGAGAAGCCCCTCACTCTCAATTCCTTCGACCATCCCTCTATCGGCCTTCACATATACCATCATTCCAACAGACTTCACCCGCATTTATCATCACCGATGTTAAATCTGGTAAACAGAAATGATCCTCAATTCTTTCTTAGTTCTTGATGATCATCCATCATTCCCCTTTCATTTAAACTATAGGTTGAGTTAAAACCAACCAAGATTTCGACTCTCATAGGTTTTTATCCATTTTTAGATCATCCATAAAATGATTTCACACACATTTCATGATACATCTCCTGTTCCTTTCATATTATATCCAAATTAGCATAATTGATTCTTTGTTCATATGTGAAAAAAGAAACATTTTATGTGTATATAATTTTTGGGTTTTCTATTTCAAGGTTTTTTATAAGATCTTACTGAATATCATATACAAATGCAAGCATATTTATATTATTGAAATTTTATTATTTTTAATTTATTTACTTCTTTTTTTATCATTATGTTCTCCACTTGTTTGATACTTTGCTTCAAAGAGAGATATTGACCGGTTGTTTTGATTTTGTATAGCGTTTACGTCCAGTAGCATGGCCAATTAGGGTTAAAATATTCTACAGACTAAATGCACTAGGTTTCCACAACTGAGATCCATAAATTAGGTTATTTCACGCTTTCATTTGGTTTTATTTATGTAATTAGAACTTAAAAATTTGTGTTCAACAAGCATGGTATATGTATTTATCAATTGATTGACTTAATATATGTTTTGCTCGAATTTTCTTTCAATGCTTATATGATAATGACTCACAAGTGAAAGTTTTTAATTACGGCCCTGATGTAGGTTCCCTAAATAATACACATGGATTTCTAAATCTCTTGTAAAAGAAAGTAACAATGTATTCATGTGTGTGATAGTAATTGGAGATTGTTTAAAGGATTGGCTAGTTGCTTCTTGAAGTCTTTACGAACCCAAGTATTCATTTCTTACTTTTAAAATAATGAAAAGTAGTCATGTGAATGGTTGTGAATCCCCATCCATGTTTTCATTTGTACAATGCACTCCACACACAAGGTGTTTAATGTTTTCCTTAGCTAACCCATTGTTGAATATGCATAAAATAATGGAGAGCTTTGGAGATATTAGATAACTTTGCTCTACTATATGTTCTACATAAACTTTTCAATTTCAATATCATCATCAATGTACAACATTTATGTAAATTACAAGTTGTTGAAGAACCCAAACAAGTTGTGCTAAATATCCTTAGTTTATTCAATAACTCTAATATCCCAAAAAAGTTGCGCTAAATACCCTTGGTGCAATTTATGAGAGTGTATTATGGCAGAATGTTTTTAGAACGAGAGTGTATTCTACCATTGTATTCTATCAGAGCATGAGTGTATTTTAGTAGAATGTATTTCATGTATTCTTTCAAGAACAAGAGTGTATTCTAGTAGAATGTTTTAAATATTTAGTCCTTTATTTATTTAGTTTTTCATCCTCTTATTTTTGTTCATGTATTCCACTTCAAATTTTTTAATCTCATTCTTTAAGAATGAAAAAAAAAAGGAATTGTTATTCTTTTAAGATTTTTTAATGTTTTGATATAACTAGTTTATAAAAATGTAATTATTTGATATTTATTATGCAACTGACCAATAAATATAAATAACTATTCAGACCGCACATCATTCTAATCAGTTATAATTTAAAATTAAGTTAGAATTGAAATTGAATTAAAAAAAATCACATTTTTAGAATTAAAAGAATTAATTATCCCTTAAAAATTTGATTTTTTTCCTTTTTTTAAATCTAGTTTAATCGACTAAAATACATTATAATAAAGTTGTGTGATTATATAGTATATGTTATATTATAGACACTCAAATCATAGTCATTTATTTTTTTATCCATTGGACTAGAACTTTTCTTACGACCACACAATATATGTCATTTACATTATAACCTAGCCGTATATATATATATATATATATATATATATATATATATATATATATATATATATATATATATATATATATGTATATATATATACACACACACACACACGAGCTCGAATGTGGCACACAAGAGAAACACGATATAGAGACCGAAACACGGTCAACACATCATATTATCCCGCCATAAACCAAACACCCATAATGGTGGTAGAGCCCCTACAACCAAAATAGGATCATGCGCTAGTCACAATTAGCTGCAAAAAACACATTGCACCTTATCTTTCTCAGGCTAAATGGACAGGCCTTGTCTCTGATACACTATAAATATCACTTATCTTGCTCTCTCACTCTTACATGCTTATAGATCTCAAAACGTTTTTTTAGTAATCGCCCTCTAACTTTGACATCAGAGCGTAATTATAAGTCATCCTGGATTATGGCTAACTCTAGTATTTCATTTGTTATCAACAATACTTTTTGAGTATCCCATGGCATCAATCATATCCATCATCCACCATATGCATTCTCTGTATGGGATACTCTCTCATGGAGATGATTGCATCATTACTACCATCCATTAACAATAAGTAACTCCTAATAGGCCAAAAACCACCATGAATGGTAGGAAAACAAAAATGTGATGCTAGCTCAAGCTTCATCCATTCTTTGGGAGCCTTTGAAACCACATTGTTTCCCAACATACTTAGTGTAATTCTTTCAACTTCATCCTTACCAACATTCCCAACCTTAGAAACAACATTATACATCTAGACGATAGCCAAACTAAGAATATTTATACACCAATCATATTGTTGATAGGTGCATTTTATGCACCTATTTTGCACATCTATTTCTATCTTTTCATTGCATTTTACTTCATAATTCTTGCATTTAGTTAATTATTTGGGCACTTGCATGTTTTATTCGAAATGCATGGTATTTCACCATTTTTTATTACTTTTGTAGGCATTATGGAGCTTGGAGCATTGGAACATGAAGAGAATATGGACCGGTCATGTCATGGAGAAAACATGAATACATAACCTGAGTCATTGCATATCATCATAGCAAATGACTACGTTTGAAAAATGGGTCGTGTCACACCGAAACGTGTCGTGTTTGTCCTTTTTATCATATATTTGAGGAACATGACTCGTGGTGAAGCTAGACCGAAGACGGAGTCAAGTTTGAAGACTTATTGGAGTTTTAGCAAAAAGCATGGATATGATAAAAACACATGGCTATGCCAAAAACGCATGGGCAAAAAGGCATGACCATGCTAAAAATGCATGGTCTCATGGAAAGCATGTGAGCAGTTAATAAAATAAGGGAAGTCGTCATTTTTCATCAGGGACAGTTTTGGGAGCAACTTTGGGCGATTTTGGGAGATTTTTGGGAGTTCTTGAAGGGTACTAATCATTGTGTAACACCCGTGTTTCTAGGCTAGGCATTAATAATGATGTAATAGTCTAGGTCAACTACTGTAACGTGTTTTGAAGTAATAAGAATGAATTATGTGAATTTATGTGCCTTATATTTAATTATGATAATATAATAAATTAAGGATAAAAATAAGCATCGAAAATAAATGTTAAATAACCCGATATCTATGAAGAAAGTTGTAGTGGTCGTAACAAGGATTCCGGAGATATAAAGAATACCGAAATCCGAGTTATAACGAAGAAGTTATGACATGTCGAAATTTCGTGACAGGACCGGCACGACGCTGTGTGACGTAAAAAGTGAGTTTACGATAAAGTGCTTTTTAGCCTTAGCGATCTAAATGAAATTCTTAGTATACGTTAAACCGAGAGCATTCATTAAAAGAATGTCCAAATTTGACTTCGTATGAAGAAGTTATGAATTTTCTAAGATTTGACATAGCGGTATGCATCCCGGAATTCGAATTATAGATTGAGCGATTTTTAGCTGACACAACCTAAACGAGAATCGAAGATCTTGTCGATAGTAGTTTAACGGTAAAAAGACAGACGAAAACGGACGTCGTATGAAGAAGTTATGAATTTTTTACGGACTTTTCTTGTCCTGGCCTGTTAAAAATATAATATTAAAAATGAAATCAAAATTAGCCAACGGAGTCTAAATGAAAGTTGTAGGGCATGGTCATACCTACGAGTGGATATAAAGAAGGTCAAAAAACAGAGCCCGTATGCTAAAGATATGAATTTTTGAAGTTTCAGACACAAACTTCGAGGTTGGTTCGAAGGAGTACGCCCAACGTACTCGTATACACGGTCCAAGATTGGCCACGTCGCCTACTCCTTTGCATGGTGCACATGTGTTCGTAGCCTTGACGCATCCGAAGTGATCCTTTCCTACGCCCAGCCTACGAAAGCATACGCCCAACGAAGAACCTTGTAAGGCAGCACGCCCTGCGTACCAGGAATTATGCCCAACGTAATGAGGAGCTTCGGCCTCCTATAAATAGGATACGAGGCTGCCCGAGTTATGTTTACAAATTTCACACTTTTACACCTTCTACTTTCTTTTTAGCCTATCCTAAACCCCACAAAGCCTAGGGTACCATCCTATCACCCGAAGAAAACCCGGAGCCCCAAAGTCTCCGAGAAAAAGAGTTTTTCGAGTCGAAACTCTACCCGCGTGAAGCCCAGTTTTTGAGTAAACATCCCGGTTTCATCGAAAAAGATTGTTTTAAGGGACATAGTGTTGTCCAATTACCATCTTATCAAGTAAGTGTGTAGTCACTTTCATCTTACACACACACACACACACACATATATATATATATATATATATATATATATATATATATATATATATATATATATATATATATATATATATATATATGAAGTATTTTCTATAAAATACGTGTTATGTGTATATATATTGTTTGTTTATTTGAGATGAGTGTTGAATGGATGTTTTATATAGGTTTTAAACTGTATATGTATTTTTATCTACAAATATGTTGGGTAAAACATGGGTAGATGAAATATTTGATGTGTAATAAAATAATGAGAGACCTCGATATTGTTGTTGTTCCAGTCATCTGGCGGAGTATAGATGGCGACCACAAACCTTTCTAGACATTCCAGTAGAACACTAGCAGGCCCACAATCTGTAGGTGTTTGTGAACGATGTGTTCATCGGTGTATTCCATCCCCCTCATGGTTGCCTTACAGACATATATGGCTGAGGAATCCCCTTAGCAGTAAAGTCCATCTCGATGATGATCCTTAGGATATGTCCCTTATGATAGGTGTTTAGGGACGTAAAGCGAGGATGACGGGAACGGGTAATCAGGGTTATTGTTGGTTGATGA